>NW_024543079.1:31535000-32735000 GCF_018167655.1 Microtus oregoni | reverse complement strand
AGAACTTTAAAGCAGCTATCCTAATAACACATTGATAGCTACAAATTGTTTGAACTTAATGCAAAAGTAGAAGTCCCAGGAAAAAATAGAAGCCTTGAAAAAGAACAAATACAGATAATGAAACAAAGAAAGAAACAAACAAAAAACAGTAGTCAAAACAAAAGCACCCACTGAATGAGATCAGTAATAGAGTGGAGATGACAGATAGTGCCAGGGAATTGAGGGCACATTTATAGGAGACACCCAAGCTGCACAATAGAAATGAAATTCTTTGAAAATGGGGTCTAAGTGGTACAGTTAACAAAATAGCTATGCTTTCTTTCACCAGAGTCCCAAAAGGTCACAAGAGAAAGAGACAGAAATGTATTTCAGGTAATAATTGTGAAAAACTTCTCAAATTTGGTGAAAGACAAGAATCTAAAGATCCAAGAATCTGAGCTGACCTCAATCAGAATCAAATGAGAGAGCCCTCCATCAAAGTACATCATACTTCAGCTGCTGTAAGCTGAGCCAAATGTGAGGGGCCCTGGAGCACCCAGAGAATGAACAGTGGCACTAAAGGAACAGCATCTGACGATTGAACTCCTGTCAGAGCGGGAAGATGGGAGGCAGGAACATACCATTCAGGCTGAAAGAAAAGGGCCAGGAGAAAGAAATAAGCACTGGGAAGGAGAGAAATAGAATCTTGTAAATTTTATAAGTCATACTTTTTAGTTGAAACTAAATTATGTTCCTGTGTGATAGTTAAGAAAATTCTGTGTAAGGCAAGTGAGAGTTAGGAAACCCAAGTAGCTGTGAAATCATCTCCATATTTCAAGTAAAGCAGCAAAACATTGATATTTATAGATGATGGTAAGTCACATATGTTATTATTGTATGGCCAGTGTACAGCCAGAATGGCTGCTACAAAAATGTATAAAGACAGCTGTATTAAGGCCATTTACTCGTTTTCTTGGCAATTTATTGCTTAATTCACCGTGGCAAAAGTCTGGAACCAACCTAGTTGTCCACCAGCTGATGGGTGGATGATCTAGAGCCAACATAATAAAACACTATCCAACGCTAAAGATATGAAATCACGACAGTCTGAGGAAAGTGAATGAAATAAAATTATTTAATATTATGTGAAGTTGCACAGTCTCAGCTAAATAAAACCATGCACTGCTCTCATAAGAAGATTCTACCCTGTAATGTGCACACACATGTGTCTTTATGTGCGTGTGTGCTTATGTGTATGTGTGCATGTGCACACTCAGGTAAACAAATGTTCATGTGGGCACAGTCTGACATGTAGAAAGAACAAGAAAGAGTAAATGTTTGGTGGTGGGGAAAGAGGTCTGAGTGCAGTAAAGATTTGAGTCTTGAGAAATGATATCAAGTTATTTGTTTCTGTTTTATTTTCCTTCTAGTTTTAACACTGTTGTGAACATTTTGGTTTTTGGTGATGGATAAGTGAATAAAAATACATTTGATAGTGAATGTATAAAATCCACTGTGAAGCTCCACCACTCCAGAAAGGCTGTTTTAACTGCGTGGAGCTTCACTGAGAAGTAAAGACTGTGTCTAATTAATTTCACTGCTCGCTATGTCTTCATTGCAAGTTCTTTATAACCACATTTTAATAAACTTAAAATTATTCACACTCAAAAATATGTAAAGATAGTATGTTAAGGCCTATAGCTAAACATAGGGCAATCTCAGCAGCCAAGAAACTGCAACGGGAGGATAATGAGTTCAAGGTCCACTTGAGATTCTTTATAGTACCCTGTCTCAAAAAGAAAATAAAACTTTAAAGAGATAAGGGCAGAATACTAAAACAAGGAATCACCAAGAAAATCGATCAGAGGTACACAAAGACAGTTCACCTCTTTATATGATATGCCTAAACAGACGGGATGTATGGTATCATGAAATATGCTAAGGACATGCAGACTAGAGCCCAGTGAGATCCACTAGACACCTATTGAGAGCCCCACTTGAGGGAGTGACTAACCGGGAAGTGGAGAGATCAGATCGCTGGTACACTGCTGGCAGGAATGGGCGATAGCGAAGAAGACTGGGAAGCAGCTGGCTGTATTTCCTATGAAAACAGTCGTGTATTGCTGTATTATACAGCAGAGAAAGTGAAAAGTATCTTTACATCAATATGGTTATAGTAGTTTTTTTTTCCTCAACAGCCTCACCCCGATGTCTTTCATAGTGAACAGTTGCACTAAAACTGGTGTATAAAGTACAAATTAGCAATGGGCTATTGTTATGCACACACACACACACACACACACACATACATACATACACACAACCTGCAGACATACTGAGCATGTGGAGTAAAATATTCCACGCCCAAAGGTTGTGTTCTTTTTTTTTTTATTCCATTTATGTAAGAGTTTTAAAATAAAGAAAATCTTTAGGCATGGGCAACCTCTGTGTGGCTGTCAGGAATTTGTCACAGGTGTAGGTAAGGAAGGGTAAAGAAGTGGCAATAAGACAGCAATATGAGGGACCCTGTAGTGAAGATGGTGTTCCATGTTTGAGTCTTATCGGGAATACCCAAATCTGCACATGATAAAGGAAACTCAAAGTTGCTCTTCTCAGTATCAGTAATATTATATTTATAGGAATCCATCTCATGCTACAGCAATACATGTTGTGTTGTTGTAATTCCACGCTAATGTGAAAATGACAGATAGACTCGACCCCTTAACCCCTTGAGGGGCATGGTCACGCACCTGAAAAAAATACATACAAGCACATGCACACATGCGTGCGTATACACATGTACAATTCACAAGATATGGAACTGAGTGAACTAATCATTTGCCTAAACCTTATAGGGCTAAAACCTCATGGTATGGATGGTTCATTAATCTGTGTTTGGCCCAGAGCACAGGACCATTATCTTGGCCCATGGACATGAGGAAAGATTTGGCTTTATCATTTAACACCCCTGCTTTGAACTTCTGTTCATTGCTGTTACAATCATGAAAACAGCTTTCTGTTTCATTGATTGCGGAGCAAGTGGTCATCCCTATGTTCTTCTGGGTTTCAGGCCTCATTTTTCATTCAACTCTGTGACTTTCATTTAACATTCTCAGAGCACTATTTGCAAAACAGAAGAGACATTATTATCTAAATCACCAAATTGTTTGAGTGAAATGAAATATTTGCAAATGTATTTCTCGGCTGTTAAGTACAATGCAAATTTGGCTAATGTCACCTCCACCCAACTTATAATAAAATTCCATGTGTGTGGCTTTGCAATTCGGGTTTTTTTTTTCATGTAATAACGAATGAAGCAAATACCTGAAGGGGATTTTAATGTCACACTATTCAGGATATTAAAATAACTGAGGCATGGTTTGGAACTCCTGATAGGTTTGTAGTGTATTGAAATTAACTATCTTTTTTTTTTTTTGGTACCATAGAAGCGTCTTAAAATACATGCACATGTGAGCAGATTTTAATAGGAGTTATCTGTAATGAAATGGGGGTGGAGGACAAGGCCTCGCCTAGATACCATATGTTCTCAAATTAAAAGTCCAGTGCCAGGAATGGGTTACTTCTTTTGGAACAGGGGCTGGAAGGCATAGGGTGCTGCTCTTGGGAAGCCTGAATTTGTTCTCTGGACAGAGATAAGGTTCTACAGAATGTAACAGCACAAAAGAGTACATGAAGTCTAGACTCAGCTATGACACCTCATTACCTCCCACATACTGCTAAGATAGTGGTCACTGGGTTACTGGTCAGTAGTATACCCTAGGACCCCAAACATTACAAGGTATTGATATTATTTACCCTCTGGAACTTGATGCAGTACCATTTCCCTGAGGACATCACATCCTTAACTCACAGGACATGGAAAAATCAAGCTGGTACTGACTAAGAGGCTTCATTGCTACTGTCTGGCTATTGTAGTGCTGGAAGGTCCTGTGTTCTCTACTGGCTGGGGAAGAAAGTTAATTCTCAGTCTTACCTAGCTGTGCTGCAATAACAACTTATGTGCTGTAATAAAAACTGGCCTGGCCAGATATGCCCACTCATATAGTAGTGATACAGATATTATAGTAGGGACCAATACCAACTACTTTCTAAATGGCTTAAAGCCTATTCCACAAGATAAAACTCATGCCTGTTACTGATAATAGGACTAAGAACTTTTGTCCAGGAAGGTCATAGTTCCTGGGGGAAACCTATTGCGACTATTTTCCTAAATGGACACAGTGGTAAAATGACTCCTAATAGTTTATCACTATACCCATAGATTAGTGCACAGTTCAGCCTTCACCAGAGAAGTTTCTTCTGGCACTAGTTGCCAAGTAACACAGAGATCCACAAGTTGTCAGCCTTAAATGGGGCATCTATAAAATATCCCTCCTTTAAAGACACAGGTATTGCCGTGGAAGAGGGGATAGAAGGATTGTAAGAACCAGTGGTATTGAATGGCTACAAAATAAAGCAGCAACAACACACCCACAAGCACAGCAACAAAACTGCTTTCTGAACACAACAGGACAGTTGCACATATGAACTTACATCACTTGTGACAGCCAGAACAAGCCTCATACAGGATCAAGCCAGACAAAATCCCAGCATGGAGTAGTTGGAGAGACATGAAGTTCCACCCAGCCTAGGAGCTACTGGCAACTTATGGCTTCTGGGAGAGGGCATTCTGTTTTTTTTTTTTTCAAGGATACGGCCCCTGAGAGGCTACCCCTGCTCTGGCAGATGGCCCTACACCCTTGTACATACTGTCAGGGCTAAGTGCACCCAGTGAGTTTAAATAGAAAAACAAACAGATGAAACCAAGATGGGATAGTGGTAAAGGGAGCAAAAGAGAAGCCAGTAGAGGCAACGGAAGTTAAACTTCATCACAGCATATACACCTGTGTGATGGTCTCGATAAAAAGGAAAAGATTGAAAAATAAAGCAGAACCAGTTTGCAATTAGCTAGTTTCCCTTGATAAGTTCAAGAATGCCAAATATAAATGTCAGTCTGTAAGCTTATCAGTGTGTGAGCCAAAGGGACTCTGCGAGTAAAACTTGCCAGCTGTGATTGGGAAAGGACTTAAGCAAGAAGGTAACGAATTACGAGTCAGCTCTACTCCCTGATCTGTGCCTTAATGTGTCAGTGTGCAGGTATCTGTATGGTTCTGAAACAGAAGTTTCATGAGTTAAATCTTACCTGCGTTTGGGATTACCATGGTAGTGGCCATGAAGATAAAATTTGGTTTCTGATTCCAAGTTTTATTTTGTTAGAACAACTGAAATACAATTTTTAGCCTTAGATATTTTAAAGGAACAGTGGTTTTCTTGGTGTGGCTGTAATTTCCATTCTTTATGTAGATTGTCGGAAATTATGAATGTTCCTACTTTTTAAATAATGGCTACTTTTGTAACAGTGATGTTGAATCATGATGTTTTAATAAAGACCTTACAAGTGATTAAGATATTTTTTTCTCAGGAATGCACACTGAAAGTTGTACAGATTCTGGTTTCAGAGACCTGTCCCTCTTATCTGCATGGGGGAAGACAGTCTGGAAGCAGGAATGCTTTTAGAATGGTTGGAACGTGTGCCAGGAAGTCATCTGACCAACATTATGAGATACCCTGGAATAAGCATAAAAAAGGCTTGCACTTAACCTAAATGACCAAATTCTAGGTGACAATTTCATGGTACGTATTTTTCAAAAGATCTTTCTAGAGCAGTGGATCTCAACCTTTTTAATACTGCTACCCTTTAATGCAGTTTATGTTGTGGTGACCCCAAGCCATAAAATTATTTCATTGCTACTTCATAACTGTAATTTTGCTACTGTTATGAATCTTAATGTAAATATCTTATATTCAGGATCTCTGATATGCAACTCCTGTGAATGGGCCATTCAACCCCCAAAGGGATTGTGGCTCACACATTGAGAACCACTGCTCCACAGAAAGCTAGAATGGCTCTGAAAAATTTGGAGTTTACATTGCTATTAATGTAACTAAAATTTAGCTTGCATCCATATCTAATCTAGGCTATGAAAGATGGAGAAGCTACATCAGAGGGGCTTCTTTCTTACTCACGTCACCCTCCCTTTCCCTGAAGGTATTAGCTTTAATAGTTTTACATTTGTAAAGTTTCTACCACGCCGTGGTGCGCTCTGTAATAATTCTTGAAGTGGATTAAAATTAATTGTCAGAATTCCAGCAATCCAATTAGAGTGGAAACTGCAGAAAGCTCTTAGCTGTAAAAATAAAGAAACCCAGAGCCATTCATAGCAGTTGAGTACAAATTATAACTAGACTGAGCTTTCGTTTCTAATACACTAGTATCAGTAATCTATCAGTTTGACCACACCTTCTACTGGTAAGGCCAAGTAAACAGACCTTATCATGCCTGTATTTCTGGGGAAAGTGCTATTAGTGCTTTATTATTGAGGGTAATTTAGTATATCTACCAGAGCTATAAATATGTGTAGGTTCACTCGATAGCCTTTCTTTGGAATGTTATCTCTTCTGGGTGTTTGCACATATACAAAATGCTGGATATATCAGAGAGTTTCAGGGCTGCTGTAATATCCTATCTTAGAAATGATGTAAATGCCCGTCGGTAGATGATCGGTTGACTAAGCTGTAGGCTGTTCTTACAATACAGGATTTTGATGGTTACCCAGAGCTGAAGGAAGAGGTGAAAAGAGATCTCTCTGTACCAGTGAACAGAGACCGATGCATACACCAGTCACTAGCTAGCTCTTGTCCAGAAAGTGGGTAATAAGATGAGGTAGTAAGAATAGTTCATGGGTTTGCATAAAAGACATGTGTGACCTTCTTGACTTGACTTCTGACCTTGTATGGACAGGAACAGGGGAGGAAGGGGTACTAGTAAAGTGCCCGCTGTACCTCTAAACCATTTCAATCAATTACCAGTGGTCACTTCTTACAAGAAATGGGGTCAAACATCTATGAATTTAGTTATGTAATTTCCCTCATAACTATTTAAATTTGATTTCCTTTTTAGTTGGCCACATTTTATCATCTAGTTCATTTTGAATGATTTATGAATGTTTTGTTTCCTAAGCTTCTGCATGAATGATTAAATCGTAACTTTATCCATGATTCTCACTTGAAAAACTTTAAAATGCTTTAATGTTGTTTTTATATTTTGTCCGTAGATTTTAGTGGAAGAGTTGGATTGCTTTTTCAGGTGTCTTTTAACTTGACATTATTTTCCTGGTGTTAGCTCTATCTCCAACTTCTCATTATGGAATATACCCAGAGGAAAATATTTGATTTAAAATTTACTTCACAAAATTATTGAAGATGGAGATGATTCCTTTGCATAAGTAAATGAAGTATGTGTAAGGATGATTGAACATTTTAAACTTATTTTAGTCTCATACACGGCACATGCACTTGGTGTCAATTTTATTAACTCTTTATCATAGTTTTGTTATTTGGATTATGATTCTTGTTTACTAGTGAGGTAGGATATTTAGTGTCTTTATTTTACATTGATTTTGATATAAGCTTTATATTGAATATTTTCTGGGTGCCAGAGGTGTTTCCACATTTTGCAAATCTGTTAGTTTGCTGCTACCCACAGTGCTGATATAATCGGATGATTGTCATCAAGTGAGGCATGTCACCAGTTTCTCTGTGTGCCTCTGATTGTCCAGAACCTTTAAGAAGTGGAAACAAAGATGGGATTAAGTATGCCAAGACTTTATTAGTGGAAGTGCTTGTGTGAAGAAAGTCATTATAAAATGGGCAGAGCGAGACTCACATATTTTATAGTGGAGCAAGACCTTCTCACTCCATTCATTTTTACTGATGGCAACAGCTATCCTGCCTCTGTTTTCTTCATTGAGTTCTCATAATTTATTTTTCTCTATCATTCCTTGGCATTTATGCCTTCTGAAATCAAAATCAGATGCCACAGTGGAGACTGAGTGTGGTGATGCCAGCAGTTCCCTGCCCCCCTTTGCTTGTTACATAACTACTTTGAATGATAGTTTTAATATATTATCAAGTTCAAGTCCCAGACTCCAATGATGCCTAGTGTATGTATAGTAACAGAGAGAGCATTAAAGTAGGTAGCTAAGCAATACACAAATATGGCTACTGTCTAGTGTGTATTGGGCTAGTGACGGTGGTGGTTTGCCTATACATTTTATTCACATTGAAGCTAGATATAATGAGGAATTTCAGAGTTGATTTTTGAACCAATCAGTTTTAGACTCAGAAATCATCATATTTTAAATTTTATTTGTTAAAATAGGTAAATTATATCTCTTGTCAAAGGGGACAATGAATACCGTGAGAGGATGAATGTAGTGGTTTGTTTTATTTTAGTAATCATTTTATAATAAAGGTATGAATGAACATCGTGTATAGGTAGATACATATATTTTTTTATATTTTTAAATGCATATAATTTATTGAAAATATGTGCTATATTTAGTTTATTCCTATTAGGAGATACTCTACTCATACATGTAAACATAGAAAATTTAATTTTAATTTTATTGGAAGTAGAGATACTACAGAAGTGAAACGGATCCCTTTCTATTTGTAACAATGATGCTTGAAGACATCCGGCAAAGTCATAGGAAATACAACGAACTAATGCTTGAATGAATTTTCAATTACATTGTAAAGTTTGTCAGAATTTATCATCCATTATTCTTAAGAAACGGGGTTATGGCTATGTATTTGATTTTCTATCACTCGCATCTTGAACATTGTATTATTTATGGTAAGATTTCTTCAAGAGTTTAGCTATGTTTCAGGTTGGGAGAACATAAGAGCTGACAACTTCCCAGCTCTTTGCTGTTTGCCACCTGCAGAGCCACTGAGGAACCTGAACACTTTGGGGATGCTTTGCACTAAAAACAAGTGGAGTAAGTGGCTAAGAGAAGGAAGAGCAGAGAGGGGAATTTTAACCGAATGTTTGGGATTCAAGGTTGTGACAAGACTAGCTGGCTTGTTGCTAGGGTATCCAGAATTGGTAGTGAACACAGCACCCCACTCCTTTCCTTTTCCCACAGACTGATACATTAAGACACAGAAACATAGAACTAAAGATTCTGTACCAACTTCTAGAATCAGAGGTCTTCCAGCTAGATTGAGATCACAGGTGATGCCATTCCCCTGTGTTGCTGCAACATGCTCTGCCCACTCCCCGATTTTCCCAGTTATGTACCCCCGTGCCTTTTCCACGAAACCTGGTTAATCATTAAGCAAGATAGAGTACGAACCACCTGAAATTCTCAGATAAGCCGTCTCTTGATATCCCCTTTATACACATGCTTTAAAAACGTAGATTAGTGCTATTTTTGTTTGATTATGTGGAACTGTTTAGTTCTACACTTACAAAACTTCTGATTATTCATTCCCAAATGCCAACACTGCCATTTTGAAACGTGTAATAGTTTCATCTTCCCCATCAGCGACAAGGTATGCTTTGTGGTTAGTGACCTTGATACCCACATAGAACTTTGTATTTATGATGGGAGAGTGAAGCGGGGGGGTTCAAACTGTTGTCTTGATGGCTGGTCCTCCAGGTTGGCCAGCTACAGGATTTCTAGACTAGGACATCCAGTAGGGACATAATGGTCCTGACTGTTTTCTATTCATAGCGCCCAAATTACTTCCCAACTTCAAGCTGACCGATCACAGGTTAACATTAACTCTTTAGGTCACTGGGAGTCAATTAATAAGTAACTAGAGACCTGGAGGTGATCTGTGCTTTTCTAAATAAATAAATGTGCTTTTTTAAAAGGTGCAGTTCACCAAAGGTCACTCAGTGGTTTCAAATATTTAATGTCCTTTCCTAAGAGAGTGGCCCTAGGCCAGTGAGGAGGCTGGCTAGGTTGTTGGTTGTAGTTGCCCAGTGTCTTGCATACTCAGTCAATTCATAGTGGTTATGTTCTGGCAGGGAAAGTACGCCAACAGATGTGATGGAAGTTTAAGGTAGTACTTTGGATGAAACAAATTAATGAGGTAAGAGCATATGCATACGAACTTTCAGCCAATACACTTGTGGATTTCGGGGATACTTTTTATTTTAATGGAATTTCAAACCTAAGAGAAAAACATTTAAGACCAAAACAAGGAATTGTGCACTATTGAATGGGGAGCTGAAATGACTGAAAACAGCATAAAGCGCAGGTGACCAGGGACATCACCCCCTGGGAAGATTGAGGTGTAGGAAGAGTCTTCCATCCACCATTTCTCCTGAACCTTTTGACCCATGAAAAAGAATGCATCATTGCCTGTATCCTCAGGTCAGAGACAGGCTGGGTGTCTGCCTCACTCCTAATCCAGCTGTGGAGACAGTATTACCCTGTGTCAGCTACAGGGGACAAATGCCACCTGAGTGACAGCGGGAATTGGAAATGTAGAAGAGACAGGAAGAGTGATCAGAGAAACTGTGTAAGAAAGTGTGCGTGTGTGTGTTCAGGGCAGAAGGTGACTGCCCAGCACTGGTCAGTACGGTGAGAGGCAGATGGTGAGGGAATGTGTCCAAGATGACTAGTTTGTTGGAAGTTCCAATGAAAATGGGCTTGTTTTGAGCCAATGGTCTAATATCCACTTAGAAACAGCAAGCCCTAATGGGAAAATAACTGTACAATGACTGACCATATACCTACAGCATTGCTCAGACATTGGTTGTGTAATTTTATGCTGCTCAAGTCTGGCCCAGAAATTCTGCTTTTGCATGCATGTAGTATTTATGATATTCCTCATATAATGAGAAGCTGACAGGCAGTACTCAAAGTACAGATAGCTGGTACTTTGGTCCTTGTTCTATAGGTGGGCTTGTGGGACACAGGTACATTCCTGTGCTGCTGACAGGAGTTTAAATGACTGTCTCATACATGGAGGAAATGTTGGTGATGCCTATCCAAATCCTAAATATGCCCTTGGCTCTGGAAGTGAAACTTCTGCAGTTTATCCCACAGACTCACCTACACACAGTGGGAGGAAACAGAAGACTGGAACGTGAATAAAATATTTGACAGAGGAACTAATTAGATAAGCCCCGATAGACACAGCCATGGAGTACTATGCAGCTGTAACAGGCAATTCAAAGCGGAAGAGAAGGACGGTGGCTCTATGTACTGGTTTGGAAATAGCTCCTGGGGGAGGGAGAAGCGGAAAGAATAATCTTTTGGACATTTATTTTTTATTTTTTTGCCTTAAAGAAACTAGAAGGAGTTATAAAAAAAATGAGTAAAAGTGTTTTGTGGTGGGTGGAAACTGGCAGATGGAGATGGGTGGGTGTGAAAATCTTCACTGGCTAAATAAACCTTTTTTTCCTTTATATTTTTAAAGTGTGTTCATGTACTAGTTAATGAAAAATGTGGAAAAAAGGACTGTTATGTTCTCATAGGCATGGCAAGGACAGCTATTTTCCTACCCCAAATGTATTTTCCTGGTTTCTTTTTCATTTAAATGAGAACATTTTTCTTTAGACATGAAAATTATATTTTCCAGCTTCCCTTGCAGCTAGTTATATTCAGCTCCAAGACCAGTGAGACTAAGTGGCATGTGGTACCCCTTGTTATCTTTTCATAGATCTGATTAACCACAGTGTTTTTTTTTTTTTTGCTTTGCTTTCTTCTTCCTAAATACGGATTTGTTGATGAGAGCCTGAGCAGATGCTGGGGGCCGTGAGGAGGCAAGGGGCTTACAGAGCAGAGCAGAAAGCAAGAAGCATGAGCTTCAGTGCTACCAGGTTGCCACCACACTATCTGATTTCTGCTTTCTCTTACATCAAAGGAAAACAGTTCTGGTCAATTCTGATGGAGCACTCTGATTTTGATGTGATTTATAACATTGATTAGATATTAGAATCTGATCCAGTATTGGTCCTCAGTTTGAGTTTTGTTTTCTTTCGTGATTTTTTTTTCTGTGTGTGGACTTTGTTGGGACTTAGATTTCTATGTTATTTCTTCAAATCTTTGGGTTGTAGCTGTTAGAGCCTGTGCTATATCGTGAGTGTTATCTTTCAAAGTGCCAAAGTTGGAAGCATTCTTATTAACATATCATGCCATTTTTTCTTTTACATGTAAACAACTACATGTTTCATATTCCTTAGCACTTAATGTAACCACATTCACGTGTCAGAGTAAGTGTTCTAGGTCTGTAGTAATTAGGGGGCAGCGGCGGGGCTGCATCCCCAACACCCCAGCCGCCTGCCTGGCTAGCTTATGCCCCGAAATAATTACTCGGACACTGTATTCTTTTAAACACTGCTTGGCCCATTCTCTTCTAGGCTAATTCTCACATATTAATTTAGTCCATTTCTAATCATCTGTGTGTAGCACCCCAAGGTGCGCTTACCGGGGAGATTCTAGCCTAGTCCATCCTGGGTCAGAGCTTCATCCCGGGAGAGGGGCATGGCGTCTCTCTCAGGCGTCTGCTCCAGAGAGGAGAGCTGTGGCGTCTCTGCTGAGGCGTCTGCTCCGGAGAGCAAAGCTGTCGAGACTCTGACCTCACTTCCTCTTCCTCCCAGCATTTTGTTCTGTTTACTCCACCCACAGGGCCAAGCAGTTTCTTTATTGGCCAATGACCTTCCTCCATCATAGGTCTCAATTATGGATTTAAAGACACAGAATTACACTGATTTCAGGATGGGCATATGTCAGTACTATTACTACACTTATTATTTAGGCAAAAATAGAGTGGTGAGTATAGGGAAAAGAAGATGGCAACATTGTTGGGATTTATTTGACATCTATTAATTTGGCTATAATAGACTGTAGTGAACAAATGTTAATAATTTCCTCAAAAAGACTTAGTAATAAAGAGCTTCATTTTCTCTTTACTAAAAGACTCACACTTTTAGTAGTAGAAGCAAAAGGACATTCTATCTGTGATCATACCGTTGCCTGTCTTACTGTCCATGCTGGCCTAGACCAGATGTGCTCTGGTCTGAGGAACAATGCAATAACAGCCAGGAGACAAAGTTGACTCATGTTTTATAACATCTAATTTCTCTGCAACCTGGGATGACTTCTTTTGGGCCCCCTATACTAACTCCAATTTGCATGCCCAATTTAGCACCTTTTCTCTGCTTTAAGCAGAAATAATATTCCACAGCAAAATTTTGCATAATTATTCGACATTATGAAGACAAGATCTTCCCACATGCTATTAGTAGAAAATCTTTTAGGAAAATAAAGAAGAATGCATTTCGAAGGAGTAACAAATAAAGGAGACTTAGCAGATAAAGCAGTAATTTATCATCATGTTGTTGAGAGTAAAGTTCTGTCATAGTCAAGTGTTTCTGTGTCCTCCAAATTACTTCCTTGGAACGAATCCCCACTGTTTTGGCATGTATGGGGCCCTTGGAGGTGGTGAGGAATGGTGTTCTCAGTGCCCCCTAAAAGATCTAATTAGCACCTTCAGAAAAGAGTTCACAGGACCCTTCTACCCCCTCTGCCACTCTAGATACAGCAAAACATGACCTCTGTGAAGAGAGTGGTCTCCAACTGGCACCAAATTTGCCAGGTACTTATATGTAACCATGTTCAGAAATGAGAGAAATCAAAGTTTTATTTCTTTTTATAAGCCATTCTGCCTACTATGGTTTTGCTTCAATAGCACGAAAGGGGTGAGAAAGGCTCCTTCTTCTTGCCATATATTTCACTGCAGTGATTATAGCACAACATTTGATCTGCTTTTTCTATGGGACATATGTTAAGCCATCTATTCATTGATACATACATTATTCGGTAGTAGTTCGCTGATCATTTACTTTGTGCTAGAGCCATGCAACTGCAGATCCGGTTGGTCCCCAGTGACATCGAACCCTGTAGGTGGGGCTTACAATAAATGAATCTTTGAGAAACATTGAGAGCGGTGCTTTGGAGTGGAGAGGAGGTAGACTACCCTGGGAGACTGCACTTCAAAGGAAGCCTGTCCAGGCCGTGGGCAGAGAAGCCAGAGTCAGTAGGATCTGTGTGAATACAGATGGGGAGCACACTGAGTCTTAAGTATGTAAATCCTTACGTTTTGCTATGTCAGGGAGCTTCCTCTGAGCAGGCTTAAGGTGTAAAATCAGTGAAAGCAGAATCTAGAGCGTGGCAGACAGGGCCAAGAAGGCAGGAGAGAAAGAAAGGCACGGGAAAATCATTTGAGGCTCATAGAGTTCTTTCTTCATCCCCCACTCAGGGTTCTGCGGTGGTTTTGCCCCTGAATTTTTATGATACACATACATGTTGATATTCAAATACAGATTACCAGAGTTTGCCAGAGGAGATAAGGCCAGGATCACACTAACTTATTTTGTATTCAACTTAATAACACAGAGTGAGAACTGTGTGTATGTTAGGTAGTGGATCTGTGTCCCTGTGGCTCACACAGGAATAGAGAACTTCTAAGGGAGAGAGGAAGACGGTTTGAATGCCCCAATCATATCAGACAATGTAATGATTGGCATTTGGGAGCATAAAACTATTTTGAGGGGTTGTAGAGAAATAGAGAGCTGTGGGAGAAGTAAGAAAAGAGAGAGAAAATAGAATTTTGTTTTAAAGGGAGATATGTTTTAGGTAGACAGAACCAAAGGCACCAAACCATGTGAGGCCATTGTTCCTTTGAGGAGTGGTAGACAATGCAGAACGCAAAGTGAGCAGGGGATGATTACAAAACAGAAAGGGGGGTCCTAGAAGGGCTCACATGGTTCATTTCTATACAAATTCTCCTGGCATCTCTACAAGGTTTCGAGTTGAGTTCAGGAGCTGAACGAAGTAGCAGTAGGAGGAACATGAGAGAAACAGGAGAACGAAATGGGATCAGTGACGAGTCACCACATTGAAGAAGGAAGAAGAGACGAAACTCATGGGGAATAGTTCCCTGTGGCTAAGCAGATGGAAGGCAACTCACGAGTAGATGGAAAGCAAGGATGGTTTCATCATTTGTTTGATGGAAAAATTATTTCGGCTGTTGTAAGGAGGGGAAATGGCAGTGAGTTTGGTTTTGAATATACCATGTTTGTAAAACTCACAGAGCTGTTTAGGTGGAGGTGCAGGGCCATATGGAGAAATGGGTTTGCCACTATGATGGGGCGAGACATGCACATCAGCAGGTGTGGCTAGGACAGTGTGATGGCAAAGGCAGGAAAGAGTAAGCGTGTCTAGAGGAGGATGTACGTAGGAAAGAGAAGCTTTGAAGGAAAGGTCCCGCCTCTTGCAGAAGAGTGATTAGTGAGATGCCATGAGAATGCATGGGCAGTATTTGTTTAGAAACTAAGGGGCATGTATTCTCATGGGAAAATAAACACTGAAATTCTGATGGGAATTGTTTAATAAATAATCTTAACTTCCACATCATTCAGTCAGCGCAACCTAGACTCAGAGTGCACAAAGTTTTACCTGTGTCCCTGGGGACCTTCAGCCCCAGTTGCTCATGGTGAGCAGGAACCTCTTCATTCTAGTGTCTCTCACCACCTGGCTTCCTTTCTGTTGTGTCTCAACATGCTACTGAGTTCTTCCTGGGGTCATCTCAGAACAATACACACAGTCAAAACCTTGAGAAACAAGATACAACAAAACCAGAAACACCGCGAGTCAGAGAAAAATGTGAAGGCAAAATGGAGGTTTGCCTTCCTCTTCCTAAAAATCAAAGCACAGTGGATTAGAGAAGAGCTGACATGTGGGAAAGAACTTAAAATGGACACGATGTAGAAATGATTGAATAAAGAGTAAACAGGGAGGAGAACCATAGAGACTGGAACTGGGGTATTGGGGACTTTTTGTTGCCTGAATGGGGAGAGTGGAACTGATGACCACGTACATGGTGTCATTGTAAACACTTTTTCATTTCTCACGGAGAAGGGATTTTTTTTTTTTGCTGAGTATTTGCCTCTTTCATATGCTCCTCCCTGTAACCCAGTCCTCCTACCCCTATGCAGTGTATGCTATGCCCTGAATAACAGTTCCCTTCTGTCATTATCCGCCCTTACTGCAAAACTGGCAGCTGGCCGGAACTGGTTGCATTGACTTCTCTGACATTAAAGTTTGTTAATATTACTTTGAGTTTGCTTACCATCTGTGAAAAATAGAGGACATACTGGAAATAAGTTTTGAATTAAACTCAGATCTATGTTTTCAGCTTCTTTAAATTCTATGTGATAAAAATACATTTAGGGTAATAATAAGGAACAGTGAAGAACAAAAATCCGTCTTAAAAAATCGTCAGTTTGATAATGTTGCTCTGAAATTTGGCAGAATTCTTAATGGAGTCCTTCATCTTTTAAACCTGATGAAACAGAGCAAGACGTGGTGTTTTTTTTTTCTTTGATTTACTTTCATCTTGCTCTTTGGCTTCTAACTTTGTGACCATGCATATATTAACTTATATATATTCAATATATGAAGGAGTCTTACCCCAAGAAAGTCTTAAAATTTATCAGACTACAAGATCATACTGCCGACTCATTAGGAAGACTGAGATGAGAGCCTGTGGTAGAAGATAATCAGAAGCCTTCAGGAAACACACCTCATTTGGTTAACACATAAGCTGAAAGAAATCAAAGGGGAGCTACAATTTAGAATGTATGAACGGAGCGCAACATTCTATACTGCTTTCATAAAGGCCCATATTTTAGAGGTTAATCATGACACTTAATCAACAGACTTGGATGCTGGGCATTTAATCCTGCTGAGGAATTACTGGTAATTATCTAGGTATTTTGGAAATGTTGTGAAGAAGACACCATTAGCGATCCACTCTAAATTATTGAGACTTATTTTCAGTGTATATGGGACTTATTTAAGGTGCAATGGAAAGATCAGAATTGTGTAGGGTTGGGCCAGTTAGAGGTGGATGAGTCACGGTCTAGGCACTTGCTGTTCTGTTATATTTGTTCCTGTGCATATGATAAAAACAAGAAAGTTAAAGTCCATGTGTCTGAAATTGCATCCATGTGAGGACAGAGCTTGGGTTGCATTCTCCACTAACAGTTTTTGTTAGAGAGGAAAACTATATGCACTCATATATTTTACAGAAATAATGTTAAATAAGTTGGTAAGAAATTAAAACTTGCAGGGAGTGGTGGCGCGTGCTTTTAATCCCAGTACTTGGGATACAGAGGCAGGTGGATCTCTGTGAGTTCAAGACCAACCTAGTTTACAAAGCAAGTTCCAGGATAGTCAGAGCAATTACACAGAAGAACCTTGTATCAAAAAAGCAAAACAACAACAGCAAAAAAAAAGGAAAGAAAGAAAAAAGAAATTGAAATCATTTCACTTTGAAATCATTTTAGAATACACTCCATTGCAAATCCAATTTGAACATTTGCTCCACAAAGAGGTTGTGAAAGAGGCATGCACCTGCATGTTTTCTTTACCCTTATTGTGGCTTGTGTTTGTGTGCACACGTGTTTCTGCTGTTCTTATTGTCTCAGGTGAGGCGTCTTCTGTCAGTAAGCATCCTTCACTCATCTCGCTGCTTAAATTGGAGCCATTAGTGTGCACGCATTATGGTAAGGTGTGTGTACTGCGGCTGGTGCCCTCAGTCCTGTTCTTAGTGTCAGAGCGGCACAGTGAGACATCTATGGGGAGACAGAGGAGTATGACAGCATCCTTATTGCAACCTTTGTGAGAGAAACATTCTCAAGGCAAAGGGGAAAGCATCACAAGTCTGGATAAAACAAAACTAATCTTTAGAGTTCTATTTAGGAAATACGTGATGACTGCGTTTTAGGTGAAAGCATTGAGACGTGGATGGTTTAAAAAGAAACAGAAAGGAAAGTTAAGTCCTGATGTCTCGACACCATGAAGTGGTGGAGTGCCGCGACGAATAAAGTCGGAAACTGGAGCAATATGTAAATGTTTACATATTAAATTATGAGAAATAAAACAGGACACGTCCGCTCTGATCATAAACATGTAAAATGCAAGTGTTAGTTTATATGGAACTGAAAGGGGGCATTCAGACATGAAACCAGCTGTTTCATTACCATTGATTTTAAGTTCCCTTCTGCTGATAGAATGATATTTATACAACCTCTTCAAAAGCACAGAAAAGACAAAATTGATCCTTCCCTGAAAAACTTCACATTGAAAATGTAGCTATAATCGGGAGATTAGTGCTATATTGAGTCTCATAAGTGCAGTGGGCATGTTGCAGCTGCCTGTCTAGCGTCTGTCATGAGAGATAATGCAGCGTATGTCATGGGTCCATCCTCCTTAAATTCAGAAGGTCTGTGGCGACGTCAGCTTTGCTCTTCTCTGTAGAATCATTGAGAATAAAGGTGTCATCCCCTGCGCAGTACAGTGCCAATACCAGGTCTGCACTTCCGCAAACCTTGGAGGAACATGAAGAAAACCCATGAGTCAAACCCTTGAGTCAACCCTCTATTGTATATGTACTGTTGGCTCAAAAATGGGTTTTAGTCACACATTTTATTTCTATATAGTGTCAAATCCTTTTTCAATGGCTTTCTTCGTTCTTCTCCTGTATTACAGCTTGTTAATAGAAATGCTTCCAAGCAGGACATGGAGTGTTACCTCTCCTTACTATCTCATGGGCATGTTTGCATGGTGGCAGAAGGAGGAGAGCAATTGCAGAGAGGACAACAGTATATGGACTGCACCATTAACAGTTAGATGTTACCTTGTCTTGCTCCTTGCCCCTTCTTTTTTTATCAGAGACATGAGACCTTGCTCTAGATCTCCTAGGATACAGACTTGAAGAAACATCTTTTGGAATGTGGGGCTAGAAGCACGTGACAAGAGAATCTGTCCGTTTCCTGAGAGCTTTGTAGTACAACCCAGGCTATCTATGTTCTTAGTCTCGATCCTCCTGCCTTTGCCTCCCAAGTTCTAGAATTAGAGGCATGTGCTATCACACTTGGCTAGTAGGTGGGATATTCCATTAGACTTATTATTTTTCTTCTAATAGAGTATTTCTTTACCCTTTTCTTTATAAATAAGATAGAATTATGTTCCATAAAAAACTTCTTGAAGAAGGAGATAGTGGATGCAAACATTGATAAGAAGGGAGGGGACAGTCATTTTTCTCTATAGCAACAAGCCAGAGGGGGGGCATACTTCATACCATCACTAGGATGTTGTCCTTAGAAAGGAAATTCTTTGTTTATGTAACATACTTTCCCAAGATAATTAAAACGTTTAGCAAGCACCAGCACACTAAACACACGGAAGTCTAATAAAAGGTAATCTGTTTAACATCATTGCATCTGGTTCAAGCTCCCAACTATGGCAATAGACTTTGAGCCCCAAGGAGCTTATGTATACTTTTTAATCTACTCACATAGATTATTAAATCAAGACAAAATTCATATTTTCATTTACTGTATGAAAATGGTCAAAAGTCATTTAATAAAAACAATTCAACTCTTTAAGATTGTTATACAGAATATACATTTTTACTAGTGGACTTAGTTTTCATATCCAAAACTCTAGGCTCGTTAGGTAAGTGAATTAGAGAATGGGGGAGGCTTTTGTTCTGAGTGATACTCATTTTTTTCTCAGCTTTTTTCTGGGTCGTCACAGTGGAGATTCTGATCAGGCAGTGGAGATGGTATTAATGCATTTGTTTCTAGATTTGCTTCGCAAGCAGTTCTCTTTGGAGAGGATGATTAATTGTGCTAGATCACACTAAAGAAAAGCTGTGAGCTGTGAGGGTTAGCTGCCGGGACCACAGGCACTCTGGTTGCTCCTCAAATTAAACTTGGAGGGAAAGAAAAGGGTACTCCCCTCACCCCTTTCAAGGGAAGTATTGAGGTTACAAATGTGTTTAACCTTGGGATTTGTCAACAGTTAGGAACAGACCACTGTGCGGTTTTTAGCTCAGTACCTAAGTGACTTTTCCATTATTAGTGAAAGTCAGAAACAGCCTTTCTTGGCAAATGGAGAATCTGTTCTCCAAGGAGTTCGCTGTTGTTTTCAAACAATGGGCACATGTATAATGCAATTAAGGTAGAGCAAAGGAGGGTGTAATCTTCCGATAATTTTACTGTGGTGTATTAGATTGTTTTAAAAGGTTATTTTATTCTGCTACTCTTACATTTTCTCCCTTCTGTGTTTTTAAATTACAAAAGTGGCACCTGCTTGCTGAAAGTATTTGACGACTTCCAATTTTAATGCTGTCATCTAGTTTGGGAAAGAAGAACTAAACAGTGCAAGAATATGCAAAATGAAAATGAGGTCCCCTTTGCCTGACTCACCTAGAGGTCCTCACTGTGACCAGATAATATGATTTTTATCATAAGCTGATGTCTGTCCAAATCTGGCACTGTGATTTTAAGTCATTTAATTTAGGAGAAATGATCTGGATGTAATCTAATTGGGAAAACAAAGCATTCTCCTCACAGTCAGAAAATGTCCAACGTCATTTTTTCTTATTAGAAAAATGTTAATATAAACTGCCGTGATTCCCATCCCAGTTTTAAAGCCTATGTAGATGGGAGAGCTTCAAGGCTCACCCTGTGATTTGGTGTCTATGAAGTTGTGCTTGGCTGTGCTGTTATATGTCTTACGGTTTACTCCGTTTGATCTCACGGGACTGTTACTCTGGAGGGATGCATTCACTTTTGAAAGTGAGGGATGAAAGAGGACATTTGCTCAGTGAACATTATTAGCTTTCATTGCAGGGCACCTAGCTTCAGAGCATGTGTGTGATGCAGGGAAGCTCACTACCTCCATGAAAGCTCACGGTGTCTGGCATGAAGGGGGCTTTGCGTGTTCTTCATTTCATGCTTAGAAAGTTTCTGCTTCCTATGAAAACCCTTAGGAAGATACTGCTGGGACAGGGGCATTGTTTTCTCTGTAATAGTGAAGTTGGCACCCGTGAAATGAAACACAGCTAGTAGTTTTATTGCTAGCTTTTTAAAATGAACCTTTAATGTTCATCAAATAGGAAAGCTTAAACTGCATTCCTTTAAACTCTTCGTATCACTATTTCTCCTGGAAAATATTGGAATGCATGCTCTTTCTACTATTAGCATTGTTGTAGATGATTTAAATGGAGGGAGAAATGTCAGTGGTGAACATGTACACACTTGCAAATTTGAACCTTTGGGCTCCTTATGTGTTATCATTCAGTGAGGACACTCTATGACTTACATACAGTTCCCCACAAGTTGGTAGAACATTAGATATACTCACCGTAATGCATGCCCTGACTTGGCAACACTGCGCACTGTGCAGTGTGGGCTATTTTCTCTCCCCAGAACTGAGAAAAATAAGAAGGTACTATCACATACTGGTAGACCAGGAAAAGATCAGCATCTGAAGCTCTGCTTGTGCTGAATGCATAGCACGTCCTCGCTATCACTATTAAAATAATTCCAAGTAGAACCATTACATGGCCATCTGTATTCAATGGAAATGGTAGTGAATGTAGTTCAGCCTCTAAATGGCTTGAAAAAAGCTAAAGGTGGATAACAATGGGCATCAGTAATGGAATCACGTAGGGAGAGATTTTCTATACCATTTGGAATTGCTAAGATGTACAAGAAATTTTGAGTTTCAGGGTGGAAGTTGTGTTCATTCTGTTTGCTAAGGAAATCTGAAACAAGTCTTCAGTAACTTAAGGTTAGAACAGATCCCCACACTTTGTGAGTTATCAATTTTCCTAAAGTACTCCATTCAAAGCAGTTCATTACCTATCACGCCATCCTTGGTAAAAATAAAAATCTGCTTTCTAGGTCAATCTTCATTAAGCTATTAATATCTGTTCACACTGTAGGACGTTTTCTTTCCTTTATCGGCAGTCGCAGGTTGCAGAAGTATGTGAATTCCCTTGTTTGAAGCGCTGGTGCTTGAATTCCAGTGTTAGCAGACTTTGTCCCAGCACATGTTGACACAGGGAATTCTGCACATATCTGTGTCCACTGAGCCATGCTTAGATTTTTACTTTGGGTCTGGGGTTGGACTTATCTGTTTTCTATGATTATTTTTTTTTCAATTGCAGGAGCATTAAAGATGTCTCACAGGGACACTCAGAACTGCTTGGTTCTTCTTATTATTATTTTAAGAAAGCAGAAACCTCTTGGGCATTGATAGGCCATAATGTGATTTATAAAGCTTAAGGCAGCATCTGAACTTTTGATTCATTGTATTAATTGATAAACTATATAGTTCTTTCAAAAATGACATGTAAGCCATGGGATTTTACTCAGCTGTCGAGAAAAATGAATTATGAGAACAGAGGAAAGTGAACAGAATTGGAAAGGGTTCTATTAGGTGAGGTGATCCCATCTCAGAAAGACTGAAATCAGATATTCTTCTTATGGGACCCCGATTTTCATGTTCATATGCTTATAACTAAGGGGTTATGAGAGAGTGTCCAACTGTGAAATGAGATGTGAGGCTGAGAGAGGGGAGCAAGGATATTGAGAAAGTGATGGTCAAATGTGATTTGGAAGTAGAAGGAAGGCCGCTAGAGTGGGGTAGGGAGAGAAGGGAAGGAGAGAAAAACTAAGAACAAAGTTTGTTTGAAAAATGTTGTAGTGAAATTCAATTCTTTGTAAGTTAGTAAAAACTTCATAAATAAATAAATATTTACATAAAATATCAACACACACTTCATTAGCAGGCAGATATGCTTTTTAAGTGATACAATTATTTTATACTTAATTTTTCATATTTATAAATAGTGTGTATGGATTTGTTGTAGGAAAGCCGCTTGTTTGTTTCCCAGCCACCCAGACTCCCAAAAGAATCACACAGAAACTATATCATTTAAATCACTTAAGCATATTACTAGCTAGCTCTTATGTCTAGAATTAACCCATCTCTATTCATCTGTGTATCGCCATGCAGTTATGACTTACTGGCAAGATTCTGACTAATCTTTTCCTGTTGGCGGCTACATGGCATCTCTTCTGACTCTGTCTTCTTCCGCCCAGTATTCAGTTTAGTTTTCCCTGTCTACCTCTATTCTGCCCTGTGCAGGTCTAAGACAGTTTATTAAACAATGGTATCCATGGCATACAAAGGGGAATTCCACATCACCTCTCCTTTTCTTTTTAAATAAAAAAGAAGGTTTTAACTTTAGCATAGTAAAATTACATTTAACAAAACAGGTATCAAACAAGAATTACAGTTATAACATTTATATGTACTTTATCTTTTATCATAATTAGGGAAAACTATAATTATAATTATATATTCTTCAACTCTATCAAAGACTCCAGAAGGACATAATATTACCTAAGTAAACAGAAAATGCATTGTAAGCAACTTTCAAAACTCTAGAATTGACAGAGACATCTTGCTGTTTGGACAGTCACAAAGTTCTTCTGTATCATTGGGGCATCCATCTTCAGCCCACAGGCCCATAGTATCTAGCAGGCTTTTCCACGAAGCAGGGAATTTCGAAGACAGGTCTGTATATATTGACAGTTTGTTAGTCACTTTTTCTGTGTCCTGCAAAAATATCTAACAGACTATTTCATGAAGAAGTAACCTTGAAGGATCATCTCACCTTTTCTAGGCAGCTTTAACAGTCATCTCTCCATGGGTACTTCATGTCCAGCTCACATAGCATAATATCAAGCATTCCAGGCAAGAGCAGTCTCTTGCCCAAATGGCCAACAAACTCCATAAGGAGCCTCTTGAAGTAGATTGGTGCTGCCAGAAACAGATGTGTCTCATTGTCATGAAAACTCCTAACTTCTTAAAACAATTTGAATGCCATATTCTAAAGGTCTCTGAAAGATTTGAAGAATACCTATCTAACTGAAATATATCTCTGTACATCTAGAAAACCTAACTAACATGACTACAAGCTTGACTATTATAAATGACTATTTATTAACCTCTATTTCTTAATTATTCATAATAATTTTAAATGAGCTTCATAAACACAATACCTTAATCAAGAGCATATATATATATATTATATATATTAACCCATCTCTATTCATCTGTGTATTGCCATGCAGTTATGACTTACTGGCAAGATTCTGACTAATCTTTTCCTGTTGGCGGCTACATGGCGTCTCTTCTGACTCTGTCTTCTTCTGCCCAGTATTCAGTTTAGTTTTCCCTGTCTACCTCTATTCTGCCCTGTGCAGGTCTAAGACAGTTTATTAAACAATGGTATATATATATATATATATATATATATATATATATATTATAAGATTGACCTAAAATTTGTATCAATAGACCAAGATCCATACCAATGCAGATTTCTATAGCATATCCCCCTTTAAATATAAACAAAAATTTATAAACAATCATTTAGGGAATTTGGACATAGTTCTCTCCAAACTGCTTCCTGCTTTTTTGTTGGATGAAGTAATTTTTGGGGGTGTTCCAGGCGACCTTTTGGGGGGGGATCTTGTTTCATTAAACCACATTAGTCTGGAAGAAATCCAAAGGTTCTCATCTTCTGTGGAAACAATCGCAGAACCTCTTTTCCAGAGCAACATATCCTTAGTCTCAAATTTTGAAATCAAAAAACCTTTAAAACATGTATGTTGGTTTAGCTTAGCAGTCCGCAGAATCAAGTGTCTGTCGGCAAGATTCCAGCTGGCAACTCATGTCTTTCCCCCTCTGGCAGCTCCATGGCATCTCTTCAACTCCACCTTCTTTCTCCTAGCATTCAGTTAGGTTTTCCTTACAGTCCTCTATTCGTCCCTGCTCAGGCCTAAGACAGTTTATTAACCAATGGTGTTCACAACATACAGAGGGGAATCCCACCATAAGGATTCTGTATACTTTCTTTTATAAGCAAAACTCACACATACAGTTTCAAACCACTGCCAAAAGCCCGGCTCACTATTTACCAGTGACCAAAGATCACCTGTGCAGTGGTGTACGTTTGTCTGTGTATCCTTTGAAAGACAGGTTATGTGCACTTTGACATTTCACATTGCTTCTGCATGTGGAGGCAACGAAATAACATCTATGGATATTCTTTGGGATTCACAACTCAATGTGTTTCATCAAAATGTATGAGCTTTAACATTCCTTTGATATAATAAAAAGCTGTATTATAATGTAGATGCTTTTATCTTTGTATATTTGGTGTTGAAGAACAAAATCTTCATCTTCTTGGGTTACTAATTCCAACTATGTTGTGAACTGAAACTTCACTAAGGCTTCTCCAAGTACATTTGAGATTGCACACCCTGTTTCCTGCTGGAATTCACTGTTCCATTGTCTTAGAAGTGCATTTATATATTACTTATTCATGCAGGACTTGTTTTGGAGTCTGCTATTGCACCGAGCCTGGGGCGCCAGTGGTACACAAAGGTAATATCTCATGGATCTTAAGGTTTAGTTGGTCAGGGGCAAAAGTGCTCATTTGACGATGGCCAGAAAGCATTGTCGTCCCTGAACTGAGCCCAAGAGACTCCTGCCTGTGTACAGAGAAGGAACCAAGTGCCCGGAGGGTGATGGGACAGGGGCTTCATGAAAGGACACCAAACACATGATCATTGGTGACACATCAACCTTTGTAATCAGAGGACTCTAAAGACACTGAGCAAGGCTCCAAGGCAGGAGGCAGCAAAACAAACTGCTAAAGAAAGGCCAGGAGACCAAATCTGGAGCACAGAATTAACCTTGGGCAAAACTAACAGCAGCTTGCCCTGTGGGGCAAATCTGATTATGTCTGAGATGCTGTAGAAGCTGGCGAAGAATTTAAGCAGAGGTAGCAGTAGGGAAAGTCGTGTGTATGTGTGTCTGTCCCATGGTGACCGGATTTTCATTAGCACGCATTAAGAAAAATATGAAAAAATCCCTTTAATTTTAGAAAGCTCTGATCTTGCTTATTAACACCTGTTATGCATAGAGACAGATGATAGTTTATAATTCTTTTGCAGGCAATTCTCTTTAATAACGAAGGCATCTTCTAGTGCTAAACAAGGAAACACTAACAGTACCATTTCCTATCGGGCAGAGAGTCCCCAGGCAATTTAGCATCCACAACTAACAATTTCCATACAATGTATTCTTAGCTGCTCTACCAAAACAAGGGCAATAGTAAGCATACTTATGTTTACTCTTTGAACATAAATAGATTTTCAAATTCCCTGATAAAGGAGCTGAGAATGCTGAAGGCCAATAATGCGGGGAGGGAGCTGTCAAAGAGAAGTTTTGGTGTATATGAATAATAAAGAACTCCACCTTAAAAATGGCTTCATTATCTGTTTGCTCCGGCTGTCTTCATTCTTCCCAGAGCTGCTACAGTGTCTTCATGCTGCATCTCCCCTTTGCCTCCTTCCCATGTAGGATGCTGTCTTTCATGCCAGAGACTCCTGGGAGTTCATTCCTTTTGTGTGTGTGTGATAATGCTCTCTGGCATGGCCCTTGAGTTACCCTTTAAACAGTCCTGTGATTAGGAAGGTGGTTTGGGCTGCTGTGCTATTTACCTCTTCTTCCCTCTCTGGTAGAGAAAGGATGTGGGCTTGCTTGCTTGTTATTTGGGAGACTGTGCTTTTCTGCTCAAGGGAGGCTGTCTGTAGGGTGACCAAGGATACAGATGGGACCAACTACCTTGAAAATGGTGTAGATGCTGCTGAAAATATGCTGCCTACCACCTGATTCCTGCGGATGCTCCTGCCTGAAAACTCTTTTGCCTTCTCAGCACCACAGCGGTGTCTCAAGGGGGCAGTACCCAAGTGCTGTGTTTACTCTCTGAATTGGAGGACACTTGGAAAATTACGTCTTCTGTTTTTGATCCCTTGACTTTCTGAGATCCCCATTCTCTGTTTCCCTCCTTTCCTCTATTCTATAGCGAAGAGGTATGTCACAGACTCCCACTGTAAATCGTCTCTTCTGAATCTGTCTGTGAATTGTAGAAGTTCGGGAAGAAAGGTTGTGATAAAATCTGAATGACTTATATGTGAAGATCCTTGGGAGGGGGAGCACTCTTGTTTTTTGTTGTACAGAGTTGCCAACAGGGAGCCAGCCTGGAGCCATTGTAAGCTTGGGGAGGGTGGGAAGGGGCAGGAATTTTCCCTTGAGAAAGCTTGGCATTTACTGTCCTGGCCCCTCTTGAATAAGACTGCCAGGTGTTATTCAGTTCATTAGGAATTCTCCATCCACAGTCTTACTTTGAGGGAGAGGTAAATGAGCACACTTAGAGCTTTGGGTCTCTTTGACTGCCTTGAACTTAGTAGAGACTCAAGGCTGTCGACATTGTTGGGTTGTATAGACCAGGAGTTGAGCTTCCATTCAAATCCTGCATGAGTGGATCAGCTTCAGAACTCTGGCTGAACAGCTTTGGGAAATGCTCAGATAGGAAGAATATCAGACAGTCCACTATCTTTGAATTTTACGTGTGCCTCTGTTTACAGGCCTCTGAAATCCGCAGGAGGGTGCAGGGTGCACAGCATGAGTAATGGACAGACTTGACAAGGGTGCGTTCGCAATCATCCCTCTTCTTCTTATTCCTTTCACTTAGAAGGGCTATTTATGTGATTTTTGAGGAGTTTGTTAAAATTAGATATTTTAAGTTCCTTTTGACATTTTACATGATTGCAGGACATGGGGACATAAGTTCAGGAAAGCTGGAAGGCTCTCACAGTTGAAGAGATGCCATATTTGGGAGTCTTTGGCAAAGTTGAATGTAAACTGTAGGTTTTGTGCTTAAGAAATCTTTATAACAAAATTATGAATATCCACCATTTGCACATGACTTGTGTTTACAGGATAAATTAAGAAAAGTCTTTGAACAATATGGAGTTTTAGGTTGAAGAAAAAAAAATGAGAGCTAAAATTGGATCAAAAGTCATCGTGGGTCTCAGACGGAGTCTCAGGCTCTCGGGGTCACTCCTGAAGCTGAAGAGAATGTTCTAGGATTCCAAAATGATCCTGGTTGTGTTCTGTTTCGATGCCCACTGGGAGGGGCTTCCAAAATAGACAAGATTTCACTGTTGGATTTGTCTTTAAACATGCAGTTCTAAGTACAACTAGGAAATGGGTGATATTTGTGTAGCTGTTGAATGTGGATCATAATTCATAGCATCACTCAGAGAAAGGTCATTTCCTGGTAAGTAACAGATCTTCATTTTCCAGGAGGTCAAAGAAAGGGCCTCACACCTGTTAAAAATAAATTACAGAACCACACAGACCAGGGCATATAAAACTACGGAGTACTTCCTTCACTGCGTGTGAATATAAAAAGTGTTTTCTGCCTGTGGTGGCTATGTGGAAATCCTGTACCCAAACTGTGGGTACAGTGGGGGGTAGATCACTTGTCTATAATATGCACTGTCCTGGGTTTAATACCCTGCATCTGCTCAAAAGCAAAAACGAAGAACCTTCAAATACTGTGATCACTCCTTTCTAAAGGTGACATTGCAAGTCATTCATAGAACATATCCTTTATGCACATCTGCATATGTGTTTGTTTATGTGTGTGGGTGAATGTGCAAGTTTGTGACTGGAGACCAAGATTGACATCGGGTGTCCTTCCTCTATTACTGTCCTTCTTACTTAATTGATCTTATTGGGTCTCTCGCCAAAGCTGTACCTCATCAGTTCGCCAAGACTAATTAGCCAGAAAACACCTAAGACCCATTCATCTCTCCCTCTCCAAGGGCTAGAACTGCAGGAATACACCGTATGCCTGGTTTAATGGGCGTTGTTAACTTGGGTCCTCATGCTTATATAGCAAGAACTTTACTGACTAAGCCATTTCCCTAGTTCTAGCATCTCCTTTTTAAAACAACTGTACCATTTCCACATAAGCCATAGTGTGTAACAATTCTGCGTGAAGTCTGTGCATGTAGGGTCTAACATTATTTCAGGGTATCATCTTCCAATAAGTGTGTGCAAAGTCCAGTTTGTGTCACAGGAGATTCCAGAGTTGGAGGAAAAATAACCTGATCAATTGACCAAAAAGAAAGCGCAAGAGAAAATGAAGGAATTTGATCTAAGAGGGAGAAGTGGAATATCCTGCTTGTATTGTGAGAAGAGGGAGAGCCCCACTGTGGGCTTTCCAGGTGAAGAGTAAGAGACATGGTACAGCCAGATGGTGGGAAGAATAGGAAGAAATTGCTGGGATTTGTGCTCGTGACATGAAACTTCTTACCAAAGAAATGAAGAGCTCTGTCAATAGTCTAATTCAGAGTTAAGGATCTCGAGGAGAGGTAGAAGTGGATGCACGCTCTACCAAAGTGCATTTGTAATCCCTAAATACTCTAGCGTGTGTTAATGGTGCATGCAGACAGATCCACAGCTCTGTTTTCATTTACGAGGAGCAGAGCATAAATAAGCCTTTGCTATGGCAAGTCTAGAGCACAAAGGGAGCATGCCATGGATGGACTTGTCTGTGTGCGTTAAGGATGCATAGTTGAGTGTTGGTTCTGCAGCCAGACTGCATTTTCCAGTCCCTATCACTTAGCTCTGTTGCTTTGGAACAATTCTTTATTATTTCAATTTCCTCTTAGCTGAACTGGGAATAAAAATAATGACACTCACTTCACAGAGTTATTTTTAAGGTTAAATATTTGTAGACTGTCTTGGTAGAGGGCAAGTAGTCTCTAAGTATTGATAATGGAAATAATCAGTCAGATAGACCCAATTCAGACTGTCACAGGAAACAGAGATGATGAAAGGCCAGTTTTAGGTGGAGTCCATTCTAAGCCAAAGAGTATTATAGGTTTCGCAGGGCTTGGATTTGTCCCATTAGTTGGAGAATCATATTCACATCCATGGCACATGTAGCAAAGGAGACATTTAAAACGATCCAAGGTTACACATCACTCCCACTCTATCTTCCATATAATTAGGTGTCTGAGTTTTATTATGTGCTGTACTTTGTAAGAGGGTAGGTACCTTGTTAGTGAAGGACAATGTCTCCTTAGCTTTGCTCAGAAAGTTTCTGAAAACTAGTTACCATGCTAGAACATTGGTGACAATCTCTAGGGTTTTCAGTTACCGCTGTCATTCAGCTTTTCTTTCTGGATGCGAACATCTCAAGACTTCCATTTATTCTAGATAAATTAAGGCCAAACAAATATATTGAGATGCATATGTTGTGGGAATAATTTACTTCCATTTTGTTTCTTTACAAGAATGATGTTTTGTTAGGTTTTGAGATTATATGAGTGACTGGACAGGTTACTTTATCAATGAATGTTAGTTTATAAGAAGTGTTAGTCATTATAATTGTGGCTCATACATAGCGGAACCTCTGGTACCAGCAAAGGCCCTGGAGCATGTGTCCATCAGAGGTGAGGAGCTTTGATATCTAGATTTGTTCTTTGGCTGCTCTTAATCAGAAAAGTAGTCCTTAAATAGCACATCTTAACTCGCTAATCTCCGCTTTATTGAGTGACAATGTTGACATATATGTTTAAACCATTATAAGCCAGGCAGAGGTTAATGTCTAGAAGAGCATTCTCTACCCTCAGACAGTAGCTCAGATTTACATCCATACCCATTCTCCGTTCTCACACAATCTTAGAGTGAGCTCTGATACAAGATGATGGTTCATTGACTCCTCACGTGACAATGGCATTATTAAGTGGATGGACAGGAATCTGAGTTATCATTTAATAATTATAATACATGTAAAATTATGTTATTATAAGTCACACATATATCATGTAGTACACTGTTACTTGAGCAATATATGCTATATATGGCTCATACTACTGCGAACACACTTGTTCATGTCTTAAAGTAGCATATGCATTACACATACATTCAAACAATTTGAGGCATTCATAAGTTATCTATTTCTAAGTTACTTAGAGGTAGTCAGTCAATGAATGTTAGTTTATAAGAAGTGTTAGTCGTTAGAATTGTGGCTCATACATAGGGGAACCTCTGGTACCAGCAAAGGCCCTGGTATTTTTAAGATCTTTATGCCTTTGTTATCTACAATAATACCTAATGCAGAATAAGAGTACAGTGTACCCTTGATGAATGCAAGGCCCTTGTGTTCAAGGGTGGTGGATACAGGCATGAGCTAAAGTCACGTATTTTGGTCTCTGACTTCAGATGTGCTATAGCACTGAGATTTAGACTTTGATAAGTGATTTTTATAAAGTCTTGGTTTTTATCACTGCAAACTGAAATTAATAATTCATGCCTAAATTATGTGTAACCTTGCTCAAAAGGCAGAATTGGGATTTGAAATCCACAAATGCTACCCAAATACAAGATTAATAGTTTTATAAAAAGCGTAAAATAAGATTTGGACACATACAAGTAAGAATGAGGTATCCAGCCAGGCGGTGGTGGCGCACGCTTTTAATCCCAGCACTTGGGAGGCAGAGGCAGGCGGATCTCTGTGAGTTCGAGACCAGCCTGGTCTACAAGAGCTAGTTCCAGGATAGGCTCCAAAACCACAGAGAAACCCTGTCTCGAAAAACCAAAAAAAAAAAAAAAAAAAGAATGAGGTATCCATTAGGGTATAATGGTTGAAAACTTTTATCTCCCAAATTTATATCTGCCTAGAACTCATTATGTAAACTTTAGAAATAAAGATTTTGTGGATGCTGTTAGTTAAGATGCAACATTACTAGATTTCTTTGGGCTTTAAACATCATGGCTGGTATCTTGACAAGAACAGAAAGGGACATATTGGGAGGCACAGAATATGGCTTAAGAAAATGGTCTTGGAGGTTTCTGTGGTGTGACGATCTGCCATAGAAAATGAAGAATTTTGAAGAAGAAGCAAGCCAGACTTTGCCCCTAGATTCTAGAAGGGCGAATGAGGCTTTTCTGTGTCTTTCAGCTAAGACTTCTCTCCTCCAGCATTGAGAGCAAGTGCAGTAGTGTTATTGCATCCTTTTGTTTGTAGCCCTGTGTCCATTAGCTCTGGGAATCATCACACCGTGCCTTCTTTTGTCTCTTGTGAAAATAGACAAGCTGAGGTGGAATGACGTCTGGTGTCCTGACCTCACGACTCCATGCTTGGCTTTCTGTAGAGAAACAGCTATCTCGAAGTTTAAGGGCACCACCAGCTTTGCGGCTGACATAGATAGGATGTCTTTCCACCATCGTCCACACTGCACTTCCCATCTGCAAACTCTAGTAAAATAGGCTGCTTGTAGCTTACTCATTGCTATGAAAATTAACTGAGTTAATATGCATAGCTTGAGTATGTTTGCACAAATAGCTTAAGATGATGCCTTCCAGCAGTCTGTGAGAATTACTATAAACTGAGTCACTTGGGACCCCTGTCTGATTCAAGACAGTTCAGTTATATGAGACTAGGGAAAGGTCCTGTTTTCCATTTTGATTCAGGACTCTTGATCATTTCTGTAAGAGCATAGCAATTTGCACCTGTCATGAGGATGGTAGCCAGGCTATTGAGGGAAGCTTTCTTGGTTTACTGATATTTTCATAGTACATTATCACCATCCCTTCCTCCTCCTTCCCCTGCTCTTTTCCCTTCACCTTTTCATCTTTTTCTTCCTCTTCCTTTCCCTTAATTGCCACTTGCTAGTTTTTAGAAAGAATACAAAAAAAAAAAAAAAGGAAAGTTAGGAGAAACTTGAAAAAAACCTGTGATCCTTGGCTTATAACCCTGGGTGCTTCAAAATAAAGGCAAGCTTTTAGCTGTCTGTCATCATGGGAAGACTCCATCCTGGGTCTTTGAAAGGAAAGGACAGTAAGTCACACTCTCTTGCTGGTCTGTCACTGGCCCTGTGATCATGGGCTGGGCTCTTCTGCTGCACATCACTGAATGGTTCTCCATTGGGATTAAAATGGCAAACAACATCCGAAATGTATTTATGAAAATGGCATTACAAGAGAAGCTCTGGCCAGGGGTGAAACCCAGGAGTTTCAGTACTTAAAGAAATCTGAAAATGCCCCAGTCCATAGACATCTACCCTGAGATGTCTCAGGGGTCATTTTGTATAGTTTCTTAGGCTACCTTAAAACAGAGGTGATTAAAATTGTGAAAATTTACATTTAGGTTTTCATAATCTCCCCTCAGTTACTTTAGGTTTCCTGAACAGCATTGACACCAAACCAGGTCATAGCAAAATCATTTGCCAGACTCTTGCTCAGTACATCTCAGCCGAACAAGATATTTATTCTAATTTTGCTTCAGATAGTACTGTGTGTTATAAGGAAACTAGTAAAGAAACCATGTTTTCAGAACATACTACACCTCCACTGATGACTCATCTGGAATATCAGTTTCAGTTTTCTTCAGCGAGAATAACTTCCTGAGACTTCTGCTGTTGCCCTGGTCCATAATGGGAGTTTGTTTTCATTACCCGGCTCTGTCCTGTCTTCACTCCTGCGTTTTATCTTTTCTTGAATTTAGAAATCTTGGCTAACATGGTTCCTTCCTTCCAACTCTTTAAAGGAAATCTGTCTCCTCCATGCCCCCATGTCAATGAACATTTGCATGCTTGTTATTCATCTATAGGAATTCTCTCACTTATTCCAATTAACTTTCCAGATTTTTCTCTTAGTCTTTGGTGTTCTCTACATATACCGTGATAAGTTAACACATGATTTTAAAGAGTTTATTCTGCTCAAGCTTGCCAAGATTCTTTGTGAAAATTGATGTTGTTCAATGATTTGACAAAATTGTGGCCATTTCTTCAAGTGTCCTCTGACACTCTGTCTCTGGTCTTTTATTGACATTGCAGTTTTACACAGAAGATTTTATGTGTCTTAATTTAAATTTCTAAAACTAATTTTATTCAGTACAGTGATGTTGCAACAAGTTACAAATCTAGCTTTGGTGCCCGTTCCGGAACTAGCTCTTGTAGACCAGGCTGGCCTCGAACTCCCAGAGATCCGCCTGCCTCTGCCTCCCGAGTGCTGGGATTAAAGGCGTGCGCCACCACCGCCCGGCTACAAGTAGATTTGTACTCTCCACTTTATCGGTCTCTGAGATAATTCCAGACCGTCTCTGTATTCTATGCCTCATTTTGGTAATGAGTACTGTTCAACTAGACAACAAATATATGTGTGTAATCTTTATGTAAGCATGCTGCGACCATAGTATTAGAGTAGTTAAATTGCCATTGTACTCATGAGTGACATACATGCCCCCATTTATACACTAGCTATTCTAAATCAAACAGCTTGGTCCAGTTCCCATGATTGGTAAACATTGCACCCTTCCTGGAGCACCTGGCAGTACCTCTGTTAAATGGAATTCCAGCTCAGCCCTGCCATCATGCTATTTACCTGCCCGTGTTCTATGTTAGGACTTGGTAGCATTTCAATGGCAGAGATTATAATACAGTGCTTCTAAAGTGTCTCACCCAATAAGATTCCAAACCCTAGGTTTCCTTCAAACGTTTGTATTGTCTCACAGTTCCATTAGAACAAGTTGTAAGACCTCTATGTCCCAAGTAAGGCCAGCAAGTTGGCAAGCTCTCTGGAAGTCTGCCATCTGGAGGAACACCCATGAGCAGTCCTGCCTGAAGCCTTGGTACAGGCCCAGCACTGACCTCTTGGTCTTTCTTTTCCATTTTCTCCTTTCCCTTTTTCCTTTCAGAAAACAGAAGAATGTCTTTGTTATTGATTGTGAGGTTTATAAACTTTTGAAATTTGGCAATTGAGCATTAAACTTGTTTTAATGTGCACATTTGCTTTTGTTGAATGAAGTCCAGGTCTCTTATTTCCCAGGGCACAAAATCTTGGTTAAATTCCATGGGAAAGGCTTGTGTTCTGAGTGTATAAACATCTAGCCAAATCCTTGTAGGATTCAGAAAGTGCATGCATTCTTAACAGTGACTCAATTCAGATGCATGCATGTAGATCAAACCTATTCTTCAGGAAGGTATGTTGGGCAAATAGATTTTAAATGGATTGGGTATTCCCATCTTGCTGCAATGAACTCTCCTTCCATCATGAAGTATGCTTTTCCTCTAGTTGGGGACTCAGCATGACCCTTTAAGTCCTTGCTTTAGGGAAAGTAGTTGTGTTCTAGAAAACACAAGGATGGCTTCAGTAAATGAATTACAGTGAGAATCGGCACATGGGAAGCTAATGGATTTTTTTAAAAGTAGATCATTGCTTACAGTTTCAGATTGTTTTCATTTTGAGCTATTTTGGTTAGAAGCAAACACCAAAATTTAAACAAAACAGTCTGCTTTATGTACAATAAACTTGTAACTTAATTTGCACATTTGTTGGATGCTTGCTTTGGAAGTCATTGTGGTGAAATGGAAATCGCTACATAGGCTTTTGAGCCACCTGGGTGTAGATCTAACCCTTTCTGATCAGCATGGTGCCATTTGGTAAATGGCATCACTCCTCTGAGCCACAGTGTCATTTTCTATGAGTTAGAAAGGCTAGGAGCTATGTTCAACTTAGCAAATGCAGTCTGCTCCCTGTGTCTTCAACAAACACTTTGATCTTGAGACAAGATCTGACCAAGAAAAGGAAGTGTTTTGTTTGTGTTCATGACTTCTACACTGTGATTTTCTTGCTGCTGTTGAGATCAAGAGTCTATTTTGAAATGCTTGTGCTGTGAAACTTACATCTTGCCCTTCATACTGACACCATAAATGTGTTATTTCATGAATTTAATAGTAACAGACACCTTGATACCTGTGACACAGTCTGGTTATTTGTTTCTAATGTACATATTTATAAGTAAATGTTTTACTACTGTACAATTAAAATATTCTTCAAATTCTAAACAAGACTTACACATTTTTGAGATTAAGAAATATACCACCTTAGATTACTGCCCAGCCTTGCCATGGTAGACCATCTTCTGATTTTCATGCATTGGGTTTGTTCTGTCTGGATTTGAACTTTATATACTGGAAATCATAAGTGACAGACTCTTTTCTAGGGGAGGTCTGGCTTCTGCTTTATGTTCTGTTATTGTCCCCAAGAGGCTTTGAGAAAAGTATGCATATACTATGGACAGGGAATTTTTTTGAGGGAGGGTCTTGTTGTGTGACCCAGCATGCTTAGAATTTCTAGGGTGGCCATGAATTCATGATCTTCCTGCCCCAACCTTATGAAAGCTGGATCACAGGCATACAATACCATGCCTGGCTTGGATGCTTTCTTTTAAACTCTCATTTGTAAAGTTGGGTTCTTTGCTCTACTTATATGAACTGAATATGAGATTACATGTTCCTTATGACTCTTATGAAGAGAACGGATTTGCATTGTTTTCAGATTCCATGTGCTATTGGGGCTCATGATATCTTCAGATATTAAAATTTTTGATAGCTTTTAATTACTTCATATCTTGTATCTTGCATACTTCAAATCCTTTCTTTGCCCCAGGGGTCGACTTGTAGCTTGCTCTACTTTATTTCATTTTACTGTTTGCTGTGGGTATTGCAGAATCCACATTTTGCTACTTGGCTCCTTTGATTTGTGTGTAAAGTGATAAGCACAGTGGGTTGCCCTAGCTTAGCTTGACTGAACACAGTCACCACTGAGACTGGAGAAAGTTCCTTGAAGGAAGCTGTATTGAGAAAGGAGTGTTCTCATCCTCCGGCCTCACTGCTGCTTGTGCAACTTGGGGTGGGGGAGGGGGGGCATCTTTAAGGGTATGCTTGCCAGACTGACCTTTGGGTGCCTGCTTATATGAGTTTTTCTCTTACACTTTTCTTTGCTTTCAAGTGGTTTCATTGCCGATAACACAGAGTTTTAGAGTTTTCCAGTAGAATCATCCCTTAGGCTTTTTTTTTTTTATTGAGAAAAGGAGAAAAAAAAAAAACAAGTTTCCACCTCCTCCCAGTCTCCCATTTCCCTCCCCCTCCTCCCACCCTACGCCCCCTCCTCCCACCCTTCTCCCCCTCCCCCCACTCCTTTCCCCCTCCCTCTCCAGTCCAAAGAGCAGTCAGGGTTTTCTGCCCTGTGGTAAGAGCTAGGACCTCCCCCCTCTGTCCATATCTAGGAAGGTGAACATCCAAACTGGCTAGGCTCCCACAAAGCCATCACATTACGTAGGATCAAAACCCCGTGCCATTGTCCTTTGCGTCTCATCAGCCCTCATTGTTCGCCATGTTCAGAGAGTCCAGTTTTATCCCATGCTTTTTCAGTCACAGTTCCTTGGGCAGTTGAGGATAGGGAACCTGAAATGACCCTATCCTAGAGCAATACTGACGAATATCTTGCATATCATCATAGAACCTTCATCTGGTGATGGATGGAGATAGAGACGGAGACCCACACTGGAGCACTGGACTGAGCTCCCAAGGTCCCAATGAGGAGCAGAAGGAGGGAGAACATGAGCAAAGAAGTCGGGACCACAAGGGATGCACCCACCCACTGAGACAGTGGAGCTGATCTATTGGGAGCTCACCAAGGCCAGCTGGACTGTGACTGAAAAAGCATGGGATCCCTTAGGCTTTTTAAGCTTAATGTTTAGGTGTTTCTTCACCTGTCGCCTGCGCTAGTGTTTTTCTTTCCATCCCTGTCTTTACAAAGTGACTCCTGGTGCATGGTGGATTTGCCATCTTGTTCTTGTACTGGTCTCTGGCCAATCATTGAACTTCTTGAACGCCGATACTAACTAAAGCTACATTTTCTGAGATCACTGAGGTTTGTGTTTAGGGGGTCATTATGGCACCTATGGATGATGCAACTATAGTCTCTTATCATGAGCTCTCTGTGTATAGCCTGGCTGTCCTGGACCATTTAAAAGAAGAAATGATGAAGCAGAACCATAACCCAGTGCACTGCAGAAGGATTCACAGAGTGACAGGGGGGCACACACACAGGGGAGACTGGAGTCAGAATAGTGAGGAGAACCGTCACCCAGTGCACTGCAGGAGTAGGTGCAGAGTGACAGGGTCACACACACAGGAGAGATGGGAGTCAGAATAGCAAGGAGAGTCACTATTTCATATCTGTTGGGTCTTCATGCTAAGTAAAATACAGATCATTGCATGTGGTTTACAATTTTGTCTTGCAGTGCTTAGGTGATGAAGGTAGATAACTGTGAGAAAGGCACACAGCCTTTCCTAATCAGTGCTTAGCGAAGCTGACTCATTTTTTTTCTTTCTTTTAAAAACTTTTTATAGAGTAATAAAATAACAGCTAGAAAGTGGGAGATTACAAATAATATTAATTCATGATTTTCGTTTTAAAAACATGGAAGCACAGCCGTGTAACCAGCCCACACAGACTAAGAAACGGAGCATTCCCAGCTTTCCATCCACACCCTCCTCCTTCCTTGCAGTTGCTGCTGCTCTTTCTGAGGTTAACGTTATGATTCTAACCACACAGATTAGCTGCCAGTTGGGCACTCGAAGTCAGTGGAAACTCACAGCTTAATCTGTTTGGGTGTGTCTGTTGTTGTTTTTCCTGTCACTTGCTCACCATGGCATTTGTAAGATCTATTCACAATGCTGCAAGTTTGTAATCCTTGTCGCTATATGATATTCCAAAGTGTGTGTCCCATATTTATTTATCTATGGCATTATAGTGGGCACTGAGACAGCTTCTCAATTAAGACCATCATGCTTACCCCATGCACTCGCTTGCTTGTGCATCTGCAAACACATCTGCCTTGGAGTGGAAGTGCTGAGAGCAGGCACTGTGCCTGTGAATGCAGAGTAGGAAGGGTTCTGCACAGTCAGCTTCCCATCCAGGGAGAGCTGACTCAGCACACTTCTGGTTAAGGCGTGTGTGTGTGTGTGTGAGTGTGTGTGTGTGTGTGTTCAGTGTTCAGCCTGTAAAGATGAAGTCGTTTTTCAAAGTGGTTGTATCCAGTCCTGAATTTTGCGAACGATGCAAGAATTCTCTAGAAGGTTGAGATAATAATAATGACACTTCTAATGATAGCAATGATGATGGTGGTGAGGAGCAGAAAAAGATGTTCCAGAAATGTGAGCTGGATAACGATCAGAATTGGTTGTTATGGGTGGGGCGGGGATCTGAAAGCCTGTCGTGTATTTGCTTTGCTCGTTCCCATCTGAATTTTCCAGCCACTGGTGGAATGTAGCACTCTACCCTTTTTGAACTCTTTTTTTTTTCCCCTTGACACAGTACCACATTAAAGTTCACTGTAAAATTCCATGTTCTGTTAAGTACCAGTCCTAAAGCCGTATGGAATTCTTAAAGGTGCAATCATGGGCCTGAGAGTTGTCGCAGAGGGATCGAGTATTCGTGGAATTGTCTGGATCCAGACTTGTTTCCTCCTTTGTCTTGACTTTGTAGAACTGGCAGTGGTTGATAAATTGTTTTGGAGTAGAAGCTTACTAGATTCAAAACAGCATGCTACTAAAAATAGACCTCTGGCTTGCTTATCAGTGCTGAAGAGACAATGTGAGGGAAAGTCTGCTCCATGGCTCTTGGGTATTTTAGATAGGATGTTAAACCTCACACAGAACACAGAGCACTAGCGGCACCCCTTGTTTATGCTTTTATGCTGAGACTCTGTTTTCCCCATGGGAGAAGCTAATTTGGGGGGAATGTGCTCAAAATCATCTAATAAATGTGTCTGGTGAATAGTGATATAATTCTTTAAAAATTGCCATTTCCCCTGAAAGGTAAAATGAAACAACATTCTGCTTTAACTAATTTACATACTTTCCTGTTTGGGTTTAGGCTATTATTTACTTAAGATTTTTTTTGTTTGTTTGTTTTTCATTCTTTGACACAGGGTTTCTCTGTGAAGTCTGACTATTTTGGAACTGGCTCTGTACACCAGGCTGGCCTCAGATTCACAGAGATCCCTCTGCCTCTGCCACCAGAATGCTGGGATTAAAGGTATGCACTATCACCACCCAGCTTATTGGAGATTTTTGAATGTACTGCCTGTGTGGTTTTGTTGGAAAGAACATGTGTTAAAATCATGTGGGTTGGTTCTAACCACATAGAAGCAATTGTGGCAATCAGACAACATTACAGTGTGTGCTACTGTAACTACTTTGCATAATGTGTTCTGTGCTTCAGAATTTCTCTGCTGGGTGGTCAATATTAAACTCAACTACAGATAAAATCTGCTATATTAAATGTCCAACATAACAGAGGCGATCCTTAAATGTATTTCAATATTAGAAAACATATCTTTATGGCTATTATTTCAGCAGGTGAAAGGAGGGAAATCACATGATCATTCTCATAAAGTGACAGAGATGATAATGCTCTATTAATGATTTTTAAAAAGATCTCATAAAGTTTGAATATTGCAGGTGATCTCAAAGCCAAAGTCTGGGTCCTGTGTGGTGGCTGCACTCAGGTTGTTCCTGATAAATGGAGCAGGACCCAGAGTGTCCTCTGACAAGTCCGCGGCAGAACCAGACCATTGTGATAAACACCATAAAAGTCGGGGGTGAGGGGAAGCCCTGTTAACATTTGCTGGGGCAAAATTTTCTGCTTTGGGAAAACATATCAATTAAAGATTCTCATGAGGGCTTCAGTAAGGGGTGGGGACTATGACCAAACAATTTATTGAATGTCTTCTGTGATTCAATCACATCGTATTCCTGTCTCAGTCCCCACACAGTACCCCATTAACACGTGTCATGAACACAACTGCAATAATTAATACAAACCTGAAAAGTAAGAATGCATTCCAACCTCACTCAACTCCTAATATAAAAATGCACTTTTTTTTGGGGGGGGGGATTTTCGAGACAGGGTTTCTCCGTAGCTTTTGGTTCCTGTCCTGGAACTAGCTCTTGTAAACCAGGCTGGCCTCGAACTCACAGAGATCTGCCTGCCTCTGCCTCCTGAGTGCTGGGATTAAAGGTGTGCGCCACCACCACCCGGCTAAAGGGCACTTTAAAATATAACCAAATATATAAGCTTTAAATATAAAATTCTAAGTATTTTCAAGGTCATCAAAATAGTGTTAAGTCACATGGACAATAGATTATTCAATAAGAGGCAGGATTACAGCATCACTAAAAAATGCTTCTACAAAGAATAATTCTTAATTTAAAATGGAAAGTAGATTGATCCCGAATTTCCTGAGAAACCGCCACACTGCTTTCCAAAGTGGTTGCGCAAGTTTGCATTCCCACCAGCAATGGATGAGTGTACCCCTTTCTCCACAACCTCTCCAGCAAAGACTATCATTGGTGTTTTTATTTTAGCCATTCTGACAGGTGTAAGATGGTATCTTAAAGTTGTCTTGATTTGCATTTCCCTGATCGCTAAGGAAGTTGAGCACGACCTTAAGTGTCTTTTGGCCATTTGAACTTCTTCTGTTGACAATTCTCTGTTCAGCTCAGTGCCCCATTTTATAATTGGGTTGATTAGCCTTTTACGGTCTAGTTTCTTGAGTTCTTTATATATTTGGACCCAACAATACCACTCTTGGGAATATACCCAAGAGATGCCCTATCATACAACAAAAGTATATGCTCAACTATGTTCATAGCAGCATTGTTTGTAATAGCCAGAACCTGGAAACAACCTAGATGCCCTTCAATGGAAGAATGGATGAAGAAAGTATGGAATATATACATATCAGAGTACTATTTAGCAGTAAAAAACAATGACTTCTTGAATTTTGCATGCAAATGGATGGAAATAGAAAACACTATCCTGTGTGAGGTAAGCCAGACCCAAAAAGAGGAACATGGGATGTACTCACTCATATTTGGTTTCTAGCCATAAATAAAGGACATTGAGCCTATAATTCGTGATCCTAGAGAAGCTAAATAAGGAGAACCCCAAGACAAACATATAGGCATCCTCCTGAATATTAACCTTCATCAGGCGATGAAAGGAGACAGAGACAGAGACCCACATTGGAGCACCAGACAGAAATCTCAAGGTCCAAATCAGGAGCAGAAGGAGAGAGAGCATGAGCAAGGAACTCAGGACCGCGAGGGGTGCACCCAGACACTGAGATAATGGGGATGTTCTATCGGGAACTCACCAAGGCCAGCTGGCCTGGGTCTGAAAAAGCCTGGAATAAAACCAGACTCGCTGTACATAGCGGACAATGAGGACTACTGAGAACTCAAGAACAATGGCACTGGGGTTTTTGATCCTACTGCATGTACTGGCTTTGTGGGAGCCTATGCAGTTTGGATGCTCACCTTACTAGACCTGGATGGAGGTGGGTAGTCCGTGGACTTCCCATAGGGCAGGGAACCCTGATTGCTCTTTGGGCTGACGAGGGAGGGGGACTTGACTGGGGGCGGGGGAGGGAAATGGGAGGCGGTGGCGGGGAGGAGGCAGAAATCTTTAATAAATAAATAAATAACAAAATAAATAAATAAAATGGGAAGTAGAACAAATTAGGGTTTTTAATTTTTTTTTCAGCAAACCAAACTCGATGACACTTAAAAGATTTAAATCCTCCTTCTAAAGTATTTGTGATGAGGTAAATTTACATGAAGAATAAGAAAGTGGATAAAATGGTACAGTGAGCAGTCAATGAAGATGAAAGGAAATAGGAGTGAGCCTTATTAGCTTTAAAATTAACCGAAGATGTGCATACCTAAGCAAAATGTATACAAAAATAGTCCTTCACTCACAAAATTCACTTCGTTACAAATGGTTGTGAGCCACCATGTGGTTGCTGGGAATTGAACTCAGGACCTTTGGAAGAGCAGGCAATGCGCTTAACTGCTGAGCCATCTTTCCAGCCCCCTCAAAATTCACTTCTTTTGAAAACTGAAAGCCAGTAGTTGGTGATTCCTCTCTATGCAATGGATGGTGATTGCTCTCTGTATTTGCTATTTTGCCTGTTGTTTAGACTCGTTCCATTTTTTTGATAGTCTTTGAGAAATTTATCAAAATAGAAAAGCCTTCAATCTCTTCATCTCAGCAATTTTACTATTAATATTTTATTATAAGAAAATTACTGGAAAATCCATCAACTATTTCAATAAAATTCAGTGTAATGCTGATCAATAGTATAACAAATTGTAAGCCAATGAAATGGCTCAGAGATCAAATGTTTCTGCTACCAACTCTGACTGTCTAAGTTGGATCCATGAGATGCAAATGACAGAAGGAGAGAACTGAGTCTTGCAACTTGTCCTCTGACCTTCGCATATGGCCTGTGTTGCACACATGTACATTAATATACATACAAACACACACAGTTAAGAAAATGCAATAAAATATTAAATAGTAATAGCAGTATAGCTATACATTTCTCAAAAACAGGACATTAGCTAAAATGTGATGATATTTTTCTGGCATTAAGTAAATGTTCCCTAATTAAATAATACATAAAATGTGTACATTCATGTTGTTAAGGTAACTGTTCAGATTGGAAAGGAAAATGAACTAGATCTTCTGTTAGAAATGAAAGGCCTAGACACCATATGGATGGGAATCCAAATGATCGTGACTTCCTCCGAGTGGGCGATGATAGACATTTTAGTGTATGCCTTTGTAATTATTCACAGTTGCACCTCTTCAAAAATGAGAATAAATAACTTTCGTCACTTATTATCATACACCACATTTTATCTTGTTTTACACAAGGCATGCTTTGTACTGTAAAAACAGAAATGGGATATCAGGACTCTTTGGTAACTCAGAGTTCCACGGAGGCATCTCTGTTTAGTGGTTTCTTTATTGCTAGTAAATTAGATAATCAAGTTCTGCCCTTGATCTGATGGAGACACAAATAGAATCAGTAATATAATCAGACACCAACCATGACATTAATTAGCTAACCAATTATGTAAATCAGATCTCAGTTTCCACCACAATACCTTTTAAAAAATAAATTTTGATTTATAAAACAATAAAATATTTTTTAAAAAATTCCTGAAATGTTGCAAAAGGTTTGTCTAATGTCCTAAGGAAAGACTTAGGCTGCAGAAATAAAAAGAAGCTTTGAAAGAAACAAAGTTTAGAATTAAGTACTTTGTCAAGATCAATAGCTATTGTCATAACAGAAAGCCTATGTATGGTATGGGCTGTGGATGTCCATTGTGTAGCAGACCTGATTTGGTTAAGGGGAACAACTAAAGATTTCCTATCATTCAGTTCTCATTATGCAAACACTAATTGGTCTGCAGTTGTTTGTGGGCAGGGACCAAGCATATAGGAAAGTACAGGGTTGTGGCTAATGTTAATGTTCTGTGCACTTGCAGTTTGGCCTGTTGCGGGATGCTTCTGGCAGAGGCTACATTGAGGAATTCCCTGTTAAGCATCCATTCTCTCTTTTCTCAGTTGTGCCCTTTTCTTGATGTTCCCCACATCCCTCCTTTAACGACAACCAGTCTCCGTTTATTGCCCTGGCTGAGGTTCTGTGCAGTACCATAAAAAGCATACTACATTTAAGGTGGTTTTGTAGAGAAGGTCAGCATCACGTGGTCCAGTGTTCTCAATGGAAATGAAGCTTCTAAGAGTAAGGGTTGAAAGCCTTACCGAAGCATCACCCGAGAAAAGGAACTAATATAGAAAATACCAGAATGTCCACATTTTAACTGCCATTGTCTAATTTTCTCGAGCATGACTGTGCCGACCATCTCTCATCTTAATTTAATTTTAGGAATAAGGAGAGTGAACAAAGACAGGTACCTTGTTAAAACTCATAAAAATTCCATGTTTCTGTCTCCTTTCTATATGTCCGAATTCTACGTTATTATCTAAAGAATGTAAAAGAAAATGAAAGATAAACCATCCGGGGCACTACATAAACTTGCTTTTTATTTTTGATGTTTTAGAAAATATTTTATTTAATAATCAGACGCTCATATAATATGTTTGAGTCCAATCCACCACCCCTTCTCTGCCCTGCAAATCTTCTTCCGTCTTCTCTACCACTTTCCCCTACCCAACTTCCTTTCTCTTTTAAAAACAACACCCACAGATTCCATTTAGTGGTGGATTCTGCATTTGCAATAGGTATGGAAGCATCTGCTGGAGTACGAGTAGTCTCCCAGGCCTACATCCCTGAAGAAGACTGACATCCCAACTAGTCTCGAGTTGCTCATAGAGCTCCCTGGATCAGGTAGAACTTCATGAATCCTCACTCCCTGATCTGTGCTGGGATTTTTGCTGGCTTGACCTTGTGCAAGCCCTATGTATACTTTCTGAACTTCAGTGAGTCCAGGTGTACAACTGTGCTGTTCTTTCTACCAAATATTGCTTCATTGTAGATATCTATTCCCCCTATCATCTATAATCCTCCTGTGCCCTCTTTGGCAATGGTGTCTCCATTATGAAGGGGAAGACGTGATAGCACATTGAGAGCTGGCTACTTATCATAGTTTCTTATTCTTTGCATGTTGACTGGATGTGGATCTCCATATTAATCACCATCTACTGCCAAAAGAAGCTACTCTGATGAGGACTGAGAGACAGACTGACCTGTGGGTATGGAAATAAGAATGTAGGGATCCGTTTATTGTGCATAATTAGCAGAATAATAGATTCTTCCTGAGGGCCCATGACTTAGCTAGCTATGGGTGTTTAGAACAATTAAGGTATCAGTGATGGATCCTGTCATGTGGTTCACAATTCTATTTAGAATTGTTATAAGGTGGTTACTCCCATAATGTTTGTGCCACTATAGCACTAGTGGGCATAACCTTCCAGGTCAGATGTTATTATAGCCTGCAGATTTCACAGCTGGATAACACTGCTGATGACCCCTCCCCTACCTCTGGTAGTGTATAAATTACCTTCTAGAACTATGAACTATAGCCCATAGGATGAAAATTCCAGGTGGGTACCAGCTTAATGTTTCCATTAGTGTTGTGACTCAGGTATGTGATGTCTTCAGCAATGGGGTCTCACTCTCAAGGCTGGAGAGTAACAAAGAACAATGTCTAGAGGGATTTATGGAGCTCCGTGACCAAAACTGGCTAAAAGGTGATACGTACTAGAAATGGGCTATTTAGGGATGTCAGCCCAATAGAAAATTCGAGATAGAATGGCTGAAGAAAACCCCAATCATAAATAATACTAAAAAATAAAAAGCTAAGTAAGCAAAATTAAAAAAAAAACAGTGAAAATTCTCACCAATAAAATAGACTGTGTAGAAACCACAATGAAGAATAGAAGACAATATAGAGAAATTGGATCATACAGTAAAGGCAAATGATAAATTTAAAAAGAAATATGGACAGATGTCGAAGAGCTTTGGGACACCATGGAAAGACACAACTTTTGGATTATGACTGAGGAAACAAATAGCATTGGATGCATAGAGAATATCATCAACAGAATCATAGGAAAAAAAATTCCCAAACCCAGACCAAAAAAAGTTTATTTGTGTCTGAGAGGTCTATGGAGCATTTTTTAAAAAAAAAAAAAACTAGTTTTGAAAACAAGTTCTATTTGACCATTTATATCAATGATTTGTAGAGAGCAAAATGTAGTTGTCAAGTTGGGAGTGAGAGGAAACTGTTGGGAATACCCGATTGTCTGGTTCAAGTTATCTTTCTGTGTCGTGTGATGCTCTTTTCTCACATCTGCTAAAGTTTTCATGGCTGTGTGTTTCTTGATAAAATTGACATTCTCCTGCTTGAGAAATTTCATTTTAATAAGCTTATCAACAGCATCTTTATTCCCTCATTTGATGTTTTTCCACATGTAAGAAAATATGCACAGTGGGTTTATTAAAACAAAAAAAGCAATGCAGTTGAAAACTTAAGCCTTATCTTTCTAAAAAAAAAATAGCTCTATTTACATTTGTTTCCTTGCCATAGTCCTATGTCCTGGAGGCAGGCTATTTCCCAGCTGATGATCTGGTTCACGTAGAGCTAACTCTTTTGCTAGCTTGGTGCAGGGGTCATTGAGAGCTCTTGACCTGGAAGAATACGTCACTTAGGCTGCCTGATTTGAGGAGAACGAGATTCAATCACATGCGTGTTTTAGATGAGTAGGAAATCTTCGCTGCTACCCAATTCAGTCTGATAGTGAAGCAAAGTTCTATAGGAATAAAAGGACAAGAAATGCTATGGCATATCACTGGGCCTCCATGAAGGCAAGGAACTGGAATGGGACTTTTAATATGTTACTTAAAAGTTCTTGGCAAATATATGGGGTAACTTTTATTCATTTTGATTTCTGTATCAGTAGACGGAAGCAGAGTGAGGTATTACATGCAGTGTTTTCACTACCTTCTTGTAACTTCTGTCTCTAACCTTGGAAGAGGAAGTAAAGGGCTGTAGCAAGCAACACTTCTTGGAAGAACAGAGTTTGGGTTAAGCCTTAAAAAGATATGATTTAGATGAAGAGAGAAAAGGGGCTTAAAGTTACAGAAGGGAAGAGTCTTTGTAAAGTCATTCAGATGAAGACAGCCATAGTGGTCAAGTGTGAGTTAATAGATTTACCTATAAGGAACAATAAGGTAGCCTTATTTCTAACCATGTTGAACTGGCTTTGGATGATATAACTTGAGCAGATAAAGGATTTAGCAAGAAATTCAAAATAACATCATAAAGAATCACAGCCAGAAATGGAGAGTCAGGAACTCAGATGACTCCTGTGTCTCTCTGGGGAACTCAGCAACTCCTCTCACATTCTTTTCATCTTCCCCATCTGTGTGTTTTACACCCTGACAGAAGAGTCTAGGGCGTGGCTAAGCCAACCACAGCAGAGGTACCCTAGCTCATTGACCTCAACTCTAGATTCCATCGTCATGTGTTCATCCCTCACCCAGTTATCAGCAGTGAAGAAATGGGTTCCTAGAGCACCTTACCATTGCCACAGAGCAGCTCACTGATAGGGTGGCACAGGCAGCTTCTTGAAGAAAGACTTCCTTGGCATGGGAGCCCCAGAGGATGAGTGAGAGGTTAGTGTGGAAAGAGACTGTGTTGAAGGTCGGGGGAAACACTTACCCTTGATCCTCACGTTGAATGGAGAAAGTTGACAAGGTCAAGAAGTTTGGTGTAAAGTAAAGTGATTTGAAAAACAAAACAGAAAACAAACAAACAAAAACAAAAGCACTGACCTTACAAGAGATGGTTAAGGCAGGTGATCCAGGGATAAATGAGCAAAGTCCTGGAAACTGATGTGATCTACAGGGAGTTTGGGTTTTCTAAGCATAGTGATAACAGGTCAGTATGTTCTGGAAGAAAACTCCAGAAGAAAGACATGTTTGTAGATAAGGAAAACTGATGCCAGACCGTGCTCTGAAGTCTGTGTTCAGCTGGTGGCCAGGGATGCCCAAGGGTGATGACTAGTGTAAACAGGGGAAGGGATGATTCCAGACACAGTAGAATAGTCCTTCCTGTTGTGCTAACTCACAGGGCCTAGCTAGCTACCTTCTCACACAGGCCACATGGATCTGAAGCAATGGTTGTGTTTTGGCCCAACCAGGGGCATTTTGAGTCCCTGCCATTTACTGGTGGAAGCCAGGAAATACGTTTTTAGGCTTCTACAATTCTGGCTAAAGGAGTTATGTCTCTCCTAATGGTAGTCATATAGTGGGTATAAATAGAACCTTTGAAGCAACAAGCCATGTGTTTCCCAGTGGTTACTTTACTTAATTTCAGATCTTATTTGCAAATTTTTGAATTTGTGAAAATGCCTCTAATTTATTCCTTTAGGACATGCATTGAACACAGGAATGATTTGGAATTTAGCTACTGAGTAGAAACTAATAATATTTATTCTCCAAGGCTTGTGATAGGTTTAAATGCTGGCTAACGGCTAATACTGATTTATCTTAGCTGGTCTCTTAGAGTTAAAAATAAATCCCAGGTGACACTCAGAATATAGCATGCCATTACTAATGTATTTACATAGCAACATTTCAGAGGGTTTATCATCTTTATCTATTCTCTCGACTGGATTGATTGAAGACGAAGAAATGTAATTTTCTACTTCTGAATAATTAAAAGAACTGGTTTTTATTAATCAAATTATAATTACTAATTAAAGGGACTATATTTTTGTATCACTATTTTATAGTAAAAATCAACATGTTTCATACTCTTTATGTCCCTTTGAAGATGTACGGCATTGCAGAAAAATCTGGCAGTACCAGGTTTGAGAAAAGATGTAGATAACTGGAACTCCCATGGGTTTCTGGGGGTGGGGGGTGCTTTGGAAAGCTGTTAAAGCTGCACCTGTGTATATTGCATCATATTGCATCATACCGTACCGTGCCATGCCATACTATACCATACCATAACATATATCATAGCATACCATTCCATGCCATATTGTACCATACCACATCATATCTTACCATGTAATATCGTATAAGCCTAATAGAAACGTGTGTCTATGACCAACCAAAGACATTTGCAAGATGATATCCGAGCATCATAGTAATAGTCCCCACAGCAACGCAGCTGTTCATCAAATGAGAGTGGAGACACAAACAGCAGTGCATTCACAATGCAAGCACCACTCAGCTGCAAAAGAGAACTGACTAGTCATTCACGATGTCATATGGATGAAATCCCAAAGTACTGTATTAAATGAAAGAAGTCAGACCCAATCTGTAAGTTCACTTCTTATGTGAAAGCCAAGACAGGTCAAACTGATAACTCTCTTTTCCAAGGGTGGGTTGTGCGCCATTTTACACACCGTGTACTATTACCTCTTGACTGTGGTGTTCTTTCTGCTTTTTCTTTTATGTGAGTATCCGTTGGTAATATGAATGCCAGTAGTCCCCAAGAAAATGAAGTACTTGCATTGTCAATCATTAGCAATAGTAAATATTGAAAACGAAATGAGATGGGTATCAGATAACTATTTTTGTGGGTATGAGAAATCATCTTAAATTACAGAAGCTTTAAATGGCCGTCCTGCATTTAGGCAGCGATTCTGCGGATCAGCATTCTAATCTGTGCTCAGCTGCCGCTTCTTCTGTCTGCTCACGTACCAGGCCCGCATTTGTGACTGACTGCTGAGTCAGCGGGGCAGTGCCCATGCGCAGACTGACTGTTGTTTGCGGGGATGGAAGAGCGTCCGCAGGTTCTGTTCCCCCTCGGTTCTCTTATCCACGAGTTTGCGGAGTGGTTTCAAGCAAGAGTAGATGCAAACGGTTATCGAGGGCCGTAATTACAACAGCTAACGTGGCTTCTGCCATATTCCTTTTAAGTAAAAAACAAAACAACAACAACAACAACAACAACAAAAAATAAAACCAAAAAAAAAAACCCCACAAAATTGGCCTGGATTTAACCACTTGAAGGAATCCACTGTCAAGTCACTTGTCTAAAAGCAAAGGAGATGGGGGCGGAGGTGGGGGCACTATTGCTGTCATTTTGCTCCGAATGGCAAGCAAAGACAAAAAAATCTCCCACTTCTTTATTTAGTTTACCTGGTAAGGTTTGAACAGCGATATTACCCTGTATGATGAGCATGCATACATGGGCAGTTTTTCTCAGAATGGCTCCAGTGTAGTTACTGGTTCGTTTGTAAAGAGTTACTTCCCTTTCTCAGGGAGTCCCTTTCTGAGCTGCCGTTTCCCTTGCACTGAAGGTCTAAGCTAAAGCAGATTTCTCTAGAGCTGCCCTTATCTTCTTGAAGTCCCGCTGCTGTGATTTGACTCTCCATCTCTCAGGCAGCCAAAGGACATGGTGTTTGTTATACTTTGGCTTTTCAAAGCTTCAGAGCAAAGTATCCTACAGCTTCTAACTCAGATGCTGTGCAGTATGAATAAGCTGTTTGTTGCCCATGGTGACTGGCATGCTTTCTTCCCTAGACAGGATGCTTTGCACAGCTCCAGCATCCCCTCTTTCTGCTCTGAGTTCCTACAGGGCATGCTCCATTATGCTAAGGGACACAGATTTTTTCAGGTCACTACATCAAGGCCCGGGAATACATCCTTCTAATGCAGGACATGCAACAGTAGCTACATCAATGTTCTTTTGACTTTCAGAATGTTCCATATTTTCTAAGGAGCACCATTGTTTCTTTTAGGAATCTTAAGCTGGGATGTTTGCTAACATGTCCATTATATACTGCAGTTCTCTAGAGGGACCATTCTCATAGAAATGATGATCTCATATAGCAAGCCACATCAAATTAGAAGTTTAGTGAGCATTATTTATTTGTTTTGTGTCACATGGCATGTGAGTAAAATGAAATGGCGTGGATTCAGGAATTATCTAGACAGGGACTTAAACCCTACTTGCTGCATTTATATGATTAATGAACTCAGACAGTTTAATTAATTTCATCACACACAATCACACACACACACACACACGACCAATATTTGAATGATAGTAGCAGATGGTAAATGCACGTTGATTACTCTCCTTAGAAACAAAGGGCAGGATAGGAAATGGCCCTGTTCAGAAAGATCAGAAGGGGACACTGTGTGACAAAGGGCCGCTTAAGTACATGAACTTGTGTTTCTTCTCTTTCGCTTCAGGGTTTTAAGTGTAAGAATGGTACCTGTGTGCCTGTTGGGTGAGAGCCAGTGAGATAATACATGTACAGTGCTTGGTTTAGCTATGGAGAGAGAAGTGCTCTGCAAATATTAGCTTTCTTCTTCCACTCCTCCTCCTCTGGGGACCAAGCAGCCCTTACATTAGCCTGTTGTCTTCCACAAATATAAAAATCCTCAGATGCAGACCTCTGGAGAGGAGGGTGTGCTCAGATGACCTATGATGGAAGGATCATAAGAGACAGGAGCAAGGGAGTGTAGGCACAGGCCAGGGAATGTAGACAGGGCTCCCGCAAAACACAGTAAGCCAGTGCTGGCAGGGATAGACTGTATCTTCCCAGTCCTCCCCAGTTCCTCGCACTGTTAGGATAGCCGTACATAGCTCAAGCAGAGCCTCTAAAGAAGATTGCAGTTGTGTGTGGTTGCAAACACGGCATGTAGGAGCTGGAGATGGGACACAGAACCAGTAGAAGAATGGTGACATCAGATCTTGTGGCAACTCAATGATTCCTCAACACGTTGAGAATTTATAGGGGCCAGTCAACATATCTCGTGTTTAAATGGACACCTTCTGATAGACAATGGCAAGTCTACCACTTAGGTCATAGCACCTCATACCCATCATATCCATGAGCAGCTCTTAAAGTAATGCCAGTCTGTAGAAATGTGGCACACGGTTTCAGCCTGCCTGGGTCATCGGCCAGATGATATCTGAATGCAGCCATGATCATTTAATTAGAACATTGCTGGATAAGGAGGGTAGTGGCTGACTTTCATATGCTCCTTTAAGGGAGGAAATGAAGATTATTTTTCCAGGCTATGTAGGACTATTCTTCCACCACAAAGTATTTCAGCTATCAGATTTACTTCTGAAGGAATCTGGTCTTTGTATATTATTTAGAGATTTTAGGAAAGTACAGCTTAAGGAAAGTTTTTAGAAAATTTTAAAATTCAGAGGGAAAGATACATTGCAAATTTCCAAAAGATTTTTAATGGTCTCCATTGTATTTCAAAATTCATTTCTATTTGTAAAAATATATCTATTTTAAAGTATCATTATTTCTAATGTACCTCTTTTTAGGATCTCTTAAGAAATCAGAAATTGATGATAAGCAATTTTGAATATTTTGGAGAAAAGTTAATAAAACATGTTGACCTTATTGTCATTCTTACATTATTCTCATCTCAGTTATGGACCTATGCATTACTGGAAGTCATTAAAAAGAAAGCTTTGCTCAAAGCTATGTGAGATCTGGAACCAGAATCTTAAATGGTGAATAGGGGTGAAATTCCAGACTGAATTAAGAAGCCTCCTGAAATGCGGTAGCCCATTTTTGATAAACAGAACCATCATCAGTAGAGAGCTCACTTTCCTTTGTACTTTCCAGTGATTTGGGGCCCTGTTCACTCTGAAATTTGAGGCTTTATCAAAGTCTTGTCTTCACATAGGTCAGTCTAAGGCAATAAGATGAGACAGCCTGCCTGTTTTGTGACTCCACTGGGTCCTAGAACAAGAAGGTCCCAAGCTTGAATTCATTGCTTTTGATTACTGCACATTGCTGTCTATGCCTTTTCTCTGATGTGAATGTTAGAGCAAATTAACTGTGTCCTCCTCTACTTATCCAGGCTTCCATCTTAGCCCTGTGGAATTTATGCCCATAAAGACAGAGGATTAGAAACCTAGAGATAAGACACTTAATCTGCTGCCAGAGATTGCTGTCATTGTTTTAGGTGCAAAATATTAACAGGCCAGGCATGTGTCTCCAATCCCTGGATTCCCATGTTTAGTGGGGGATTTTCTGAGAATGAGTACATTTTTCACATCACAACTGGAAAATCAGCCACAAAAGGAGTTTCTGGAAACTGGGACTTAAGCATAAGCCTATCTTTCCACGTTTGATGGGCATATCTGTATCTGGGAAAATCTGACCTACAGGATGTGAAATATGGGCTGTGACGCATTCTTCCAAAGTGCATATCAAAGGCAGACTCATGCTTTGCCTGATTCTCATCTTGTATTTTATAAGTTTCAGCTAATAAAGAAAATTAGCACTTAATAACAACATACTAACTTATTGCTAGTGAGAGCATGACTTTTGTATTACCATAAGACCCTTAATTTACTTTATTAGTGGTCTATTGGGTTTGAATTGGGTCTATTGGTCTATTGAATTTGCATTTGTAAAGAGGCCAGTATTTACTTTTATCACATCTTTAGCCATTTGGAATTGCTGTTTCAGTCTCTCTTTTGTATAATATCAATGCACATTAAATAGAAAAATACTCATTAGTCAGCTGGTGCATTCAGTCATCATCTCTACCTGGGAGTCAAGGGATAGTTATTTGAGTTCAGCAATATATCTGGGACATGGCTATCAGCTGTGTCTGAGGACATGCACCATGATGCGGTCCATCTTACTTTGAGACTGACAACCAATAAATATTTAACAAATCCAAACAATATGCCAGGGACATTGCTAGCTTCTATGAATTCAGTGATGGAAGACCCAGTTTCTTTTCTTCCCAGAAATGTTACACATGAAACCACTGCAGTAGACATAAGTCTCTGTCTTCAGGCTGTGAGAACAAATTTGTTCAAACCTGTGTCATTTCTAAACAGTCATTTCTCTGTGCAGTTCTGAAGGCTAGGAAATGCACAACCAAAGACCAGCACAACCAGTGATGAGGGCCCATTCCTCACACTTGTGCCTTTGAACTGCCTCTTCTTGTGGCAGAGAGTCAAGTGGATAGACTTCCTCAAGTCTCCATTTACTTCCCTTACTTCTTGGTATTATCATATTGGGGATATAAATTTGGAGAGAAATCCAGTACTCACAATACAGTACAAATGGAAAGCTAGACTAAATAAAATTAAATTCTCAAAGTAAGAACTTTTATCTATGCAAGGAGAATAAAGGGAGGGAGACCTTGAAGTTGAGGGTTGGTGTATAGAAGTTTGCCATAGGCAAAGAGTAGGTAGCTGCAGCCTAGAGGTATACCTGCGTAATGGTCTGCGTATGTTATTCAAAGTGATTCCTGTATTTTATTATAAAATTGCTTATTAGAAATAAATCCGCTCTTAAGGAAAAAGACCTGTTGCAGTTAAGAGAACACGAAATGGAATTTCCCAGATTATGTCGTGATACACAAACCTTGATCTGCTTTTCCTCAAAATTTTCAACCTTGGAATTCATTGTGTGATAAGTTCATGGTGATTGCAGGCTTGTGGTGCCTGTCATCCCAGCAATGGGGTCATTGAGGCAGGAGGTTTAAGTTTGTGGTGATTGCAGCCTTGCGGTGCCTGTCATCCTAGCAATGCCGGTGTTGGGGCAGGAGGATTACATAGTCAGGATGAATTTGGTCTACATACTGGGTTGTAGTCCAGATTGGTCTTCAGAAAGAGATTATTTCTCAGAGGAGGAAGAGAAAGAGAGAAGAGTGAAGAGGGATCAAGAGCAACAGAGGGAAAGTGAAGGGAAGAAGGAGATTGCCAGGGACCAGCGGTATGTAATGATGCCATAAAAGGTTTTCAGTGAAGCTGAATTTGGCCTTGATTAAAACTTTTAATTTCGTTAAGGTTTCTGGTAACATAGTTTATTTGCTACAGTGAAGACCACTGTGAAGAATCAAGGGTACCCAAAATTGAGAAAATATTTATCACAATGGATTTAGGAATATGGATATTATTTTCTTAGTGGCAACTGCTCTTCATTTTTCTGTAAATGGTCATTTTGCTAGGATGGCCTGCACATTCAAGAAGATCTTCAGATGATGAAGTAAACCCTAGGTAGTAAGTAAATATGGGTAATGAAAGAGAGAGATTTTAGTGATCCATCCATGAAAGTTGACAGGAAAGAAGTTTCAATCCTACACAAACAACTAAGGACAACTAAGGAACACTGAGAGCTGGAGATACAGTCTTCTCCAGCGAAGAGCACACCAACTGCTCACCCAGTTCCAAATGGTCAATCCAGAACACATAAATACAAGTACCTATAAAGACCAAATGGCTATCTTTATGAACATATATTCATAATATACATATAGGCATGCAATAAAAATTCATGAAAAAGAGGCCATGAATTGGAAAGTGAACAAGGGGTAGGCTATGGGAGTTTGAACGGAGGAAATAGAAAGTAGAATTGTCTTGACTATACTATAATTTCCAATTTTTTTTCTCATAAAGTTAAAAAAGAAAAGAAAGAAAGAAACTTACAGGGAGGCTCTCTGGAGACTCCGTATTCAGTTGCCTCAGCAAACGCGGCTGCCTGTGGACACCCTTACCTGCTGATTTCAATGTCCCATATAAAAGTGACACTTGGATTCTATAATGTGCTCCCACCTAGGACTTTCAAATGGTGTGGAACTGCTGATTGCTCTTGTGAAAAGAAAAAAAGAAAAACCTATGATTGAATAATGTAGATCCAGTGTTGCAGCTGCACACAATCATTAACAAAGTGATTAAGGATGTTAACAGCATCCGTGATACACAGCATCCTTTCATTTATCCCTGCAGAGTATTCATGGACAAAATGGCTAACCGTATCTAGTGATCCTATAAAACATTAAAGTGAAGTTCCTTTTGATGTTTTTACTATTATTATTCAATAGCACTTCCATGCATAAGCAGTAAGTACCATTGGGCCATATTCTTTGTCCAGTTGGTTTTTCTTCTCTCATTAGCACACTAAGGCCAATCCGATTTTTGCTTGATAAACTCTACCATTCTTTTAACCCTGCCGTATAAATCCCTGGTGAGCGATGTTTAGCAAAGGATCAGCTTCATGCATGCGCTTTTCTCACAGGTGTAATTTATTAGTATCCGTTTCTTAGAGCAGAGATAAAGTTGTTGACATTAGTATGTGATGTGGTTATATGTCACCCTACCATGAATGCTGTGGGTGTTCTCTTCTTATCCTTTGGACCTAACCATTCTTGAACATTATTTCTCACATTATCCTGTTTTCACCGTAGACAGAACACTTCCATTATGCCACAGGCACTCTGGACCCACTCAGCTAGTAGGCTACAATTCTTAAGTGTTATCTCTTCCAAAGTATCTTTCAACCAGCAATTGATGGTTCATAATTGGTGACTAGAATTTTTTTCACTGTTTCCAGTGGATACCCAAATGATCAATCACTATTCATTAGAAAGTTTCTTTTTCTTATTACATTCCCCTGACAGCCTGTCATACTTAAGTGCTTTTGTATGTGTGTATCTGTTTTTGGACTTTCTTCTGAACTATTGAACTGTTTTTATACCCATGTGAGGTTGATGCAATTACCGTGGGTGTCTCAAATTTGCCCTAAATCCAAGAATTGCCAGTTTAAACCATAATTTAAAGCATGGTCCAAATGAATTTGGAATTTTATTCACAAAGAAAAGTGAAAGTATTGCATTGTAAGCCAGTCGTGTCTCTGTACACACATGTTAATAGCTTATCACAGTATGAGAATGTTTGCTATGAATAGTGTGTGACTCTATAATCATCTGGGAGAACTTCTCTGTTCTCCAAAGTCTTCACCTTGCAGGGCAACTATATTTATTACCACTGTAGTTTTGACAGCTACCTAGCATGTCTTCCAGAATATTCCAAACTTTTATTTTTTTTTTGTTTGAGATTCAGAAATTTGAGAGTCACAATCTGATATAAAACCTGGAAATTTGAACTCAAACCACACTATGACTTGAGTAAATTAGAGTAGTTGGGGGAGCATATGTAAAAAGATCTCTAAAATTACTTTATTGATTTTGAAGTGATCTTTAAAAATTCTCTTTAAATTATATTCAATACTTATGATTCTCAGGTTATAGCCACCTAAGGAAAAATAAATATGTTAATTAAAAATATATCTGACTTACTACTTCTATTTAAGTAAACCTCTAAAAGATCCCAAATTAGAACTTGGGATTGCATGTCAATGTATTTTCCTCAAGCATTATACTGTTGTTCAAACAGTTTTAAAAATACTGAAACAAAAAAACAAAAAACAACAACAACAAAAACCACTGGAAACACTGATAACTTTGTTATGGCTTGGTGGCAAGTCAGGCTGCTTTCCTTAGGGATGCTTGACGGGAAGAGCTTATGTATGTCATTGTTTTCTGCATGCTGTGTTCACCTTTTTATCTTTTATACCATCACTCAAAGTTTTGCATTATGAGGAATTTGAAGCATCCAATCTAATATGGCTTATTATTTTCTTTCCCCAAGAGAAGCTAGCTGTTCAGCTTGCATGGCGTGTGCCTCTCTGCAGGAGATCCAGCATGTCATGCATCCCAAACTAACCCAATTACCAGGCCATGGGAAAGTGGGGGGGTGATGCATCTCAGTTACTGGAGGTTCACTTTATCTTCAATAATAAAATTACCAAACTACCTAGAATTGAACTTAATTGCACGATATTATATTGCCTTTGCCAGTTAACTCAGAGGAGGCTGGAGGTAATATATTGGAAAAGTACTCTGTAATCTGGGAAACACTAGGCCGTTGTTAATTATTGCTGTTATTATTAGAAAAGGAAAAAGAAGACTACCTGTGGCCACTCACAGTGGTGGAAAACGTCTCAACAGTGAGCCGAGAACAGCTCACCCCTTAGGCAAGTGCTCTCATCAAAGCCTTTCTAATGACTTTGATTCATAGCAGATGAACTCTAATGTGAGCATTCTTCAAACTAGATGTCTCCACCCGCGAGCAAACTGTGAAATAGGCTTGTTTCTTGGAGACCGATTTAAAAAAAAAAAAGAATAGTCGAATAAAATATGAAAGAATATACTAGAAGCTCCCAGAAGTAAGAAGAAAGGATGTTGGTTTGAGAATATTTCTAGGTTTGCATGTATATATAGTTACAAGTATACATATGAATACAATGGATAGAAATATCCACTACTCTAATTTTAAATTGGTATGATAAAATAAGCAAACCTAATTAAATTACTTTTCTCTAGTCTCTATTCAAGTGTGCATCTTTTGTTGTTGTCCTTAGACTTGGCAGTTATTACACTGAATTTAAAGTCTTACACAGACACTAGAGAGGTGGCTCAGTGGTTAAGAGCACTGAACACTTCTTGCAGAGGATCCAGGTTCAGTACCCACTATACTCTTGGTGACTCGCAACCATCTTTGAATCTGGTTCCAGGGGATCTGATGCCCTCTCCTGACCTCTGCAGGCAGGTAAATGGTGCACCTCCATGGATAGAAGGTGCATACATACAAAATTAAAATACATAAATCTAAAAATATTTTTCACTAATAAAATAAAGCACTGCATGTCATGTTTCTCATTCCTGATTCCATATAAAACAAACATTCAGCTGTTTATATTCTTCTAATAAAACAGAAATCTACTTCAATTGTGTAGATTTTTGAGGAAATGAATATATAGGTGCAAATAATAACAAATAAGGTGAATTATAATTCATATATCATACTTTAAGTTAAGTAACAGCTTAGTTTTCTGTATAAAATATTAAGTTTTATATGAGATATATAAGATTTATATGAGATGGGTGGCTGCAGCATTAGAGAAGAACTTTGGGTGACTGTCCAAGCAGCAAGATGTCTCTGTCAATTCTAGAGTTTTGGAAGTTGCTTAGAATGCACTTCCTGTTTACTTAGGTAATATATCCATATATCCTTCTGGAGCTTTTAATGGAGTTAAAGAATAAATAGTTATAATTATAGGTTTTCTTAATTATGATAAATGAAAAAGTAGATATAAATATTGTAACTGTAATTCTTGTTGATACCTGTTTTATTATATGTAATTTTACTCTGTTAAAGTTAAAACCTTCTTTTTTATATAAACAGAAAAGGGGAAATTATGTGGGAAGTTCTTCTGTTTATCTTTTATTGGTTAATAAAGAAGCCACTTTGGTCTATGATAGGGCAGAAAAGAGCTAGTTGGGGAAGACTGAATTGAATTCTGGGAGGAAGAAGGCAGAGTCAGTGAGAAGTCATGTAGCTGTCACTGGAAACATATGTGCCAGAACCTTGCCAGTAAGCCACAGCCATGTGGCGATACACAGATGAATAGAAATGGGTTAACCAAAGATATAAGAGCCAGCTAACAATACAATTAAGTGATTTGCCAAGCAATAATTTAAATAATTAGTTTCTATGTGATTATTTTGTTGTTTGGGCAGCCAGGAACAAACAAGTGGCCTTCTACTACAAGCACTGTTTTAATTAATACAGTTTCTGTGTGATTGTTTTGGGACTGAGTGACTAGGAATGAACAAGCAACCTCTGCCTACAAAGCAGAAGCTCCAGAAAGAGGGGGAGATTTTCTTCTGGAACAAAGATTCATAACTGATGTAGTATTCCCCTCTGTATGCTATGAATATATTTTTATTACAATTGGTTAAATGAAGAAGCTATTTTGGCCTATGTCAGGGCAGAATAGAGCTAGGGGAGAACAACTAAACTGAATGCTGGGAGAAAGAAGGCCGAGTCAGCTTGACACCATCTAGTTGTCAAATGAGAAAGATGCTAGAACCTTACCAGTAGGTCACAGCCCAATGGTGATAGACAGATTATTAGAAATGGGTTAATTTTAGATGTAAGAGTTAGTTACTAAGAAAGCTGAGATAATAGACCAAACAGCTTTGTAATATAGTTTTTGTGTGAATATTTCGCCAGAAAACAAATGAGCGGTCTCTGCTTACATATAACTTGTTAGGAGTTTTCACAGGATAAGACAAACAGAAACCCAGACAAGGATAAGTCAGTGATGGACACAGCCATACCTTGATGAAGAACATTGCAGTGCACCTAATATTTAAACTTTAAGGTCACTTTAGGATCCTGAAATGGTCTAGAGGGTCACTTGCTCTCTTTGTCTATCTCCCCAGTGTAGCCACAGTGAATAAATCTACCTTTTCTGACTTTTCTATTATTTGTCTGTTTGAATTGGCTTCTCTGGTATGGGTGGCCAAATGACTTATTGGGGTAAGTAGACTCAAGGTTACATTTTTCTGGTCTCCACTGGCTCCTTACACGTCTGATCAGCCATGATCTGGTGAGGCAGTCTGGTTCTGAGGGTTAGGTTGTTGCCTGGGGCACTCTAGTTTCCATGACTCTAATCATATCTCGTTAGACTAGATGAAATCTCTTTGCAGAGAAAAGATAGGACTGGAGACAGTAGGAGTAAGGGAAACACATTGAGAGGCCTAGATTGGAGCTGCCGTGGTAGCACTCTTCCGCATTCTGTACTATTTGTAAGTCTAGCCCAGATTTAAGGTGAGGAGGAAATGCACTTCCTGCAGGAAGGAATGGCAAAGTCACTAGGGAAAGAGCAGACACACAAGTAGGGAGTCACAGGCTATGTAATCAGTCAACAGTTACTCTTTCTTTCTTTATAATGTTCACTGGATCAATGCCAAGAAATCCTATAGACAAATCTTCCTACCTTCTCTCTTTCCTGATTCTTGATACTAAAATGAAAATTAGTGTGAAAGTTAATATAATCTATGTATTAGGAAGCATAACATTTCCTTAAACTGCCATTACTTCTCTTGGTTTGATTATAATAAATAGTTTTAAGAGTATAGTTTTATTAATCAAAGGATTTTTTGAGCGTACACGTTTTCTTAAAAGTGTGGATAAAGACAATGATCAGTCAAACTAAGCTTTGGATATTGTACCTTCATTAGAAAACACCTCTTTTGTATGTTTTCTTTCCATAGATGTCTGTAAAACGCCTAGTTTTTACACAGATGTTATTCAGTGCATCCTTCATTGGTAGGACATAATTGCTATATTTAGCTCAGAACTCATATTTCAATCTTGCTAATAAAATGAACATAATCTGCCGAGAATAGATTTATCCAGTAACTTTAGAAATAACTAAATCCTAGAGTGAGTTTTATAAAGTCATTTGTCTCATGTTGAACAAATTAAAAAGCAAAGTAGAGGCTATTAGTGAGCAAAGTGCTTGCTATCTATTCATAGAGTGATGGTTTCATAAAGAAACTGGGATAGTGCTCTGTCCTGTGAATATTTTATTTGAATGTGATTATTGAGGTAACATTGTGAAGTTGCTGGGAGAGCTGACGTAAAGGCAATCGGTTTGAGTGTGAATGTAAGCTCTGTCTTGGGTTACCTCTATCACACACTAATGTTTTTACACGCATAGAGCAAAGATAATAGTGCCACTTGCAATGTAAAGTGGTTTTGAGATCTGTGTAGGTCGGTATGTGTATAATTCGCAGGACAGTAACCAGTGTGGAGTAAGGCTCCTTGAGGAGCGGGAGCAGGGCAGACTTCATCTGAGACCACTGTCTGGTTCAACTCAATTCCCTGTACCACTGACCTCTTTCCTTTTTCTATATGCCCAACAGTCACTTATGTTAATCATATGTACCCAGTCGTCAGTATCAGCCTCTCTGGTTTGAGGCAACCCAACTTAACACACTTCCTGATGTTCTTTTCTTTTTCTCTAAATATTTCCCCCACTGAATTGAGAAGGTATAGAAGACCTGGGCAATACAAAATGAAATGATTTTTAATATATATATATATATATATATATATATATATATATATTATGTATACCCATGCATGTGTGCATGCAAGTGTGTCTATGTGAATGTCTTATTTCAAATATGTGCATACATGTGCCTTTGGTCCATCTTGGAAGAAGAGTGTCAACTTTATTTCAGAAAAGACTTTTTACTCTGCCTGACCCTACCAGTGACTTTTCCTTTGGATCATTTATCTTAAGTTATGAGCAAAGTAGAATTATCAGTAACAATTACAAGGGAATAAATAATATTGACATCAGTTTAGATGATATCGGGCATGAGTTTTAGAGAAAATTGGTCATAGATTTGTTACATTTGTACTTTAAAATTTTTATTTTATTTAGTTATTGTGTATATGGTGTTTTTTTATTATTATGTTCAGCGTTCTCCTTGCATCTATCTTTGCAGACCAGAACAGGGCACCAGATCTCATTACAGATGGTTGTGAGCCACCATGTGTGGGTGCTAGGAATTGAACTCAGAATCTCTGAAAGAGCAGCCAGAGCTCTTTACCTCCGAGCCATCTCTCCAGCCCATGTACATTGTGCTTTTTATAATTTAGAACTTTTACAGATGAGAAGTAAAAGCAAGTGGCATTGAAATGATGCCATGAGCTGGAGAATGCCCTCATTGTCGTGCCCAACACCTTTTCACAAATTACTTCTCTTGCTTACTTTCCCTTAAGGCTAAGATTTTGTTGCTTGCTGGTTTTATTACTTAGTCAAAACCAAAATGTAAGTTATGTATCTCTCTCTGGTGGTAGGGGTAAGGGAAGGGCGAAGACAGAATTTTGGCTTCTGTCACATCAGCATGGAGAGATGCAGGGGTGTTCATGTCATGGAAGCCGGATACTCTGATTTCCTCATCTGAATGTCAAATCAGGCATATGGCAAAATCAGCTTTAAAAGGAGTAAGTTTCAAGCAACGAACAATTTCAGTTGAGCATGATAGAGCATCATCTACTTCCAGCACTAGGCAGGCTGAGGCAGGAGGATCTTTGGTTTCAGCTTGGGCAGCTGTGCTGGCTACGTTTATGTCACCTTGACACAAACCAGAGTTACCTGAATGGAGGGAATCACAACTGAGAAAATGCCTCCATGAGATCTGTTGTAAAGTGTTTTCTTAATTAATGACTGATGGAGGAGGGCCCAGCCCATTGTAGGTGGTGCCATCCCTGATCTGATGACCCTGGGTTCTATTAGAAAGCAGGCCAAGCATGCCATGATTAGCAAGCCAGTAAGCAGCACTCCTCCATGGTCTCTGCCTCATCTCCTGCCTCCAGGTTCCTGCCCAGCTTCAGTTCCTACCCTCAGTGCTTTTGATGATGAACTGTTTGTTATAAGGAACTGTGAGTAAACTAAACCCTTTTGTACACAAGTTGCTGTTAGTCATGGTGTTTCATCATAGCAATAGTAACCCCAACTGAGATGGGAACTTTCTAATATGTCTCAAAATGAATAATGTACCCAGTCCTTAGATTTAGTCCCAGGGTCACGAAATAGAACTTAACAAAGCAAAGCAAAGCTAAATGTAACTTCTGATCCTCCACTTTTCTGGAAGTGAAAACTGTTTTCAGATTCTTGTTTATTTCTTTCAATAGTATAGGAAATGATTGATCTAATATTTTTTATTGACTGAGTCATAGGGAAACATAAGAGAATTATAGAGCTGCTGTTACGTAACTGGCCTCAATCCCATCTTGTACCCTTTTGCTGAGAGAGCAAACAAACCTACGCAAATATGGAAGAAATTAGCCACAGTGCTTCCCAACCCCCGTGCTACTCACTCAGAGGAGTGCATTGTGCACGGGGCAGGCTGAGAATGCTGAACATTCTTAAGACAGAGCCACGTGTTCCCTGCCATGCTACTGTGGGCTCTTGTTTTTCTCTGTTTATAAACTTTTCTTTACAGGAAGGTTTTTTTGAAAGTGGTAGGCAGCATTCTGTAGACCCTGTCGGTGAGCCTAGGAGAAATGTGAAAATGGAAGAGATGGGGCAGGTTGCACTCTGGCTTCATTGAGTTTTCTTGTGGCCAGTCTCATTGCTGCCTTGTTGACTTTATAACTCCTCCACCAAAGACTGGTTTGCCTTTTCTGCTTTTGTGTAATCTCCACCCCATCCTAGTGTAATCCACATTTCACGGTTTCAGTTTTACTTCCGTCTGAATTAAGGACCTACAGTTTCAAATTAATGAAAACTTTAAAACTAGTTTTAAATGTACCTGTAGCAAACAGTTTATATCACTTCAAAGTCTTATTCTTCATCCCTCATGCTATGATTTCTTTATGAGTGCCTTTTGCTCTCAAGGAGAGAAATTTTTACATAGCGCATCGGAGAAGTATGGTCCATGTCATAATTTGGAATAAGACAGTTTGACTATGAAATGTTTGGTTAGTACAGTAAAGAGAGAAGATAAGATAAAGTTACCCATAAAAGTATAAAGTACACGACACGAGTGCTGGGAATCAAACAAGCCAGAAATAAGATTAATATTTATGTAGATGAAGGGATTTAAAGGCTTCTACAACCCAATTACATAACAGAGACAAAATAAGGTAACCCTGGTTATAACATCTTGTAAAGAAGCAGCCAGGTTACATAACTAGACTGCATTTATCAAGTAGCACATTCCACCTACACGGCTCTGAAGGAAGGTGGAAGAAGTGGGGAGGAGGGAGGATTTCTAAGGACTAAGAATGAAGAACACTGTGAAGCGTACAGTGTTGCCATCCTGGCAAACTTCAATGCAGCATCCCTAGCATCTTTCAAAGGCCTTGATTGCATTAGTCTTGGGGTAGAGAGTTCAGTGATTGGAAACGAACAGTTTTAAAGCTCGGTTAAACAAAGCAGTCATATAAGGAGCGAAGGAAGAGGCGCTAAATAAGAGTATGTGTATGTGGAAAAATCCTGCACATTGGAGAAGCATTCTTGGGTGTATAGAGAGGATGTTGTTTGTGTCTTGAGAGATGTATGCACAGGGGCTTGGGTTAACGTAATGATGTCACTGTCACAGACAACACTGTGTGTTTTGCTTGTGCAACAGCATTGTGGGTCAGTGTAGAGGAGAGAAAGTGAAGGCAGTATAGTAACTGGGAGCTCTGTCACCTGACCAGTGCTTACGAGAAGGACGATAAACAGAGCGGCTTCATCCTAACAAACCACCCTTGGGTGATTTCTGTTCTGTTTCTTCATTGGGAAACTCCATGTGATGTTTGTGATTTCTTTAGCATCGAATCTGGTACAACAGTAACTCTTGTTGAAAGGGTGTGCTTTTCTAACGACTTGAGTACACACCAATTGGAAAATTAAACTCCCAGCCAACTTTCTTGTTTGTTCCCTACGATTTTAACCACATTAGATTGTTGAGATATCCAGGGAAACATCCCCTTACCAAATCTACCAGATACTGACTCCTTAGCACCTTTGGATTGTCTCAGAGTTGCGGTGACAAATTTTGCTGAAGGAAACAAATTTAAAGTGCCTGCTAAATGAAATGCCACCGTCAAAGCTGCAGACAGTGTGTGGCTGTTCTGCCATCTCTGCATTTGTGCTGCCTGGGTGCCTGACAGCTGGGGATGAGCAGCAGGGCCCGCATCCTCATTCCTCATGGAAGTTCATACTCATGATAGAATCTAGATGAAAAAGAACAAGTCAAAGCAAACCAGGGACAGTGATCATGGAGCACCTCCTACGAGCCTGGCTCCTGACTGATCCCAATCAGTGACGTAGCTGGACATGGGCTATGGAGATTGCCAGGAATGGGGAAAATGTCAAATTTGGAAGTAGCCTGACATGATTGTTAGATAAATTAAAATTTAACAAAGTGAATTGGATAATAATTGAATTCATTCTTAAAGACTTTTGGGATAATTTAGTCATTTCACAGTATTGCTGGCTATTTTTGTGTCAGCCTTCATTTGGCTGATAGGAATAGCATTGGCTTACTTTGAATTTAAATTTAAAGGTTAGAGGTAAAATTGACCAAAATAGATTTTTAAAAAACACCTTTCTGATTATTAATTTTGTTTGTTAAAACAGGGACTAGATTTTATATATACCTCCTTTGGTAACAGTTATTCACCAGTAAATGTTTATGCTGAAATCAGTGGTGAGGTCCCTGGCCATCTAGACAGGTCTTTGATCATGAAAAGTCCGTCTTGACTGTTGCAAAGCATCCATGCTGGGAGCTTTCCTCTGCAAGAGACCCAATCTCATGGGCTCATGGAAAGACCTGGCTTTCCTGAGTTTCCTTCAGTGAAACTTTGTTCAAAGCTCTTTTAGAACATCGACTTTTAGGAACAGTGACAGGTTACATGGAAGAAGTTGCTTTCTGGAGGATTTCAAAGGCTGTGTGAATTCCTGTTTAAAGAGAAGGTGAGAAGATAAACTGTTCCAAAAATGATGGTACAGATCATGTGTGCTGTGGCCCAAGATGAATTCGGGTTACATATCAGCTGTGTGTAAGACTTGGACAAACTGTTATCTGAGCCGTACTCAGACAACAACGGGTTGTAGAGGAAAGAGCAGAGAAGACCCCAGTGTGTAGACCATCAAATATGTGTCCATCACTAACGCTGGTGAAAGTGATCAAAAGGGAGGCACAAGGAAGAAATCATTATGGCCTGCTTAACAAGCATAAGGAAATGGGATGGGCACCTATGGTGGACGGATGCAGGAACTTATTTTAATGGTGAGGAGCCGCTGTTTGTCAGTCTTTGTCTTTTGAAGCATGGCATTTTAAAGCATTTGTTTATAAACACATGTGCACATGCACACACAGACATGCACATATCATGTAATGAATAAAACAACAATAGAAACATCGGCTAAAGAAAACCCCTTTGTCCTTCCCACCAGCAGTAACCTTCATTAACGCAGTTCTCACATTGTGTTTTTGAGCACACATACAGTTGCATACATAGAGGAAGCATAGATAGTTTTATAAGAGTGAGATTGTTCTTTCTGAAGTCTTAAAATGCTAGTTTTATGACTGATTTCCATCCTAAGGTACATAAAGCCTCTATGGCATCTCTTTTGTTCCATCTGATCCCATGTCTTGGTCTTGTGACCTGTGTCTTGTTTTGGTACATCGTGCATGCTTAAAGGCTTCATGTTGTCCTAGAATTGTGTCTCTGGCATTGGATTTTTGCCAATACCACATCCAAACGCAGTTTGTGCTCTTTTCCCACCATACACCCTGGCCTTGTACTCTTAAATTCTTTGTCTCGGTTATTTTCTACCTTGCCTTGGTTCCACTCTCAAAGTCACTAACTATGAGACTGTGGAAAGAGCCCCAGTGAGTGGACCATATGTGGTCCCTGTCATGGTAGGTAGTGCAGCTTGATATACTATTCTTGGATCACTTTACAGCCATTACTTCATGGCCTTCTAGCTAAGGGTCAGGCACAGCTTTGAGAAGGATTTGTTCTTTCCCTTGGATAAATTATTTGCTCTTCATGCTTGGATGAAAACAAAATAAAACAAAACAAAAAAATTCCCTCCCCCACCAAAAAGTGAAAAACTCAAAAAACTATCTTCTTATTTTCCTAGGATGTTTTATATGGTGGTTTACTGCCTTTTCATCTTACTTGGACAGTGCTTTTGAAACGTGTGCCTTCTTCAATAAAATATTGTTGAAGCTGAGCGGTAGTGGTGCACACCTTTAATCCCAGCACTTGGGAGGCAGAGGCAGGGGGATCTCTGCTAGTTTAAGGCCAACCTTGAACTAGCTAGTGCCAGGACAGGCTCCAAGGCTACAGAGAAATGCTGTCTTGAAAGAAAAAATATTGGTCAAGAAGCTTCTTTTCTTTGTCTGAGACCAGAATGTTTACATCTATAGGCTATGGTTTGAGAGTTGGGTGTCTTCATTTTGCTTGTCTTCTGGAGGGAGACTGGAGGGGCTACCAATGCCATACAGGTTTTGGGAGGAGGTCTGTGTGTGTATGTGTTTTCTTTGTAACATCTCAAATGTATTGGATTTACATAATCGTGTGCAATATGTAATATGTATGCATGCCCATGTGTATGCTTGTGTGTGTTTTTGTGTGCTTGTGCATGTGTGTGTGTGTGTGTGTGTGTGTGTGTGAGAGAGAGAGAGAGAGAGAGAGAGAGAGAGAGAGAGCTACAGTCAGTGACTCCCAGCTAAAAAGAAATCTTAGAAAAAAAAATCCAGAAAAATCTGTTATTTTCTTAGCTATCAGACTTACTATATCTGGTCAAAGTCCATAAGTCCTGTCTTTATTATAGTGATTTTTCTCATTTTTATATGTACTCTTCAGGGCAGTTTTTAAGGCTTCCTTTACTTTCTACCCTGAAAATCCTGGCAGTGACTGACCCAAGGTCAGGAGGTCATTTCTGCTGCCCTGGAAGCTGTTGTTGCTTGTGTCTGCTCAGCTGTCACCTAGAAGAGTGCACTTCTTAGCTCAGCTAATCTTGTTAAGAGGGTGTTTAGCTAAACACCCACTGGCTTCTGTTTCTGTTCTTTCATTTTCTTCTTCTTCTTTTATAAGCTTTCAGTTCCTGTTAGTGTAGAGAGACCACCCTTTTCCTTTTCATTCCTCATTTACATGCTGAATAAAAATGAACATTCACAACTCACTGACTTTCTTTTTTATTGGGAAATTCTTTCTTTTTCTCTTGACTTATTTTTTCCATGCCTGGATGTTTATAAAACCAAAGAGAGAGTGAGAACATTCAGATAAGATGGGCTATCGAGATTGTTTAAAAACAAAACATAACGCCAGCATCTTCAATGTTTTGAAAGCAAAACCTAACAAAAGAGTAACTAAAATAGAATGCTCATGACACATTAGTGTTTTCCACTCTCAAAGGAGGTAGGCCCATGGCAGGTCAACATCCTACTTTACTCCCAAATGCTACTAATTGGTCAAGGTGACTTTTTCTGTGAAGAAACAGTATTTCCAGGTAGAAACAATTAAGGACAGCAATGAATTTTCCTGTTGTATACTCGGCTGCCCATGGAGTGTTGTTTGAAGTATCTATCTTCATGTGGTTGTAAAAACAACATGAGGAAATGCATGGAAAGGCACAGAGAGCCTCTAGTAAATATTTTCTCTTCCTGATGATGTTATTATGTCATCAAGGGGAAAGTTTCACGAGTGAAGTTTTCTTATTAGTAGTCTTCTTAATATCATAAGTGCCTTATAAGAAAAATTTGCGTACTGCTGAACGTATAGATTATTGTGATTTTGCTGGTTAGTGATTTGAATAAGGTCCAAGGACAGAGTTCCCTCAGGTTCATCTTTCATACATTTCTACCAGTGGTCTTCTTAACCTGTCACCAGGCGCATGGCAGTAAGGACGCTCTGTGAACTACAGAGTGTATGTGACACACTGCGGGCGGCACAGTGTGGGTGTGTAACTACACATGTCGATGTTGACCATACCCTGTGCAGGTTACCACTCGTTGCATTGTGTTTTCCAGAGAGTTTGCTTCCTCCTTGTACTTGGAAATGGAGTGTGAGTCATTTCTTATGAAGTACATAGGATGACGAGGCACACACAAAAGAGAAGACATTTGGAATTGTGGCTTCCACAGTGTAGGTTGCTTTAAACCAAAGGTTACTGTGCTTGACGTTTGCTTTGAGTTTATGTTAATGCACTGTTTTGCAGCATCCGTACTACTTATTATACTCATGGCCTGTGCCTCTGACCCTGAGCATCCATCCCTGATCAAGAGTCTCAGACCTCAACTCAAACCCCCTGAGTCACAACTTGCATTTTACAAGGTTTCACATATATTCATGAACGTCAATACTTGCTGTTGGGGTGCTGGTGTGGGTGGGACTTTCTTCATGGAGAAAGCCATAATCTGAAAGAGAAATGCGGATATAAATAGTCTCTAAATGCATTAAGATGATGCTCCCAACTCAGATGGAAATTTTGTAGTGCTGGGAGTCTGGTAGCATACGCCTGGAATCACAGCCCTCAGGAGGCTGAGATAGGAGAACCACTGCTTTAAGGTCAGCCTGGGCTACCAAAGAATTCTAAGGCATTTTGAGCTACAGAGTAAAAACACAGTGTCAAAATACAGTGATAAGAAAGATCATTCAAAAAAACCAAGTACCTGTTTTTATTTTATTTTATTTAGCAAATGGGTTGTTAAAAATATGGGGAGATGACTATCTCGATGCTGTGTGTGGCTACGAAATAAATACTGGAATTAGTAGGAGTTAGGATTTAGGTTAGGGTGAGAATAATCTCTGCAGAGTTGAAATCCTGGATCTAACAGACACTTATATCACTTGTGCCTAGCAGGCTAAATCAAAATAGACCCAAAGTGGAAATAATTCCAAGTGTCCACCCACAGATGAATCCATAAAAGACTTAGGATGTATATGCAGGGGATACTATCAAACTTTACAAAGGAATTTTTACGTTTTGATATGGCATCCCCTCACGGAGTAGTGTACTTAGGGTTTGGGCATGAGTCAGTAGACTTATGAGTGACTCTGGGAACCTCTCAGTTCCACAGAGGAGAGCCACACTGATGGCTTCTTAATTTGGTGAAGTTATTGGGAAGTGAGGAAAACCAGTAAGTGGGACTTGGTGGGAGGAAGTAGTCAAGGGAGCATACTTACATGGCGTGTGTCTGATTGCCAGACCTTTCTTCTTGTTCTTCGTGTCTCCTCGCTGCCATGAGTGCAACAACCTCCCCATCACATCCCACAGTCACGATATTATGGCTCATTTCTAGCCCAAAGCACTGCACACTGTTGACTCTCATGGGAGTCAGAAGTCAGCTGGAAACTCGGATCCAAACACATCTTTTCTCTTATAAGTTGATTCATATCTTTGCCACAGTAATGAAAACCTAATGCAGGAATGGAATTCTGATAATTTCTAGGATGTAGATGAACTTGAAAACATTAGGGTAAGGGACAAAAGTATGATTCTACATATATGAAATCCTAAAAATTTTTTTTAATTATAGAAAGGAAATTAGGGACTATTGTTTGATGATTCCAGAATTCTTATTTGGGATGACCACATCATGTTCATGGTTATACAACAATTGTAAATGATTCAGTGCCACTGAGTTATATACTGTAAATACTAAAGATAGCATTTTATGTGATTTTTCCATATAAAAACATAGTATGTCCACACAGAGTATCATTACATAGTTACATCAGCAAATATACCACATATAATCATGATACATTTCTCCAAGGTGTTACCTGGAGAGGGTCATATACAAAATAATACACAGAGTTAAATGTAGGCAGCTCATTTAGATAAAAGACAGCAAAGCACAAGCCAAACAGGTATATAAGAAATGCAATGAAACTGAGTAAAGACATGAGGAAACTACATGACTAATGACCACCCCAATTGTCATCATAGAACCTTCATCCAGTAGCTGATGGAAGCAGATGCAGAGATACATTGCTAAGCACTGCACTGAGCTCCCTGTGTCAGTCAAAGAGTGGGAGGAGGGATTAAATGAGCACAGGGGTCAAGACCATGATGTGCAAACCCACAGAGACAGCAGACCCGAGCTAGTGGGAGCCCACTGACTCAGGTCCTGCATAGGACGGAACTAGGCCTTCTTAATGTGGATTGGGTAGTCTTGGTGCCCCTGGCAGCGGGACCAGGATTTATCCCTAATGCATGACCTGGTTTTTGGAGCCCATTCCCTTTGAAGGGATACCTTGCTCAGCCTAGATAAGGTGGACAGGGGCTTGATCCTACCTCAAGTTGATGTGTCAAACTTTGTTCTCCCCCCATGGGAGTCCTTACTCTTTCTGAGGACTAGATGGGGGAGGGTGAAGTGAAAGGAAGGTGGGCTGGGAATGGGAAAAGGAGAAGGAGGGAGAACTGTGATAAAATGTAAATGTATATATACAAAATGAGAATAATAAATTGAAAAAAATAAATAAAAAAATTAAAAACAACAACAACAAAATACCCAAATTAAAAAAAAAATGAAAAATAAAAGAAACTGATTAAAGCAAACATAAAAACAAAGAAGACTTATAGTAATAAATAGGTGTATTAGTTCCTGTTCTGTTGCTAAAACAAAAGTACTTGAGGCAGGACACACTTTAACTTACTATACTGGTAACTGCAAAATCTTGATTGCATGGTGCTGGACATGGAGAGATGGAAAAGGAACCAACCACATGCAGTCAAGGCTGAATGTATAGTGTGGACTCCCTTTGATGTACTCTGCTGAGAATTAACACACTCTAAAGCAATTATGTTAATCTCTCCTAATGGTGATGGCTCCAGTAATATAATTACCTCATACTTTGTCCAGGTTCTACCCCTCCATCCTGCCATACAGGCAAGCAGGCCTCCAGCAGCGTATCCAGCATAGCAGTAGGTGTGCGGCTTTCATTTATTCCTGTCAAATGAGCCTCGAGAGTGAACAAGAAGGTGCTTTGGGGAATCTGACAGAATTCTCTCTCTTGATCTAGGTACTTACCCTGTGATGGTTTTGGAAATATGTGTGTGCATTATATATCACAGCACTTCTAGTAGAGACAGTGATTTCATGAGGACGGTAAAGGGAGAAGGGGGTGTAGCAGAGCTGTGTCCTTTAACCTTAAGCCATTGCCTCATTTGTTGAAACCGTAAGTTCATTGTGTTTACATTTTCAAATAAAATTGCCATACCAGGAAACTGTCAAATGATTGGAACTAGATTACAGTAACAAATTTTGATTTATATGTATTCAGTTTATGTATAGATTCCAGAAAATATAAATGTTTGCTTTGCACAATTGTGTTAACAAATACCAGAATCAAATTTGTTTTTTTTCCCCAGAATCCATAATTCTTTATTAAGTTGCAGTTTGGTACTCTGCCTTTTGGCTGAGAGCATTAAGTACAAAATATTTAATTATTAGAAATAAAAAGGAAGCCAGATGGTAGTCATGCCCACCTTTACTTCCAGCATTCAGGAGGCAGAGCCAGGTGATCTCTATGAGTTTGAGGCCAGCCTGGTCTACAAAGCAAGATCCAGGACAGCCAGGGCTGTTACACGGAGAAACCTATCTCAAAAACAAACAAGCAAGCAAACAAAAGCAAGCAACAACAGCAAGAAAAAGAAACAAAGGAAAAAAGGGGGAAGAAATTCTTTTTGAGAGTGGAATCTGTTTGGCCAAAGTGTAGGTGAAAGCAGAGCAGCAGGCAATCCGATAGAGGAGCTGCCTACCACTCAAATTAACTTCCTTGTTCAAATCGTATGTTAAATTTCCAGATTGAAAATGTGGCTCAGGGATCAGATCAGAAAGCAGGAATCGCTGTGCAAGGTTAAGCTGCTGAAGGTACCCCTGGCCCTGGCCCCTTGCGTAGCTTGTTCTCTGCAGTGCCCCTGCCTTGTTTAGCTATCCGACTTCAAAAAGACAGGAAAGTTCATGGTCCTTTTACTCTCAATTTCGAAAGCTCCTGTGGGAGTAATGTGGAATTTCAAATCGTGTGGGAGTTCGAAGAGACAATGTTAAAACTTACATTTATCACCTGAAGAAGTGTCATGTTGGGGAGTCTATGCCTCTGCTCATTAGGGATTTTCCTCTTGGGCATGGTGGTCTTTTGGGGGGCGGGCTCATGGTCAGTTGTTGGACACCATTCTTTATCATGATCATTGGATCTGTAACATGTCTACAAAAGGATGGTGTCATGCAGGTAAGCCTCAATAACCTTTAGAGCCCTTGTATCCTCTTCTCCCGTTTGTTCTATTGTTTGACTAATTTCTTCTTAGCCATTTAAAATATGAATGCAGTTTTTAGAGTGCTCAGCCCTGAATGGGATGTCTTTACCGCAGCCCTCCTCTCAAGGTTCAGCGATCTGTGCAGAACAGGGGAGCCAGAGGTTATGGATGGCTTTAAGGAAATAGCATTGTCCTGATACAACGGGGTCGGTGCACATATGAACTCAGAGTCTGTGACCACATGCACAAGACTTACACAAGCTCAAGTCAGGCAAAACCCTGACGGAGAGGAGGGGGAAATGGGCACAAAGTCACACCTCAGACAAGAAGATACTCATAAATGATAGCATCTGGGAAAAATCAGCCTTTTGGATTACTATAAATTTTTATAATATAAATAAAGAAGCATGTATAGGTAAACATATGTTCAAATCTCTCTATATATATATTATTGGAATTCTTGCATTAGCATTTCAAATTTCATGTTTTGTGATTACTATATTCCAGTGGCTTTTTAGCAACTAAAGTGACAGCAATGTTTTGTCAGAATGTAGTGTCTATTTGCAGATAATGCACTTTCACAAGCAAAGCAAGTAAATCTTGGGAGTCAGCTGCATCTGGAGCTTTGAAGTTTGATGTCACTGGTCTTAGCTCTAATACAAAGAAAAGCGCACAAAAACAAAGCAGAAGCAACCCAGAGTACAATTCTTACTTCTTCCTCTTCTGTTCCTGATTCTGACATTTATTGTCCTGTCGGGTTTGAGGTTGTACAGCCGCATGGTTAAACTTGGGTTAGGTCAGCTGACTGTGTTGAACAAAGACAGCTCCTTGGCGCTCAGGTTTGTTCTTTTGCATTTAAAACTTTATTTGGGAGGAACTGAAAGGATAAGGCCAGTTTTGTCCATTCCTTAAGCTCTTTAAAAAGAAGTTGCTTTGTCACCCTTATGTCCAATTTTCGGTCGATAGTGTGATCTTTTTATTGCTGTATCAGCAATCAAAAATGAGGGAAACACATGGAGGAAGAATACAGACATATTTTATTGCCCAGCTCTATTTTGTTTTTAAAAGAAATAAGCACACATGGAAAGGGGGAACGTCAGCTAAAAGGTTTGTAGTTGTGGTCATGGTGGTAGTGGTTATGGGTTTTAACATTTTCGTTAATTATTTTTACTGTGAGCCTCACAGTTGGGGTTTGTCCCAGGAATTTTCAGTCAAATCTCTTATTCTTCCTTTAATGTATTTTCTCCTCTGAAGTTAACAAGATAGGACATTTTTGGAAGAGAGCATGTTAGGTATGACTCTGTCTCCTGCAGCATGGGGCACGCATGCTGTGATTCGCGGCTCTTGGCATCCTATGCTGTTCCTAGGCACACAAGTGAGAGGAGCTATGGACCCCATGGTATGTGGTCTGGACTCTCTGTGCTATGCTGCTGTTCTCCAACTTAGCTTCTCCGTCATGACCCACGATGGTCGATTCTGCTTCAGCTCCGTCGTCACTTAAGAGCATGTAATGGAAAGAGAAGACAGTCTCCGTGTTGCCAAAGGTCACGCATATCACCCCCACTGCAATTTCATTAGCCCGTGCTCAGTCACACGAAGGGTACTGGGACATTTCATCTCATTTTTATAGTCATGGAGCGAACTAAAATTGGAAGTTCAGTTAGTGCAGGAAGAAAGGAAGACTTGGGTTTGGAGGTCCTCTGACAGCCTGACACAATTCATAAAACCGTAAAGAAGAAGATAAATGCGTCTATAAAGTCTCCACTTAAAATAGCCACTTTTGGGTTTTGGCATACTTCCTTCCATTGCTTAATGTAGAATTGAATTACACTGTAGAGAGTTTTTTTTTTTTTTTTTTTTTTTTTTTTTACTATTTTTCTTTAATTTGGCCAGCTACCCCAAACATTTCTTCATTATTTAAGGTCCATCAAAATACTACTTTAATATCTGCATGATACTGTATACTATATGTATATGCATGTATCACATTTCACCAAGTTCATACTTTTCGCTATGTTGATTTTAAAAACATAATTATTTTAATGAATTTCTAAGATGCTTAATTGGAGATAAAACAAATATTGCAAGCTTTTATTATATTTTCCAAATTGAGGCATCAGAAAAGTATATGCTAAATGGGCATTGGTGGCCTGCACTCCAGGGCAGGCTAGGCTACATCAAAATCCTTGTCTTGAAAAAAAAGGAAGAAAGAAAAGTATATACTGATTACCAAGTTATACTTAAAAACTTCATATTTGTGTCTAAAAACATACAGCTTACACAACACTCTCCCCATACTTAGATAACACTTGTTTCTAAGGTTGGTTGGTTGGTTGGTTGGTTGGTTGATTTCTCAAGGCAGGGTTTCTCTGTGTAGCCCAGCCTTGAATGTCCTGGAACTCCCTCTGTAGACCAGACAGGCCTTGAACTCACAGAGGTCCACCTGCCTCTGCCTCCCAATTGCTGGGATTAAAGATGTGTGCCACTATCTCCCAGCTGACTAGATAACATTTTAATATGAATTGTTATTTGAAAGTTAACAGTAATTTTGTATTATTGTTTCCATTCTGTTTCATTTTGATCACCATAGAGCCTTTAAAAGAAGTTCTTGGTATTTTGTTCATCTTGCTTAAAATTTCTTTATATCACATTAGTCTATTTCAATAATGAATTTGTGAAATTTCTACAAGGAAGAGACATTTCCTCTTTGAATATCTTTTCTTTCCTAACTTAGGGGGAGCCTTCTGTTTCAATAAGCATTTCTATCCCTAGAAATAATACCTGTTAATATGTGTGGAACAAATACTTGTTTGTCCCTAGCGAGGAATCAATAACTGCTTGTCCGAGTGGACATTTGAAAACTGAGCAATTTGGTCATTATCAGTCGTTACTGGTCCACTGCTCTCTACTGGCCTCGGCTTGTTTGAAACAGATCCTTCTCGTTTTGGTCTCAGTTGTTTCTTGACTGAACAGCACATGTTGTTCTGTGGTAAGTATGAGCGCGATCATGTATGCTATACTTCATAGCTCATGCGTGAAGAGTGCATTCTGACTTGGCTACACAGGATTCTATATGACTGTTATTGCCCATCTAACCCCCCCACCCCCAGCCTTCTGTTTGGGGTATGAGGCATTATGACACTGGAATTAGATGTCTTTGTAAGAAATTGTTGTGGTGAGTTTTTTTTTTAATCATGCCAAAAGATGTTTTTTTTTTTCCTCTTGAAATATAAAAAAGCTTGACTCAGTATATGATGAACAGATACTAACAAAAAGATTCTGGAATCTGGGGAAGCATATTCATCCCACAGACTTGCCATATTTCCTTCCACTCTGCCCTTGACTCTTGTTTCTGTGGTTTTCCACCTTTTGCTCTGGGCTGCAGGTCAGGGCTGCAGTCTTTTCTGCCTGTTTGTTCTGGGTCAGTGTAAAAGGTTTGTTCCCACACATGCTGGCTTGCTTTTGCTTTTTGTGTTTGGATAGTTATGTGTGCACTTTCTAATAAATGTGTTAGTTTGGCTGTGGCATTTTCTTTCTCTCCTCTGTTGTCCTAACCTGCCCAACCCTTGTCTAGTTTCTATTGATATCCTGGCCCCTTTTTCTCTCTCTATGGTTTTATCTTCTCATCATTTACAGAGCTCTTACTTCAGGAATTTATTGATTCTATAAACCAGATATGCTGCTTGTGTTTGTCACAGTAAATATTTCTCTTAAACGTATGATCTTTCTTTTGTTCTTATAAATATAGGCAGGCAGGTCAACAAGTATCATTAGGGATTAAACTTAGACTTTTTTTATTCCTTTGTAATAAAACATATTTATCCTTGAGCAAGGGGACATTGATGAAGTAGGCTTGATATTTGACCACATATGTAAAATAATAATGACTGAAAATTTGAACCTCTTACATGTCAACCAGTGTTTTTGTTTTCTCTTTAAAGAAGCTGTTCTCACTTTAACCCGGAATAGTTGGTAAGTCAGTGTGTTCATATGGCTAGTGACTACAGGAACAACTGTCTAACTTAACTATCTGTTTAGATTGGCCTCTCTGCTGGCAGTAGGGGAGCCATGTGTGACTTCATTGAAATGAAACTGCAAATCAGGAAGTTGGTCCCAAATACATATTTCATGAAACTGGACCACTCCAGATGAGCAAGCTGCTTCCAAGGCCCACTGCCCACTCCCATCTTCTGTGGGGGACCTAGGATGCTGCATGCTGCAAGGGTTACTTTAAACATAATGAGAGGGACTCAAGAAATACTTCATGATGCTTCTTGTTTCTACACTTATTAATATTTAGCTGAAACTGTGTGATTAAAAGGTATTGTTGATATTGTTTCTGGGTCACTAAGGTATTATTACTTTTGCGTTGTGGTCTATTGGTCTAACAGGCCTGGCTCCATGTATACAACCTGCATCCAACCTTTGCCTGCTGAGTTCCTCTGAAACTCGCCCACCCCAACACTGTCTTCAAAGCTGCAGTCCTAACTGCAGTGGATGAGTAGATGCACCTGCTATCTCTGCCTCAGCTTCTGCACCAACCCAACCTAAGACAGATTAGAATATCACATATGACATGCAAGTATAAGAGGAAGTCCACACCCAGGTCACATATCACAAAGAAGAATCAGAACAGTATATCTCCCTCAAACTCGTTAGTCCTCTAGAAATTTTCTCTAATGAGAATTATCCAGATGAATCCCAGGACACAGAATTTCAGAGAGAGAGAGAGAGAGAGAGAGAGAGAGAGAGAGAGAGAGAGAGAGAGAGAAGAGAAGAGAAGAGAAGAGAAGAGAAGAGAAGAGAAGAGAAGCAGCATGGAATTTATCAAATAATTAGGACTTTCAAGAAAACAGTTGTAATCAGCTCAATGAGCATAAAGAGAATGACAGTAGATGGCCAAATGATGCTGCAAAACACACAGACATGAGGCTGAAGGTGATGGTGAAAGCAAGTGAGGATTTGAAATCAAAATTATTAAAGAGATGGAAATATTGATGAAAGAGAAGGGCTGAAGAATAAAGATGGCTCAGTGGTGACGAGTACTTGTTGTTCTTGTAGAGGACCTGGATTAGATTCCTAGCATCCTCATGGTGGTTCACAGTCATCTGTAAGTCCAGGCCCTGGGGATTCAATACCCACTTCTGACTTCTATGGACGCCATTCATTTATGTGGTATGCATATGTATGTGAAGGCAAAACACCTGCATATAAAGTAGAATAAATAAATCTAATTTCTAAAAAAGAAATACTGATGACAACTCAAGGTAAAATGAAGGTGAAATTGAAAACCCCAGTAACTCAATTAGAAAACTCAAGGGAAATCCTTTTCAGTAGACAGAAGATAGGCTAAAGATAGGCTATCAGAACTTGAAGATAAAGTATAGGAATTGAGCCACTCAAACAAAGAAAATAAATGTATTAAATAAATTCATGAAAGTAATGTACATGGACTGTAGTACATCATGAAAAAAACCAAGCCTACATGTTGATATAGATGAAGGAGAAGAATCTTAAGTCAATATAATAAACCTTTGGATGTTGGTAAGATCATAGAAGAAAACTTCCCCAAATCAAGGGAATTGTTCAGATTGACTATTATTAAATGATTATGCAGATTAAGAAACACAGAATACCAAATAGGGCCGAAAAATAAAATCCCCAATGGCATATGGTAGTTAGAACAGAGGAGATACTGAAAGCAGCATGAGAACGGCCCCAAAGTCATGTTAAAGGGGAGCCTGTCAAGAATAACAGCTGAGTTCTCAATGGACAGTCTTCACAGAGTGGTTCAGGAAGTGTTTGAAAATGAGACGCATGTTCTTCCATGACATTGTAGGGCATAAAGCCCAGTTTGGGTCAGTGTCAGTCCATAGGTGGCATGTGCTGTTTGATCCTCATCAGACTGCTTTGTGATTTAATAGCAAAAGTGACTTTGCTGATTCCTGACATCATATATCTGTGTGCACCTCCACCTCCCAGGAGAGCTGGTGATTTACTGAGTTTGGCCTCGGATGCGGCTGATTTTTTGGTAGGTTCCTCAGAATTGAGAACCGCTAACAGTTCAGGGGATAGGACACCCGCAGTGCATGGATCCTAACATGTGAACTATGTGAGTTTTCTTTTTTGTCTATTTCTCATTTTGTTGATTAGTTGCTAATGAATTCAACCCTTAGTGGTTGTTTGTTTCATGTTAGAACTCTGAGATTGCTCAGCTCAATTTGTTATTCATTATTTGTCATTTTTTTACATTAAGCAAAGGATCTAGGGTTTTTATTCTCCTATCTGTCCTATTTGCAGCCCTTCCAGGTTGCCTGTTTTTCTTCTAAGTGTGTAACAAAGTGGCTTAGAGAAGTGAAAGTCTCCTATAGTACCACATACACACACACACATACACACACACACACATATACACATACACACACACATATATATACATATATATTTAGTCATAGAACCTTAATATTGGTATTCAGTTACATAATTTTCATCTTTTAAGATTTTAACTTTTCACTTTTAATTCAAGAGTAACTTACTGTGATTTTTGTGATAAATTACATTTAAATGAGTATAATTTCTTTAGAAATCAAGTTAATTTTTATAATATCATTTATCAAATAAATCCTATCTGTTCATGAACGTCTTTCTTTAGCCTATTTCTCAAAATATGATAGTGCAATGATTAATATATATGCTTTATGTTTGTTTTCATACATATATAATTATATAACTCTTTAATATTGAAGAATATTTCATACTGCATGACAATATAATATACGAATTTATATATTTGTAAATATAGTTAGCTTAGTATTTCAGGGGTATTTAGTAACATAAAATCTATGATTGGAGTAAAGGAGGTGAAAGGCCATGGGCATATTGATGATGACTACAGCCCTGATATCTCATCTTGTCCCCAGGAGGCTTTCTGAGGCAAGTGGGGGAGGGATGGAGAACCAGATGGTGCCTGTGGCTGGCAGTCGATGGTTCCTGCTGCTATGGAAAGCAATTACTCAGTACCAGTCCCCTGGGCAGCAGATGACAAGGCAAGCATGTTCCCTGCATTCATCTATACAAGGTGTAATAATTAAGCCAACAGAATCATAGTGTCTGCCTGATGGGTGTACAAAGAATCAGCAGGGACCCTCTTGGCTTGTTCATCACCGCCACATTACCTCCACAGACTAGTAATTACTCACGGGGTTTATGGCATTTACATGTGACAATAGTCTTTGTGTAGTACCTTTAAGGGCCTGTGGGCAATAGAAATCTAGTTTATAACCAGCGGAACTTACGCATTGAGGCTTTGGACAGTTTTTCTCGATACCATCCTTATGGAAGATTTTACAGTGCAGGGAAGAAGATGAAGATACGTGCTAGAGTGATCCGCCATGCTGCCTGTCATCAGTGCTACCTTATTAAATGCTCTCTAAACAAGAGGACTTTTCTGTTGGGAATATAACTGTCTAGTCTTTGTCTCCCATTGATTCGGAGTAGGATCAGAGATGGCAACAGAATGGCTCTCATAACCAATATATTTGGAATGCTTGGCAAATCTTGAAACTTGTGCCTCAATGCTGCCCTTTCTGCTCTTTTCTCCCCATCATTTGGCAAATGTAAGCTGGAATTTGGTCTTTTATTACCCGGATTGCTCTTCTTCTTTTTTTTTTAATTTTTGAAATGTTAGACATTGAACCAGACTATTGTGTATGCTAGCCAGACACCTTCCCAGTGAGTCACATCCCAGCACCAACTTCCTCTTCTTGAGGAAGGCTACAAAGAGATGAGAAGTGGTTGTTTGTCTCAAGATCTGAAACTCTTTTTCTGGGATGTTGGTAGGAAAAGAAAATCTCAAGAGAAGAAGGAGAAGGAGAAGAGAAGGAGGAGGAAAAGAAGAGGAAGAGTGTGAGATTAAGATCTCATCCAAGGGAGCTGCTTTCTCAGGAAAGAGACCGGAACTAACTAATCAGCTCAGCTTGATCCTGCATGTTGCTCTGGTTTGGAAACTACAATTCAAAGTCACCATGTAGGAAAACAAGATGACTATACTGTGATCCCTGCCTACCAGCAATTCCCCACTGCAAGGATGTGAGCACAACCTTTTAGGCATCCCTAGACAAGGTGGCACTTCAGCTAGAAACAGTCCTTTAAAGTGGAGCACAGGTATAAACTGCTTACATCAGCTATAGGACGGGTGTGACAAAAAGATCAGGAAGGAACATCGATGTGACAGCTATTATTATGGACTTCATCCTCTTGCCAGAAGAATTTTCTACCTCCATCTCTCTTTCTTTGTCTCATACTTTTTTTTTTTGTAGTCAGAGCTTGTATTGTATTTAGAAGCAGATTTTTATGTGATTTTTTTTTGTGTCTGCTCTATGGCATTCTGTAAACTTTATCGCTCATCTGTGCTGCATCTCCATTGTCTTTAACAGCGCCTGTCATATACGATATTTAGAACTCAAATCATACAGTGCATGTGGTTATGAGTGCGGGTTGGCTGAGGTAGGACTACAGATATGTATCTTCCATGTGCCTTTCTGCGGCACACATTATGACCATGCCATTAAATCATCTCTGACCCTGGATGTTTGCTTTGGGTTCCCATTCTCCGGTTTTGGTCATTGTGTTTCTCATTTATAAGACAGCTCTTTCTTGAAGTTGGAATTCTCTCATAGAGGGCATAATTCTGAAGTCCATCTCCTTTGCTTCAAGACTAGAGACACTGAGAGTTGATTTCTGCTCCTGAGTTTCCTATAAAATCAAGATGGGACTTGTGGATTTACCTGTGGTTGTGGCTTGTTCAGATCCTTTCCTTTTCCTGCACTTGCCCTCCCTTTCTCCATCTTCTCTGTATGCTCTGTGTATTAATAAAGTGATTATGATCATGAATCTCAGCATCTGATTCTGAAAAATCAGGTTGTGGATAATATGTAAAATGCCTGTGAGATAGGCTGGGGTCAAAGAGTTATATGAAAGGAGAAAGTACAACTGAATCAATGTCATGAAATCACCTGCAGTTTATAATGGATATGCTTAGCTGTTTCTTGGTGATCACTGAAATGTGGTCCTGAGGAAGTACATTAGCTGAGATCATAATAGCAAACGTTGATGGGGAAGGCTGAGCTTATGCGGCTCTGCTTGAACACTTGGCACGTTCTTCAACAGTGTTTCTGAAGCTGTACTGTGTACAGACCTCCCCCTGCACCTTGTGGAAATGTAGTCTCATTTCAGGTTTGATAGAGGCGTTTCTACTCAGATACCTGAAAAGCTGATGGGCTTCTCACTAGGCCATTGCATGTAGTTGAGAGTTTCCATCTCTTCAAGGTAGATTCTAGTATTATTACCATTTTGCAGATGAAGAGCATGGGGGCAGAGCAAAGCTAAGTAGTTTAGTTTAGATTCTAAAGCTCGAAACGGTTGGATCCAGGATTTGTGTCTGGCTAGCCTGGCTCCTCTGTGTCTCCTCTGGAGTGCTCTAATGGTGAAGCTTTCAGAGAATGGACCCAGCCCACAAATGAAAGACAAATATCCTAGTGGTGAAAGCCAAGGCTAGTGAGACCAAGTCATTGGCCAGACAATGACTGAAAACTGTGATCATGTGTGACTCAGAGAGCCTAGAATGTTCCTTTCTTGGTTTCTCTTCCAGCTTTGCAGGACTCCAAATCTATTTCTCTACAGCATGATAGTGTTTCTGAGTGGCTTAAAAGTAGTTAATGAGGGGGCTGGAGAGATGGCTCAGTGGTTTAGAGCACCGTCTGCTCTTCCAGAGGCCCTGAGTTCAATTCCCAGCAACCACATGGTGGCTTACAACCATCTGTAATGAGATCTGGCACCCTCCTCTGGAGGCAGAATGTTGTATACATAATAAATAAATAAATATTTTAAAAAAAGTAGTTAATGAGTGAGTGCCAGTGCTTCTGATAGATGAATGGAAGCAGATATAAATTCTCAAATATCATTTTATTTGTCTTTTCTGATTTTTCCAACATGTAGTGTAAAGTAGCGGGCAACTGGGGATAACTAGATTCATTCTAATTGATTTCTTGGCTTCCGTGGGTCTAATTAGTTTCTTCTCTGTGCCCTAGAATGGTACAGTAGGATCCTAAAGGTGCAGATCACACAGCTGCATTTCTGTTCATGAACTTCTGAAAGTTGGTAGGTAAATAGAAATATATTTGGTATTGAGATGCAGACAGAAAAGAGGGAAATTGGCTGCAGAATACAACAGAAGACCATAGATGTCTCACTGTTTATATTTCAGCTCTCCCATGTCTCAGTTAGCAGTCAGCATTTTCTATTGCTGAGAAAAAAACCTATGACGTTGATAACTCTTATAAAGAAAACATTTAATTGGGGTGACTTGCTTAAGTTTCAGAGGTTCACTCCATTTTCATCATGACAAGGAGCTTGGCTATCCTGAAACTTTCTCTATAGATCAGGTTGGCCTTAAACTCAGAGACCCACCACTCTCTGTCTTCCCAGTGCTGGGATTAAAGGTGTGTCCCACCACACCTGGCTCTAAATGTTTCTTCAGTTTATTTCCACAAATTTGAAATTTAGCTGGAAGGGAGCTTGATCTGAGGTCACCATTCTCTTTATTCCATTTCTTAATTCGTTTATCTCCTTGAACACAGGGTTCAGCTCCATTCTACTTTCATATGCCCCTTTGTTCACTCTGTACATTTTGTATTTTTAAAAAGATTTTATTTATTTATTTATTTTTAAATATTTTATTTATTTATTACATATACAGTGTTCCAAAGAGGGCACCAGATGTCATTACAGATGATTGTGAGCCATCATGTGGTTGCTGGGAATTGAACTCAGGATCTGTGCCAGAGTAGCCAGTGCTCTTAATCACTGAGCCAACTCTCCAGCCCTACATTTTAGATTCTTATTTGCTCCTTTTCATTATAAATCTTTGTTAGAGTTGCTATTAATATCCACATAACAGAGTCTACTAGGCTATTTTGAGATTTTTTTCTGCCGATGGAATTAATCCCAAACTCTTCACTTTAGCCTTAAGCACACTCTTTGGACAAGGGCAAAAGGCACCCAATTTCTTCACCAGTATATCATAAAAATGATCTCTAGGCAACATACTAAAATTCTTCTCCTTTGAAACCTCTTGAGTTAGCTCCCCACAGTTCATCAAATCACACCCAGCACGACTGTCTTCCATGTTCTTACTAGTATGATGCATTAAGCACTGCTTAAACATTCTACTGCTTTCATAACCCAAAGTCCAAATTCTTCCAAACAAACACATGGTCAGGCCTATCACAGTAATACCTCAGTCCTTGGTACCAACTTCTATCTTAGTTCGGCATTTATTGCCATGACCAGGACAACTCTTATAAAGAAAGCATTTTATTTGGGTGATTTGATTGCTGTTCTGGAGGTTCAGTCCATTATCATTATGACAGGAAGCATGGTAGCCTGCAAGAAGACATGGTGATGGGACTGAGAGTGCTCATCTTGTAGGCAACAGGAAGTTGACTGTCTCACTGAGGAAAGCTTGAGCAAAAGAGACCTCAAAGCCCACCCCCACAGTCCCACTCTTCCTCCAACAAAGTCACACTTCATATTAGTGCCTCTCTCTTTGGGAATCATTTTCTTGCAAGCCACCACACCCTAGGAGGAGACTTTGAGGCAAGAATTTCAGTGCAGTTACTTTTGGAAAGACAGTTCCAGAAAACTCTTTTGTGCATTAGGGGAGAGAGAGAGAGAGAGAGAGAGAGAGAGAGAGAGAGAGAGAGAATGGAAGAAGCCACTAGGGATGTGTATTTCAAGTAAGCTTGCATCCTGGCAAGCTAAACTCTCTTGGGAATTTTCTAGTAGATAGTCTGTTTCTTGTACATTCAACCAAAGAACAAGTCAACTGGGTGCTCATTCTCCAGTTCCATCAGTCATTGGTCAGTGGCTTGAGGGGTCCGACACCCCATTTTTGGGCAATTAATCCATACACTTGTCAGACAAAGGTAGCAGTGCTTACAGTTGGCACTGAAGAAGTCCATGTGGAAATGGGAAATGATGATGGGCTCTGGACATCCCAGATGAGTTTCCTTTACATTGTCTGAAAGTAAACTGTGTTGCTTTGACCTTTTGTGCACCAGTGATCCCCTTCCCTCTCATCCATTTCAAATGCTGCTCCTTACCCTTAATAGAACACCAAAATCTAGAAGATCTTTGCAACTGATCCAGAGAAACCAAGGCAATTGTCTACTTTAACCCTATTTAGGTTTTAAAATGTTGGCGTACATCATAGGTATCAAATGTCTAGATTACAATTATAAATTATAACTGCTGGCAAGTTTAGGCAGACAAAAAGTATTTGGGACTTTCATTCACTAATTTATTCAGAGTGTCCTTCACAATTATTTACCTGTCAGTAGCAATTTGGGGTGGGGGGTGAGAGTAAAAGATGCCCAGCCAAACTGAAAATTGAATAGAAGCTTATATGTGCCAGTAATTTTTAATGAACTTAAATTTTAATTTTCCGAATGCCACATTTGTGTTTTTCATTTTAGGAGTAAAAGAGGAATAAGAAAGTATGTTTTGAGCCAACAGTAAGTTGGCTCCTTCCAATCCAGTGCCTATAAAATGTCAGCACTTACCTGCCCAAATGGCACAACTCAAACATTTCTGTGGTTTTCCTGGTCCCACTGCTGTGCTTTCCTTGTTTCTTCTCATGGGAAGGAAAGTAGAATGACATCATTGTGTTCACCAAGGATCAGGGTTCAAGCAAGTTTTGAGGTCTCCTGGAGTTCTTACTTTGTGGTTCTCATAGAGGATCAACTACTTATTACCCTGTTGTCTTAACATTTTCCGTAGAGGTCACATGCATCTGTAGACTTGCCAGATCAGGAAGACAGTTTCAGGATCTGTATCCCACTTAGCCTGGTACTTTCAGTGTATGTTTATGACGACGGGAGGCAGCTGAGACTCTTCTCCAAGGCGGCAGTCCCCATTGATCCAGATTCCTCCTTCAGGCCCCTATCATAGCCATACCCAAGTTTTTGGTACCAACTTCTATCTTAGGCTTTTAGTGGTGTGAAGAGACACCATGACCAGGTCAACTCTTATAAAGAAAACATTTAATTGGTGTGACTTGCGTACAGTTCTAGAGGTTCAGTCCCTTATCATCTTGTCAGCATGGCAGCCTGCAGGCAGACATGGTGCTGGAACTGAGAGTGCTACATTTTGCAAGCACCAGGAAATTGACTGACTTTCCCACTGAGGGAAGCTTGAGCAAAAGAGACCTCAAAGCCTGCCCCCACAATGACACACTTCTTCCAACAAGGCCACACCTTCTAATAGTGCCACTTTTGTAGGGGGTAATTTTCTTACAAACTACCACATTCTAGGAGGAGACTTTGAGGCAAGAATTTCAGTGCAGTTACTTTTGGAAAGACAGTTTCAGAGAACTTTTTTGTGCATTAGAGGGGTGGTGAGAGGGGAATGGGAGAAGTCACTTGGGATGTGTATTTCAAGTCACTTAGGGAAGCTCCCAAGGTGCATCTTTCACTTTTGGCACTGACATTTTATTCACTGAAGACACACTGGTGCTTGGGGAAACACGATCTGAATTGTGTCCAACTCTGCATTCTTTGTTGTGGTCCTTGCAACTCAGTGTTGGAATTATTTAGCTCACATTGCATGGTGCTCATGTGTCCTACATCGTCTTGAGCACTCAGTAAGTCAGTCCCGTGCAGCTGTTATAATTATTCCATGAATGAGTTCTCTGTTTCTTACCTTCGTTTTACAGATGTGGAAATGGAAGTTATCATGGTGATAATAAAGAAAATAATATTAAGGTGGAGGAAATATAAAGACTAAATGATGGGATTTTTAGGTTAAGCTTTTCTCCCTTCATGTATCTCTTCCAGAAGGCTTTAGGAATGTCTTAAAATACATAGTAAAGGGTTGATTTGCATTCTGGGAGGATTAAGCGACTGCAAAAGGGAGAAAATGCTACCGAGCAAAAAATAGCATTGGAAATGCTTTCAGACACCTCCTGAGCTCTGCTCTGTGTTTTCATGTGTATAATCTTCTATGGTGAGTCAAAGGATGCAAATGTTCTAGAACAGATTGACTGAAGAAAGGAACTTTCCAATCAGCTGGCTTATAGGATAAGCATGGAATCCTTAGGGCTGGGTGAGGACTGGCACATGAATTGAAAAGGTTTAACTCGCCTGCCCTGTCAATCCTGGGCATTTTCACACAAAACTTCTTCAATATTAATTCCTGGTTTATTTATTGCCTTGAAGCTGTGTAACAGGGAAGTTTTCACGGAAGTGTAACCTAATGGTTAATAAAGGAAGCAGAAAGATCTCGGAAAGTGCAGCAAGCATACTTAACTGCTGAGCCATCTCCCCAGACTTTGTTCATTGTCACGTGTCCCCTTCAACATAGAACTATTGCTTAAATCAAGAGTACCATTGACCCAGAATTTTAATAAAGTATTTTTTCCTGGAGAGTGTAAAAACAGTATAATTTAGGAGAGAAACTAAGTGCTATTCCTAACAAATGTTTCAAATTGATAAATAAGCTTATTTTATTATAAAGACTTAGTATGTGCACACATATATGATAAATCCTATGTGTATTATTATTCTATAACAAAAATAACATAAAATATGATAGAAGGAAAAGTGTTCTTGTCACATCTTGACCTGAAGACTTAGTAAAGTTTATCTTATTCTCATGTTTTGCAAATTTGATCTTATTTGCATATTTCTTGCAACGTTATGAGAACCGCTGGGCCAAGAAAACATTTGGTCATTTTATATCTGCCTTAAAAGGGTATCTAGAATATAGTATGCAACAAATGTATGTTTGCAACTGAAGATCATCAAAATGATCAAATAGATTCTGCTTTGTGAATCAATCCATCACCAAAATAATTTACTAAAAAATGCTTACATTTTTAGCTCCAGGCCATAATCATCAGTTAGCCTTTAGTCATGATGTAACTCCTAGGTATACTACTACATATACAAGCATTAATTCATTCTCATATGATGGCCCATCGTTACTATTGTGAAGATATTATTTTATATATATACACACACAAAATGGCAGAATGTTGTGTATATTCCATTTACTATGTTATTTAAGCTACAGTGACAGTTAATAAGCTATATTTTTATATAGGAGAAATACTACTAGGGCAATTTTGATTGAGTTTATTAAACAAATGTACCTCAACCAAGCAATGCAGAGGATTAATATTTGTGTTAAGATAGCCACTGCAGTTATTTCCAGGTAAAAACCTGAGGTCATAATACTATTAAATAATAAAAATAGATGTATGGTGTTCTGTTACTAACTAGCCGTTGACTATTTCAACTCAATTGTGCCATTCATTATCTCTTGCTGCAGGCTTACATAATATGTTTAGGTCAATGTTTGGTCATTTTTTTAGAAAACATAATTTCCTTTTTGAATCTTTGAGAATTTCATATCATGTACCTTAATTCTGCTCACTTCCCAGTCCCCCCATATCCTCCCCTTATCTTTTCAGCCCCCCCAAAAGAAAATTTAAAAATGTAATCAAGCCAAAACAAATCAAGGCAAGCAAGCAAACAAACTAAAGCAAGAAGAAGAACAAAACAAAACAAAAACCCTCTTCACTTCTCTGTTTCCCACTCCCCATCACCTCTTCATTTGTCCTGGTGGCCGTGGGAGGAATGTGTCACACAGTATGCCCTTTGGTCCAATCAGCTTTACTAGTGAATGTTCATTACAACGGGTCATTGATCTGGTTCAAGGCCTCTGGTTTCTGGTACATCATCATCACTGGTTTCTCGCTGAATGCCTCTGAGATAACCCATGGCCTCCCCAAGTCATGGAGTTCCTGAGAGCATCCAATGTTTTGTTTTAAGTAAAACGTGCGTATGCGTATGTTTGTGTGTGAGTTTGTGTGTTTTGGTATATCCAGCAGTTCTCTGAAATCCTTTGGAGTTCTTCCTCATAGTATATTGGTGCTTTAGAGAATCCAAGATGATCCAAAATTTCCTTTCCATATTGTGCCTGACGTCTCTTATTGCTAAGTGCAATCCAGATTGGGGGAAATTGGAGCAAGTGTATCCCTGAGAACTGGCAGCTGTCTATGCCTTGCTAGCTGAGGTGGGAAACGCCCTGTAGGTGACTTTCCTCCTTAGTGTTGAGGTGTTGGTGGTTGTTTTCAGGCTGGAGGAAATGGTGGTCTGCATCAGAGGACGGAGCAAAGGAAGGGAGCTGTAAACAGGCTTCGCCCTCAAGCCAGAGTTGCTTTTCTTGTCCTCCTTTTGATGGATTTTAACAAAGTAGACTGCGGTTGTCTCTAGCAGCATGGTGGTGTGAGGGCAGTCTCTTACTCTTTCCCTCTGTCTCTCTCTGTGGCTCTCTTTCTGTCTGTCTCTGTGTGTGTGTCTTTGTGTTTGTTTCTCTGCCGCTCTCTCTGTGTGTCTCTCTCTCTGCTTCTATTCCAGGCACAGTGAGTGCTGAGGTAGTATGCTTAGGAGAATGCATGAAGCTTAACCATGTTGTTGTTTCATTTATACTTGTATGCATGATGAGGTGATTATGTGTTTGTGTTACCGCTGATATGGAAGATGAGGGAAGTTAAAAGATAATTTTTCAATACAAAATAGTTCCTACTAAGCATCGTATGCTATTTGAATGCATAGTTTTTGCCTGACATGGAAAGAACTTGAGTAAGAATAAATGTATAGACCTGTCTGTCTATCCATCATTATCTACATACACACATAGTACATATGTCAACAGTATGCATACTATACAGACATATACTTATATGTGTATATGTGTGACTTTGTGCCTATGCACTGATGTATAAAACCGAGGGTAAAATTGCCCCAGTATGTGAGTGTAGGAATTGAGATAAACTTATATGCTAATGTGTGCTTTGCCATGTTCACAGTAAAACTGTTCAGTAGTCGGAGAATGGCTGGACATTGATGTAAAAAGTACGAAAATGGTATGGGGGAAAGCCACTAAATGCCGTGGACTCCTTAATTGTTTATTGATAAAATTCTTGAAAGGGAACTGGAGAAAATGGGGAAAGGCAATTGAATGCCAAGTAATAATAATCATATCCACTGAGGGATACCTGAGAGTAAGAGTATTGATTGGGAAAAGACAGCTTTCTTGAGACTCTGGGCTGTTGGAATCACACATGCCCAGCAGCTCTGAGGTATTTTAAAGGCGAGGCGTGCACACTCCAGTAGGAATTAAAACCAGACATTTTGCAGGAAGATTTCTGGTAGACTGTCCATTAACAGGTTACTTTCCATGCATCTTGAAGTACATTCTGTGCATCTCCTGTCCTTAGCTCGATGCTGACAAGTTTTGCATTGCAGGGTTCCCATTGACTTTATAGGCTCTCATGCAGCTTGTCTGATGTGTGGGATCCTGGTCTCACAGAATGCCTGTTCTCATAAGATGAAGCAAGAACTTGAATCAAATTGCTAAATCTTCAAAGAGTCATAAGTGGAGTTTATACTATCCTTTTAAGACTCCCTGTGAGTTCAGGTGCTGAGAGAAAAAAAAACGACATATTTTTTTAAATTTATTTATTTATTAAAGATTTCTGTCTCTTCCCCTCCACCGCTTCCCATTTCCCTCCCCCTCCCCCAATCAAGTCCCCCTCCCTTGTCAGCCCAAAGAACAATCAGAGTTCCCTGCCCTGTGGGAAGTCCAAGGACCACCCATCTCCATCCAGGTCTAGTAAGGTGGACATCCAAACTGCATAGGCTCCCACAAAGCCATTACCTGCAGTAGGATCAAAAACCCATTGCCATTGATCTTGAGTTCTCAGTAGTCCTCATTGTCTGCTATGTTCAGCAAGTCCGGTTTTATCCCAGTCTTTTTCAGACCCAGGCCAGCTAGCCTTGGTGAGTTCCCGATAGAACATCCCCATTCTCTTAGTGTGTGGGTGCACCCCTCCTTGTCCTGAGTTCCTTGCTCGTGTTCTCTCTCCTTCTGCTCCTGATTTGGACCTTGAGATTTCTGTCTGGTGCTCCAATGTAGGTCTCTGTCTCTGTCTCCTTTCATCGCCTGATGAAGGTTAATATTCAGGAGGATGCCTATATGTTTGTCTTTGGGTTCTCCTTATTTAGCTTCTCTAGGATCATGAATTATAGGCTCAATGTCCTTTATTTATGGCTAGAAACCAAATATGAGTGAGTACATCCCATGTTCCTCTTTTTGGGTCTGGCTTACCTCACACAGGATAGTGTTTTCTATTTCCATCCATTTGCATGCAAAATTCAAGAAGTCCTTGTTTTTTACCGCTGAGTAGTACTCTAATATGTATATATTCCATACTTTCTTCATCCATTCTTCCATTGAAGGGCATCTAGAACAACGACATATTTTGCATTTTTGTTCCTCAAATTAGAAACAAAAGGGTTGTATGTAAACACCATCTATTCTTTAATTTTAGAAGTATTTGTTGAGCATTTCCTCCTTGAAAGCCCTGATGTTGTTATAGAGCACAGGAACTTCAATGACTGAAGGAGAGCATACAAAATATAACTGTGGGTGAATTATACATGGGAAATGCTAGCTTTGGTGTCTTTATCAGAAATACAAGCTACTAGATAGATGCTAGTTAGACAGTAGATAGTTCACGAATGGAGAGATAACAGTAGACACAATAGATTATCTTGAACAGAGTCAATGGGGGGTATCAGAGGTTCCTGAGGATGCTGGCACCCTTCATCCTCCATTCCCACAGCCACTGCTCTCAAGTTCTATCCTGGAGCCCCTGTTTGTGAACCTTCCTTCTTCCAGGAACATCTTATCTTTTCGGACAGACATTAACTTAGGCTCTGAGACTATTATTTCTGCCCCGTACTGTGAGTAATACATAAAGGGTTATAAGCTAAACCCCCTAATAATTAGACTTTAAGATAGCATCTAGGCTTTCTCTTTTGTTTTTAATAAAGTCACAGTGCAGTTTTATCATGTGCCTTACTTTGCACATATAAACGTACACATGCTATCCTTAGGCCCAGGTCCCCTTTTATTCTCAATCATTAGCCTTACTGTAAGGCATGGCATTCAGACCCTGAATAGAAATATTCTGCTTTCCACTTCCAAGTTCATGCCACCCTACCCTCCATATGCCTCCTTTGAGGCTATTTGACTTCTACGCTTACATGTTGATCTCACACCCTCATCCTAATCTTAAACAATTCCCAACTGCTCCTATTCCAGTAAGTTTTATGACAAATCTATTTCTTTGCCCAAACTGGATGCCTAAGTGTCATCCCTGAGTGCTTCTTAACTTTTGTCTTCTGTCTGATCATCACGTTTAGTTGCTTATATATCCCAAAGAGCCCTATATTTCATCAATTTAACTGCATTTTTTACTTTATTTCAAAGTTGAAGGGTTTCCCTTTGATTTACTTTGCTTACAGTTTCTCAGCACTCAGCTTGGACGCCACCTTATGTATCATCTTGCTTTTACCACAGTCATGCTGGCCTCCATGGCAACTGTAGGCATCTGCTGCTCACACATTTAAGAGGTTGGGTTCACTTTGGTCTTTATTGGCTCAGCTCACTTACAGTGCTTGGGAATTCATCTCTAGGGGCTGGTCTGAGATGCCTTCAGCTGGGAAGAGTGGGTGACTTTGTTCCATCCCTGCTGTCTCATCCCGCAGCATTCCTGCTGCAGATATTTTCACAGCAGGGAAGAGCACAGAGGTAGAGACACCAGGTGCTTTTCGGTGCTCTGTCACACTGCTTCTAAGATTCCATTGGCTGGAATAGATCATATCCCTTAATCTGCTTTCAAAGGGAGGTAATCTGCTGATTCCATGGAGAGAGAATTGGATAGAGGAAAGACGATGCATTGGGATCATACACACTAGGTCAAAAATCACAGTCTCACCTTCCCATTTTTCTTGCTTCACAGACCTTCTGTCTCTACAGCTTCACAGCTCTCTCTTTGGGAGACATCTATAGGCACTTGGGAAAGGTACTCTCATTCTGTCCTAATGGCAAAGGGTAGCACAGTGCTTGGTTTATTGTAAGTATTCACTAAATGTGGACTGTCTGTGAGGAAGAACTTGCAGGAATGACTTAAAGACACAAGTCTTCACCATAGCCTCAGGAAATGGCAATGCTTACTGTACAAATAAGGACTTTGGTAAATAACACTACCATCTATTTCATTTAAGGGACTCTCTGCATCCTGGATTCTTAGGCAAGAGTTGTATACCAGTGGTATCCTGGGCCAGAATTGGGTGCAAACGTCTACACTACCATATACTAAATACCAATTACTTAGAGGAATCTTCTCTGCCTGTTCCTGTTAGTTAGACTCATGAAATTACAGGACCTAGTCATGAGAGCTGAAGGAACCCTGCTCCCTTTCTGGAAATCCAACTTTTCTTCAGGAATGTAAGTTAAGAAAACCTAAAGTCTACTACTGTTGTGTTCTTCAATAATATTTTCCCTGCAAAACACAGCAATATTGTTTGTAAAACTTTCCTTTGGCTCAAAGAAAACAGGTCCCTCCCAAAGAACTGAGTACAATGCCCCCAAATTATAGTCAGATCATTTCTCTCTATTGTAAAAACTTTGTAAAGGGGTTTTCTGTAATTTATTAAGAAGTAGGAAACACTAATGAATCCATCAGGCTTCCTTTTGTTTCAAAATAACAAATGCCATATTTATTTGTGCAGGTGTATGCATTGCCTGGATTCAAGGAGAATATTAATTTTATGAGATAAAAAGTTGCCAGACTCCTGGGATGGATGACCGCTCTCTCTCTTTCTATCTCTCTCTTGTATGATTCTGTTTTTCACTCAGTAGACAAATGAAACTCCTCCTCCTGGTGCTGCTTCTGGAGCAAAGTCCCCAGTGCCCTTCTGCTCATGCTGAGCCCACCATCTGGGGTCCTCTCACCTGCCTTTCCTGATAGACCAGGTCTGTTACCATCTGGGCACCGGGCATCAATTTGAAATGTGCTTCATCTTGACTTAGTTAATCTGTACTGAAGGATGTACCCTAAGGAAAGAAATGGAATCGATGCTTGAGGTTGCCCAGAGGTTAGCAGAATTTGTATGATTTCCAGGAGTTAGGATTTGGTACGAACGTGGGCTTGGTGTGAGACTACCTAGATTCCAATAATGGCTTCATCATTTCCTGACTGGCTGCGCTTGGCACATCACCTTCCCTTTGGCCTTGATGGCTTCATACCAAAATAGAGATAATAATAGCTACTGCCTCCTCCAGGTATTAGCAAGATTCAAAATGTCAGTAAAGGTGATGCACTTTCTGCAGTGCTTAATGCCTGATAGGAACTCAGTATTCATGTATGCACCTGCTCGGCCTTCAAGTCTGATTCCATTATCTATAACTTCTTTTTCTTTCTCTTGCTTCCATTGCTTGTAGAAGAGTGGTTAAACCCTTCATTTATCTTCTCTGAAATCTTTAGTTTAGTATTTCAGGTCGGTTTAATGCAAAATGAACAATTGGTGACTTGTCAAGAAAAATAATGAAGATTCTTAAACTGATTTTTTCTTATAGAAGCACAAGCCGACTCTCTAATTTGGGAAACTATTTCATTTTTATGATAGCATCTGCTGATCACATGACAGTTATTCAGCATTATGGCCCTCAATAATTAGGACCAACGATGTGGGCAATTGAAGTCAACTACAATTCCAGTTTAAGTAGACATGATCGCATCCAAATCAGCCTTTTAATTATATGTTATCTAATGTTGTATTTTGGCTACTTAAATCTTTGACTTTCAGTTAGAAGTGTAACACAAAGGTACCAAAACCTTCTCAACCCATGTTAGAATGGACACGTCTAGTTTGTGTTTCTGATTAAAGAGTGTTCTGACCACTGCAGCTTGAGAAATAATGAGGCACATGTTCCAGTGCAGTTTTTAATTTTTAGGGTTGTTTTATTAACATGACTTTTATTTAATCATGCACAAGGTTCAAGTAAAAGCTGGGGCCCTTCTTATCTTCTAAGAAATAATTTCATGTATCAAATATTGTGCCATAATTGATCTATTATTTGGGCATTGGGGTAGAGCTTAGTGGCTGCTGGTAGAAGTCCTTGGCATAAGGAGATCCAAGATAATGTAGAGAAATAAAATTACAACAGCCTATATTGGCTGCACCCGCTGATCTGCTGTGAGATAGAGATCAATTAGAAAGTTCACCACACTTGGCCAAGAAGGGCAGTGTTTAATGGGAGGATGGTAGCTGCCAGGAGTAGCCTGTCCTGGTAAAGGCAGAAATGATTCCATCGGAGATGTCCTGTGTGTGTCCCTGAAATAGATGGTCTGCTCTCAGGAGCAGCTCTTGAAACCATAAGAAAAAAAAAAATCTGGGACAAAAGAAGGCTTCCTGTTCCCTCTTTGTTATGTTATCCTTTATAGAGACCTGGGGTTTCAAAGGAAAGGTCGTGATTTTCTTTCCCCATTTGCCTTCCTGGCCAGGGTTGCTTCAAACTCTTGACATTCTCCAAAGTGTCTATACTTACCCTTCTGAGCCGACGGAAGCTGCAAGAATGCCACAGAGATGCAGAGAGGGTTTCAAAGGTCTATGTATGAGAAATAGGAGAAATCCATGGGTGATTTGCCCTCTGTTAAGCAGAAAGCTTATTAGCTGAAATAATTTAGTCTACTTGAGGTATTTGTTAGAATTTTTTAATACACATGATGAACTGTTGCTTTCAGAAATGGACTAGAGAAGTATCATGACAAAGATGATGGTAACATATTTGAATACTGAAAATGTTCATTTTTGCCTGTTCAAGTTGTTCCTTTCTGTCCCATCTAGGTATGCATTTTCCCCCCTCAGTAAAATCAGCAGGAACTTTCAAGAGGCTGACATCTACCCATTGTATTGTTGCTGGGTACATTTATAGTGCATTGTTCAGAATAGAATAGCTGGGAGCTCCAGGGGGCTCTTCAAATTTGTCTCATCCAGCCCCAAATTGGAGATGCGTTTGTGTCACTTTAGAGTTTAGGGTCTGGGATTCACAGCAAATACCAGCTCCTGCTGAACACAAACCTTAATTAATTTCCAGCAGGAGATGAGCGATTGCCAATAAGCCATGAATGAAAATGGACCAGTCACCAAAGGCCAGGTTCTCATCTCAAACGTGTAGCATTCTTTGCTGTTTCCTTAAAATATCACAGACTGAGAGAGGGAGCATGCTCCTCTGCCAGCTCTCTATTTGGAAAGAGTAAGCTATATGGACAAGTGACAGCCCAAAATCCTGGCCGAGTAGAAACAGGGTACGCAGCCTGATGGACTCAAAGGCACTTTGGCAATGTTCTCATCGCGTGGTTGTCGTTCTGAAGCATCTACCTGTTTATCGGGATTAATTATTTAGTGTTGGAAGGACCTCAGGGGTCACCTGGACTCCCTTGAGTCAGTGTTTGTGGTGAATTGGGGCCACCTCTCTAAAAGATTTGTGAATGCTGCCTTGATTTTTCTAGTCACCCCAAAATTCCCTCTTTCAAAAAGCTTTCCGTATCCCTGTGTCCTCTCTGTCATATTGGTTGGTTTTCAGTTTTCTTTTTTCTTTTTTTTATATATTAAGCAAAGAGAGAGTCCCCTGTTGTTTTGGTCCTTTGAGGCTGGTTTATCCCTAGGGCCAAACAAAACGAATCAAGTCTCCTTGTGCATGATATGATATCTCTTTTATAAATGAGATGGCAGGTCTCAAGTTCCTTATGTGGAGCCTCCTTTATGGGCAGAACATCCCAGAGCCTTTCAAAATTATTTGCTTGTTACTGTGTGTGTGTGTGTTTCTACTTATTCTTGTGTGACTAATGATAATTATAATAATAAATAAATAGTCATTACAAAGTGCTTATAGTGGGGTACACAAAGTTAACAATGATCATATAATCCTCATAAAACATAAATTGAGTACTTGGTTTGTCTCGATCTGTGGATGAGGCATTTTACAAAGGAGAAAACAGGAAGTGGTCCCTTATTAGATTCTGAATCCAGAATCCACAGTCTTCTGTGATGCTTCAACACTTCCCTCATCCTTTCTGAAGACATCACCCATTGCTGGTTTTCTGTAGGAAGCTGCTATTTCTGTCATGTGCTCTACACAGGATATGCACTGGATCTCTCAAGGTGCTGTGCTGATTGACTCTCTCCACACTCAGCAAACATTAGCAGCCATGTTTCCCTGCAGAAAAGTCAGCTAAAAGTGACAAAAGACACCAGTAAGCAGCTGTATTGGGCCTTGAATACAGGTGCTTCCAGATAAAAATCATGGGAATTTTCATTCTTCAGTTCGTCCTGAGAGCTGATACCAAGTGAAGCTTCTGGAGGTGCCAGCTACCTAGGGTGAATGAATGAATGAAGGAGATGCCACAATCCTGTTGTTACATCGACCTTGTTGTCTATAGCTATCACCCTCTAGTGGTATGAGGGAAAAGTGAAGTGATTTGTAGTTTATGGTTTGACTTGTCCTCAGAAGTCAACAATCTACAAAGTGGTGTGTATATGTCTTCCTCATGCCTGGGGCCCTGGCCCCTGTATCAGGTGCTGTGTCAACCCTGCCTTCAGTAGCTGTTAGAATTCCACTTGCAAATACAAAGGCTCGTTTCCCTGCCTGGGTAGCATACAGCTTTTGTTTTTATAGACAGGCATACCAGGCAAACGATGGAGATTAGAGGGTCTATTTTCAGTCTGTTAAAATAAATTAAGTCAATGAACATCATCACTCTCATGATTATGAACAGCAGTGGAGAGTGGGAATGGAGCTTCAGATATGAGTTCCAAAGGAATCAGTGAGGACCTGAAGGCCTGTTTGGGGCTTTTGTTGCAGTCTTTAGACCTGGGTCTCCAGCTCTTAGTTTCCAGTGATTTGGTCCAAACCCCCTAAAAAGCTTAGGCAGTAGGCTTGCGCTATCACACCCTAGGCCTGTTCTTTTGAACCTAACTGATGAGAATTTAAAGTGTTGGTTTAATGCCTTTCTTGGTCACAGTTTAAGAATTGCAAGAGGATGCTAAGCCCATGAGACATTTCTGCTACAGGATATATTGCTCTATTGGTTATCACTTTCCTGAGATTGGATCCAGGGGACAGTGGTCTCTTAGCGGAGGGGGTGTGAGAGGGAGCAAAGGATGAAAAGTCTCAGTGTTTCCATAAACCTTCAACCCTTTCCCCTCTGTTTGCAATGAATTCCTAATGACTAAAGGCCCCAGTTCCACCACTGGAGCCCTGTAGGAGAACTGCTATAGAAACGTCACATCCAGGACACTGGACATGTCAGTATGTTAAGCCTCCTGCACATATCCTGTGTTAGAAACTTGGTGCTTTTGCTAAATTCACTCAAGTTTCAGATTAATTGTAGTCCTGTTCTTCACTCTGACCAAACTCCTTGATGTATGCACTCCTTAGTCTTCCCATCTGTAAAGTGGGGTTAATATCAGTTTTTGTGGATTATCTTGCTGTCTCTACCATTATTCATCTAAAGCTAGCCACAGTCAGTGTTCAATGAACTATGGCAATTCTGAATTTACTGCTGTTTTCTCAGCAGGTGAGAGTTCATATGCAAAGTGCACAAGAGCTTTTTTGGGCAAAATTCCCTCTGCAGTTCTGTAGGTGGAGAGCTTAAAAAAAAAAACTCTTTTAATAGAGTTAAACAAATTCTTGATCTGGAAGCACAAATCTAACCATAAAACCTTACAGCCGGGAAAGAACTCTGTTGCAATTTGCAAAGCATTAACCAAATCCCCAAGAATTAACCTAGAACATGCACATTCTAACAAGGCAGTTTGGAGTGTTCAGACCCATCTCTATTTCTTCAGCTCATTTGCAAATACTTATCTGTGATTTAAATCACTCCAATGGCTTCAGAGACACAATGGAAGCATAGCAGAACTAAGTGTTTCCAACTGTCCGTCTGCTGAGGGATGAGGTAAAGTGGGACATTTAGCTTGCATCCTGCATGCTCTCTAAATAGAATTAACAAAAGCGTCCACATTTCAATGACTAAAAATAGTGTTGATTTTAAAGGAAATATGCCCAGGACCTATGGGTGGGACTGGGAGCTAGGGACACTTAGTGGGTGCAGGAAGGAACATTCTGAGGGTCAGTTAAACCTCTCCCCATCTCTGGATTCATTGTTAATTGGTTCCTCAAAAATTAATCAGAAATAGCCTTTTATTTCTGCTGTCAGCATCCAATTAATCCTGGTGGGGCTTGGACTCTGCAGAGGAACAAATGACTGATGAACTCAGCAGTTGGTTGATCGCCCCAAGTTATCAACTGGAACCATCTGCCCAAACCTAGCTACTGCTCTTCATAGTGGAGACAATATTTCAGTATTTATGAGTGCTTTGAGTTGTTATTTTTAGTCCACTGGTTTCCCATTGTTAACCATTGATTATTTTGTTATTTAAGAACAGGTGTGCTTGATGCTTGATAGTTTCTTTTCCAGGACTGTTTTGATCTTTGCTTGAGAGGAGACTTTAAATGTTGGAATAGTTAATCCCCAAAACATTGTCCTTGTCTCAAACAAGCAAAATCCAGTACTGATTCATAAAAAGGATATTTTTATGAATATTCATAAAATATTTCAGAGGATGAACAGTCTCCTTCAAATTATTTTGTGAGCAAAACATTTACTTGTAATTTATCATTTAATAAACACATATATAACACTTAGCATCAGCCAGAGAATTTATATATATATATATATATATATGTATATATATATATATTTTTTTTGCGAAAAATAGCTAACTTAATCCTCTGAGTGACAACGAGGGAAGAACTGTGAATAGTCCCATGTTACAGATAAAAATCAGTAAAGTGCAGGAGGCTCTGTTTGCCAAAGACCATATAATTAAAAGTGAAAGAGCTAGAATTTTAATCCACATGGGCCTGTGAACTTCAAATGAGCTCTACCAGAATTTTTATTTGTTGAGTAATTATGAATAATGATTAATAACAGTGAAACTTGCCAACACTCAATACCATAGCTTTATCTTCCTTTATATTAGCTAGATATGAGCTAATGGACTCTCCCTTTCTACTATTGGTGAAAAGTATCAAATATGCTCATTAACTTTTCACTTAGTATACCAAATAATATGTTGCATTATTATATTCTCGTACCTGGGGATTTGTCCTCCACCCCATTTCTGACACTCTGTTTTCCACCGATCCCCTTTAAAATTAAAGTCCAGATAGAGTTACACACACACACACCATGTTGGGTCTGAATCCAAGTACTATTGGGACAGAGCATTAGAAGTAGTTTCCATGGGGTCACTGACTATCCTGGGGGGGAGATGGTACTTTCTTATCCCTTTATTTTTGGAGATGAAGGATCTGAGGTAGGGGAAGAAATATGTCTGCCTCAGTGTCCCAGACCTCTCAGGTGACTGTGCTCATGAACACAAGTTTCCCTGGTGCGAATCCAGCCTCTTCAATGGACCATTTTCCTGAATCAGCTTTAGAAGTCACAACCTAGAAGATAGGCCAAGAATGTAAAGTAAGCCTAAGGATGTCTTTGACTTTCTCTCTTCCTTGGGAAGATTAAGAGTTGGTTCACGGGCGCTACATCAAGGTGAATCCATTGTCTATTGGCTTCTTTGGAAGGAAGCTATTAGTATTTTTAAATGGTGAATGGTTGATAGGTATCACCCAGGTCTTTATTGTGCAACTAATGACTAGTTAATTTAAAAGGATCAATACAGAGTTTCCTTATCTATACAAAATCAAGTTGAATTATCTTCTAGGATAAGCCTGGCATACCTGAGCTTAAAAAACAAGAATTAAGTAACAAAAGGATCTTAACAATATAGACTAAGGAAATGGTGGGATGGAGCACAGCAAAGTCTCCTTCCCAGCTCTTCAGAGAGGAGGTGAGGGGGAAGGGCTCAGGTAAGTTTAGGGACTTCACTGCAAGTGTTACTCAGGGTGACATGTCACCTTGCCTTGGCTGGTGGGAGGCATCTCTCCAGACATTATGACTTTGCAGAGTCCAAATGCTTTCCAGCTGTCTTAGAAAGGAGATTGGTGGCAGAGGGAGTTTGACGCATCTATTGGGTTATGGTTGTGAAGTGTCCGCACGGATTGAATGAATATGGGAGATGTTCAGTGTAGGCAGGATCTATTAGACTGGACTCTCTGTGGGCAGGAGGCTAACTGGATGATTGGTACTCACTCACCGGGGCCCACTGGACCTGCTTGGCCTCAGTGCAGCTCTTAAGGGTTCTTTGGAATTGCGGACCTTTTAATTTAGTGAAGCCTATGGGACTCTGTATTAATAATGCATTGTTTCTGACATGTTATAGCAACTAAATTTGATCATGTTAAAATATTTTTGTGTGGCTCAATAATGACATATTTCAGTGACACCATCATTCAGACCAAAAAAAAAAAAAAAAAAAGAACATTTTTATCACCCTAGAAGTTTATGCACACCTTTCTGGTAGAGCCATTGTTCCCTGCCATTGTACCCCACAAGACAATAACATTGATTTCTACCATCAGATGCAGCATTGAACTTCATTCAGGAGTGATTATGGTCATACAAAGGAGAACTGGGGATGGAAGAATTCCTACACCATGACACAGAAACACATTTATTTCTTTTTTGGGGGTAGGAATTAATACACCTTTAAGACTTCTAAAATTATATTTACTATAACCGAAAGACTCACTCATGTCACCCTTGGTTGCCTATATTGTAAATAAGCAAGGGTTTTGTTAGTTGGGGTCACAAGTGAGAATTAGAAGCCCCATAATGATCTAGTCTATTGAAGTGTGAAGTTGCAGTTTCTTAGTTCCAAATTAAAGGAAGCCACAGGGTGAGTAGCAGGCTGTGTCCATAATCCTGTTGACAGCAGTTTTCTTCAGCTTTTGATTCATAGCGCATCTGTTCCCCACCAATTGCCCTGAGCACAGCAGTGCCGCCCTGGTTTCCATGGTGCTGATTTGCATAGGAAACTGGAAACTGGGGCTTGCTTTTTTGTGTTTGCCTCACACATTTCCAGTGCTAAGTGTTCTTCTAAGAAAGGGATTAGCATGCTAGCCAGTTGAGGGAGATTGCCAGAAATGCAGCTCCCAGGAAATTCTTCTTCAGGTTGTATTGCTGCCACTGTGCCTAAGATCGGACAGCAGGGTGATGCACTTTTCTTAGGCCAGCAATAGGTCTTGAAGATAAGATGTTTTCAGTGGGTTTCTAGCATATTGTTTTCTTTTTCTTTTTTTTTCTTCCTATATTTTAAATAGCCTCCAATTATTAAAATAGATCTGTTTACTTACTATTTGTCTGGAGGTCTGTTGGCAAGCAAAGGTGGATTCTGAGCGTTTACCTTTGTAGACTGTATTTCTTTTTGTTATCGTACATCTCTCCAGTGGTGAAAAGAAACCCCATTCATTTAGGAATAGTGTCTTTATAAAATAATGTTATTTTGAAAGAAATTATCCACATTATCTAAATTAACATTTAATCATCTTCAACTATCAGAACGAAAGCTTGACATTTGTCGTTTTTACAGTTCTCCAAGGAGTCCTATGTAGCAACATGAAAGAGTGAAGGCTGATATTTACAGCCCTGGGTATTCATCTAAAATATGACACCGAGTAAAGAAGCATATGCGTCTTATATTTGCACGAACGTGGAAACTAGCAGCATAAATCTATGCTGCCAAAAAAAGTCCCGGTTACCTCTTGGGGTTCAGGACAGTGATTGACAAGGAAGGGCATGGGGGCCCTCCAGGTTATTCAAATAACCCACTTTTTAATAGGATTTGTATTATGTGAGTGCTTTCACCAAAAATTCACAAATGTATACAAAAATATGTGTATTTTATCACATATAAATTTTACTTGTAAATGTAAAATTCTTTACTATGAAGTCAATTATTTAAAAAACAAACAAAGAACCTAATAACCTAGAAACGGAAATTGGGCTTACTTGGTCTTTTGGAAGTTCCATCGGCAATGTTAGATGATGAGCAGATCTATCTATTCTATTACAGCGCATATTGGTGAGGTATCTGGATCCCTGAGACCATGTCTGTCTGGAGAGAATTGCCTTCACATATAGTTTTCTGTGATCAGTGGGAGTTTGATTGAGTTGGAAAGTGCACCATTTGGACTTCACTGTGATCCATTTTCCATTTTAGAAATCAGAGGAGAGGCATATGTGACTGTGTTTGATTGAGTGGCATTTGATAGATCTTGTCTCTCAGTGTGAGGCGAGATTTAATCTCTATTAAATGCGTGCCTCGCTTCTCAGATGCTGGCTGGTTTGATGATTTTAAAGGACCTTGAGCTAATAAGGAAGTATTTCCACAACTCTGGAGTCACCATTTGTTCTTAGTAGTGCCTTGACTTTTCTCAGTTGATACTTAAACTTGGTTAGGAAGATAAAGAGGTGATCTCCAAGGCAGTCACATCCTAGGGAAACTAATTGATAATCCCTAAATGATGCCTTAACTCTGATTGATTCATATCACAAACTTGGCAGAAACACATAATGACAGATGAGGAATTTGGTTTCTAAAAATGGAGAAGACCCTAAATTGTATGTCCTTGGGAGGAAAACGAGCCCCTGATCTCCACCTGCGCTGCTAGTTTCTAGTTAGTTGGAGTCTTCACACAGGGAGGTACAATGCTTTGTAAGAGATGCTTCTTGAAGTATTTGGGTGCACTCAAGGAGTTGCTTAGCCTTCCTACAGCATAGTCTTTCTTTAAGACAAAAAGCAACAACATTTTTTTAAAAATCAGATAATGCAAAATGTAAATGTGCCAAGTAATAGTAGCCCCAAGTTGCATGAACTAGCTCCGGGATGGATAGCTCACAGTGTGTGTTGGGCTCCAGCGTGCTCTTCTGGCAAATCAGGGTAGCTGCTGCTTCGCTTTCTCTAATGCTCCTGTAGGTCTCTTCTGACCCATCCCCATGAGAAACTCTTGGAACTCATTTAGCTTAAGCACTAAGGAATCACAATGCCTCTTCTGAACGTGTTGTTCAACGGGAGAGAAATGGCCTTGAAACCAAGAGGTCTAATTAGGAAACTCAGGCTGTTGGCAGGCTAAGAACACTTGCCAGGGCACTGGATTATTTTCCAAAGAGAAAGCACTCCCCCTTCTTCTCCCAGTCATTAAACAGAAGCTCACCCTCTCTGCTTGAGACCATAGTCTCTCATGTAACAAGAAGGGGTGTGTGCAGTCCTTCTCACCCTTTGAAGGTCACATGCAGCTCTTGTTCCATCCTCTTCCTTTCCTGCTAAATGTCTTGTCTCCCAGTCTAGCTTACCATTTCCCCCATGATTCTGGCACATGGCAGCCAGCTAAGCTGTCGAGAACACCAGGCAGGCGGCGATAGGAGTCTGAGTGTTTGCCTAAACGCTCAGAGCTATTGAAGTAAAATGCTAAGGGCAAAGGGCACCCACAAGTGATGGAATTAAATATTTACCGTGTAAACTGTGACCACTCATGGGTTGCAGAGGAAGCTGGCCAGATTGCATGGAGTTTTTCCTCCTGCTTTCCTAATGTTATGCAGTCTTGAGTAAATTTGCCAGCTCTCAGGGAGTTGAACACTATTCAGCAACATTAATTTCTTTGCCTCCTTCCAGTTACAAGCAATTATAAACTTGGCAGTTTCACCTGCCTTGAATAAGCACTTGTGGACTTTATTGATATCTGGCAGAACGAATACTCTCCCGCAAAGACTTACTTATAGTTTCAATACTGCTAATTCTTCAAAGCACTTGAGCTGGAGACCAACAATGATGACATTTGGGGCAAGGTTTTATTGCTGAATGGTCACAAATGGAAGAAGAGATTCCAAGAGAACTAAAGAAATTTGGGTTTTGTGTTCCTTCCCACATTTTTTTGAATGACCTTTTTTTTTTAAACATAATTTGTTTTGTGAGGTGCTAGGTACAGGTATACCAGCTCATATTGAATACCACTCTGTAGCTATTGACCAAATGTGTTTTGGCTCCAGTATGTAAATTTAGGGGCTCATCGTTTTCCAGGATGGTTCTAGAAGACGATCTCAGCTCAGAGCTCCCAAGAGGTTGGCAGGCTCATTTTCAGCAACTGTATTCTAGTCTCACCTCCACTTTGGCTCCTTTCTTTCCCCTTCTCTCATGTCCCTTTCTCTTCATCTCTCTCACACCCCCTCATAGCTTGTCTCTCCCTTCCCATCTCCTTCTGATCCCTTCTCTTTCTCTGCCTTCCCCTTTCTACCTTCCCTCTTTCCCACTATTCCTTTCCCCTTCCCTTGCCTTTATTTTCCTTCTCTTCCCTTCAACCAGATGCCCGGTCTGTTCCTGACAGTGTCTTATGTGGAGCTCTACCCCAGGAAGAAAGGTTGTAGCTGTGATTGCATGAAGACAGCAAGGGTTGAGGGGAAGAGCAGACAAGGTTGGAAGCTGCAGACTAACTCAGAACTAATAAGGTCGAGTTTCTGTGTTCCTCCCCACCTGGGTCTTGTTGGAAGGATGAAAACAGCCCTGAATCCCCAGGCTCTGCTGGGGATGTATGGGCTCCCTTTTTAGCCTCCTTTTCCGTGTCTCATCTTCTATGCCATGTGATTTGCTAGCATGTTTTGTGTCATAGTGTTCTTGCTTGCTCTCTGTCTACACTCTCTGCTTCTCCCATTTATACAAAGAAACGAATGTAAACCCAGAAAGAAGATCCTTGCTTCTTTTCAAAAACGTGTTTAGTGTATAGTAGATATTAGTGAGTATTAAATAAGCAAATGAGTTAGTGAAAGGGCAGGCAGAGATACTTGGTACCTCTAACATGGGAGCCCCTTAGCAAGTGGATGATTTCAAAGTAGGAGAGTTAAGACTGGATAGACATTAGGGATTCAGAGAAAATCAAATACACCGAAATGCTTTGACAACACAATTGTCATGTGAGGCTGTACCAGATTCTCTTAGAGAGCTCGTTAAGCAAATCTCTGGACTTCACTCTCAGAGTGTCTGATTCTGCAGGTTCTTTGAGAAGTTATTAGTTTTCCAGGAGGTTTCATCAGGCTCCATGGTTGGCGATGCTGGGTGGCTCTTATCACACGTACACGGGTGATCTCCTAGCAAGTAGTTGGTCCAAGTTAGTTCTCAGCAAGGCAAATGCATGCTGGACAAATAGCCTTATTCCCCCACACACCATGCAGCCATGAAGCTGAAGAACATGTGGAGCTTTAGTGTTAGGAAATGAAAGGATAACCTCCAGGGCTTTTGTTCCCTGCTTGCGAGGTGACTTCCTGTGAAAGGGATGAGCTCCTCCTGTGGGCCAGCTCGTCAGTACTGTTGTCGGTGTGAGTGGGCCTGTGATCTCGTCTGGCATGTGCTTTTCCCGAATCATCATCTGTTCATCTTGCTTCAGTTTAATAAGGTTTTCTGTTACTTGGTTCCTTGTGAAAATGCAGAATAAAATCTAAGCATTCCCCTTGTTAAAACTCACAGCTGTACAGTCACGAAAGAGCCCATTCCTTTGCGCTTTTGGTTTCAGACTTACCTTGTTATTTCTTATTGTTGCCTCTTGGGCCGTTTCAGGGATGCTTTCTTTCCATTTCGACTCTGTTAGGAGCACTTTCTTTACTTTATGTCTTGCTTTGAAAGTTATTAAGCACCCCAGTTTCCATAGACCAATAGTGACTTTGGGATTCACAAACAAAATGGTAATGATAACAAGATTTTACTTCTCTCTAGCTTTCTCTACAAGGATATCCTAGTATATAAGGCAATTCTGTTCTCAAACAAAATTTGAACCCATTGAGTCCATTATGTGTAACTACTCTTGAGAGAGGCTTGCCCTGGAGCATGGTTTCCGATCAGGGCTCCCACCATTAAAGGAGGCTTTCACTCTACCTTTCCAGGAATGATCAAGTGCCAGGAGCACCGCAGCTGGTGGTAGAGTTTCCTGTGCACTTCCCAGCTTCCCTTTCACACTAGGATTTTGTCTGGTTTGAGTTTGTACTGATTTTGTAGCGTGATGTCACTCCCTGTGCCTTCCTATGCACAGCTGACCTATTGTGTCTGAAAAACACTGATTTCGTTTTTGAAGCATTTACCACCTTTGGCTCTTACAATGTTTCAACCTCCTCTTCTGTGAGGATTCCTGAGCATTTGGGAGAAAGGTATAGTTGACATGCTGCATTTAGGGCTGAACACTCCAGTTTCTAATTCTCTGTAAGTTGGCCAGCTGAGAGTATCTATGTTAATTATCATCTACAGTGGAAAAAAAAAGGAGCTTCTCCAGTGACAGTTTAGAGATGTGCTGACCAATGGGTATAGCACTAAACTATGGAGAGTAATTTTAATATTGTGGCCATTTAGCAGAATAAGAGTATTAGGGCTATCCATAGGGCCCATTACTATCCAGCCATGGGTGCCTGGTCCTGTGAACAGTACCAAGTATGGGTTTACTCATGAAGTGGGCTTCAAATGACTCGGAAAGTGGCCGGTTACTCTGTGGCACTGATTTCACTATGAGACCCAGTGAGCTCATCCGTTTAGCACAGTCACTAGTGTAGCTCACAGGATTCATAGCTTGGATAAGATTGATGATTCCTTTTCTCCTAAAAGAAAACCAGTCATAGAGTCCTGGCGTCGTGAGTTCAGCTTGTGTCGAAACCTTCTTACCTCCATTGTTACGTCTGTTCTCTATTGCCAGGTGAATGTTGCTTAACACATCATCCCAGTCCCAGGGGTTTAAGACACTAAGCCCTTGTTTAGCTCCCATATCTGCATGTTGGAGGTTGGGTCAGGGGCTCTCTGAGCAGTTTTTCTGGTCCAGTTACCTCATATGACAAGCAGTCAAGTGGTTGTGATGATAGAGGAACTGGGTCATGTGTCATTCATCTTCTAGGCGATTATCCCCAGCTTGTTCATATGATGGCTGAGAATGGCAACCAAAGAAAGGGAGGAAGAAAATAGGCCTATGAGAATTTTAGGCTCATCATGACGTCAATACTGTTACTTCCGGTACCCTTTTCTCAAAGCCTGACGGACTCAAGAGGAAGAAAACTAGACTCCAGTTATTTTTGTCCGTTTTTTTTTTTTTTTTTTTTGAGACAGATTCTCACCATCTGTAGCCTAGACTTGTCTCAAACTAGCAATTCTTTGTTCCAACCTCCAAGAGCTGGGGTCTCACACATGTACCCTTACACTGGGTTAGAGTCTCCTTTTGGCAGACAGAGGGGGGTTAGTTGCAGTTCCTTCAGTGCACAGAGCAAGTTTCTAAACTGTCTCTGAGCCGTTTTTTTCCATTCCCAAATATGGATGGAAGAATGCATATTTTGTTTATTCTTTTTGTGACCCAATGAAGAACACATAAGTCTGGCAAATCATTGTTCTCTTCATTCAAGTCAAAGAGTGGGTGTGGACTAGCACATACTGTCAACGTGCTGCTACAATAGAGATGAGTCAGGCTGGCTTGAAAGTATTGGCACCAGTATTTTGGTGGATGCTGTAGGGTAACGTGGGGTCTGGAAAATGACATGTTGGCTTCTCTTGATGCCCACATGCGAGATCATTGCAGTCTGTACATGAAGGGTGAAGAAACACGCTGCTCCATATGTCACATTATGTTATTATTAAAGTCAGTATGTCTGTCACGTCAGGAGCTATCGGAACAGCAAGAACACATGCGCATACCACTGTGGTTGTTGACGACGATACCTCTGAGCAGGCATCTGACAGCTGTTCGGACGTCTGAGTGTTTGTTGCCAAGCAGACTGACTTGGGGTTTCCCTTCTGCCAGAAATCCATTTTGCAAGGAGGGACTAGGCATTGAAAATTTTGTAGGTAAGCAATGATAGATGCATAGAACTGTGTTAGCTCACAGATCTTCGTGACCATCCGTCTCAAAATCACCCACTAATACATGACAGTCGCATGATTTTTGAAGAACTTGACGGCTCCAGACTCAGAGCAGAAGCCACTGTTAAGAATTATTCTGGCTTCTCCCCGCATGCTATTTCTCCGGAAACCAAACCACAACCTGCATATCATTCTGTGGCTGTGTTTAATCCAGCTCTAACTTGTCGTGAAACCCAGTCAGCATCTGGGGACTCCCCTTTGTGTCTACTCACATATTAGGGGGTACAAAGTAGTTTCTTATGAAACCATGATCCAAAACTTTAACTATATATATATATATTTCAATGTTTTTGATTATATATATATTATTTATATACAATAATACAGAATGTATTATTTTTAAATATTATTTAAAACATATTACATTTTAATACAAGCTTATACTTAGCATTAAACAAAAAAGAAAAAATCAGGAGAAAAATTAAAAAGAAGAAAAGAGGGAAGAATAATGGGAGAAGAGGTGACTTGAAAAGCATAATGGCTCCCAGGGTTTTCTGTTGTCCTCAGAGTTAAGCTTGTCCACTTGTCGTGACTCTGTGAAAATAAAATTGAAAGAATTTGTGTAGCTACAAGCTTCTACTGTGCTATTCAAAAACAATGGTACACATTGCTAACAATGAACAGAGCTTTTCCCTGAGGAGGCTTTTATTTGAGAGAATGGATGTGTTCTGTTTTTGTAGCAAAATGTAAACACATGTGAGTAAATTACTGACTTGACCACGGGTTTGAATCCAGGGGGGCCAATTGCATCCACCTTCTTGTTCCTCACTGAATCCCTCCTGTTCGTGTTCTAACATGTAAACTTGCAGGTATTGCTCTCCCATATATACATTTGTGTTCTGCTTCCTTCATGTTTGTTATATGCCAAAGGAAGTCAGCTTTTTAAAGAGTATCATTTCTTCCCTAGAGAGTAGAAGAGATATCAAAGAAACTGCAGGGCAGATAAGGGTCAAGGGATTGGAAAAGGCACCTTCTGATTGCAAGCCAATAGAGCTGAGTTCTTTAAGTATTTTATCGGGATGGTGTCGTTTCCAAAGTCTCACGAACAACTTCTGGGTGTACTGTCACCAACCAAGATGGGCTTTGATAACAGTACCTGGTCTGAAACTGTGTGCTCAGAATGTTCCCAAAAGGGAAGCTAAGCAATTTAAATGTGAATCCCAAATGAAGGACTTGCCACAATTTGTCCCCTTCCTGGGAAGGTGTGCAGGAGGAATCTGTGCCCTGCGGCAGATGTGTCTTGTCCTCAGAATCTCCCCAGATAGCCAGGATGTGCCCCTTGCTTCTGGTTACAATGCTGTCCCCTCTGGAATGCTTACAGTCAGGCACTGGCAAGCTGAGCTTGTCAGGAATGAATGCCCTGGAGCAGCCCTTCACCAGTTACAGATGGCATCTGCTGCAAAGGCTCCTTAAGCCTCTCAGCATTTATTTAGGGGAGACCTGAGACATACTTCTCTCAATTTCCCCAAATTTCCCAATAAGATCCAGTGCCTATGTGGATTATTACTCATCCGTGATACACCCTGTTTCAGCTTCCTTTCCATCTTTTTCTTGTCTTCCCACTCACCTATCACTTTTCCGGGGATAGCATTTCTCAGATGGACTTACTTCCAGCCCTTCTTCCTTGCTTGGAAGACCCAATAGGAGCCGTGTGCTATAACGTTCTCAGAACGAAATTCCAAGGCCAGCCTTGTTACTGTTTTGTGTTTCCCTTCATTGCGATCTTTGTTCTGTCAATCCTCCACCTACTCTACTGCCACAGCATTCCAAGGTCATAAAACCCCCTTTTAATAAGGCCAGCTTCTTTGTATACTAGCTAAGGAATAATGTCTAAAAGAAAAAAAGAACCTCTTGGAAGGATACAGCACTAGAATCATAATAGTAACTGTAAATGAATAACAAAATAAAACAGGTTTATGCATTGAATTCGAAGGTAGGAAATAATTACAATAACATAATAAACATATGGGAGACAGTACAGAAATATTTTGAAGAACTAGCTTAAGGGCTTTATACCAGCAGAAAGAAAGCAGGAAAATACCGAAATCAACAAAATGTATTTCACAGAAAGTAGAAGAACCCTCAGATTTCATTTCCAGCTTTCTAAATTATAAATGACAGATGTATATATTTGTCAAGTTACCCACAAGTCTCCTTTACTTGGTGAAGTGGGCAGCAGCGTTGCTTGGTCAGAGGATAGGGAACAGCTGCTACTGACCAGATCTGTCGAACTGTGCAGGGTGTGTAGCAAGTCAAGAGTCTATAGGACTGACATAATCAATATACCTCACAATGTGTTCGCGTTGAGAGAGTGCCTATGTTCGTTCCAAAGGCATGTCCTTTCGGAATGCTGCCACAGTGGAAGAGTTTCCAGTCAAAGCCAGTTAGCACAATGTTTTAGAAATAAATTCCACCAAGGATTTGAACCATGAACTTTGGTGAATATATACTTGTAAAATTAGGCCCTCCTGTTTGCTGTTGTCCTTTCTACACTATTTCATCAAGGGTACTTTAAGGCCCATAAAAGGTCCTTGCCCAACAATTATATGTGTTCTATGATGCATATAATGTGAGTTGCAATGGAACAGACTCTAACTTGTTGGTGTAAAACAAAGACAGCCATTTGCAGTTGTTTTTATTTTTGTGGATCTTCTGCTCAGCTACACTCAGTTAGGAAAGGATCTCATCTGAGTTCTCAGGAATTTTCTGGATAGTGCACCTGACACTGCCACGATTCCTCCCAACTCAGGTACCAGCTTTCTTGGTTGTAAAGACTCAAGAAGTTGGGGTCAGGAGCAACTGTCTAGTCTGCCTCTACCCCGTTATCCATTCTTCCTGTGGTCTCTTCAGTAGAATGAATCCAGAGTAGCAGAACTTCTCAGCTGACTGTTCAGTGTTCCAAAGATTGATACTCTAAAAGGCAGAAGGTGACAACAGTGATGTTCCCCTGTATGACCAGAACTTCTATAAGTAAGGTGCAAGTCACAAAATGTGTCCATATGTAAAGTCGTTGTTTTGAAACACTACATTTAATAGTAATTCTTTTTCATTTTCTCAGAGTCTTACTATTGCTTATAAACCCAACTATACATAGCCTACTAAATACCGTGTTTGGTTATTACTGAAAAAAATTGGCTAATTTTATGTATCAAAGATTATAATACTTTCTCTAATTTTGTTGTCCTGGTTAGCTATTCCTTAAAATATGTGTTTATGTGGTATAAGAATGAAATGAACAAACTAAAAATTGAGAAGATGTTAATTTCAAAGTAATATTTGCATCATTTTTTCTTTGAATTTACCTGTTACTTACAAAATGACTTCCCTAAGCATAACAGTGTTCAGTGCTACTGTGATGGATACAGGTAAGTGCTAGAAGAATTAAAATTAAGGTTAGAACTCAGTTCTGTGTCAGTCTCTATAGAAACAGTCTCTCTCTCTCTCTCTCTCTCACTCTCACTCTCTTTCTGTCTCTCTCTGTGTGTGTGTGTAATTCATTAATAAGGATTACTCCCACATACCATCATAAAAGTCACACTAATGAAAAAAAACAGCAGTCACTTGTGATTCTCTGCAGAATGCCTAGCTTCAACAAAAACAATCGACAATAGCTTGAATATATAGATGGCCACAGGAGTTTATTGCATTTGAGAAAATTCACATGGATGATATTGTGTTCTGGGGATTTCATGTCACAATGCCATGAAAATGTTCATTGAATGAAAGGGCCATTACGAATGAAAGAGAGACTATGAAGTGTCACTGGGAAAATGTGCCATAACCTAGCCTTCATTGTTGTGGTGCCTACAATAGTAGGGATCAGAGAATAAGAAATCCCTGAATTTTTTTTAGCAGCGATGTTAGAGTTAAGGTTGAAAGAGAATAAGAATGGATTTTCATCCAGTTACGCATGCCATACTACAGCCTTGGGGTTACTGTGCCGTGCTGGTTGACTTTGGGATTTGTAGACATCCTGACAGGCATGTCAGTACCTGGATGAACCCCAGTGAGGGCTGGAAGGTGAGACTGATATGAACAGACAAGTCAGAGTCTCTGAAATAAATGACTTCAAAGTTCAAATCAGTTTTGTAAGTTAGATAAGCCAGGGTACATTCTGAAAAACAGTGTTTGGGGTTTCAAGTCCCATACCATCAAAGAGGACACTGTCATTCCTCTGCATTTTAGAATCTTTAGTAACCTTAAGAGGTGATTGGGGTTGCAATCATTCCGGTATGTCATTGGACTTACGTTTTCACTAGAATATTTTAGAAGTAAGTACATATTTAAAAATTGAAATTTTCTGTATATAGGACAGCATTTTCATCAATAGACATTTTATTCATAGATGATTTTATCAGTAAATTCTGGAGCCAGACACTGACTCTATATTAATGTGATTGTTACTTTGTTCCAGACACTAGCCTGAGAAATGTTTGTGTATTAACTCATACAATCCTTAGAACTATCCATTTAATGGTCTTGCCAATTTTAGGGATATGACTTGAGAACGTAAAGCACCGTGCCTAAGGCCAGATATATATGATTTGGAGGACTTTGGACTTAAACAGTTGCTATTGTTAAAACAGAAGTTCTCAGCCTGTGGGTCACCACCCCTGTGGAAGTTGAAAGGGTTTTTAAAAAGGGTCACCTAAATATATCAGAAAACATAGCTATTTGCATTATGACTCATAACAGTAGCAAGCTTACAGTTATGAAGTAGTAACAAAAATAATTTTGTGGTCGGGGGTCACCACAACATGAGTAGCTGTGTTAAAGGGTCACAGCCTTAGGAAGGTTGAGAACCACAGTCTGTGCTTTTGAATACAGGTAAGACTCCCATCTCCAGCTCTCCTGAAGCAGTTTTTTGGTAAAGGAGAAGCAACGATGTGTTAGGAATTTGGTCGAATGTTCAGGAAGTGCCAGAAAGCTCAAGGGTCGAAAGGTTTCATTTGGCCTGGGGGATTTGGAACTCCCTGGAGGATAGCACCCTTGACCTTACTGGAAAGGACAGTGCCCATTAACAAATTTGCTTCCAAAAAAGAAACTCTTTAAACACTTTAAACATAAAAAGCTACAAGCACTTCCACCCACTCCCCCAGTCCACGTAAGAGTCATTAATGTTTATTCTTTCACAAAAGACTTGCCCTTCACAGTTGTCTAAGTAAATATTTGACTTTCTGGTAAGTGTTTCTTCTTGGAAGTGTAACTATCTGCTCTTGGATTCTCACGGGTGGCTCCGACTTCAAGAGGATTCCTCTTTCCAAGTTTTCCTATTCAGCTAAATTATCTGGAAAATTATGTAGTATATACCAACTTCCTTACAAAAATCAGATAAAGTTACTTCTCTGGTTTTACTTCTGGGGTGTGGCTCCTTCGCCTTGCTCATAAATGCTGACCCCTGCCCTGGGGAAAAGATCCTGGCATTCTCCAGTTTGCTTTCCAGCCCTGCACCTACTGCTCAAGGGAGTGACCAATGGGTCAGTGTCTCCAATTGTTCTTATGCTGTCTAGGAACAAAACACAGCATTTTCCTTTACCCTTAGTCAACACAGTCTTAAAAATTGTTAGTTTTTTCCTTATGACTTATATGTTCTTGATGTAAGTTATCTGCTTCTTCAGGAAGTTTTGCAGGTGACTTCCTTTAATTATTAACCTATGGAATATAAAGCAACAAAATTCTCACCTGACCATGCCTTCTCACTGGGTGATCTATAATGCTTTTCCTCTTATTTTTAAAGCGAAAAGCTATAGAAACCCTCTTTTCAATTAAGCCCAGATTACAGCTTAATCTTTATTTCTTTCTGTGAGTTTCTGACAGGTTTTCAGACATGCGCTTACAATCCTGAGACAGAGCAGCGGCACGAATCTGAGTGTTTGCCGAATAAGACTTGCTTTTCCACTCCACACAGACTGAAGCAGCCTAAACAATCTGTGAGGATTCTTTCTTTCACATGGTCTGAACCAGTGGGCAATTTCAAGAGACCCTATTCCATATAATTGTCTGGTGATCCAGGATTTTTTTTCTTAGCATTGTTCAACCAGTTGCCGGATTATTAATGTGGCTGAGTAGGGATCACATCCCCCAATATGCCCCATCCTCATTGCAAACATATAGAGACGGATGGAGGGCGCTCACTTCTTATTAAGAACGTGACACAGAATTTTATACATTGAGAGGGCTTATCTTCTATTGGCTAGAATTAAGTTAAATACCTGTGCTTGTCTGCAAGGGAAGATGGGAAATGTGATTTAATAGTCCACCGTTCCACCATCTCAGAGGGGCTGTTACTAAAAGGATAAAAGGAATTTGGCTGCTGGGGAACAATGGCTGTTGCTTGGAAGGCTGCCTGGCACAGTTCAGTGCAGAAGACACCAGGATCCTTCCAGTTCCAGTGCATGGCAATCTTGTATGCCACAGAAGATACCAGGATCCTTCCAGTTCCAGCGCATGGCAATCTTGTATGCCACATTTTTAATTAACTTGTGCTCCATTTCTGCCCCCAGGTGTTTCTGCTGCTTTCCTAGCCAGACATTCCTTTCACACACCGTTGAATAACTGTATTGTCTTGTGCTTGTGACAATGAGCACTGATTGTCTTAGTTTATTTCGTGAACTCAGGTGCATGCACCCAGCTCTATATGTACAAATATATGGTATTTTATCTTTGTTCATATCTGTGATGTATGATTATATATGTCTCTATAGAAGAATATACACAAATACATAAAAATGTGACTGATTTTTTTTGTCTCTCATTAAATCTCATTTTTCCTCCCCTTCCATCCTGCTGCTCCCTGATCATAGCTTAAATTTGAATTCTGCTGTTTCTATACGGTACTTATAATATAAATAGGGGGCAGATGTGAGTAATGTTAGTGTCTGTGGTCAGCTTTTCCTGTTACTCTGTTGGATGGTTTTAATTTTTTAGCATATGACTTTTGTGTGTGCACGTTGAACTTAATCATGACATGTTAATTATACTCATCACGCATCAGTTCTACTGGTATGTTTTAATTGTTATTTGTTCCAGGATAAGTAATAATTAGACATGATATGTATTATGTATGCCACGTCAGCTTTGTGAATTATTTCAGGGTATATGCATACAGAACCATAACTTAAAGTTGCCATAATATTTTACATATCATCCTTGGTCATGTTTAAAATTTTCACGTACTCTGAGGACAATGCCTCAGAATAAAATATTGAGTCGTTATTGGTCTGGGGTTCCTAAAATTTTTAATGGGGTAGAAGATGGCTCAGACAGGAAAATGAGTGAAGGGCTGAATATGTTATAGATAACTAATGACTGAAATTGAGATTAGGGGCCAGTTGCGTAGGACACGGAATGGGATGCAGGATCATGAAAATGTATCACTCTCCAGCAGGCCAGATACAAACACCAGCTCATGCCGGTCTCCTCCAGGCTCCAATGAGAATGTCAAGTTCAAGTGAGGAGCCCATTCATTACTCAGGTGGTTAATATCAAGTGTCTCAAGTCGCAAAACCCTAATTCTGAACTTCTCTGTGTTTATACATAGTCTATGAAGGAGGCAGTTTAGTAAAATGAATTAATAAGAAGCAAACTCCAGGCTCTTTTACTAATACCTTTCAAATCTTCCATCTGGTCTCCACCAGATGTTCCTGGAGGTTGGAGGTAGATGTTCAGTCTGTGAGTGGACAGTACTTTGTCCTTCCAGCAAACCTGAAGATTTCATCCAGCACATTTTCCACCCTTGCTTTCTGCTCACCTGCACCGAGAACTGAAGGAGCTCTGTATTTCAGCTGCCTGGGGCTTCCTAGCTTTGTTCTGTCTTGAATGTCATCATTTGATTGTGGCTGCAGGCTGCCTTTAGGGTTTTTTGTTTGTTTTGTTTTCGTTTTTGTTTTTGTCAGAGTCCCCTACACAGTATTCAGAGCTATGCCACTGCACACAAGGAAGACAAAAACCATGTAGTCTTTAGAGGAAGGTATACAGTGACCTTGAATGTACTGATAATATCTCTTTCATTAATTTCTTCTCATGCCTACAGCCTTATTCTCAGTGCATCCTAATATAGTAACTCAATTGATTGTTATAGTAAACATAAGGAGAAGGCTTTTTTTTTTTAAGTGAAAGGATGAAACACACAGAAGTTAATAAGGTGAATCAAGACTCACAGCTTTCACTGTAGAGCTGACACCAAACCCTGATGGTCTGGTTACAGAGCCTGTATTCTTAGCCATCTTCAAAAAGACGTGGTTTTACCAGCTGTTGGCTATTAGTGCTCAGAAAGCAGCATCCTCGAGTCACGGAAGACACATGCTGTGTTGATATGGATGTTCAGTGGGTCCTTACAAGCTGCCATCCGTCATTGATGGGCTTCCTGCCCATTTTCCATTGCTTGGGTTGCATAGCAGCAACAGCATTCCCTGCTCACATGCAGATTTAGCTCTTGGTTATGAAGCCCTGCTGAATGGGCAGCACTCTGTGGAGCTTTCCTTTGCTGTAGAAGAGGTTGTTTAGAACTCCCGTTTTCTTGATTTCATTCACTGAGCCCTGCAGAGTCAGGTGAATGTTGGCAAATCGACTTTGAGGACTCACACACTCACGTGCACCAGACCTGAAAGAAGGCTTCTTAATATTTTGGTAGTGTTTGCTACTAGTCGTCTTGAAGAACTATTACTGATACCTGTGCAAACAGCATCTTGGTTTTGCTGTGCTCAAAGTTGGCATGAAAAATACAATGAAATGTAAAGGAGAGAAGCAAAGAGCATGATACCATTTTGCTCAGTAGCCTTTCAGTGAATATTAAATACTTAATGGAGATTGGTGCTTCTGATACCTTGAAGGATAAACTGTGAAATACCATTTTTTGGTAAGTCAGAAAAACATGGACTACAGAAAACCCCATGTGCACACATGACCACATTTCTATAGATTCATGTATGCATTCATGTATGAAGATATTTATGCTACTGTCTCAAAGCAGGTAATGCCAAGTGGAACTGTACTTGACTTTCAGAGTGTAGTGAAAGGGAATCAAAATTATGAGGCAATTATTAGGACCTATCTTTAGGATTATCTCAGAGAATATGTGTTGAAATAAGGGCAGCAGGGCTGCGTCCCGACACCCGGCCGCCCCCACGGCGAGCTTTACCCGAAATAATTACACGGACACTGTATTCTTTTAAACACTGCTTGGCCCTTTAGCTCTAGCCCTTACTGGCTAATTCTGATATCCCGATCAACCCATCTCTAATAATCTGTGAGCACCGGTCTTACCGGGGAAGATTCTAGCCTACGTCCATCCTGGGTTGGAGCTTCATCGCGTGCGTCTGCCCAGGAGCTGGGAGCATGGCATCTCTCTGAGGCGTCTGCCCCCGAGAGGAGAGCTGTGGAGTCTGAACTCACTTCCTCTTCCTCCCAGCATTCTGTTCTGTTTACTCCTCCCACCTATGTTTTAACCTATGAGGGCCAGCCAAGCAGTTTCTTTATTTTTTTAACCAATGACCTTCCTCCATCATTTCCCCTTTTTCTGTTTAAACAAAAAGAAAGGAAGGCTTTAACTTTAGCATACCAAAATTACATATAACAAAACAGTTATCAAGTAAAAATTACAATAATCTTTATCATAACTAAGGAAAACTATAACTATAACTAACTATTCTTAACTCCATCAAAGACTCCAGAAAGATACAATATTACCTAAGCAAACAAGAAAAAAGCAACTTTTAAAACTCTAGAAATGACAGAGACATCTCGCTGCCTGTACAGTCACCCAAAGTTCCTCTGTACCGTTGGGGCATCCATCTTCGGCCTACAGGCCCATAGATTCCAGCAGACATTTCCACAAAGCAGGAAATTTCAAAGGCAGTCACTATCTGCTTGTCCTGAAGAATGTCTTGCAGACTCTTTCATGAATCAGGAACCCCGAAAGACCATCTCACCTTTAGGCAAGTTTAGCAGTCCTCTCTCTGCGGGTTCTCTGTGTCCAGTTTATGCAATAGTACAGGCAAGAACAGTTTCTTGCCCAAATGGCTATCAAACTCCATAAGGATCCTCTTCGATGCCCATCTTCCTCTTGAAGTAGATTGGTGCCACCAGGTGTCTCATTGTCATGAAAAGTCCTAAGTTATTAAAATATTTTAAATGCCATATTCTGTAGCCTTTGAGAGATATGAAGAATACCTATCTGAAATATATCTCTATATATCTAGAAAATCTAAGTAACATGACTACAAACTTGACTATTATTTATGATTATCCATCAACAACCTACATTTCCTAATTATACATTACATTTTTAAATGAACTACACAATCACAATACCTTAATCAAGATCAAGAAATACATATACATATAACAAAATTGACCTTAAAATCTATACCAATACAAATTATTCATACTTATATCATTTCCCCCTTTAAATGTAAAAGAACATTTATAAACAATATTTTGGGAATATGGGCGCAGTTTTTTCTCTCCAAACTGCTTCCTGCTGAATGGGGGCGCTGTTAATCAGATCATTTAGTGTGTAACCTGTGTGCCAGATTTATCTCAGTTGGCAGTTGAGTGAAGTAATTTTTTGAGGGTGTTCACAGGAACTTTTCGGGAGGTCGTGGTCTATCATACCATATCGGGATAGATGCAATCCACAGGGTCTGGTCCTCTGTGAAAACAAAAGAAGACCCTCTCCAAAGCATCATATCCTTAGACCCAAATTTTGAAATCGTTAATACCCTTATATCCATTCTGGTTTAGCTTGGCAGCCCATGTAATGTAATGTCTCTCTGTACTTAGCTCCTTCACAGTCAAAAATTTAAAAAAAAAACACAATGTACATAATCCAGACTCTCTGTGAATTTTCCGTTTTTACATGGCTTATTTTTCTTTATTTCTTTTAATCTCTTAACTATCTGTACTCTGTCTCTTTAAAGACTTTACCTTTTTTTTAAAAAAAAAACCATTAACTTTATTCTCTATATTCTTTTTCTTCTCTCTCTCAAGCCTACGTACATTCATCCAACTGTGTGGTCTTTTATGTCTGAATCTGTTTTATTGTGAATCTGTAACATTTTTTTACTATCCAGGAGCATTTCTTAAAATGTTAAGCAGTTCTTAAAAACTTAAGTTGCACCATGTACAGGTAATACGGTAATAAGGTACAGCCTGTTTCCTGCCCAGTCTAAACCTTAACTGCGCTGTTTTTATGGTAATTACGGTAGTTCCTGCTGGAGACCAGCACAGTTCATCATGGTGGAGCCAAGCAGCTCCTGCCTCAGAGCCATTTGGTGCCCCTGAGCCACACACAGTTCCAGGCACACAGCAGTCCACATTGCCATCAACCAAGCCATAGCTTACTCCAAATGCTCCATTCAAAAGCTCTGTCTCCCGCAGCAGCCAGACAGATCGCAATGGCGGCACAGCCCAGAAAGCCAGCATTTTAAAACAGCCAGTTTTTTCCTGCTACTGAGTCAGGAAAATTTCAAAATGGAGGACGTACCATTTTGTGCTAGCTCTGGGGCCGCCAAGTAGGAGCGGCACTCAGCACTTTAATTCTGAGACTGAGTGGCCAGCACAGAAATTCTTTTTATCCAAGTTACAGCCAAATCTGACATGCAGAGCCGCCTGCCTGAGCCTGATTCTGCTGTCTGCCCAGGTGTAGGCTGGGAGTGCTGAGCAATTGGCATGGTCTCAGAGCAAAATCCAGTCCCATAAAAGCCGTTGAAATGCTTTAAAGCCAGAGTTTGCACTGACCACACAGTCCCAGGAAGCTGCGCTTTAAAATGACGCCGCTTTTTTCTGCTGCTGTTGCCGAATCAGGAAATCTCTCTATAGCACGCCACCAACAAACAGCAAAAATCCGTGTTAAACTCTCTCTCCCTTATTTTTAAGCCTTCTCAGGTTTTTAAGTGGATTTAGTCCATCACGTCTGTGCGCCATCTGTTGAAATGGTGTTGCGGAAGGTCCTCCCACTCCTCCAGCCAATAAATATGTTTTGCAGGAAGGTACATGATTTAAAATATTATGCTTCCTACCATGTTGCTGGAGGCTGCTTGTTCTTTCCGGCTGCCTAGACCATGAAATAATCACTCAAAAACTATATTATTTAAATCACTGCTTGGCAAGTCCCTTAGGCATGTTGCTAGTTAGCTCTTATATCTTTGGTTAACCCATTTCTTTTAATCTGTGTATTGCCATATGGCTGTGACTTACCAGCAATGTTCTGGCACATCTGTCCCCTGCCCCTGGCGGTGGCTACATGGCTTCTCCCTGACTCCACCTACTCTCTCTCTGTCTCTGTCTGTCTCTGTCTCTGTCTGTCTCTCTGTCTGTCTGTCTGTCTCTCTCTGTCTCTTCTGTCTCTGTCTCTGTCTCTGTCTCTCTCTCTCTCTCTCTCTATATATATATATGTTGAGTCATTGGCTAAAAACAACTTCTTTATTAACCAATAAAACAAACACATACACAAAAGGACTTCCCACACTACTACCATATTCTCAGATTTTATCTTGAAAGAATGAGACTCAACATGTGAATTTTCGCCTATGTTAAAACCAAGAGAAAAATGTTATTCAAAGTTGACATTGAGATATGGATTTTTTTTATGCTGCCCAACTGGGGCAGAACCCTTTCACTTGGCGGAATGAAACCTTTTTACAGGGTTTTGTTCCTGGTTTTGCTGATGTCACAGTGATGTGAATGGTCTCGATCCACTCCTCTTTTGGCAGAAGCAGCTGAAGCAAGGTCAGGATCCAGGAACCTGTTACTTCTTAGTTATCAGGCAGCTCATCTGAAGAGTGGCCTTGGGATCTTTTGCTCCTAAACCAAAGCAGGAGTTGGAGTCAGGGGCCATCAGCTTGTTCTGTTTTATTATTAGAAAAGCTATTGGATACTCGTAGACAGTGGGAACTCATCATCTATTGGGGGAAATGACTGTGATGTTTAAAAATGTATTTGTACATGGAAAAGCCTGGCATCATACTAAAAGACATCCTTTGGGGATTTTTGTTGGTCTCATGTGCTTTAGATTTCCCTTTCTCAGTAGAATTCGGAAACATCCAGCAGCACACACAGACTAGCACCCGTGGAGGCAGTTGGTGCCAGCATCAATAAATCTGGGTTTGGACTTACATCGTCCATCTGAACAGTAGCTTTCCTGAATCTTTATCTTCTCATTTACGAAATGAGGCGATCTGGGACTATGAATCGGGCGAGAGGCTGGGCCCTTGGTTTCTGGTCTCGGTCCTAAAGTCGCTGGCTGCTGACCTGGCATGAGACCACACAAAGCATTTGACCTTGCTTCCATCTTTCATCATGCTCTGTGCTGCTGCCCTTGATATTTAAGTGAACATGACGCCACTGGCTCAATGTCAATGGGGCTTGCACTCCGGGCTGCTTTCCAGCCGAAGAGATGGATTTATGCTGATTCATCGACACTTGCTTTCCCAGATGCTGTCTTTTCCGGTTTCTACTGTAGAACTGAGCAAGTCGGTCAACGTTTAAGAGAGAGTTTATTTGATCTCCATCAACCAGCTAAAGTGGGAAAACCTAAAGGGACCTGCTAAAGAGTCCCACCTATGTCAGGAAATCTGACTGTTTGAAGGGCTTGTGGTAGATGTCTATTATGGTATAGTGCCAGTAGCCAAAATTTACTGCGGGTACTTATTTTAAGTGCTGCTCAAGTATCATTTAACTCTTGTCAGCCCTACAGGGTTGTAGCTGTCATCATCTGCAGGTGTCTTAGTTACTTTCTGTTGCTGCGATAAAACACCATGACCAAGGCAATTTAAAGAAAACTGAGTTTATTTGCCTTTTTAGTCCCAGAGAGTTGGAGTGGAGAAGGAAGGCATGGAGGCAGGATCAGGAAGCCAAGAGCTCACATCCTGAACCACAAGCATGAAAGAGAAAGCAAGTTGGACCTAGTGACAAACTTTCTTCATAAGGCCCGATCTCCTAAATTTTCCAAACTGTATCATCAGTTGAGGACCAAGTATTCAAATGTCCAAGAATGTAGGAAACATTTCTTATTTGAATCATCACACTAGTTGAGCCTGTAAAAGGACTGACAAACTGAATCACTTGCCTAAGGTCACACGCAACTGCCTAGTGGCAGAACCAAGGTTGAAAATGCTCAGTGCTTGTAACTACACTAACCTAGTCTTTGGATGATGACTTTCCATTCCTCATTTGAATATACTTTATCTGTCTTCTGAGGTGGGTACCTTCAATTCTTAGTCAAAACAAGAGACTATAGACATCAATACTAACTTTAAATCACAGAAGCAACTTGTATGCAAACTCTATCATGTGTAGAATTGGGAAAAATCACATATATGATTGGAATTGCATTTACTGAGTTTATAGAATTAGTCATCTGAAGTATTGCTTTGAAAAATACCATTTTGATGCAGAGGTGGGCATAAAGTCACTAAAATACACATGCCTCCCAATTGGGTTAGAATTCGCCAGCAGATGTCTTCTTGGTAAAGGATTATAGGACCACCTCACTTCAAAGAAATGTAAGTAAAGCCTGTTCCCTGTAGACTCATCCAGTTGCAGAAAGGACATACCTTCCTCTTTTAGCTTCTTTCATATTGGCATAACAAAATACAAGAGACTGGGGAAGTTTATAAAGAAACCTATTTCTAGTTGTTCTGGAGTCTGGGATGTACAGGTTGTGGTACCTGCATGCAATGAGGGCTTTTTTGCTGTGTCCTCCAGTGGCAGATGGTGGGGAGCATCGTGTGAGTAAGTGGGTAGGGGAAGGAGGAGGCACAGATTTGCCTTTATTGAGAAACTGCTGTCCTGGTAATGATATCACAATCATGCCATTAATTCTAATCAGCCCTTAATGGGCTCACAAGCTCTCAACCCTCTTCTCTGAACTCTGAATTTCCAACATAGAGACTTTGGCGAACACATTTAAACCACAATCAAGAGCAACTACTGTCTGCGTGTTTTTTTTCTCCACCTGTCTAAATGGAGGAAACTTCATACATGTGTTGAAGATGACAGAGCCCAAACCATTGAATCTCAGTTCCAGAGGGATCACTTTAAGAGAAGCTATGCAACCAGAATTGGACACGGGTGGGGATAATCTTGTAGTAACTAAGACCCTGGAGAGTTTGAGGCTTATCTGGTATGGAGCAGCTAACATTACTTGGTCTAAAGATGGCTAAAAGCACTGTGGAAAGCTGTTGTTGCTTTAATCTTGGTTCAAAGCAAAGAAACAGGGATTCTCTTACTGCCGGGGCTTGGATTACTGAGTAGTTAAATTTAGCAATGCCATGCTACTTTTCAATAAAGAATATTATCATATAGCCTCAGAGCGATGATTCCCAACAGAGAGCAATTTTGCCTTTCATCTCCAGAGAGTGTCTGACAATATCTGGAGATGTGTGATGCTCATACATGAAGGAAGGTATTACATCTCGTGGGCAGAAGCCAGGGTACTATCAGCATCCTATGGTGACTATGCTGGCCCCTTCAAGAAAGACATCTGACCTACAATGCCGACAGTTGTGAGGCTGAGAGGCCACAGGATTGGAGTCACAACTAGGTCCTCATCACAAGTAGCTTACTTGAACTCAGAGAGACTCTGCCTGGGCCCTGCTCTGTTTTCCATCTGGTTTATTAGATGGGTTATTCAGGCTACAGGCTCTTGAAAGTCAGGCTCCTTTTGGCGCTCAGGTGGCATGTTGCAATGGAATGAACATTACAATAGAGTATAAACGTTGGTTTTAGGAGCTGAAGAGATTGCTTAGTGGCTGGAGTGCTTGAGTTCAGATCTCCTACAAGTACATAAAAAGTCAGGGGTGGTGCTGCCCTTTTATACCCTAGTGCTAGGAGGTGGAGACAGGAGCATCCCAGGGGCTTGCTGAATAGCCAGCCTAGTCAATCAGTGAACCACAGGTTCAGGGAGACATATTTGATGGTGAGACAGAAAGAAGCCTGACATTGACCTTCTGTCTCCACAGGTGTATTTAGAGCACACCATACAAACACGCACCTACACACACATGAACACACACACACACACATGAACACATGCATATGCACATGCACAATGCACGAACACATACACACTCATACACACGAGCATACACACACGGTGGTGGGAAGAGAAAACGTGGCTTTTTATGCTATATGTTTATATTAATACCTGTATAATTTGTGACCAGTTAATAAATGTATAAGTGTCACTATCTTAATGCATAAATTGGAATATTACCATTATTTTTTGGTTTATGGGCCTTAAATAGAATGATAGACATAAAACATTATGATAGCCATGGCATATAAAAAGGTACTCACTGTAAATATTCTTTTCTTTCCCAGAATTGTCATAAATGTGGCAAAATCACTTACTAATAAGATCTGAAACTGTGCAGTTGAATAAATAGGAAGTAATTTATGGAGTGGCATTATGTGCTGGCCCACATATACTTGTATGTTTTTCACATACTGTTTGAAGAAATAACTAGTTTCCCCGAAGCAAAAGGAACCACAATACAAAACTAAAATAATATTCAGCTCTAACTTAATATAGTTCAGTATTCTATTCTCTCCTTTTTACAAAATGTATTGTTTGAGAAATTCATGCATGTTTATAACGCATTACACTCACGCTTGCTACCATTCCCTCTCTTATTCTTCTTCCATCCTTGGCAACTGCTTCTCATTTCTCAAGTCCCCTTCCCATTTCCATATCTTTAAGTTTTGTTTTGTGACTCACTGAGTTTAACAAGGACGATGGTGAGAGCCATCATACAGCGCTGTCAACTCTAGTATGGGACCCTCTGTTGGCTATACCACTGAAGACAGCAATTTCCTCTCTCCTACTGTCTGTCAAGAGGTACTGATTCCTCAGGGATCGGAAGGACCCTGTGAGCTCCTTAACTCATGACACTGTTTATAGACCTAGTCTTGTACAGGCCTAAAGCAGATGAACCTAGCTTATGTTTGTGACTACAATAGTCGTGTTATATTCAGAAGAGAGTACTTCATGGCCTTCCTCTCCTTTATCGCCTCTCTATTTTTTTTTTTTTTTTGCCATGCTTCCCAAGATTTTGATGGGGTAATACTGATGCCATGGTTAGGTGTGAGCATTCACCAGTCATTGCATAAAGAAGCTTTTCTGATCAAAGCTTTATAAAAACACTTGCTTGTGGTTATAAATTCAAATATTTAGAAGGCAGTTTGCCACCATGTCCATTTTTTAAATGAAAATGACAGTAATAAGCTGCCCTCTAGGCCTTATGATGTCCCTAGCCATGGCTTTTGACTAGGTTTCTGGTTTCTGGTGTTAATTTCCTCCTCTAGAGAAGGACTCAAATCTCCCAAAACAGGCATGCCACTGTTGAGTCATTACATTTCGTCTGACTAGTTAATATTGTAGTATACAGGTCCATGACTTGGTAAGACCACAGGTAACTTGAATATCTTAGTGCCTATGTATTACCTCCAGGTACTCCTCAGCACGGAGGAAACTGTTCATTCTAATCTAGCTTGTTTCTCTATGTCATACCAACATCCCTTTCTTGACAAAAAATTGGTAAGCCACCGTTTTACAACTTGGTTTAGACAACTATTATTTTCTTAATAGAGACCCATGGTTTTATTCTGGCTCTCTGTATAGACCTGTTTTGTGTTGTTTGCATGTCACCTTCATGCCTATGGCGTGTCAATATCCAACATATATTTTCACTCCCTGTTTTCCAAGGTTTGGCTTCTTATTTTCTGTTCAAGCCTGATGTGCTATTTTCTTGAGTGCTCTTTCCAATGGCACCAAGTTCAGACACTGAGTTTAGTGTCTTTGTCAGCTTTCTCATAACTGTAGCTCTTTATGTACCGAATGGAGTCTCCAGAGTCATGTAGGGACAGTGATCAGGATCTTCCCCTTGATACTTGAATTGCAAATGTCTTATCCTGTTCTATGCTAAACAGTGTTCTAAGTGTCTGCTGTAGAAGCTGACAGAAGACACCCTTTCCTACAAAACCTTCTCAGTATTTGGCAGCATATCATATGTAAGAAAAAGTTAAAAGTTAATGCTCTCCTGGTGCTGAATGACCACTCTGGATCTTGGAAATGACCAGGCCTCTCAATCACACCAAAGGGTCAGTGTCTCTGCCAAATTGTCCCAAATAATTCACGATACACTGACCTGTTGGGAAGTTTTGTTCTAAACTGTCTTGGCACTAAATAAGATCAAAGAATTACATATCCATTTCTTTATAACCCTTGACCCCTAAACCTTGTCCTTTGTCCTTATTTTCTGGTTTGTCATAACAGTTTTACCATGTATTCTAGAGCTCGATCCGTGTTGCATGTCGGTGAACACTCTCTTTGGCTGCACTTGAGTGTTGATGCCAGTGCAAGAGCAACTCTGTCCCCTTCTTGCTTATCTCAGAAAACTCTCAGTGCCCCTGCCTTGTCTTCCTTCAAGCACATGTTATAATTATTCTCTTCTGCAGTAGGAATGAATATTGAGTTCTGTGCAAGTAATGCTATTACAGGGCAGACACAGGCCTCTTCCTGGCATCACCAGTATGTTTGGGAAATTGCAGTAATTCCTGTGACTTAGGAACCAATTCCTCTTATGACTTTTAAAATGGCATTTTCAAGGGAAGAAGTTATTAACCAAGAAGAAAGAACTCCTGGAGAACAGTTGATTACTCTTAATAATGCTGGTCAGGGAGAGCTGGGATCTGGCACTCTGTCTCACTGGTCTGTTGATAAGATGGGGGGTGGCGCCCTGAGGGACAAGGGAAATGTGGCAGAACAGCAGGAGCCAGGGAGAACAGTTGGGTTCTTTGGCCTAGAGAAAAGAAGTCCAGGGGAGACAAGAAGCTATTTTCAGCTCTCTAAGAAGAATTAATAAAACTGATCTTGAATTCTTCTGTGCACAGGACTAAGACTAAATGATGGAGGAAGGTCATTGGTTAAATAAAAAGGAACTGCTTGGCCTTCATTGGTTAGAAGATAGGTGGGAGGAGTAAACAGAACAGAACGCTGGGAGGAAGAGGAAGTGAGCTCAGACTCCACAGCTCTCCTTTTGGGAGCAGACGCCTCAGAGAGACGCCATGCTCCCAGCTCCCAGGCAGATGCACGCGATGAAGCTCCAACCCAGGATGAACATAGGCTAGAATCTTCCCGATAAGCGCACCTAGGGGCGCTACACAGATGATTAGAAATGGACTAAATTAATATGTGAGAATTAGCCTAGAAGAGGCTAGATAGAAATGGGCCAAGCAGTGATTAAATGAATACAGTTTGTGTGTTGTTATTTCGGGCATAAGCTAGCCAGGCACCCGGGGTGCTGGGGACGCAGCCCCGCCGCTCCTATTACTATAACTAAAGGGTAGAAAAACTAAAGAAAGTCCACTCAACCCAATTGTAAATTGACTGCTCATGTAAATAGTTGTGTGTCATTTGCCAAACTGTTTTCTATGTAAACCTAAACCTATTTGCTCATCCATACATTAATAATTTGAATCATGCATGCATTTTTGCACGTTTACAAAACTGAAATCATGGCTTATGATTTTCTTAAAATGGTAGGAATGTTGATATTCCATATGATGAAAATAAGGAATTAATAACGTTTTGTGAAAGGGTAGACTATGGTGTCCATGAGCTTTCCCTGAGTTCACATAACTAGAATAATGTAGATTGGATGCTCGTGCATGTCTACTGTAGATCTTGTTAAAAGTGTGTTCTCATTCAGGTCTGTGTGTGGGATCTAGGGCAGGGAACTCTCAGAAGAACAGAACACGCCGAACTCCCGTTGGGCTGGAATGAAATTCCTTTAAGTTTCCTTATAAGATGTAGGCTTTGTTATCTTGATTGCACAACATCTGTGGGAAAGAATGTTAGTTATACGTCACTTTTTTTTTTTGCTGTTTTGTTTTTGTTTTTCGAGACAGGGTTTCTCTGTGTAGTTTTGGTTCCTGTCCTGGAACTAGTTATTGTAGACCAGGCTGGCCTTGAACTCACAGAAATCTGGCCTGCCTCTGCCTCCCAAGTACTAGAATTAGAGGTATTTACCACCACCACCGGCCTTACTGTTTTTCATTTTTGTCTCACCATTGTTTGTTTTTTTCCTTACTCTAATGTTCCAAGTACAGCTTACAACATTATGATGTCAATGTTTTATATTTTAACTTCCAGAGAAAATACTGTAATCATTTATGCCATTTGCATATATCTTTGTTTGGGAAAAAATTATATGTATTTTAACATGACATCTGTGGATATGTTAGTTTCCATAGTAACATAAGGACTATATGTAGGTGATGTCTCTAATAATTCTAACAGGAGTAACTAGAATAAAAATATTGCTCAAAAATAATAGCTAAAAATAACTAAGCCCAATTTGCATGCTAGGCACTGCTTTAAGGTCTCGTTATTTATGGTAAATAAAGACTTAAGATATAATAGGCACCAATGATATTAAGTAACTGATCCAAAGTCACTCAGCTACTATATGTTAAAATTAGGATTTGAACCCAGCTTTATTTGTGTGTGTTGTGTGTGTGTGTGTGTCTGTGTGTATGCACATGGAAGCAAGATCACAACCACTGATGCTGTTCCTCGGGTGCTCTGTATCATACTTTTAAGATAGGTCTCTTCACTTGCTCACTGAAGTATGCTAGACTGGCTGGTTAATGAATCCAAGGTCTACCTGGCTCCTCTCCCAGCACTGGGGTTACAAGAGCATGCCACTATGCCTGGAAGTTATAGAAAGAAGTTTTTATTGTTGTTTTTGTGTCTAGAGGCGTTTTACCTACATGTATGTCTGTGTACCATGTGCATGCATGTTGTGCGCGGAGGCCAGAAGAGGGTCCTGGATCACCTGGGTTATGAGTGGCCCTGTTGGTGCTTGGCCTTCTGAGCCCTCATCTCTCTGCTCAAACCCCTGCTTTTGTTTTTTGTTTTGTTTTGGTTTTTGGTTTTTTGGTTTTTATTTGGTTTTTTCAAGACAGGGTTTCTCTGTAGCTTTGGAGCCTATCCTGGAACTAGCTCTTGTAGACCAGGCTGACCTCGAACTCACAGAGATCTGCCTGCCTCTGCCTCCCGAGTGCTGGGATTAAAGGTGTGTGCCACGACCGCCCGGCTTTGTTTTGTTTTTTAAAGGATAGTTCTGAGAGTCAAACTCAGGCCCTTAGCTTTGCAAGGCAAGCACTGACTGAGCTATCTCCCAAACCTGAACCCACTTTAGAGTGGGCCCAACTATTCTAACCCGTTTGGAACAATTTGTTGGAACTCATAGATGCAAAGTCAGATTTTTTTAAATTGATATAAAATGGGTTTTCATTGTATTGTTTTGAACAATGAATTGTAACAACATTAAAAAAAATATAAACTTCTCAACCTTTGAAAGCATCTATGTTAAATCCAGACTGTATTTTGTGGTCTTTAAGTTATTTACAAAATCACCTTTAACAAACAGGATCTGTCGAAACAACCGATATGGATATACTGGTAGGACACTTAGGAAATGGTCCCTGTATGATGCACAGGGCACATGTATAAATTAAGATGTTTCACATGTTCTCAGTTGCTGAGTTTCAATACTGACTTGAGTGAAGTTCGCTTGTCAGGTCCACCTGATGCTCAGGGCCTTTTACCCCAATGATTGGAAGGGGAGTTATTGAGATACGTAATTTCCTTTACAAGAACGATTGGAAGTAAGTCTTTGAAACTTTTTGCTATAGGAAAACGAAGATGGGCAAATTCAGTGAGTAAAATTGAGTCCATTGTATTTTCTCACAGCAAGATCTGTCCATTCCCATAGACTGTATCTCTTGCTGTAATTTGAGGAGGGGCAGTGAGCAATGAAGGGTGCCTGGTGCCAAGAAGGTACCCACCATCAACTGCGTTTTCTGAGTAGATGTCTATAGACACTTCTGAGTCGAGGATATGAAGACCACGGCCAACCTTGCCAGGGGCTCACAGCTTTAACAATTACGAGGAATTACTTCACTTTTCCAAATGCTTAAATCTGTCACAACCTAAAACTAGATGATATATTCTTGTGATTCTAAAATAGTAGGAACACATTTTTAAACATAAAAGGTATGTTAAATTTTCATGAGTTCACTCAAAGAAATTTCAAATATTGTTCCTTTTCTCGATGGGACTGTACTCAGCCAGCGGTACTATATCATCCTAATTATTTTGCTAAGTTAGTGGAGTATAGGCCTTTTATTTACTAACACAGTGTTACAGGAAGAAAGCATTACAGAGGTCTGATCCTGGGCTTAGTCTAGGGCAGAGAATGCAGCACCTGTGAGGGTCATGTTTCCTTGAATAATTTTACATGTCGTGAGTGCATGCCTAAGAGGATGTTACTGGCTGGGACAGGGGTAACAAACTTAGATGTTGCTGGTGAAGAGAGCTGGCATTTTGATGTTTGCATCCAGCTGTCAGCAAAGAGAGTTGTCTCTTCCTGGATGCTAATGGTTGTCCTGTGTGGTATAATTTATATAAATTAAAATGTGTGACTTTCAAATGTATCCGTCAGAGAATGTGGACAGTGGCATCCAGCTGTGCAGCCATAATGTAGTTCAACATGGAACATTTTCAGTGTTCCAGAACATTCTTGTCTTCCATTCAGTACCTATCACCCTGCACACAAAGAAGATAATGTAGACAGAGTGAGGACAGCATGACCCAGCTTACTTTGGGGTGCTCTTGCTCACCAACTGAGCTGAATCATCTGGTGTGCTGCTGTGCGTCTGACTCAGCATACTTGTCTGTCACTCAGCATAAAGGTCTTGAATTTCATCCTGGTTAGTGGAGTTTGCATTGCTGTTTTTTATTGCCATATAGCATTTCTTGTATGATTTTATTATGTCACTTATCTCTTTTTCTCAGTGACGTACGCCTGAGTTGTTCCCAGTTTTGAGCTAATATGACTAAAGTGGCCGTCATCCTTCCCGTCTTTCACTGGTCCAATGTGGATGTGTTTTCTTCTTCCTCAGGCGATTCCATAGGCATGGGGTTGTTGAATCAGAGGGTAGGTGCCTGTTTAACTTTATCAGAATCTCTTAGTTTTCTGGAGGGTTTGTGTCACAAGGTATTTGTGAGAGAACAAGGATGGTTGTGCTGACCGCTTCTACCGTCTCGTATCAAGATGCTGGCAGTGATGGGAGAGAGCACAGGGTGGGACTGGTGGTGATGGGGTGCAGTCAGTGTCCTAGAAAGGTAATGGATCCTTCCACTGACAGTAGGCTAGGCATATTTACTCCTTGAACTCCTCTGCCAGCAACGTCTGCCAACCTTCCATTAAGAGTTACACCATCCCCACTGGCCGTGTTACAAAATGAATTCCGGAACTGGCTTTCAGCCCTCCTGCACCTTGACCTCTTGTTTGCCTTTCTCTGCACCCCCACACTGTAGACTTTTGCTGCCTCACAAACTCTCTTCTGCATTTGGTAATTTTTTAATTTTGGTTTTTCGAGGCAGGGTTTCTCTGTAGCTTTGGAGCCCTATCCTGGAACTAGCTCTTGTAGACAAGGCTGGTTTCAAACTCACAGAGATCCGCCTGCCTCTGCCTCACAAGTGCTGGGATTAAAGTCGTGTGCCACCACCGCCCAGCTTGGTCATTTTCTTGGATGACCTATACATCACTGAAATTCTGTGGCCCCAACTTCTCTCTTTTAATAAGTGTGTATTGGCATCTCCAGGTTTCTGTTTCCTTGTCTGTAACAAGGCCATGAGTGATTTAATGTCTACACAGGGCTCTTCTCAGATCTGACACATAACAAGAACTGAGCAAAAACAGAGTGTTCTTCTCCCCGGCATAGACTACTTTGCCTTTCTTCCTATACATGAGTGAACCTCTGGCCTGACCCTGAGCCTCTTAGTGCATAATCCTAGTAAAACAAATCTCTTGGAATTAGTGATTTTGGAAGGGCCTGGGGAGAGCTAACTAGGCCCCTTCTACTCTATTCCCATGTGAGGGTACAGTATGTATTCCTCAGAGAATGCAGCATGAAAAGCACCATTTTGGAAGCAGGGACAAAACCTTCACCCAGCAATGGCTGTGCTGGCAGCATGCTCTCTACCTCTCTAGCCTCCATGCCGGTGAGCAATGCATTTATGCTATTTTCAGATTTCTGCAAAGGCTTCCTCAGTAACAGACTAAGGAGTCCCTGTGGGCATCTTCTGCAGGACACAGTCATGGTGGACTTTAGCGAGCTGCGTGGAGCCACATCTGATAATCAGCTCCTAATTATGGCTAAGACCTGATTTATGCTATTATCACGCAATGATTGTCAGCTGCTTGCATATGCGTGGACCTATGGGCAGGACCCACCTGGCAATCCAGGGTTGATAGCCCATGCCTTTTTAAGGGCTGGGAGAGGTTTGCCCTGAGAGAGAGGGAGAGGAAGAGGGAGAGGGAGAGGGAGAGGGAGAGGGAGAGGGAGAGGGAGAGGGAGAGGGAGAAGGAGAAAGATTGCTGTGAATAAAGTCCTGAATAAAACTGCTGCAAGAAGAGCTCCGGGTTTTGCGTATTCCTTGAGGGTTGAGGTAGAGACGCGACAGTGGACCATGACAGACCTTAACATTCCTATAAGCTTAACCTGGGACTCTCTGGACTTCCTCTTCCATTCTTCATGAGATTAAATATTGAAGATAATATCCTTAAAATAGATTTCCAGTGTACATTTTCTAAAACTTGAATGTATTGGTAGACTGTATTTTTAGACTCAACTTTCAAAATGTATTGTTACGGCACACTGAGGAACCGGCCATGCTACTTTCTGTTTCTAATGTTCCTGTGACTTCACAGATGTCCGCAGTGTCTATCTCAGAACACCGAGGACTTTTTTGCCTGACAGCACAAAGGCACATTTTGGTCTTAAACTGTTCTCTTTCTTCCATGCCCTTTGTCTTGTAGTTTTCTCACAGATGCCCATGAGCTGTGAGCTGTTGGCACCCTCCCCTGCTGCCTCTTGCAATGGCACACACTTGAGTAAACTATGGCTGTCGGTGGGTCCCTCGGTTTGCACGTGGCCAGCGGGCACGCGTATCTCACAGCTTCTATTCTTTTACCTTGATGAAGTAATAGGGGCGGCGGGGCTGCGTCCCCAGCACCCTGGCTGCCTGCTCAGCTAGCTTATGCCCCGAAATAACAACACACAAACTGTATTCATTTAAACACTGCCTGGCCCATTCTCTTCTAGGCTAATTCTCACATATTAATTTAGCCTATTTATAATCATCTGTGTGTAGCACCCCAAGGTGTGCTTACCAGGGAGATTCTAGCCTAGTCCATCCTGGTTCGGAGCTTCATCCTGGGAGCGGGGCATGGCGTCTCTCTGAGGCGTCTGCTCCCGAGAGCAGAGCGGTGGAGTCTCTGATCTCACTTCCTCTTCCTCCCAGTGTTCTGTCCTGTTTTCTCCTCCCACCTATCCTCTAACCAATAAAATGGGCCAGGGCAGTGCCTTTATTAGCCAATGACCTTCCTCCATCATTTCCCCTTTTTCGGTTTAAACAAAAAAAAAAGGATTTAACATAGCAAAATTACATATAACAAAACAGTTATCAAGTAAAAGTTACAATAATCTTTATCATAACTAAGGAAAACTATAACTATAACTAACTATTCTTAACTCCATCAAAGACTCCAGAAAGATATAATATTACCTAAGTAAACAAGAACTAAGAAACTTTTAAAACTCTAGAAATGACAGAGACATCTCGCTGCCTGGACAGTCACCCAAAGTTCCTCTGTACCGTTGGGGCATCCATCTTCAGCCTTCAGGCCCATGGTATCCAGCAGACATTTCCATAAAGCAGGAAAATTCAAAGTCAGTTCAGTCACTATCTGTTGTGTCCTGCAGAATGTCTCGCAGACTCTTTCATGAATCAGGAACCCCGAAAGATCATCTCACCTTAGGCAAGTTCAGTAGTCCTCTCTCTGCGGGTTCTCTGTTTCCAGTTTATGCAATAGTCCAGGCAAGAGCAGTTTCTTGCCCAAATGGCTATCAAACCCCATAAGGTGCCTCTTCGATGCCCATCTTCCTCTTGAAGTAGATTGGTGCTGCCAGGAGCAGAGTGTCTCATTGTCATGAAAAGTCCTCAGTTATTAAAACATTAAATGTCCTATTCTGTAATCTTTGAAAGACACGAAGAATGTCTATCTAAAATATATCTCTATATATCTAGAAAATCTAACTAACATGACTACAAGCTTTACTATTATTGATGATTATCCATTAACAACCTATATTTCTCAATTATACAGTACATATTTAAATGAACTACACAATCACAATACCTTAATCAAAATCAGAAACACTTATACATATAACAAAATTGACCTTAAATTTCTATCAATAAAGCAAAATCTATACTAATGTAAATTATTCATATCTCTATCATATCCCCCTTTAAATGTAAAAGGACGTTTATAAACCATATTTGGGAACATGGGCGCAGTTTTTTCTCTCCAAACTGCTTCCTGCTGAATGGGGGCGTCGTTAATTAGGTCTTTCATGGTATAACCTGTGTGCTAGTTTCATCTCAGTTGGCAGTTGAGCGAAGCAATTTTCTGAAGATGTTCACTGCAACCCTTCAGGAGGGCGTGGTCCATCATACCAAATCGGAATAGAAGAAATGAACAGCGTCTCATCCTCTGTGAAAACAAAATAAGAAACTCCTTTCCAAAGTATCATGTCCTTAGATCCAAATTTCAAATTCAAGGCATTTTCAAAATATCTATGTTGGATTAGTTCAGCAGCATTTATAAATAAATATCTTTTAGCATCTGTTGCTCCTTCCTCAGCATTTAAATAATTTAAAGAGAGCGTAATAGCATACAGTATCAAAATTCTCTGTGTATTTTCCATCTTTGTGCAGCTTTGTTTTAACCTCTATTTTGTTTATTTTTACTTTTAACTCTTTGCTTTTTGAGACAGGCTCTCTGTATCTTTGACCTGAAGTAACTCTGTAGACCAGGCTGTCTTTGAACTCTCAGAGATCCGCCTGTCTCTGCCTCCCAGGCATTTGGGATTAAAGGTGTACACTACTACACCTTGAACTCACAGAGATCTGCCTGCCTCTGCCTTCTAGGCACTGGGATTAAAGGCGTGTGCTACCACACACAACAACTCTCTTCCTTTTTTTTTTTTACGTTAAGAACTTCAACTTTTAGTCTGCATATATTTTTTTTTTTTTATTTATTTGTTTATTAAGAATTTCTGCCTCGTCCCCACAACCGCTTCCCGTTTCCCTCCCCCTCCCCCGATCAAGTCCCCCCCCCCCCTCATCTGCTCGAAGAGCAATCAGGGTTCCCTGACCTGTGGGAAGCCCAAGGACTGCCCACCTCTATCCAGGTCTCCTAAGGTGAGCATTCAAACTGCCTAGGCTCCCACAAAGCCAGTACGTGCAGTAGGATCAAAAACCCACTGCAATTGTTCTTGAGTTCTCAGTATTCCTCATTGTCCGCTATATTCAGCTAGTCTGGATTTATCCCATGCTTTTTCAGACCTAGGCCAGCTGGCCTTGGTGAGATCCCAATAGAACATCCCCATTGTCTTAGTGTGTGGGTGCACCCCTCGTGGTCCTGAGTTCCTTGCTCGTGCTCCGTCTCCTTCTGCTCCTGATTTGGACCTTGAGATTTCTGTCCGGTGCTCCCGTGTGGGTCTCTGTCTCTGTCTCCTTTCATCGCCTGATGAAGGTTAATATTCCTGAGGATGCCTATGTGTTTGTCTTTGGATTCACCTTATTTAGCTTCTCTAGGAACATGAATTATAGGCTCAATGTCCTTTATTTATGGCTAGAAACCAAATATGAGTGAGTACATCCCATGTTCCTCTTTTTGGGTCTGGCTTACCTCACTCAGGATAGTGTTTTCTATTTCCATCCATTTGTATGCAAAATTCAAGAAGTCCTTGTTTTTTACTGCTGAGTAATACTCTAATATGTATATATTCCATACTTTCTTCATCCATTCTTCCGTTGAAGGGCATCTAGGTTGTTTCCAGGTTCTGGCTATTACAAACAATGCTGCCATGAACATAGTTGAGCATATACTTTTGTTGTATGATAGGGCCTCTCTTGGGTATATTCCCAAGAGTGGTATTGCTGGATCCAGGGGTAGGTTGATCCCGAATTTCCTGAGAAACCGAAACACTGCTTTCCAGAGTGGTTGCACAAGTTTGCATTCCCACCAGCAATGGGTGAGTGTACCCCTTTCTCCACAACCTCTCCAGCAAAGGCTATCATTGGTGTTTTTGATTTTAGCCATTCTGACAGGTGTAAGGTGGTATCTTAAAGTTGTCTTGATTTGCATTTCCCTGATCGCTAAGGAAGTTGAGCATGACCTTAAGTGTCTTTTGGCCATTTGAAGTTCTTCTGTTGAGAATTCTCTGTTCAGATCAGTGCCCCATTTTATAATTGGGTTGATTAGCCTTTTACGGTCTAGTTTCTTGAGTTCTTTATATATTTTGGAGATCAAACCTTTGTCAGTTGCAGGGTTGGTGAAGATCTTCTCCCAGTCAGTGGGTTGTCTTTTTGTCTTAGTGACAGTGTCCTTTGCTTTACAGAAGCTTCTCAGCCTCAGGAAGTCCCATTTATTCAATGATGCCCTTAGTGTCTGTGCTGCTGGGGTTATACATAGGAAGTGGTCTCCTGTGCCCATGTGCTGTAGAGTACTTCCCACTTTCTCTTCTATCAGGTTCAGTGTGTTCGGACTGATATTGAGGTCTTTAATCCATTTGGATTTGAGTTTTGTGCATGGTGATAGATATGGATCTATTTTCATTCTTCTACAGATTGACATCCAGTTTTGCCAGCACCATTTGTTGAAGATGCTCTCTTTTTTCCATTGTATACTTTTAGCTCCTTTATCGAAGATCAGGTGTTCATAGGTTTGTGGGTTAATGTCAGGGTCTTCTATTCGATTCCATTGGTCGACTTCTCTGTTTTTATGCCAATACCAAGCTGTTTTCAATACTGTAGCTCTGTAATAGAGTTTGAAGTCAGGGATGGTAATGCCTCCAGACAATCCTTTATTGTATAAGATTGTTTTGGCTATCCTGGGTTTTTTGTTTTTCCATATAAAGTTGATTATTGTCTTCTCCAGATCTGTGAAGAATTTTGATGGGATTTTGATGGGGATTGCATTGAATCTATAGATTGCTTTTGGTAGAATTGCCATTTTTACTATGTTGGTCCTCCCAATCCAAGAGCAAGGGAGGTCTTTCCATTTTCTGGTGTCTTCTTCAATTTCTTTCTTCAAAGACTTATAGTTCTTGTCAAGTAGATCTTTCACTTCCTTGGTCAGGGTTACCCCAAGGTATTTTATGCTATTTGTGGCTATCGTGAAAGGTGATGCTTCTCTGATTTCCCTCTCTGCTTCCTTATCCTTGGTGTATAGGAAGGCAACTGATTTTTTGGAGTTGATCTTGTATCCTGCCACGTTACTAAAGCTGTTTATCAGCTGTAGGAGTTCTTTGGTAGAATTTTTGGGGTCGCTTATGTACACTATCATATCATCTGCAAATAACGAAAGCTTAACTTCTTCCTTTCCAATACGAATCCCCTTGATTTCCTTATGTTGTCTTATTGCTATTGCTAGAATTTCAAGCACTATATTGAAGAGGTATGGCGAGAGTGGACATCCTTGTCGTGTTCCTGATTTTAGTGGGATGGCTTTGAGTTTTTCTCCGTTCAATTTAATGTTAGCTGTTGGCTTGCTGTAAATAGCTTTTATTATATTTAGGTAGGACCCTTGTATCCCTATTCTCTCCAAGACCTTTATCATAAAGGGGTGTTGAATTTTGTCGAATGCTTTTTCCGCATCTAGTGAAATGATCATATGGTTTTTTTCTTTCAGTTTATTTATATGGTGGATTACATTGATAGATTTGCGTATGTTGAACCAGCCCTGCATCTCTGGGATGAAGCCTACTTGATCATAATGGATAATTTTTCTTATGTGTTCTTGGATTCGGTTTGCCATTATTTTATTGAAGATTTTTGCGTCGATGTTCATGAGTGAGATCGGTCTGTAATTCTCTTTCTTCCTTGGGTCTTTTTGTGGTTTTGGTATCAGGGTAACTGTAGCTTCATAAAAGGAATTTGGCAATGACTCTTCTGATTCTATATTGTGAAATACCTTAAGGAGTATAGGTATTAATTCTTCTTGGAAGTTCTGGTAGAATTCTGCATTGAAACCATCTGGTCCTGGGCTTTTTTTCGAAGGGAGATTTTTGATAACCATTTCTAATTCTTCGCGAGAAACCGGTCTATTTAGATCATTCACCTGGTCTTGGTTTAGCTTTGGTATATGATACTTATTTAAAAAAATGTCCATTTCTTTTGTATTTTCCAGTTTTGTGGCATACAGGCTTTTGTAGTAAGATCTAATGATTCTCTGAATTTCCTCTGTGTCTGTGGTTATGTCCCCCTTTTCATTTCTGATCTTATTTATTTGCGTGTTCTCTCTCTGTCGTTTAATTAGTTTGGATAGGGGTTTGTCGATCTTGTTGATTTTCTCCAAGAACCAGCTTTTTGTTTCATTGATTCTTTGGACTGTTTTCTGTGTTTCTATTTTGTTGATTTCAGCCCTCAGTTTTATTATTTCCAGTCTTCTACTTCTCCTGGGCGCGTCTGCTTCTTTTTTTTCTAGAGCTTTCAGGTGTGTTTTTAAGTCCCCAATGTATGCATTCTCCGTTTTCTTTAAGTGGGCACTTAGTGCTATGAACTTTCCTCTTAGCACTGCTTTCATTGTGTCCCATAGGTTTGAGTATGTTGTCCCTTTATTTTCATTAAATTCAAGGAAGACTTTAATTTCTTTCTTGATTTCTTCCTTGACCCAGGCGTGGTTCAGTAGTTGACTGTTCAGTTTCCATGAGTTTGTCGGTTTTTTGGGGGCAGCGTGGTTGTTGCCTTCTAACTTTAATCCGTGATGATCTGATAAGACACAGGTGGACACTGAGATTTTTTTGTATCTGTGGAGGTTTCCTTTGTTTCCGAGTATGTGGTCAATTTTTGAGAAGGTTCCATGAGCTGCAGAGAAGAAGGTATATTCTTTCCTATTTGGGTGGAATGTTCTATAGATGTCTGTTAAGTCCATTTGCTTCATTACCTCCAATAATTCTCTTAATTCTCTATTAGGTTTCTGTCTGATTGACCTGTCCCTTGGAGAGAGAGGTGTGTTGAAGTCTCCTACTACTAGTGTGTGTGGTTTGATGTCTGCCTTGAGTTCTAGTAATATTTCTTTTACATAAGTAGGTGCTTTTATATTGGGGGCGTATATATTCAGGATTGAGACGTCCTCCTGATGAATTGTTCCTGTTATGAGTATAAAGTGACCGTCTCGGTCTCTTCTGATTGATTTTAGTTTGAAGTCAGTTTTGTTAGAAATTAGTATGGCCACACCTGCTTTTTTCTTAGGACCATTTGCTTGAAACACCTTTTCCCAACCCTTTACTCTGAGTAGGTGCCTGTCTTTGTGGTTGAGATGTGTTTCTTGCAAACAGCAGAATGTTGGATCCTGTTTTCGTATCCAATCTTTTAGCCTGTGCCTTTTTATAGGTGAATTGAGCCCATTAATATTAAGTGATATTAATGACCAGTGGTTGTTTACTCCGGTTATTCTTATTGCTTTTGGTAGTAGAGATTGTGTGTCTCCTTTCTTTGAGATGTGCTCGTGAAGGGCCATTAGATGCCTGGGTTATTGTAGGCAGTGTTGGCAGTGGTGGATTCCTTGGGTTGCGATTTTCCTTCTATTACTTTCTGTAGGGCTGGATTTGTGGCTACGTATTGTTTAAATTTGTTCTTATCCTGGAATGTCTTGTTTTCTCCGTTGATAGTGAACGATAGCTTGGCTGGGTATAGTAGTTTGGGTTTGCATCCATGGTCTCTTAGCTTCTGCAGAACCTCTATCCAGGACCTTCTGGCTTTCATAGTTTCCATCGAGAAGTCAGGTGTAAGTCTGATCGGTTTACCTTTATAAGTTACTTGCCCTTTTTCTTTTGCAGCTCTTAATATTCTTTCTTTAACCTGTATATTTTGTGTTTTGATTATTATATGGCGAGGAGATGTTTTTCTTTGATCCAGTCTGTTTGGTGTTCTGTATGCTTCTTGAATATTTAAATGAATATCTTTCTTTAAGTTGGGAAAGTTTTCTTCCATAATTTTGTTGAAAATATTTTCTGAGCCTTTGAGCTGTGACTCTTCTCCTTCTTCTATTCCTATTATTCTTAGGTTTGGTTTTTTTATTGTGTCCCATAGTTCCTGAATGTTTTGTGTTGAGAATTTGTTGGCTTTGCTGTTTTCTTTGATCTGTTCGTTTATTTTCTCTATGGTGTCCTCAGCATCTGAGAGTCTTTCTTCTAGCTCTTGGATTCTATTGATTATGCTTGTTTCTGTAGACTCAGCTCGTTGGCCCAGATTTTCCATATCCAGCTGGTCCTCAGTTTGTATTTTCTTCTTTGCCTTCATTTCAGTTTTCAATTCTTGAACTGTTTCCATTACCTGTTTGATGGTTTTTTCTTGGTTTCCCAGGGTATCATGTACGTATTTACTCATTTCTTCAAACTTTTTGTTGTACTTCTCATCCATTTCTATAAGGGCATTTTTTACATGTTGTTTAAGGGACTCTATTATCTTCATAAAGTCGATTTTTTCCACTTCTTCTGTGTTAGGTTGTTCAAATACTTCTGTTGTAAGATCATTGGGTTCAGATGTTTTCATGTTGTTTTTCGGATTATTGGGTGAGTTCTTGCCTTGGCGCCTGCCCATCTCCTCCTATTGATCCTATCCAATGGATCCTTTAGAAACCGGATCAGGTTTCCCTGCTGGCCAAGGGCTCCGCTTACAAAATGCCCTCACTCTCTTTTGTGGTTCCTGCTGCAGGCCAAGAACCCTCTCACCCCTCCGAAGGATCTTCAGGACAGGACCAGGCTCCCCTTGTGCCAGTGACCTGGCCAACCAAAGGCCTACCTCTTTGATTCAATTGTAGTAGGGCGATCTGCTCTCCTTATTGCAGCCTGTCCCAGCTGCTTGGGTCTGGCCACCGCTCAGCCGCGTCTGGCGCCGCCGCCGTGCTGCCGCCGCGTCTGGCGCCGCCGCCGTGCTGCCGCCGCGTCTGGCGCCGCCGCCGTGCTGCCGCCGCCGCCGCGCTGCGTCTGGCGCCGCCGCCGCTGCGCCTCCGTGCGTCTGGCGCCGCCGCCGCTGCGCCTCCGTGCGTCTGGCGCCGCCGCCGCTGCGCCTCCGTGCGTCTGGCGCCGCCGCCGCTGCGCCTCCGTGCGTCTGGCGCCGCCGCCGCTGCGCCTCCGTGCGTCTGGCGCCGCCGCCGCTGCGCCTCCGTGCGTCTCGCGCCGCCGCCGCTGCGCCTCCGTGCGTCTAGTCTGCATATATTTTAACACATTTAAAACCATTTAGAAATTTTCTTTGTCTTTGAATCTCTCTTTACTGTATATCTCTCTTTTTCTGACCACATGAATCTTTAATTTACCAAGCAATCTCAGTAGGACTAAAGGCGTGGCTTTGCCAGCTAGATCCAGTCCATTTCTTAGCTTTCCAGCCTCATGGCGGATATACAGGCTGTAGCTATGTTTACTGCAACAACTGTATGGCATTTCAAGGTCCCTACCAGCAAGTGAGCTACAACAGACAACACACAAGTCCTCTCTTGGTAGCCGGCCCTCCTGCCTCAAACAGTCAGAGTTTGCCCAGGCAGGATGGCCCAGAAAGCCGGCATTTTTAAACAGCGCAGCTTTTTTCCTGCTAAGGCTGAAAACCGAAAAGCATGCGTTCAGCTTTTCGTCAACACTGTTTAAGTGTTTCGTGGCAGGACCTCTTAATGAGCTGCAGGCTTTGCAGCTAAAGCTGAGTCAGGAAGCCTCTCTTAGATGAGGCGCTTGCTTGCCTCTAGCAAGCAGAGTAGAACCGAGAAATTGCTGCTACCAAGAAACCAGGCACAATGCTTTCATTTTGTTCTAGAATTACTTCCCAAGCTGTCTCAGGCTTTATGTGGAAGCAGTTGTCCACGTGGGCGCCATATGAAGTAATAGGGGCAGCGGGGCTGCGTCCCCAGCACCCCGGCTGCCTGCTCAGCTAGCTTATGCCCCGAAATAACAACACACAAACTGTATTCATTTAAACACTGCCTGGCCCATTCTCTTCTAGGCTAATTCTCACATATTAATTTAGCCTATTTATAATCATCTGTGTGTAGCACCCCAAGGTGTGCTTACCAGGGAGATTCTAGCCTAGTCCATCCTGGTTCGGAGCTTCATCCTGGGAGCGGGGCATGGCGTCTCTCTGAGGCGTCTGCTCCCGAGAGCAGAGCGGTGGAGTCTCTGATCTCACTTCCTCTTCCTCCCAGTGTTCTGTCCTGTTTTCTCCTCCCACCTATCCTCTAACCAATAAAATGGGCCAGGGCAGTGCCTTTATTAGCCAATGACCTTCCTCCATCACCTTGACTCATGATGTCCTCTTCTCTGGGCAGTACTAACTCTTCGCCTGCTTGAAACTATGTTTGACTATGCAAACTCGTCCAGTGCTGTTTTTCATCAGAGCAAACTTCTTTAGAGCAGGGTCTTCATTCACACCGTCTAGCCGCTCTCGGCCCCCTTTCTCAGCCCAAGAGATTGTGATGACTGTCGGCTGCACCATTCTGCTGGGAGGGTTGGTCAGTGTCCAAAGTCTGGTCCATGCCGCTAGATCCCTTACCTTCCTTGCCCAAGCTGACAGCTGGTCTCTTCACTGAAACAAGCTCTATTCCTTGACCTGAAGCTTTAGACTTGCTGCTGTTTTGATGAAACTCTTTTCTGACAGTCGTTCCTGAAGATCATGGAATGGGCTTCACTACGGAGGTTTCCCAAATGGCTGTAGTGAAAACTGCTGAGTAAAGCTGCTTCTCTGTGTGTCCTAGGAACACAGAGAGATGTGGGGAGACAGAGGAACTTGAGTGAAACTGGCCTGAGCAGAGCAGCTGAGGCTGTGTGTTCCCCAGAGTGTTGCCATAGCTGGTGGATTTCAGCTTAAGCAAGTGCTCAGCTCACTTGCGTTGAGTGTGGAAGGCAGTGTACGATGACAGAAGTACATGAAGGGGCTACTGCAGGTCTTAGAAGTATGAGTGTGTATTCCAAAAGCCATAGTTGTAAGGTAGGAGAGTTCATTCATTAACAAATCAGTTTCTAAATGACATCAAGTAGGGAAGGTGAACTGGTCCCTATTTGCTTCCGTTTGCAGTCCACTGTGTCATTAAAGCCTCAGCCATGACAGCCATTTATGGCCAAAGGGAACAGATGCTTCCAGCCCCCTATGGTCTCTTTCTCAGTTGACTTTTACCTTCTTTCCCCAAGTTCAAAGCTCACTCTCCCATTTCATTAGCATCCCTACTACCTGCTGACCTGTAGCTGGCAGGGCTTCATAGCCTTGAGCGAAAGCTAAACCCCAGAGACTCTCACCTTGAATCTGACCAGCGCTAAAATTATCCTGTCTCAATCTCTCCGCAAGGGACACTGCCCCCCCCCCCACTCTCCTTTACAAAAAATACATGTGACTTCGTGTGTAGCCAAGCTCTGAAATGTCTGCATCTCTTGAAGGAGGACAATTAGCAAGGCTGATATGTAGCTTTAGTGGATGAAAAATCTTTATTATCCTATATATTGGGCCTCGGGGACTCTCACGTCCCAACAGAGCATGGCATTCATGCCAGGTGAGTATCCTTGGCTGTAAACCAAGTCATAGAGGGAGGAGTTGCTGGCTAATTGTTTCAAATGCTCCTCTAGTGGGCCTCTCCTCTCTACTCCCATAGCACCTCCTTCTTTCAGGGTTTTATTATTCATCTCCTGGTCAGCCTTTTAGACTTAATTTTCCTCCAGCACCAGGGGAGGGACTCTGAAATATATACCATGTCTGACTCAGCAGGTGTGGGAAAAAGCCAGAGATCTTGAATTTCTAAGCGGTTCTTAGAGCATGCCCATGCTGCTCCATCAGATCATGCATTGCTTAGATGGGGTGGGGGGGTTTCTGTCCACAGCATGCACCCAAATCTTGTGAAAACATAGATTTCCAGTTTGGAATGTAGCTCCAAAAGGATTTAGAACCTACTATGCATAAGATCCTGAGTTCAGTCCCTGGTTCCAGAAACTGACACTCTTCCTATAGTTGCCAATCCCTGTGGTAAGATATTTGGTTTCACTAACTCTTACCTGTTTCTGCTAACGTCCCTGACACTTGTCTGGGTCCTGTGCTTTGAGAGCCACCCTCCTGTGTGACTGCAGTGACATCTGCCCCATCTTTCAGCATATCCACTTACTATTTGGATACGGCCAGAATTAGCCACTGCAAACTATTCCATACCCTTTCCGTTTGGCTCGTTGATGAGACTGCTGATACTTCTCTGTGCACCAATTCATACCCATCCGTGGTCTTTGGCACATGATGATGCACAGGTAGGAACAAGTACCCCACAGGCAGAATTTTGCCAGGGCTGACTTTCTAGTTATCGTGCTACAGCTGGGAGATACAGCTCCCCAGTGCCTACATCCAGCTTCTGAGTACCTTAAATAACCTATTTCGGAGACTTCCGTGGGCTTCAAGAGCATTGTGAGCGCATACACATGCAGTAACATTTACAATGTTTTAGCGAACTGTAACTAAACACAATACCAACGCTGGAACCATCATACTACATGGCAGGACAGTGCTGTCGAGCATCTTGAGACACTGGCCTTGACCACACAGGAGCCGCTCCCTGCACTGTGCTTCTCTGACATACATAGAGGAGGAGCTGCATCGTGCTGCTCTGACCTATGCTTTGCTCTGCCCTAGTTTCCTGGACTTCTCTGAGACCTCGTGCCGTTTCTTTTCTAGGCTGCTCAATGCAAGGCCTAGTCCTTGCTGATGTGTGTTTTGTTTGGGGCTCTGGATCCCAGTGCGTTTTCATTCAGTCTGGAGATACTGCAGTGCAGCTCATAAAGAGGCTTGACTTGCCTCCAGAAAGCCCTGCCAGATTCTTGTCTCCGGCTTTACTAACCAACCCAAGAGATGGGTTTTGTGGGCTTGTTTGGCCTCACAGCCTATGACAACTGGGCACCATGTCCTCAATCCACCTTTCTCTCTGAACACAGTACAAAGGGGGCATTTTATTTTTCTTCCTTAGGTGGAAACAATTACTCTACTTATAGAGCCTGTGCTAAAATTTGATTTTTGCGTTTCATGATAGATTGCCTTATCTGTGTGCATCTGCATTCTTTATTATTTTCTTGCTCACTCAAGTCCATTTAGGCTTCTGTGGCACTTGAGTTCTTGCAGCGTTTGCCTTCCTTTCCAATTTCACTCCCTCCCACCCTGTCACATCTTCTTTAGAGCTGCGCCCCAGTGAAGCCATAAACTCTTTTAGCTCCCATCTTTCTTAGTTTTGGGGGTCTCCAGAGCAACAGAACCAATAGGGTAACTATTAGTGTTTCTCTGGTTGTGACCAGATACCATGATCACGGGCAACTCTTAGAAAGGAAAACATTTAGTTGGGGCTTATAATTTAGAGATCTAGTCCATTATCATCAAGGCAGAAAGCACCGTGGCATCTAGGCAGAAGTGGTGCTGGAGAGGGGCTGAGGGTTTCCACCTGTGGATCTGCAGGCAGCAGGAAGAAACCGAGACACGCTAGGCCTGGCTTGACTTCTGACACCTCAGAGCCCACCCTAGTCACACACTTCCTCCAACCAAGCCACGCCTACTCTTGCAAGTCCATACCTCACTTCCTGTGAGCCTAGGTGACCATTTTCTTTCAAACCACCTCAGTGTACCTGCATAATTACAAGAATGGATTCATTAGACTGGTTCATCTAATCAGAGGTAGAATAGCCCTTCAATGACCATCTGTAGCTTGGGGAGCCAGGGTGCCCAGTAGCTGCTTCGTTCATGAGATGGAAAATTCCCGAATGAGGCCAATCAGTTGTGTGGTCCTAATCTGAGCCTGAAATCCTGGGAGCCCATTGAGAGTCACAGGTGCAAGGCTGCTATCACAAACTGGAAGAGCTGCTCTTTGCTGTCCGCAAGTGATAAGAAAAATGAAAATACATCACTGCTTCAAAAAAATGTCAGGTTACCTCTGTGTGCAAGCTTTTTGGTTTTTATTCTATCCAGGCCTCTAATGGATGGCGCCACCCACAGTCAGAAGAGCCCTACCTTATTCAGTTCACTGAGACAAATGCCAATATTTCTTGAAATGCCTTAGTACTACACCCAGCAGTGTGTTTTACCAGCTTTATAAAGGCCGTCTTAATCCAGTCATGTTGACAGCCATGATTAGTCATCACACCTCTGCCAAAAGGCCCTTCACAGTGTGTCCTCTCCTCACATCCTCATTTGCCTTCAGGCCACACCTTCAAACCTACCCACATTTTGAACTAACTCTTGGAAAGTTCAGGGGAAGTTATATCATGTGTTATCCTCCAAATCTATTGTCATGCCTCTGTTTTCCTCTCAGCTAGTGTTTGTAAGCATGTATGTGTGTGCTTGGGAAGGGGGATGGGGGTATTTACTGCAGACAAATGTTTGGACGGTCAAGATCTAGTAAAAGAATGGAGAAACAAAATACACACTAAAAATAGGCATAGTTGGTTCAGATTTGGCTTTCTGAGAAGAATTTATACCCCTTAATGATCTCTGCTTTCTTTGAACAAGTATAGCTTTAGGCAATTAAAAACAGAAAAGTGCTTTAGCCAAACCGACAATTACTTTTAGTATACAAATTAACAATTTTTTTTTAGTATACTTGGTACACTATGTACTCATCAAAGAAAAGTACAAAAAGTACAAACTCTTTGTCAAAACCGCCAATGTGTGCTCTTCATTAGCACCACCAGTGCCTAACTAGGAAAAATGAAAAGTTGCCCTTCTTACTCTGGTTCTTCTTCGTGTTGAAATGGGTGTGTTTGGAGGACATGAAATGGATTGCAGCTAGAAAGTCGAGCTTTTTGTGCTCTTTGTTTCCCTTTGCAGTTTCACCAATAAGTGCCCCTGACTGATACTGAACATCATCCAGGGCAGGGAGTGGGTCAGTAATACAACAACATGCTTCTATTAAATATTGTCTGACAGAAGCTGCTGTCCTCTACCCACTAGAGGCCTAGTGAGCACTCCGCTGATACGCAGCTGCCTCCAGAACTTACCCAATGTGTGGTGCTGAGGAGGAAGAGGGAAGCAGTGGGGTCTGAAGCTTTCCCTTGCCGTACTCTTATCTATCGACCTATATGGAACCTAAAAGTATCTAGGCAAAACCCACGTGACTCCCTGAGCTATCTAATAACAAAAAGACTACTGTGCAGAGTCAAGGTGGCTTTCTTTTCAAGATGTCAACACCATTTCTCCGCTGCTTCATTTCTGCCATTTCCTCTCAATGGCGCCTTCTTCAGTAATCTGAAATGGCTGAGGAGTGAAGATGCCATGATTTCAAAATAGAAGAGGGAGGTGGGAACCATAATTCCATAATTAAGGCGTAGAATAAAACCAGTCCTGTTTTTACCTCTGTTGTGGTGGCAAACAAAATTATAAAGCAAAGTTAATAATGTCCCTTACTTCCCCTATCATGTTTTCACATCTGGGGTCAAATCTCGGACCTCATACATTAGAGTCAAGTGCACTGCCTCCGAGCTACAGCCTAGCCCTGTTTACATTTTATTTATCTTTATTTGACTTGAGACAGGGTCTTGTTTTGTAACACAAGCTGCCCTCGAACTCTCGATATAGTTAAGTACAAGCTTGCCTCAAATTCATAACCCTCCTGCTTCCACCCCCTAACAGACACTTCTATTTGGCTCATAATACATCTTAAAGAAAACTTATTAAATATTACTTCCTAACAACTATAAAGGTAGAAGTAGTAAAACCTTATCACTCAAAGACTACTGCTCCAACCAAATGAATGCAACCCTTCTCTTGCTAGAGAGCTGTACCTCTCGACATGTCCCCTCATTTTCTCCTTGTCTGTGTGATTCTCTGCTTCATCTCTGCTCACGACTGGAAGACATGGCCACGGTAAAGATAATTAGACAGGCCTGCTTTTTCAAGGCTTGAGTAGTTAATCACAAGGATTCTGACATTTTGAGAATGCTATGTTGACCTTGTTCTTATTCTGTCATGAGAATTAAGTACCGAGAAGTGTGCCAGAGCAACTCACCAGCTTAGTCAAGATTCATTTGTACCATTTCGTAGCATTTTCTTCGTTTTCAGTTGATAAAGATATTGAATCTTTTCTTATAATTATTAATAGTTGCTATCCGAACTCTTTAAACACACACCCCTTTAATCCCGTATTTTGTTGTTGCATTAAATCAAAGGAGAAACAGGCAAGATTCTGTCCCGGAACACTTAATCTGCCTTTAAAAAGAAGTAAGATTTATTTTGTAACAAGCTATGAAATAAACCCACTGACAGTCTTGGGATTTCACTGACAGTGGAAAAAAAGGCCTCCATTTAATCATATTTCATTCAGCAGTTGCTTTTGGAATCCCAAGGAGAAATCGCAGTTCTGTCCCTAGGGGACATTATCTACTTCCTGCAATTACTTTCCCTTCCAGAAAGGTATCTAATGCAAGCATCGTCTGAAAAGAACTCAGTACACAGCTCTGTGTCTTGGAGTCCCGCCACATAGGACTCTGTGGTGGGGGATTCTGCCTCACAAGTAGAGTGGAGTTCTATGACATGAAGTCTTCTGACATGGAGTGCTGTGACATGGGGTTCAGCGACTTGGGGCTTTATGATGTGGAGTTCTGTAAAGTGGACAGCTGTGACTTGGGATTCTTTAGCATGAACTCTGGTGACTTAGCATTCGGTGGTGCTGATACAGCAGTCTGTAACATGTTCCTCTGTGACGTGTGACAGTGTGACATGGATTGCCGTGAGCATACAGTCTGTGTGAGGATGGCTGGTCCCAGAGATTGAGGAGGATTCAAAATTTGAGTCTTTTAAAGCATTTGTGGGCTGGAAGAGACAGGGCCATGAACAAAGCCAACGGCTAAATATAGGAAATATGCAAATAAATAGTCCAGACGCCCAGGGCAGGTTTAGTTTTGATGTTAAGCAGCAAAGTAGCTCGAACGGTTCCTGTGTAAAGCTATAAATAGGAAAGGATTAAGAATATGCCAATTAAAAGACAAATGTGTTTTACCTCTGGAGTTTGCTGTTTATGGAAAAAATGATAAACATGTCAGAGAAAACATTTTGTATAGTTAAAATTATAGAATTTTGTAGCTCAGAAATAGAAAAATGTAGTTCTTTGTCTTGCTGTGTCTAATTCAGAATTCTTTAGAAGGAAATTTTAGAAAGCTAGCTACCAGTTGGCCATGGTATCTGATGCCTATAATCCCAACACTCAGGAGGCTGAGGCAGGAAAAAGTCAGGTTCAAAGCTAGCCTGGGCACATAGTGATACCCTGTTTAATGAACAACCAATCCATTGGACAATAGATGTTTTCTCCTAATAGTTGCTAGCTAGCAAAGAATCCATGGCCATAAACTCAATGACCTGGGTGAAAACCAATCCAGAAGGCAGAGGAAAGAATGGACAGAGACTAATCAGATTTAAATGTTGTCTCTAAAGTAAATGTCATATGTATTATTCTTCTGTGTTTCTTTGGACCAGGTTTTATGGAAATGTCCATTAGTTGGGTGACACTGGGTCAGAAACACATACATGTGTGGAGTTTATTTGTTGGTAAATCGGGAACTTGGATCATCAACTCTTACTCCCAAAGATTTAGGCCCAATTAAATTGTATTCTTACTGTGTCACAATATAACTTAAATCTTAAAAACAAAATGAAGCTCGTGGAGGATGGATTTCTAAGATAACCTTCAGTTCTGTGTTGAAATCTCAGGATTGGCTTAATTTCGTGTTGTTGGGTCAGAAAAAAAGCTGGCTCCCTAGGAAGGGGAATCACCTGTCAGGGAAAATGACTGGGAGGACCCGAAGGGAAGATGTGGATTATTGATGTTTCCAGCATCTTTCTCTGGGGAAGAGGTGTTTGTAGGTGTTCCTGAGAGATGCTATTCTGGGGATGAGCAGCCTGGGAAGCAGGTTTCTCTGTAGGATCACCCTACAGAGGGGCAGCTGTACACAATGACTCCACTCTCTCTGATGCCTGAGGAGTGTGGGGATTATACATGCCACATATGCAATCCAAGCACTGGAGAAATAGACGAAGCCTGCATACAGCAGCTTTGGCGTCCATTCTTCCCTTTATTTCTGCATCTACACTAAGCAGCTAGGTGTACCTAAGAGAAGTAGGTGGGGATTTCAGGACCTTTCCTTAGAGAAATAGGTATGCGTGTCCCTTACCTTGGTCTGCTGCAGCCCAGAATGATGGGAGTGTAAATGATATTTGGGTACCCATTTCTACCTGAAGTAGAAGATACTGCTGGGCAGAGAAAGTCAGAGTCAGCTAACTTTGTTATGTGTCCTCCCTGTACTTGGACTCCTCCCTCCCCACTTCTATGTGGGAGAGAAAAGGTCTGACGCTGTCTAAACCACCTTTCTTTTGTCCTTTTTACTCACTTAGTGGTAACCTTAAACCAAGTTAGAACACATGCAGTATGATTAGAAACTGAGTCCAATTCTTTTAATTCATATTTAATAGTTATTTTCTCGGTTTATGTTTAAACGAGGCAGAATCTTTATTTAAAACAGATACCAGTCACCCAGTGTAACTGACTGTGTATGAACTGCCAATAAATATGAGATGGAATTTTGTCTCCTAAACAACTTTCGTTGATGTGAAGAAATAGAACATTCAAGTATATGCACATACGCACTATTCATCCATCCATATACAAATGCATATGTGCATACAAACTATAGAACACTTGATTGAAACAATCCAATCAAATAAAATCAATTTAGTACAGGAATCAAAAGACAAAGATATAAGACCCTTAATAGTTTAAAGGAGCAGCTGAAAGACACAAGAACTTAGGCAGAGAACCCTAAACTTTTAATTTTAAATCTTTAATCCTAAAGATTAAGAGGAAAGATTAGACAGGTGGCAGCAAGAGAGACTGTGGCTTGAAAGAGAAGGAAAGTAAGGTAGCTGTCACCATCGTCACAGTCAATACCCAAGGACCTTTGGCAGGTGGACAACCCTCTTTCTCTGGTTGTGACGAAATGCAAAGGTTACCGAGAGAGTTCTGCTGTTCTACTGGCTGCATTTTCAGGAACATTGCTCATGGCTGGATGTTCTATGAGTCTTTACAGTCTTTCTTCTACTTGCAGTTCTGTTTTCAAACGACATGAGTGGAGAGGCAGGTAGCTTGTTTACTTGTGGGTAGCATTGCTAGTGACGGTGGGATACTAAGGGCACTTCACAGTGACTGAACCTGGGCGTGTTTTAAAAGGAGCTGTGTCATACAGGGAAATGTGGCAAGCTGTTTATATAGGACTGGGTGGACAGTCCAGACGCTGAGAAGGAGAAACATGGGCATCAGATGGACTGCGGTGAAAGACTTGAATTTGATCCAGTTGAAAAGCAGAGGAATCAGAGCATGAAGTGACCCAAATGGAAGGCAGAAATAAAAATGCCTTTATATTCATGGCAGGAATTTCTGTGTTAGAAAACCCAAAAAGTCTGTTTTTAACAATTTTTCCAGAGCAGACAGTGAGTTCATTGGGATTTTAGGGTTGAGATCTATGGGTAAAAATCAGTTATTTTGCTGTGTACCAAGGTGAGGCACTAGAATTTGAAATAGCACACATACACACAAAAAGAAATTTCTTGTTGATAAATTTAGTGGGATATCTTAGTCAGATGTGTGTGAAATGCTACTAAAAGAAATCAAAGAAGAGCTAGAGGATTTTGGAGCTATTCGTGTTTATGGGTTGGAAGATTCCATATTGTCAAGATATTTCTTCCCTATTAAATTATACATTCAATGTAATCCCAATCAAAGTTCCAGGACACTTTTTTGCATGCTTAAGGATGTGTATGATAATTCAAAGACCTGACCCTAGTCAAAATGAAAAACTGAAGCTGAAGAAGCTCCCTTACCTGACTTTGAAGTTACTATAAAACTGCAATAATGAAGAAGGAATGTTTTTGGGAAATGGAATTGCACATCTGGGTCACTGGGAATAAATACAGCAAGCAGGTTTTTATGAAAACACAAGAACAACCCAATGGGGAAGTAAAGTCCATACAGCAAATGGTCTTGGAGCAAATGCATGTCCATGTGCATACATAAATGAAACTCGAACAAGGAGCTTATGCCTTATACAAACTGTTAATGCAAGTGAGTTGCCATTAGCTAAAAATGAGTGACAGGCATGAATGTAAAATGCAAACCAATAAAACCTGGGTTACAAAAACAAAATTAGTGCCAGGGAAATGGCTCTGTCACAAAAGTCCTTGCTACTCAAGCAAATCTGAGTTTGACCTCCAGGACCCATGTGGAAAAGCTGGATGAGTTGGTGCGTGCTTTTCAACCCAGCACTGGGGAGGCAGTCACAGGTGGAAGCCAGGGAGTCTCTGGTCTACCAGCCTAGTCTACTGGGTAAGCTCCAGGCCAAGAGAGAGTCCCTGTCTCAGCAAACGATGTGGAATGCTCCCATAATTGTTCCCCCTCCTCCCCGCCACATTCACACACAGAGAAATTTTGAGTGAGTTTGCATTCTAGCTGTAACATCAAAAATATGATTTCTGGAAGAAAATTTTGATAAAATAGACTAACAGTGAAGAGTTTGTGTCATGTGAGTTATGCTTGCAAGAATGAAGGGGAACAGCATGAGCTGTGGGAAGATACATGGAAGCTTTTCTGAGAAAGGAATTCTTTACAGAATATACAAAGATTAAGTAACTGACAGTAAGAACGTAGTCTTTTTTTTAAAAAAAAATGCAGGAAGGAGACACTACAGGGTAGCTATATATATGAACAATGCTAGGCATCCTTTGTTAATATGAACTATAAATTAATATCCCTGTGAAATATCACTGCACTTTCAAAAAGGCAAAGGGAGACAGTGCCGAATCCTGTGAGGATGCAGTGGTTACTCTCTTTTGAAGACAATTTGGCAGTTTATTATGAAACTAATTACCCTCTTAGCACCTGATCTAACAATTCTGTTTGGAGTTAAAAGTGAAAACGTGTGTCCACACAGCAATCTCTGTGGAAATTTTTATAGCAGCTTTATTCTTTGTAGCTCCAAACTGGAAGGAGCAATCTTTTCAATGAATGCATGGATAAACTATGAGGGATAGAATAGAATGCTATTAAGTGAGAAATGCCAAGTGAGTATCAAACCAGGCAGGCACCTACATGAACCTTACGTAAAGTCAGCCAGTCTGAAAAGGCTGTGGTTTTGATGTGTTCATTTGTGTGACTGTCTAGAACAGACAGAGGCATAGAGATGGGAAAGTGATGGTTAGTTGCTCCAAGGTGTAGAAGGCACTGTAAAGAGGAAACACAGTGGATGTTCTTAGGGTAGGAGTCAATGTGTAGTAATACCAGAATTATAGGCATGTGCAATTCTGTGCATTTATAAAAGTCCGTGGCACTTTTTAGCCCCAAGAAGGAACCTTAGTACATTCAGATTTTTAAACATCAATTCGGAGACTAAAGGCATCTTAGGAGAGAATGCAGATTGTAATAAGTTTTTAAACTGTACCACAGAAATATGAGACAACTTTGCTTAAGGGAGTTAGGGAAAAAAATAATCTGACGTAGGTAGCTTTGGGAATAAACGGAATCTATAACACTAAGAACAAAATACCAAGTCAATAAAGTTGTTTCCCGCTGGGCAGTGGTGGTGCAAACCTTCAGTCCGGGAACTGGGGAGGTAGAGGCAGGCAGATCTCTGAGTTCCAGGCCAGCCTGATCTACAGAGAAACCCTGTCTTGCAAAGCAAAACAAGAGCAACAAAAACCAACCAAACGAACAAACAACCAAAACCAAAACATTGTTTACCATAAGGATAGGAGTTGACAACTCCAAGACCAATGTACTATGTACTAGAATTGAGTATATAGGGGGTGAGCTGTGGGATCAAGGTTTGTCACCATGGAGATACATAGTTGTCACTTAAGAGAAATAGGCCTAGAATGATGCATGTGTTCATGGACTCTAGGTGTAGACAGTGGTGTTAACCCATGTTTAGTTTACATCTGTGCAGATGGATAAATATGGGAGCAGCTGTAGGTGTGGGTGATTGTGGGGGAGTTAATTAAGATATTTTCAACCTCTGTACACTGAGCAGACCTAGAAGCTATGGCATCTTCGTAGAAATGAGTGAGTTTAGCCATAAGTTTCAAATGCCAGTTTCCAAGGAGAAATAAATGACTGAAGCTGGAAACAGTCGTTTGGAGATGATCCTGGAGTACCTACCAATGTCGGGAAGAAAGTATGCAAAACACAGCAAGGGAGCTATAACAAAGGAACGCAGGAGTCAATGAAGGAGACTTAATACCCAGAGCTGGGAGCACTTTAAAGCAACAAAAATAATAATCTAACATAGAGTTGTATTCAAAGTATAAGGTGAAAATTGGTGAGATCATGCTATTATTTTCAATGAAAAAAGTAAAAGATGATTTAGAAAAATGATAATTTCCCCAAACAGAATAACCCCATATAATTGATTTACAAAATGCCACTCAAGACAACTAACTTCTTAGCTCTTAAAGGAAGCATCTCAGAGTCTTTTCCTTTCAGGCAGTGTGTGCTAAATGAAGATACAAAAAAAAAATTGCTTTAGACTTGAGAGCCTGGAAAGCAGCCTCCGGCAGAAATAGGGCCAATTGTCATTGTTAAGTCATATCAATGACAAGTACCTTGGATAGGATGCAGTGGAATGGCTCTTGAAGGACTTGGGTGCAGTTCAGTGTTAGAGAATTGCGTAGCACTGGCTGGCCCTGGTGTGGAGAGAGAGAAAGGTAAAGACAGAGGTAGATGCAAACTGTAATGGTTATCAAACACAAGGAAAACCTGGGAAACACTAACAGTACAGGAAGATAGGAGACCTGAATGTAGTGTCCTCTTGAATGGGATTATGTCACAGAAAAAAAGATAATGGGTCAGGGTAAGGACATAGGAATTAAAGATGAACTTTGGTTAAAATGTCAATGTCACTTTTGTAATTATACCTAAGTACCATACTAATATAAGATATTAACCATAGGGGCCATTGAATCTGATATACAGAAGTTCTGTGTACATATATTTATATTGCTGTATTTTCTATAAATTCCAAACCATTAAAAAATGAGATTTTCTTTTGGTTTTTTAATGGGCCAAGGTTGAAAGTAGGATGTAGTTTGTCAAAACTGGGGTGCAGAGCAGATAATGAAGAATTACTTTTTGATGTGGGCATAATTTTAATTTTGAGAAGATAAAAGACTCTGTGAAGGATGACAGTGATGGCTTCCCACTGGTCTGGATGCCCTTAATATTACTAATTTATGTACTTAAAATGATTAAAATGGTAATTTGAGAGTTAAGTGTTTTTTATCATAATAAAAACTTTCAAAAAATCCCTAAAATAGAGAAACGAGTGAAAAAGAAACCACAGACAGACTGAAAATGACATTTGAAAAAAATACTAAGAATGTAAGGTAACTGAAAAGATTGGCAGGCGAGACTCAACCACTTTACCAGGTTTCTGCTAAGCATACAGGAGTGCACGGTGTTTAGACTCTGTTTCTTCACTTGTAAATATTAAAAACCTACCCCACAAAACACCATTAAAGAAACAAGCAAAGTTGTTTTAGAAAATTAAAGTGGGTATTCTGTATGGAAAGACAGAACAAAAGTTAGAGCCCTATATACTTGGGTCTACTGGGAGAAGGAAGCTTGATACTGCACTGTGTCTACCTTATCCATTATTATTAATCATTTCAACATGATTGGACACCAATATTCTTCCTTCCCACCATGAGCTGGCTCAAGATCATTGCTTCCAGTCACTGGCTCAGATTAATTAGGAACATGAAAATGTCTATAAATATGAAAATATAGCAGCAATTTTTAGAGAGACCATAATATTTAAGCAAACCTGGTAAATCTTATATATGTTAGCGAATATTTGCTATATTTTTAAATGATTTATTAGCATATATCAGTGTCTTAATTAGGGTCTCTATTTCTGTGAAGAGACACCATGACCCCAGCAACTCTTATAAAGGAAAACATTTAGTGGGTGACTTACAGTTTCAGAGGACTAATCCATTGTCATCATAGTGAAACATGGTGGTGTACAGGCAGACATGATGCTAAAGGATAGACCTACATCTTGACTCACAGGCAACAGGAAGTGATCTGAACATTGGGGGTAGCTTTAGCATATATGATACCTAAAAGCCTACCTCCACAGTGACATACTTCCTCCAATAAGGCCACATCTACTCCAACAAAGCTACACTTCTTCATACTGCCATTTTTGGAGGCTATTTTCTTTCAAACCACCAAAACAAACTGCCCACTGCAAAAAGAGTCTGCACTGGAAAAGCTGGTGGCTGACTTATGAACATAATAAGCATAGATGCTGAGAAGGGACACTGACTGTATATTTCACAGGTCTTTATCCAGTCGGTGCAGTCAGCTGGCCCAGGTATTGAGGCTTCCAGAGGCTGGAGACTCTGTTACACAGCAAAGCGTGAGTTATGCTGGTAACTGAGTATGGATCTCAAAACGCTTCACAGAGTGAGTGGTCTCAATTTCATCTCTAAAATGTGGAGATAAAATTGTTTCTTCTCCTCTAAAGTGGTCTTTCATTTCCCGGTGTTCTATATGTATACGGATTCCCTTAGGACTGAGATTATGATGTCTGTCATTTTAGAAGAATATGTTTATTATTTGTGCCCTGTAATTATTTGAGTATCATGTCTCCTGTAAAAAATAAAAGTCAGGGTTTAAACAGATTAGCATAGACAAAAGTATTTCTTGTCTACTAAGTAGTCCAGGATAGGTGGTTCTCCTAAAAGGTAGCTTTCGTCTACTGATGAGTCAGGTAGACCCTAATCTATTAGCATCCTCTAGGGTCTCCTCGTCTTTCTTCAGAAGAAAGAAGAGGACAGGATAAGAGCAGATATGGCCCTTACCTTTCTTTGATTCCTGTTTCAGTTCTGAGCACTACTCACATGCCCACAAATGCCAGGGTTGCTGGGAGACCCAACTCATCATGCAGAAAGGATTTCCTCACAGTTCTCTACAGTGTGTGGGGGAAAGTGCCAATAGTGGTGGTCAGTGGGTTACCTCTGCCTTAAGATATGCACAGGTTCATCAAGAATTTATTGTGAGGCTGGGTGGTGGTGGCACATGCCTTTAATCCTAGGACTCGGGAGGCAGAGGCAGAGGCAGGCAGATCTCTGTGAGTTTGAGGCCAGCCTGGTCTAGAAGAGCTAGTTCCAGGACAGGCTCCAAAGCTACAGAGAAACTGTGTCTCAAATCCCCCATCCAAAAAGGAAGAAGAATTTACAGTGAAAATCCACATCCCTCTGTGGGGTAAAGAGCATAGCCATCACGATGAAGCGCATGCAGCATCACCGTTCAAATGGTGACAGTTTACCCCTCAGTTTTCCGTGTCCTGTAAGTGGGTTAGTAATAATTTCATCAGAACATGCTTTATAAAGCATCCAGCAATGCTGATATATTGTTGAGCTGATGTTAAAGGAATCACTGGGGTCCCATCATTAAATAGCTTTTAATGAGACAATGAGTCTCTTCAAGCTGCGTCCTTGTTCTTTAAAAATAGACTTGCAAGCCGGGCGGTGGTGGCGCACGCCTTTAATCCCAGCACTCGGGAGGCAGAGGCAGGCGGATCTCTGTGAGTTCGAGACCAGCCTGGTCTACAGAGCTAGTTCCAGGACAGGCTCCAAAGCCACAGAGAAACCCTGTCTCGAAAAACCAAAAAAAAAAAAAAATAGACTTGCAAAATGGACAAAATATAAAGTCAGACTCTGCTGTATTTGGAATTAGTTTTCTTTATATTTGCATAGATATTTTCTGTCATATCGATTTTCAGCTATACATTTTATTTAAGAACAGCATCTGGTCATCATGAGGATGTTTTTCTAAGTACTTTTCAATAAGGCAATTGATTATTCAGAACACGAAACCCAGGTATGGCTCATGTTTGTCAGCAATCATAATTGCCCACCAAAGTTCTCAAACTGAAGAAACACTTGAATCATTTGTAGAATTTCGTTAAGATCCAGACTGTCGGTTCTAGCCCCCTAGAGCTCCGAGCTAGGGGATTTTCATGGTACCAAGAAATTTGTTTCTAACAAGCTTTCAGATGATTCACTAAAGGGGGTGAAGGCTACACTCTGAAATGTTCCTGTTAAATAATAACAAGAGAGTGAAGGGGAAAGTTATGAAATCTATGCACTTTTTTGAGGTTGGACTATTTCCTGTGGCCTAGCTTTCATAATAAAAAAAATAATAACGCCGAAAGACATACAGTGCTTAAGACTCAGGTTAATTTAATTCCATAATCATAAGATAGAATAGGACCAATTTTGGTACTTAAGAGATTTCTGTACTTAATTTTGACTGACCCACATAGAGCAAATGTGATTCATCTGACTTGTGACTGAAAATCCCAATAACCTAGGACGTGAAAAATGACATATATATTTGCAATGCGGCCTAAATGAAAGAAATGGACTCACAGAGAAGTAAGAAGGATTAGGTCAGAGGGAGGCAAGCAGTCATCTGCCTACATGTTAAGGCAAAGAAAATGACAGAAATTTTAAAAAAAGGCAAGACAGAATAGTTTCCCTAAAGAGTAGTCCTATGTTTGAACTAAATAGGGTTCTGGGGAGTTTTTTTGTTTGTTTGTTTTGGTTTGATTTTTTGCTGGGAGAGGAGCTTGATGTTCTCTCCCTCATCTCGCAATGTAGGGGATGAACCAGGACCTGTGCAGGCCAGACAAGCGCTCCCTCACGGAAATACATCTCTAGAGTTACATAGCCAGTCCTTGTATTTACTTTTTAAAAATAATTCTGAGGAAGATTTATTAGTTTGCTTTATTTTTATCTGCACAGTAAGAAATACATTTTTCAAGATTGAAAATGGTGATCTGTCCTCTTGGGAACTTGAAGCCTATGTTAAAAAAATCATGGATTTTTTTTTCTTTTGAAAAATTATAGACGCAGGGATGACAACGAAGCTGGTCGGTATTTAGGCTGCAAGAGAGATGATAAGATTCAGTTGTTCAGAACGCTAGAGGATAAAGTACTTTTATCACGACATAAGTTGTGAAGTGAATAGATAACAAAATCAAAATGCATACTCTTTTGAGAGTTCGAGGCTGCAAGGAATCAGCAGATAGGACTCATATCCAGAGCTGATCACCGATGTTGCTTAGTGGAGTTCTGCTTAAAGGCTGTGATCTGGAAAAACCATCTCATAGCAACTGGACATACTAAGTGACTCTTTCTTCCCACTGTTGTGTCTTTGGTGAAAGAACTAAGATCGTAATTATTTTCCCTTAGCTATCTTTATACAGGAATGTTGTTAAAAAATTGATAATATATTTAATTAAAAAGAAGGTGAGATACAAAGAAATTCTCTCTGGCACTGTACCTTATGCCATCTTTTTTTTTTTTTTTCTTGGAACAGTTCCACGGTCAAATGTTTCTTAGTTCATCACCCAGTTTTGAATTTGAGAAAAGTCATCCAAGGACTTTGTTTATGTGTTATGCCTGACTTTGTGGCACCATTCAACGAACTCTCTGTTCTCAAAGTGCTCCTTTGCTGTGACAAGGGGACGGTCAGGTCTGCACGTGTGCAGAAACCTGATGTGAGGCGCACTGAAGGGTTCTTTCCGAGCAGATTTTCAGGGGACCCTGTTGTAGCAACTGCTCCCACCATTAGGCAGCCTGCAGGAGCGCAGATGGGCACCTATGCAGTCCTGAAAGCTGGCTTCCTCTTCTCGCTTACACCACTCATGTTTCCCATAACCCCTGCCTCCATGCAAGGGCACAAGCCAATGGCTGACCTCAGCATGTTGCGCTTGTGCTAGGAGTTTACACAGCTAGCACCTGTGCTCCATAGTTCCTCCTCCCTCCTCACATTCTTTCTTTCCAAAAGAAATTAATACATACTATTGAAAAGCACAGAAAGTAATAAAGGGAAACCCTTTTAAATCTTTGGTTGTGTTTTTGTAATTTTTTTTTTTGTCCTTCCCCTCCCCGCACGCACTCCCCAGTGGTATGTTTTTTTTTCTCAGGGTGCAGTTTTACTCAAGAGTCCTCTGGTCTCTGCCACTTGTTTCAAAAACTTTTTTCCTAAAAGTTTTTTTACTCTTTTCCAACTTCCCGTTCTTTAACATTTGAATGACTCTATGCTCCCCCCTCCCAAACTCCCCACCCCAGTTGACTAAAATAAAGTACCTGGTGTCCTCATTTTTCAGCACATTCAAATAAAGGGAGTGACTGGGAGAATTCACCAGCCTTCTCCTAAAGGTCAAGTCAAGGGCGTGCTAAGGAAGACAAATGTCTTCTATTAGTTGCCCCTGTTTGTTTTCTTTGGCCTTCCTGTTCTGGGCAGTAATTGGGGCAAACATTAGGTCTTGTAAAAGAGTTTTCACAACTTACTACTTCCTGTCTCTTAGTCAGAAGCTCAGTCGAAAGCAGCTCCGGGTTCCCTGTGCAGAAGTTCAAGGACAGTTTGAGGAGACTATTCACTTTCCCCTCACTGGTGCTAACCCACTACCCACCTTCTGAATTGTCTGCACCTGATTCTGAAGGTGGAAATTTCTGCTTCGCAATTAGCTAAGGCCTTGAACACTCCATTCCCTGTTCCACATTGGCTACTAGAATCTTATTTCTTGAAGAGCTGTGATCCTCATTTCTCTGGGTCATGCCAGCTGATCCTACCACCCTTAGTGCTTTTCAGTAAACACTTGCATTGGCTTGAATTTTATTCAATAAGTGTTGAGTTTGAGCATTTCATGATTACGAGGTTCTTTCTGTTTGTAATGCAGAGTTCTCTCTTAAAAACAAAAACCTAACAACAGTTTTTGATACTACAATGATGTTATTTCTCCCTTCTCTTTTCTTCCTCCAAATTCTCTCATATACCCATCTTCACTTTCCTTCAAATTCATGGACTCTTTTTTCACTAATTGTTATTGCGTCTATGTATATATTTGTATCTACTATACCTCTAATTGACAAAGAAGTAACTGTATTGATTGACTACAACGTGTTGTCATGGCGTGTGTACATATTTTTATCAAGCTAACGAATGGATCCATGGCCTCCCGTCCATTCCAGCTCCCCTTAATTGGAACATTTTAAGCTTGTATTTTCTCAGTTTTGAAATCTAAACTCTTTACTTCCATTTTTTTTTTGGAGCTGCCTTGCTCATCTTCCATCATCTCATTTAGAATCAGTCATCACTATCCACTCCCTTCCTCATAAGTGATGATATAAAATTAATAGTGCTTCTAAAACACCTAGAGAAATATTATTTGTGTATTTTTAAAAAATATCATCATGTTTTTTCTGAAGTTTAAAAATGTTTTTCTTTATTTTTGAGAATTTGGACATGTGCCCAATCATGTTTATCTCCTCTTCATCTCCCCCTACAGGTTCTCCATGGTCCCCCAACATCCTCCCTTCTCAACTTCATGTCTTTTTGCTTTTGATCATCCACCCAGTCCAGTTAGTGCTACCCATGAATCATTTTTATTCAGCTTCGGAATAAAGTCGGAGTGGGTGGTAAAACTGAAATCCATCCTTAGCAAGCAGGAGTCACACAGTGGCTATGAATATGTTTCCTTTTAGCTCTGAATAAGACAAAATTAAGTCTGACTCGGGGATTAGGTAAATGAATGCTTTTTATAGCTTTGATGTTCTTAGTAGGAAATATTCCTCCCCTAAAAATCAAGCTCCTTCTCTTTGATAATGATGTGGCCATGCTTTCGATAAAAGTGTTTGCACATTAGAGTGGATAATTTGTTTCCATGTTCCTATTTCTCAGGAATGGTCGAAATAGTTTACAACGTAAGAATGGTACAAGACGAACGGCAGAATACTGAGAGCATTCGGGCTCAAGGGATGCTCATTGGGTGGGCATGTAATAATGATGGTTTAAAACACGCAAAAATAGAGTAAGACCAAGAAAAGTAATTAATAGCAGTAAATATGTATGATGCTGGCTGATTGGCTTCAAGTTTAACATTCTTTTCTCAACTAGTTATAAATGATAGCAGATCTGTTCCTCCAGACTGATAGCTCCCAACCCATCCAAACCATGCAAGAAGCTGTATCTAAAAGGCATAGTAAGGAAGTAAAACCAGGGGTAAGAGCTGCCAAAGCTGGGCAAGGGGGTGGGAGTAGGGGCCAGCAAGGCTGAACTTGCTGCTAGATTTCGAGTCTTAATTTATGCTCCACTGAGAGCTCTGGAACAAAACTGTACCAGGAACTTTGTTCTGCCCTAAGGCCGGGTTGCCAGGCGTCCTGCTTCTGCAGCTGTCAGTCAAGAGCTCAGAGGTTGCTTGAGGGTACTCAGCCTTCCAGCACTTCCTCCTGTCTCTCCTCTTTAGTGAAGTGTGTCTAATGGGCCAAAGGTAGTCAAAGATCACAAATGCCTGCTTGGAGAGCAGAATGGACAGTGGTCGGTGGTGTCGAGCCCGAAAAGGGGCTGGGCAGCGTGCCAGCTGAGCAGCGACAGAAGCAAAATGTCCTGAAGAGATGAAAGCAACGTGGGACTACTTGAGTTTTCCCAGCGTGCTTTGTGCTTGCCTTAGTGCTGAGGCTGAGCCACCGCTGAATCAAAAGGAAAGCTTATATTTACTTACTCTACTTACTTCAGGAGAACCTTCGGGCTGGTATATTGATTGACTCTGAGTGTTCTCCTCAGGAAAATTCATTAAGTTTCGTCGTCCCCATTAGATTCCCTGCTCCATATGGCACAAATTAGCATTTGGAAAAGACTCAGTTTGATTCCTCTGCCTTGCCAGAAAACTCGAAATGATCTTAAGAAGCCAGGCATGTCACAGGAAAAAGAAACATTTTATGTATGTGTATATATACATATGTGTTTGTATATATATACATATAATAGGTGCATTGTATAAGCACATATATATGTCAACTTAAATAGATTAACTCCTCACATAGTCAAAATGTCATATAAGATAAAAAGTGCCTCAGAATCCTGCCATGGCTGAAACTCAGATTCGGTCAGATGAAATAAAACCCTTAGTGCTGAAATATGTGTAGTGTCTATTTTTAAACAGGTAGCTGAAGGTGAAAATTAGACAGTTGGGGTAGATTTCAGCAAGTGGCTGAAAAGGTAAGGCAAGGCCAAAAGCCCTTCATGTATTCATAGATCACCGGCCCTGCCCTGATTCTCTAACTAGAGAGAAAGGGAAGTGTGTTTGCTTTGCAGCCCAGAAGTATCATGCACACGGGTTGAATCAGAATTTCTGGAACTAAGCCAGCCATACTCAGAATGGGGTTCTGGTGCTGCCTGGCCTCCAGGGCTCAGCGTAGAAATGGTTGCTTTAATCTCCAAGGCTATGTGTGCTGCTGATGCACGGAGACATCCAAAGCCCACTTTTTCAGACTATTGATGCTCAGTCACCTCAGTGCTGGGAGGACTCTGGGGCAAATCTGTCATAAATGGATAAAGGTAGCCCATCCAAGTGGCTGGATGCCCTACCTAGCCCGGCTTGATTAGGCTTCTCTGTGGGCAGCCGTTGTCTCCATTCAAGATCTAGGGCAGAAGTTCTTAAACCTTGGGTATTTGAATTACCCCAAGGCCTGTTTAAAAAGATTGTTGGTTCCACCCCGCAGCTTCTAATACAATAGATCTAGTGGAGGACAAAGACTTTGTATTTTGTACATGTTCTCAAGTGGTATTGGTGTCTTGGATTTGAGGGACCACATTCTCAGTACCCTGATCTTGAGATAAGAAGAAACTTAAATAGTACAAGTGGCCTGTGGCAAGTTGTATGCTCAGTTCTATTAAGGTAAGATGAACAATAGAATCAGCTTCCATGACAAGATAAATGTTGCTGACCATCATGAAATAGGTGTAGACCAGAGATTGCATTTTAGATGACTCAAAAGGACAATTTAGCTACCGCTGAAATGATCTCAACTTTACAAGTGGAAACTGCTTGTTTCCAGGATAAATCTACAGCATCTCATATTTCTTTCAAAAAGACCTTTTATGGACATTGGATTCTGTGCTTACTCAAAATATTCATGGAAATAGTTTCTAGCACTCAAGAAACCATTTGCAAAATGATGGATGCCATTATCCCTGAATCTGATTAGCTTGAAATGAGTAAATTGTCTCAGTACAGGAAATAACAGAAGATTGTGTGGGTGTAATCTTTATTGACGTTGATATTATTATTATTTGAGTCCTTAACAAATGTGGCACCATTCACCCCTTCTTCCTGCACCAAATCAAATATGGCATGTTCTTCTATGAGCTACGTAGTAATAAGAACTAATAATCTCAAACATGTTGTTCATAAGACCTCACATGTTTCTAAAATGCGTCATCTTTAAGATAGATAAAGCTATATCACATTGATTATACACCTTTTCTTCCGTTTTTTTTTTAAATAATGTCAGATAAATTAGGTAAAAATAAAGTCATTGCTCTCATTTGAAATGTTACCTGGAAGTAGTGTGTTAGCTCTTTCGTGCTTCATAGCAAATCATCACACACTCAGTGACAAACGTTTCTCTTACAGCGTCAGTCAACCAAAATTAGGCCTATTTAGGGACTTGCCAGGGTGTGAGGAAACTTTCTTCAGGGTGGTTGCCACGTATTTAGCTCGAGTTTTGCTCTCCTGGACAGGTAGTTGCCAACATTTTTCTGCTGAGTTCCCTGTGTTCTAGAGCAGTGGTTCTCAACCTTCCTAATGTGCAACCCTTCTATACATTTTCTCATGTTGGAGTGACCCCCAACCATAAAGTTATCTCTTTGCTACTTCCTAATTTTAATTTTGTTACTGTTATGAATTGTAATGTGAATATGTAAATACAGGACATCTGATCTGTGACCCCTATGGGAGTTGGACCCACAAGTTCAGAATCTTTTACTTAAATAGTATACAACCTAGGCTTCAAGCCAGACAGAACCTTTGTTCCTATCCGGCTCTCACTTCTAGGTCTCCTGAAAAGTCACCTCAATATCACTTTTGGTTATATCATCAGATGGAAAGTTTTCATAAAAGCTGCAAAATCATCTTACTTCCGTCGTCTCTCCCGTGCATAATCACAAGCCTGCCAGCCTACCACCTCTGCCATATTCTCCTGCTAAGAAGCCAGAATGCTTCTGTCTGTGCTTGAACAGATTATAGAAAAGCACAGGTGCCACAGGGCCGCCTTAGCATTTCCTCGCTACCACAGGTAGGAAAAGTGTTGGAGTCGGTGATGAAATTGCCCGGATGGTCAATAGGAGTGGCGTATTTGTTAGCTCTCTCGTCTGCCGCAGGGAGAATTAGATACAGGTGTCTGTGCTGTCACACTCCTTAATGAGGTGACATCTGCAGATCATCTCCCACATTGCTTGGCAGATCGTTGGTCTCTGTTCTTAATAGTTCTAATTACTATTACTATTGGTGGTGCTAATTACATTCGTTCTGTTCATTTTCACCCCCTTGAGTGACGGGGAAACCTTAATCCCATCACAATAAACTTCCATTTCTGTCTCATTGATTCGATCTTTCAACAACATTTAGCACTGATAACTTCCTCCTGGCAGATGGACTTTTCCTTAACACTGGTTTTACGAGGGTGGTCTGGTGTATCATCTGACTCCACGCAGTTCATCCCTTTCTGCCCACTTCAGATGACTAATCAACTTGAAAACCAAGCCGTTTTAGAACTCCAAAGTAGAGTCTCCTCTTTCTGTCCCTGGGTCGTGTGTCAGTGGATAAGGCACAAGCAACTGTGGATCACAACCACTCCAGAAGAAAGTAGTTACGTGTTTACTAAAACAGTATAGACTACTTCTTGTAATTAGTCCTACCAAAGTGAAGTTTAACAATGATTTACCCAGTATTTACATTTCCTCGGGCATTGTAAATAATCCAGAGAAGAAAGTATCAGAGAGGGCGTGCTTAGGCTACATGCCTATCACTTTAGAGTTTTATATGTAAAGGATATGAACATCTGTGGATAGTGGTGTCCATGGAGGTTCTGTCACCAATCTGCCACAAATAGTGAAAAACTGTGTATTTTGAGACAGAAGTTATATCTCCAAATGATGACCTGAACCCCTTGCTCAAAACTGGACAGAGGCTTTCAATGCATTTAGAATGCTGGCACGGGCCTTTATTCTTGCCACACTGTCTTATGAGGCTGGCAGATAACCACGCTACCTGCTGCAGCCTGCTAAACTCTGTGACCCCTTCCTTCTCCAGTGTGCTTGCATGGCTGGTTTTTCTATCATTCCTCTGGGTGTTCATACCTACAAGCTCCCTTTGTCTCCTTCATGAATTTACCATGTCTTTCTTCTCTCAGGGAGACATCTATGTCAGGGAGAATGCTGTATGCTTTTGTTTCTCGACTCTGTGAATTCATTCTTGTTGTGAATGAATGCTTGTTGAAGACACATACAGACTGAAATCTATGTGCTCAAAGAGTGACATTGTGTTTCTTTTGCTCAAAAATGCATCTTCAGTATTGAATATTTGCTAAACTGCATGTACTAAGTGAAAATGCATTAAACAAAGAATGAGGTAATACATTTTCTAAAAATTCCATCTTAGCCTGGATGTTATATAGTTAGTCAGTAAAGTTTTCCTCCATTTCTCTGGACTCTACTTTCTTTGCTTATTAGCTTCTATTTTATACTTGCAATGTCTCCAATTGCAAGTGAAACAAGAAGTCTATAAAATCTGTACCTTGTTTAGAAGCCCTCTTAGCATTAAACATTGCATTAAAGATACTGCCTGGCTTGTTGAGATGGTATCTTTTCTTTACCTATCTTAGCATTTGAAAGAATATATGTGCTCCAGTCTTTGTTAGATGCCCTATCTCTAAAGGAGAAGTAATAGCCAAGGAAATAAAAGAGAGAAGAAAATGCACATAACATTAAATTGGACATTTTTCTGTCATATTGGCTATATCTGACTGTATCATTGAGATGGGATTTGGAAGTAAGGCTAGGAATATATATATATATATATATATATATATATATATATATATATGGAGAAGAAATGACATAGTGTCTTTGTCAAGATATTCACAACAAAACCCAGACGCTCCATGTTAATATACAGTTATAATATAACCTGTAACACAGGAATAATATTATATTTTTTCTCACTTATTTTACATTTAATTTTGGTGCATGAAGGTGAAACCAGTTTTTTTTAGAAATAGCTTCTCTTGCTGTTTTAGGTTTTCATGAAGTAACTTTATTCTTCAGAAATTGTTTATTATTCTTACATAGTCCCGGTTTTTTTATATGCTTTATTATCTATAGCGTTTGAATTGGCAATGTCCTCCATGAGCTCTTGGGCCCGAGTTAGAGGTACTGTTTTGAGAGGCTGTGTGGAGGTAAAGCTTTGAGGGAAGAAGTGCATCACTGGGGTGGACTCTCAAAAATTTTATAGCCTTCCCCACTTCTAATTCCTGATCTGCTTCATGCTTGTTGCTAGAAATGTTCTCTCTAAGTTTCCTTTTGCTGCCAGTGCCTGCCACGTTTTGCTGTGCCCCTTGCTGTGATGGACTCATCTCTCCGAAACCATCTGTCAAAATAAATCCATTCTCCCTTCACGGCCACAGAAAAGTGACGAAAACGTCAACTTCCAGTGCTTCTACTGGAACATTGTCCTTTTTGTTTCAATGGGAAGTGTTGACAGCCTTATATGTTTGCGGTTACCCTTGTTTGCTTAGTAGAGATCTCAGTTTAATATCTCAGTTGCTTTAGCTGCAGCCCAAGTAAGATGTTGCTAGTGCCTGCATCTCTGTTTGCCACATGGGTTACCCAGTACACACAAACATCTGCAATAATCTGCCTAACTTCGTGTTGGTTTACAAGTGAGAGTTCTAAGAGATGGCTTCCATCTTCTGTCTACAAGGTTTATGAATCTTGCATTGTATTCAACCCAGTGTATCTAAATAAAGAAGATGAGGTAGTAGTCACGTTTGTTCAGGAATGGTGCATCTCATTCCCATTGGTCTTTCTTACATCTCTGATTATAAAACAAGAGAAAAATTATGCCTACAGAGTGAATCAAACAAGATCCCAGATGGGGGAGATAGTAAGGTGATTTTTGAGACCTATACTAACATGATCAGGACACCCTCTTATACACAGAATTGAGTTAAAGAACAAAGAGTCAGGTCTATGTTCATGCTCCTCCATAGTTCAAACCCCTCTTTGTAAGATCCCCCAAATATTCTCCAGTTATGAATTGTAAAGATGTCTTTGACAGCCAATGTATTAACTTATGCTAGTTTTGGTAAATCAAGGTTGAAGAGCTTTATGAATATACCCCATGTGGAGGTACACATAATCACACGGCACACCCAACCATTAGTATCTTCTCTCTGATATGTTTATGGCTGTAATTGCTGTTCTGATTATGGATTGTGTGAACTTGAAGCATGCTATTATATTGGGTGACTAATGGCACTTAGCAACAATGCATAGACATTGGTATTCTGCAAAGAGTTGCATTTTAAATTGTCGTCTTTCCTGAATTTGCAGTGGATTTCATGGCTCATCTCCCTCACAGTAGGTTTGTGGCTGATGGGCTGAAATCTTTCTGCTGAATATAAACATCTGAGACCATCCAGTCTTCCTTTAGCTGGCAGGTATTACTTTCCTCATCATGCATTCAAAACAAAAATCTGCAGCAGTATTCCCCCAAACATTTGATTGCTGCTGATTCACTTTTATCCATACTTATAAAGGGGGAAAACACAGCATTTTAGTGCATTTGCTGGGATTCTTAGGGATGTGGTTCAGTCTTTAAAGGTGTCATTGTGGGCCTAAAACAGACGTCTGTTGCTGCATTCTCGGTTTACGTACCTAGGCAAGCTCAATGGCCTTAGAACTTAAAAAAAAAATCTATTTCACTGCTGCAAATGTTTTTAATAATGCTTAAATTTCTGAACTAGTAAAGGATACAATTTATTATAAAAGAACTTTCAAAACTAGGAGTTTATGGTGTTTTTCTCAGTTACATCAAATCCAAGCTTAGATTATTCAGTATTAGCTTCAATTTTATATTCACTAGGTATTATTGACAGCTCCCTATAGAAGGGTGAGTCAGAGGTTCTTCATGTAATTTATAACTATTATGTAGCTCTCATCCATCTTGCTCACAAGGAAGCCTTACATTAGCTTGTAGTTGGCATTTTCTTTAGACCACCAACTAGCTCCCAAATAAAGACACAGAGACGTATTATTAAATATGAATGCTTGGACTTAGCTTATGTTTGCTCCAATATCACTTTTAGCTTAATTTAGCCTGTTTCTATCCATCTATGTTTTAGTTTGGGGCCTTTTACCTTTCTTTCATTCTGTATCTCCTACTTCCCTGTTTCTTCTGTGTCTATCTGGCTGGCTCCTGGTGTCTCCTTGGCATCTCTTTTTCTTTCTTCCTGGAAACAAAATTCCTCCTCCTACTTTTTTCTCCCTGCTCAGAAATTTCACCTCCCTCACTATTGGCCATTCAATTTTGTATTAGACCTATCAGGTAAGTGCCTTAGGCAGGCAAGGTAAAAGGGCAACACACCTTTACACAGTTAAACAAATGTTCCACAACATAAACAAAGGTAGCACATCTTTGCACAGTTAGACAAATGTTCCACAACAGCAGCATCTGTGAGTGTGTGTTTATTAGCACTTCTCAAAGTGTCGGGCCTTTGACCAGCATCATCAGCACCAGTTAGAAGTTATTAGAGATCAGATTCTTAAGCTTTATGTCTTAAAGCCTTCCAAATTATTCGGATTACGGCTCCCTTTTGAGAGGCACCGGCATTTGAGGCATTGCCACTATTTAATAGGTGATACGGTTTATATTCAGCCAGTTCCGCAAAGCTAGAAGGCGCTACCTCTTTAGTGAGCTAAGAAAGGCCCCCTTCAGTGCTTTCTAATGGACTGTGTTGTTAAAACTATTAACATAGAAAAATTAACCTAGAAAATGTTTTAATGATAGAAGCAACACTTCCGTGGTCCCCTACCTTTGACTCCTCCCTTTTTTCATCATGGAGGAGAGAAAAGCAGACAATGAAACCCCAGAGGAATGGCTTTTGCATGCTAATGGAAGTGGGGTATGCTATTTTCATCATGCCTTTCCAGCTGGGAGGGTCCCTGAGCAGCACTTCCACCTGGGTCCTTCCCATGCCACATTACCCACCCCATGGCACCCTGGATGCTTTTCCTGAACACACAATTTTACACACCAGTAGAGGCTTCTTAGCCCTGGGGTGTCAGAATGAATCCCTAGGGTAGATGGCATTAACTCTTGCTCCACGACTTGGGTAATGAAGGCTTCCTCCGGAGCTGGCAGTAAAGAACAATCTTCATTATCATCAGTAGAAAAGTAATGGAGCTTACTAAGTTCTTTGTGAACTCAGTTTGGGTTCTTTGTGTGTAAACCAACCAGCAATGTTTCCAGTCCATTTAACCAACTGAGACGAAAACCTTTGAATAGAAAAAGTTACTATCAAATTTGGTAAGTATAAAATGTGTGTAGGACGTTTTTAATGGACATGTGTGGGACCGTCATTCAACCCTGGACTGGCATATATGTCCCTCTCCATATCTGTTGAATGACTGTTTTGTGCTCCATCATACCTGCTTGCATGCATTCCCTTTGGCTTGTTCCTCCTCTCTATACAGCCAGAAATTCCACCTCAGTCTTGGGAATTAGCCTTCCATAGCCTCTGAAGTGTCTCCTTTAAAGGAGAGTGATTGGCTTATTTGGGAGTGTCTCAGAATGGACAATCTCCTTTTGCATTTTGTGATTTAATCCTCGCTAATTGTCTATGCTCTGCAGGCATTCAATGAAGAGTGTTCAGATGAATAGACGCATGGCATTTGCTCTTGGACAGATTTCCCCAGTCAACAACTCTCAAATATGAAAGCAGTGTGCCTGAGGTTTGAGTCCCAGGGAGGGACTCAGACCCCCCCCCCCCCCCCCAGCACTGCTCCTGCTTTCTCTTTCTCCTGATGTTGCAGTCTGGTTCTGAATCCTCCCAGGATAAACCTATGCTCGGTAGCCTATCTCTCAGATCTCCACACTGTTTGCATCCTGAGAGTAAACTTCTCCAGGCTCTATTGGAAGCCCAGTGCTCTCTTCTGCAAAGTGATTGTTACTGCGGAAGCGAATAAACTGGGCTTGGGCTCACTTCTGTCTCATTTGGTTGTGCGTTATTTCTGGGACAGATCCATGATGCAGGTGTTTACGCTGCACATTGAATGTCAGGTTGATAGCTCACTTTCCTGGTGCTCATGATGCGCTTTCAATGCTGTGAAATCTTTGTACACACATTGAAGGGGACTTTGGAGAAAAAAAAATCTATGTTATCATATCCTGCAAGTTCCTTTTGCCTGGTTTCACGTGTCACTCTATGCAGTATGAGAAGATTTTCATAGATCAGTCCCTGTGAAGAATAGGTCAAGAAATCCAAGATGGGGAAAGGAAAACCTCCAAGATGGAATGAGTGTGAGAAGAAACTCTTCCATCCAGTGTTCATTCCATCTCTCAGAGAGGTGGTCAACGCAGAGTGTTCGCTTCAACTTGATAAAGATGTGTGTGTGGTGGAGAGATTCAATATCCAAATAGATTCTGTAAGAAAGTGACCAAACTGTTTTGGACCAGACATTTGGAATAGGAAAGTATCTGTCAGAAAAATTTCCTTGAGATTATTAGTATTCTTGAGTATCTTATACCAATTATCTACAGAGTGTGTTGTCAGATGAATCGTGGTACAGTGCCTTTTCTGGAAGGAGGGTCTAGATGCCTGCATCCTGTTGACTCTTGACCAGTAGACATTTGTTGGCTCTTTGCAGCCCCTGTAAGGGAGGACTATTCATTATAATTCTACACTCTTTGGCTGGTGCATAAATGCTATAAGCCTTATAAGCACTTATAAGCACTATCGATCAGTAGACTCTCAAGGTTTCCAACCCTCTGGTGTTGTCTTCTATGGCTTATCTTCACATATTCAACACTTAATCCTATGCAGGTCTCTGGTTCCACTGCCACCACACATACATCTTTGCTATTCATTGCTCCTGGATTTTTCTTTATCTTCCTCCCTCCTACTTCTCTCTATGTGCATGGACTGTGTCTCTAAGTATCTGAAGACAATGAATATCTTAGATGCCTCTTAAACCCCTGGGACCATTCTTATCTGGAATATTTCTCCCCCTGCACTCTCCAACTGTGAGGAACCTATTTTCCACTTCCCCGAGGTAAATGATTCCTCCATGTGTAGTTAGGGGAAAAAATTCTCTTTCCTCACTTCTCACAGCAGTTAATTTTAAAACTGGCATTAACATACTCTTCCTTGTCTTATACACATGCTTGATGGTGCTCTAGAAAAGCAATCATGCATGCATGTTTCTTGTGTCCCAGAGTACCTACATATTATAGTTGTTTGAATAATAAATAAGTTTGTTAATGAACATGTAAAACGATATTGGTGTGAGATTTGTGTCAAAAGGCTGGCAACGGAATTTGGGGTGCGTGTATATCCATATAGATGGATTGGTGGCTGAGTGAGCTGATGGGGGCAACTCCTCCTTCTGGCCTCTCTAATCTTATCTTCTTGATGTCTCCCACACTCCAACTAAACTCAGTGACTCCAGAATTACTTTCAACAGCAGAACAAAGAGACTGGGTTTCTCTTGATTTAGGAATGGCTTAGAGTCGTAGTTCTCAACCTGTGGGTTGTGACCCCCATAGGGATCACATATCAGATAGCTTGCGCATCATATATTTACATTATGATTCATAACCACTGCAAAATTACAGTTATGACGTAAGCAACAATGTGAAGCTTTTGTTTGAAAGTCACCGTAACATGTGGAACTGTGTTAAAGAGTCACAGCATTAGAAAGGTTGAGAACGCTGGCATATTAGATGCAGATTTCAGGATGCGAACTATGTGCTTCATTTGTTTAGTAAGATGCCTTAGCAAATATATTGGAATATGTATTAAATTGAGCGGATAGCAGTTGATGATCTTTTTGTTCTGATTCAATTAGATGTAATATGGAGGGGTGGCCTATTGCAGATGCCTTCTCAGGCAAATCTCCAGATGATAGTATCCTTTGAAGTGATTTCAATGGCATCAAACAAAGAGAAATGATCTGTGTGGTGGCTTAACAGTTTCCCATTTTGCCTTCCAGGAGACGGAGCTGTTAGACCTCAGCCTTGTCAAGGATGCCAGGTGTGGGAAACATGCCAAAGCTCCCAAGGTAGGAAGCGCGGAGCCTTTGCCTGTACCAGCTGCTACTTTGATTCTTTATCTGTGTCAAGATATCAATTAATTGCCCCAGTTAAAAGTTTCTGTGCTGTAGATGTTGTAAAGCCCAAGAGCCAGTGGGCCCGGCTCACTTGAACTTTCATTACAAGAAGGAAGCAATGGGTGAGCAGATGGGGCGTGTAATGCAGGCGTTTGCTTATTGCTCTGTTATTTTACTTTTGTCTGAAGAAAAAAAAAAGTAGATAGAGGGAATGCCAAAGAGGTTACAGATTGAGCGTCTATAATGGGAAATTTGAATATACTATAAATTCTGAGTGGGAAATTCTATTCTGATCAATGCTATCCCTTGGTCACTAAAAATATTGTACAAAGTTACTGTCAGTAATGTATATGAACTGTGTATAAATTTTGTGCTTAAACCTGGGTCACATTAACAAGATGAGTACATATACACCAATGTTTCAAAGTTTTAAAGCTGGTACGCTCTTATCTCAAGTATGTCGAGTAAGGTATACTGAACCTCTGTCGGTTAATTTGAAATGCCCAAGATATTTTTGAGGCCACTTGCAAAATATCACTGGCCTTGGACGCATTAGTAAACATGTATTTCTTCACTTGTATTTATCATAATTCACATTCATCCTAGTAAACAGATAGGATATGAAGCTAAAACGCTGTGCAATCAAAACAATCACATCCATAAAGGCAAACGTTAATTCTGCACATTAGTATGGCGGACTCTTTGGGATATGTCTAGCGGGATGTCATTGGTTTGTCTTTGCAGCATGTTTTCTGAAGATTATATTGAAATGCTGGATGAAGAAAATGTGTTCTTTAGCATATCTAGGTTGGTAGAGTGTATTTTATCAACACTGAAAGCTCATTGTTATTCGATTTAATATTTAATGTATTACATACTTTGTTTCTGGCAGAGACAGTATCAGCAAAGCAACAAGAGAAGGGATGGTGCCATGAGGAGCTTACACTAGCAATTTTCTTTTTTTTAGTGTCTTCCCACCACTGTTGCTTTTGCCTCTGAAAGTCAGAATAGTGTCGTTAACTTTCGGAACGATCTGTTACTTTGGAGGTGCAGAGAAAAAGTCAGCCATGATCGTTTTCCCTCACAGACATCCTGCAGCCGTAGGTTGGTGCTAACAAATTCTGGCATGGAGCAAATACCAGCTGCTGGGGTTAGCTGAATGGGTTAAAATGGTTGACTAGAAAATGTGAAAAATCGTGTTTAGAAAGAAAACAATCAGGAATGTCTGCAAGAAGGCGTCTAAACATATTTCATGTGGAATCAGCTAACCATTTAGATATCTGTTCTTGCGCAGGGATGTCAGTGGCTTGGTCTTTGCACTTCATGGCAAGCATCTTGGAATTAACCATTTGTTGATTATACAGAATTATCCCCAGTTTGAGGTTGGCAAAGAATTTTTTCCTCTTCTTCAAACATTGTTTCAGTCAGGTTTCACGTAAGCCTATTAGCTGCGTGCATCATAAAAGGCAGTGAAACATGCCTTTATCCCAGGGTTATTGGCCTCACCTGGTTTCAATACTAGCTGAGAACAGTTGCACACTGTACCCCACCCGACTGCTTCTCACCAGCCCCCCACTGGTTCTCACCAGCCCCCCACTGGTTCTCACCAGCCCCCCACTGGTTCTTCAGCATTGGAACCAAAGTCAAGCCCACTGCCTCTTGGAAAGCAGCAAGAGGGACCTGGTCTCTTTCACTAGCTTATCAGCGAGTGCTCAGTTTATGGATGCGGTTTGATAAATGTCTATTGAATGGTGATAAATGATGCAAGTGGCATCTGCACTGTGCTCTGCTGGTAAACTATGATTAGATCTCCAAGTGCCTCCCTTGAGGAAGTGCTTTTGAGAGACAGAATACTCAGCTTGTTTGTTTCCCCTAACACTTTCCTGGAGAGAAGGGCTGCTTTCTCTGTGGGCCTTTCTTGTTCCTTGCTGTTTCTCTGAGCCTTACTCTACACTCACATTTACAAAGCCGTTTTGGTTCTGTTTACCTGGATGACCTTGCTGAGACCTACTGACTCCTCATAGGCTCTTAATAGGTGCTTAGTAGGAGTACTGTAGGGAGGCTATGAGATAATTCATTAACAACCCATTTGCACAGGAGATCTCGACTTTAACTCCTCATGAAATTATCTGGGAAATTTATCTAAAAAACATGTTGCTGCCTGTTTCTTGCTCCCCACAAAGTCTGGTTCCCTGCGAATCTAATGGCTATGGATGATGTGTGGCTTCAGGGTGTCGAAACACAAAGTTGCAGCCGGATATGGGTATCACTCTAATGCACTGACGACACTGCCATCTTTAAAAAACAATTTGGTGGCATTGAAGACAGAACCAAGGACCGCATACGTGCTTGTCAAGTTCTATGTTGAGTTATTCCCCAACCGTTCCTCCCAACTTTTTAAAAAATATTATTTTAAAATTTCAGATCTGATTTCCAGGAAGCTAATTTTCATCTCATTTTCTTAAATTGGAAAAGTTTGAATGTCAAGAGAGATTGGAGTAGGAGTCTTCTCAAAAGAGCTTCGTGGGTCCTTGGGTGAGTGGGCGAATGTGTCAATGAGAAGATTCCTGAATTTGACAAAGATGACCTCAGCTCAACCTAGATAAATACAAATATAACTTATTTAAAATGTGAGGAGTCTTAGTCTGTCTGATTCTGCCACTCAGTTTATGGCATCAAGGGCCAGGTACCCGTTTTTCTCACCAACCTACTGAGCCTGGCTTCTAGTTCCGGCTCCTTCCTCAGGTCTCCAACCCAGTGACGCCCTCAACAGCTTTTGGCTGACAGCAGGGCAAAGAAGTATTGATGGAGAAGAATTGTTCTTTGGAGCCTTCCAGAGTGAGTTCAGTAGGACACCTTGTTGAATAAGGTGTGTGGCTCGAGGTGGATGGCTGTTTTATTGGTTAGGGACCACTAAGAATGCTGGGATAAAGGCCAGATGTGGTGGCAGATACCTTTAATCCCAACACTCATCAGGAGAGGCAGGTGGATCAGATCTCTGAGTTCCAGGCCAGCCTGGTTTACAGAATGAGTTCCAGGACAGCCAGAGCTACTTAGTGAGACACTTTCTCAAAATAATATTAAGAAAATGAAGAATAAGGAGAAGAAAAAAAAGGAGGAGGAAGAAGAGGAAGAATATGAATGCTGGGATAAAGTTTTCAGAACTTAAAACAAGAAATTCAAAATAAAAAGTAGGAAAAAGTGTAGTGACAGGTTTAAAAAGTAGAACAGCATTGAAATAGTGACTTATGCAATAAGCCCAGAACTTGGAAGACTGAGGTTGGGGGGGGGGGGTCATAAGCCTGAATCTAGACTGGGCTGCACAGCAACATGACCCTGTGTTATAAACAAAAACAAAAAGCCACCAAGGGGTGTGGGCATAAAAGCCATAAAGGCACAGAGACAGCTAAAGCTGCCAACTCAGGAAAGACAGCAGAGTAAAAGGGGAACAGATTGAGCTTAAGACTTTCAGTAGAAATTTCTAGATCAGAATCAAAGCACCTGTGGAGTGGATGCTTATCAGACCCTGAGGCGCCCCGCAGATGTTTATCTACGTGTTTGTATTGCTTTTGTTCTTCCCAGCATCTTGTCACATAAAAATTCAACACTGGGCTGAGAATGAACTGCTTCTGTCCCTGCTGTGATTTGAAATGACATTTGTGGGAAATGGAGAATGTGATGCCCTGCTAATGAACTTAAGTGTAGACTCCCCACACAGCACATAGGGCGACGGCTGTTCTTCTGTGTACCGCTTTTGTACAAGTCACTGGTTTGGGGATTTCTCATTGGAGTGACTTTGGGAGACTTTGTAATCGAAATGCGAAGAAGCAGAAGGCACCTTACTTACATCTTTAGCTCGGAAAGGCATTGCTCTCTCCTCCCTTTGCCCTTTTCCTCTGCCCCACCACCCATTTATGAAGTTCACTTACAAGCAAGGCGCTGCGGCAGCTACTTCTGGTTTACGCTGTTTATATCCACTCCGTGGGCTGATTTCAAAAGGATCTCTGTTCTCAGACAGTGCTGCTGTGGAGTCGGATCTATTAGCAGTTCTTGACCCAGCAGATTAATTCAGTGCCTTGTGTCCTGCATTAATTGAAATGGGCTCGACTAGAATTAAAAACGTCTAGTACAGGGTGGCTTCTTTCACGCAATGTTTTTGTGTACCTTTTCATGCAACCAAGTATATATTTTTTTCTAGAAGGTCATGTGAGGAATATTAAAAGATGCTAATGCAAACAGATGATATCACCGCTGTCACGTTCTTTAGGATGTAGCACGTGAGGAGCCATGGAGATCACCTAGGGAAGAGCCACTATCAGCTCTTGTGCCAACTCTGCCCCTGATGTGCTTACAGCAGGAGTGTCTTCCTTCCTCTGGGCCTCACTTTTTTTCATCTGCAAATGGGTATGTGGTGGAGGTCTTGTCTGGGGAGTATTTCTGATAGCTTTGATTCCAAATTTTAAATGAGGTGATTAATCATAGTCAGATGTCCCGTAGTGTCAACCCTGGAACTGGTGTCCAGAAAATTGACACAACCTAACTTGCCTTGGATATGACTAATCAGGTAAAAGTAAAGAGAAAAAAACATCAAGTCCTAAGCTCATGGCAGTTACAGGATGCAAAATAGAGGAAAATAATATTTATGTTAAGTTTTTACACATGGCTTCTGGAAAATAATTCTAAACTGAGTTTAGACTCGGCAGGAAGCAATGTCGCAGTTACAAAGACCTCCCAACTTTATACTCCGTGCGGTCTCTAGGCTGTGTATAGTCAGTTTTCAGTGACACATGCAGCAATATCTGTGAGAAACAGTGCAAGACCTTTTTTTCTGAGCTTTTCCATCAGTAAAGGCAACTGTTTTACATTCTAGCCAGGTAGCCAGATCCTTTGGTTGGTAGAGAGCAATTTATGTCAGATCTGTAATGATGATTTGAACATAGATGCTTTTTTGGGTCAATAAGTAAGTTCTAAATTGCATATAGTATCACTCAAATCCCACAAGGCTTATTAGAGTAAAATTAAATTTTAAAAATTGATTATCCTTTGCTTTTTTAATCTTTGTATAGTAAATGATGTTTGTAATATCAGTATTATTTTTTAACTTCAATAATTTCAAACTGTAAGGTTTGGCAAAGATTTGGTGATTTGCGGCAGGCACATACCTAGTTTCTGGAGAAGAACAGCGGTGAACAAACAGGGCAGATGCTTAGGCCCACGGAACTTCTGTTTGGGGAGGATGGTGCTCGAAAACGGGGTCTCCCAGAAGACACCTGCAGCTGATGGTGCTCAAAAACGGGGTCTTCCAGAAGAGACCTACCTGCAGCCCCAGAGTTCTGTGTTGACTGACGTCCCGTAGGGGAGTCTCTCTACCCTGGTGGATTTCATGGCACCAGCCTGATATCAATGAGTGGAGAGTGGTGGTATAAAGCCTGCCTACAGCTTGCCATGGCCTCAGCGCTATAGAAACCTTCCAACATGTCATAGAGCATGGGAGATGATTCGTAAGTCCCCATGAGAAGAATAAGCTAGGGGAGGAATCCATAGGCCATGAGCTATGGGGAGCCTTTCTGTTATATGCAGCTGTTAAGGGTAAGCTATCTTGATGAAACGGGAATTTAAGGAGGGCCTGAATTGGGTGAATGACCACAGGCAGAGAGAGCATCCAGGTAGAGGGTCCCACAAAAGCAAAGGCTCCAAGTGGGGTGTGTACATGCTCTGTTTGAACAACTACAAGGAGGGCAGTTGAACTACAGTGGGTTTCAAGCCTGAGGCCATGCCAGTGACTCGAGATGTTTTCCTAGTACAGTAAAGAGACCCAGAGACTTCTGAGCAGGGTAGAATCGGAGTCTCTGAAAGCCGTGCTGTGTTGAGAATGGACTTCAGAATGTGAAGAAAGAAGCAATGGAGAGTGACTGGCAGCCGCAGATAGCCTGGACCATGATGTTGGTGACTTGTGGTCTGGGCGGTAGCTTCTGAAGGAGTGAAAAACATGCTAATATCTAAACATGCATTGACAATGGGAACACAGGATTTATTGATGTACTGGATGAGAAGCTTGAGGAAATAATTTTTTTTTTTAAAAAAAGCAGCTATAAGTATTTTGACCTGGGAAACTGGAATAACTGATTTGCTATGTTGTGAGATAGGCAAAAAAGAAAAAATACATCTTAAAATGGAAAAAAATCAGAGTTTGGATTTGAATAATTAAACAGTTGTGTTGTCTGTCAAACGTCTAATGTGAAGAAGACTCAAACAGTCAGAGGAGGTGTTGACCCTGGAAATGGAGCTTCAGGTGTTTAAAGCTTGGGTGGGGTGAGTTTGTATAGAACAAGGACACTAAGGCTGGGGAGATGGCTCAGTAAGTGCTTGATCTCTGAGCTTGGGATTCTAGGTTGGATGCCCACATCACTGTGAAAAGTCCCAGGCATAGTTGGGTGTGTCTGAAATCACAGAATTGGGGAGCAGAGAAATGTAGAGCCTGAGAACCCATCTGCTAACTACCCTAGCCGAAATGACAAGCTCCCGGGCCTTATCTCAAGGCACTAAGGCAGGGAACAGAGAAACAGATCCTGAAATTCTGTTGCAACATCCACATGTTCACACCTGGGCACATGTTCCTGCACACGGGCATGTGCTATGTCCACATACGACATACAATGCACAAACACACACACACATGACACAGAATTCACAGATACACCTAGAGAGACTGGTGGGAGAGAGATAGAAGATCTCAACTGCATCCTGATGTCCATGGGCTGTAGATTTGATGACTTTGTGAAGAGCCAGCTAAGAGCCTGCAAATAGTACTTCACCAAAGAGAGGAAAGCAGAACCTCAAGCAAGCAGCCACTTACTGCCCAGTGTCTCTGCGATGAATTGATATATGAAAGCGTAGCATGGGCTTAAGTATTGAGGTTTAGTTAGTCTTGAAGAGACTGAAATTATAGCATACGCTACAATACAAGCAGACCTTGAAGATACCTTTCTAAGAAAATTAATATACGAATAATATAAATATAATATAAATAATGTAATTGTAAGCAATATATAAATATATAAAAGGACAAAGGAGGTGTGATTCCATTCAGATGCCAGGTATCCAAAGTACATGTGAGGGAGGGGAAGTGAAGGCATTGTTACATAGTTCAGAGCGCAGTTAGAGAAGATGAAAGGGTGTCGTGGGTATATGGTGATGATGGCGGTACCACAGTATGTTTTTAATGCTACTGAACTTTTGTGAATCATGCTTTGTGTATTTCACCAGAATAAAAGAGACCATTAGTAAGGACAAAGGAAATAACAGAAAAGAATACCCACGTCCCTTAAAATGCATTTAGGAAAGAGAAGGCAGAGGGGAATGGAGGTGGGCCAAGCAGTATTTCTTCCTAACCTTCTGTTTTCCTACTGAAACTTTGTATTGAGGATTCCACTGCACATTCTTTCAAAATTTCCCTATATCATAAACATGCCTTGCTCGTTTTCCTAAGGGACTGTTTGTTTAAGAGTTGTCAGATCCCAAATAGCTCATCATAGGATTTGGATGCCAACGCAAAAAGCTCATAATGAGCTGTTATTTGGGTTATTTGTTGTTATTCTACAACAGCGGTTTCAATGAATCATCCATGAGGCCTGGAGTTGAAATGAGAACTTTATTCATTGCCCCTTTTGGTGATGATCAGCGCGTTTCCTGACTTGGTCCAGATTTATCATTGCATGAAGCTGCAGACAGAAAAATCTGATATAGATACTTGCAGGCTAGAAAGAAAGAAAAGAATGCTTCATGCAACAAAATCAAAGGTTTCCACATTTTCTCCTGACTGCTAATGAGATCAACCTCTGGTCCTTATTCTTGGCTTCAGCTGCTTCTTAATTCACCTCACATGTTGCCAGAGCTGTTTCGGAATCGCTTTTGCCATTCTGTTTCCATAAATGTGTTTATGTTTTTGACTAAATGGAAGCAAAATAGAGCTAAAATTTCTCAGAACTTGTGTGAGTGTGTTTCTCTGTGTGTGTGTGTGTGTTTGACAGCTATTCACATTTATCTTTAAATGTAAATTATATGGCACAGTTCCTTTTTATGTTCATTAAATTCCATATATGTCAGTAGTTTCCTTGGAAACAGAAACCTTTATATACCTTTGGTAACAGAAACATTAGGATGCTGGGATTGGGCAGAGTGGGTGCCTATTTGTACTTGAAATTCTTTACCTGTTCCTTACCCTCAAGGACAGTCAATAGTGGGCAAGGAAAAACACTGAAAGTGACCATTAAGGCACAGTGTATCCTCTCTAATGGCTGGAAGCTTTTACTTTCTCTAAAGCTTTTTTTCAAATGTGCTGTCTCTCCTGGGATCTTAGACTAAATCCCCTTATTCGAAGAGATGTTAGTAAGACTCTTATCAAAAGTCAAATTTGAGTGTTTGAGCAATGCCAACATTACTTAGTGTGTGTGTGTGTGTGTGTGTGTGTGTGTGTGTGTATCCATTTCAAAATACAATGAACTGAAAATGTAGGTAGTTTAATTAATGTTCTGATTTTTTTATGATAATAAATATCTTAAGTGTGTCTTCCTGTCTCATAGTCCCCAGTTTTCTTAGTGACAGCGGAATGGAGGGAGGGAATCTCAGGAATTAAAGGACATGGCAACAGTAAACCTGTGTCTCCTGGTTCCCTGCACTGAAGCCAGTGTTAGTAGAAATTAGTTGAAGCCTGTAAATCTTAATAATTGTGCTTCTGATTTATGAGATCTCAATCCATATCCAGCGAGTTCAACCTGTAGAGGTGCAGGGTGGAATTCGGAAGACATTTTTTTCAATTTTATTCCTTTCAAATGAAAAATTATGCCATCTTGTGGTTTTCACTGTTAATAATTTTTTTAAAACTTAATTCTACCCACTGTCCTACACTCTAAAGCAGGGCTTCCAATCCAGGGTTCTAATTGAAAGGCATGAGAAGTACTTGGGAAGCTATTAAAATCTTGACACCTAGTCCACGCCCAGATGAAATTACAATGTGTGGTGTGGGGCCCAGGCACCACATTCCTGCCAAAGGCCCCTGGAGGCACTCTGGTGTTCTTCAGTCAAGGCAGAGAAGCATTTCTGTGAGAGGTACCAGATTACATGCACTGTTCCCCTTTTGAAGATAGGGATTTCAGAATTATACAGAAGTGCACTGGGTATTTTCCTAGAACCTTTCAGGATAGGCCTCCTTAAACTTGACCACTGTTCGCAACTAAGAAAAATAAGTGTGTCCGATGGCTTCATTTTCTCTGACTTTGCTGTAAGATCTATCGGTTAAAAGGTCAACACATGGATTTTGAGGGGGGCATAACACAGCTAAAAGAAATATTTTCCCTCAGTATTCTTAAGATAAAGTTTATGACTTGCTTCTATACAGAGTAAACCTGACCGAATAAAGATAAGTGTACTCTTTTCCTCATAACCAATGGGATTGTCAAATTGGATAACACCTTACAGATGAAAACATTTGAAGACCTATGCTATTGCTTTCCTGAGTAGCTTTATTGGAGAACATATTGTTTTACTTTTGGGACAGAGTCTTTTACCTAGAGAAACCAACGTTTGCCTTTGTGCACTGGAAATGCGTAATGGAAAGGAGCTTCTGGGGCAAAAACTTTTTGGCAAGACAGCAGTGTGCCAAAGACATTTGCGAACTATAAAGCCCAGCACGTCATTTTCTATTTATGAGACTCAGTTCCCTTATTTGGAATCCAAGTTTAATCTCTGTGTTTACCTCATCTGGTTGCTGTAAAAACCCAAGAATCAAATTCATGGAAAGGACTCAACGCAACTGTGACTTCATTGTGTGTGTAAAATATACTTTGTCTATCATTATTAACATATATTAAGTCAATAAAATATGTAGGCAAAGCATGTTAATGTGACTGGGGAAAAAGACTATTTGTAATATATTGACTATAAAAAAAATGAACAAGAAGTCTGGTTATCTCTGTAGCCAGCCACCTACCTCTAGAGAACCATTGTTGCAATCCTATTATCCTAAGACTCACACATCTTATTTAGAAAATTGTTCTGATTTGCCAACAATTTAATAAATTTTTCTCAACAATCAAAATAATTTTAAAGCAATTTGCTTCCAGTCAAGAGTATGTTGGCATTTTTTTTCCCTGCATTCTGAAATCACTGAAGCAAAATCCAGAGCACTATTTTGAAATAAAGTAACAAGGGGCGCGGTCAGAAAGCCTCTGATTCAATCCTCAGTGTGCATATTGTTTGAGAGATTTTAAGAGTTTTCCTTGGTTTGTCTGAAATGAGAATAGCAGCTGGATGGAGCTGTCTGATGAGTTCAGCAGTGGTGAGTAACAAGACTCACATTGTGTTGGGCTTTAGGGAGTTGCTCATTGCTACTCAGTTTTCTACCTGTGTAAGCTAATGGGTAAACACACACATATATTCCTTGTGATGTCTCCAAGTGGGAGATTGGACTCTAAATGTGATGCAGAAATTCTGGAATACTAATTGACAGGTGATATTTCACAGATGAAAGAGTTCATAATGGGAATGTTCCATGAAAACCCAGAACCTATCGCCACACTCCCTGACTGGTGTTAGAACTCATGGTGAGACACTTGCTGGTTCACAAGTGCCCTGGTGCTGTGTTTGGGATGTTGTGTCTTCTCAGAGCTTTCTGTTGACTCGTAACTTTCTATGCAGTGGTGTTAAGAAAGGATAAGGTCAGGAGGGTTCCTTTCTTGTGAATGTCTTATGGCCCCTTTTAAAATTGCCTCCACAAAGGGTTCCACCTTTCCCCACTTCTATCATGCAAGGAAACAACATTCATAGTGTCCTCTTAAAGCAGAGAGTAGACTTTATGAGACACCAAATCTTTTGTCAGGTATCCCTCTCAAGTGTAGTGAGAATCAAGTGTCTACTCCTTATAAAACTTCCAATCTCAGGATTTCGCTGACATAGCATAGCTGATCAAAGACACTGGATTCTAATTTTTAGTGTTCCAATGATGGAATGGTGTTAGAGGAGGCCTGTCATCATTTAAGGGCCTCATTTCCACATTGCAATATGAATATACAGGATAATATTTAGAGAGAGGATATTGATATCTGCTACAGACTTCCACAATTCAATGGTATACAAACAGAAGTTGTTTTGCAGTTATGTGACGTGGCAATAGTACCCGTGAGACACTATGGTAGCATGGGAGGAATGGCAGGGTGGCGCAGAGTCATTCTGAAGAGCCAACCATTCCTCCTATTTCTCATCATCCTGTTTCGTTTAGGAAGGATTCCCCTCAAAGGCTTATAGATAGATAACTTGGCCCAGGTAATGTGTTCAGAGGTTGGGCTTTGGAAAACAATTGGACAATGAAGACTTTATCTTCTTCAATGAATTAGTCCACTGACAGATTCATATTTAGAGGATTCTGCAAGGTGATACAAACACGGTAAAGGCATCACAGAGGACGTTTCCTTTGAGGCAGTATCTTTGTCCTGAATCTATTTCTATCAATTTTCCATTTTAGGAGGTCATGAGATAAGTGACATTGCCACATGTATTCTGGCCACCATGAAGTTTGCCTTACCTCAGACCTAAAGGAATGGGTCCAGTATACTGTAGACTAAAAACAATAAAGCTATAGCCTGATTAAATATTTCTTCCCTTTAAGTTGTTTTTCTTTGGTATTAGCCATAGTGATAAAACGTGTTTGTCATCATAATAAGGCATTTTCTCAATTAAAGATGATTCAGGATTTGTTATTTCTGTTCAAAGAAGTGTTTGCCAAAAGTAAATTTTCTTTTACAAATGTTAATTGAAATTGGCTTTCATTATCTTTAGCTGAAATTAAGTATGTTAGTCATTTTGCATATTGTATGAAGTATATTGTTTTCATCCTTTAGTACCTTTTCGTGAATGTCGCAAGGCTTTTTAATGTGCCATCGGTTAGGACACATACAAGTGGTCTGGGAAATTAAACAACGGTTGTTTGTTTCTGGACTGTCACACCATCTAAAGCAGGAGTTAATGAGTGAGCACGTTATTCTTAGGGCATCTGAAACACTGTTCTGTATGAATCATTTCCTTTTAATTTAACTTGAAAATTAAAAGTTGTTTAGAAACCGTTATCTACAACTTCCTTGAAAATATGGATACTATATGAAAATCTAAATGAAGATTATTTAATATCCTTCCTCTCTCTCTCTCTCTCTCTCTCTCTCTATCTCTCTCTCACACACACACACACACACACGCACACACATATGCACAAACACACACGAGGGTGTGAAATGGGTGAAGAAGGAAAACACAATTTTGTGTTTATACTCTTTTAAAGTAATGGTGCTTGAAATAAACTCGTCAGAAAGACTTAAAAGGGAATAGTGCTTCCAATATCAAAATAAGAGTGAGTATCTTTCACGTGAGTTAGTGTTTCATAGACCGTTGGGAAATTTCGTTAAAGAATAAATTATATCACAACCAACTAGACATAATGGTTAATGTTCAAGGTTAGTTGCACAAAATTTCATGATTTGAGATGATTGTGCTTCAGTCAAATAATTTATTTGAAGAATACTGTAGAGCATTTGAAATACTGTGGAAATGTGACAAGAGCCCTTATTGTTTTCCATTTTTAAAAGAGAATTGGTGTTCTAGTTTTAAAAATACAGAAAGTCATGAGAGATTTAATCTGTGCTCTGTCATGTTTTACTGATATGCAACTGCCACATTAGAGGTTAATTCTTTCATGTGAATTTTTAGAAATGTTTCAATATCTAGCAACTCATCAAGTTTCTTTTAATCAAGTCTCTTCATTGATCTGCATTTAGTTTAACAGTGCTCATGCTCAAGTCAAGATTAAAAAATGAAAAATTATGAAGCCATATGAGAAAGCAATATATTGAGCTGAACCATGCCTTGCTTTGTAGACCGAGCATGTTTCTTAGGCAATAGGATGTTAGACAATGAATTATGTAGTTATCGTAAAGCTTTAGAGGAAATGGGAAGTCTGAAGTTCAGGGGTGTGCTCCTTGGGCATTGGGAGGCACCTTGCCCCAGTTAATAAAGGTGAGATCGAATTAAATTTAGATTGATTCTAAAGCAGAAACTCACCTATGAGAGATCCAAGTCATTTCAAAATAGTTCATTTTATCCTACCAAAATAATTACTTGAGTAGCATTACTTGGTATTAGTTGCGTGTGGCAAATAATTCATGCATTATTAATCCAGCCCTACTTTGGAACAGTGCTAAGATTACACATGCTTGGCACTGAACAGCTCCTGGCTGTATGACTTAAGAAGATGAAAATTAATTATTCCAGTGGCCATTCCTGAGTTATTGCCTTAGTCTCAAAGGTGGGAACTTGTCCAAAGGACAGTTAAATACAAGTCTGGGAAAAAGACAGGGAATCTGCCTTTTATTCTATCGATGTTCCAAGCTATGACTGCTACAAAAAAGAAAACGAATCTTTTACAAAAAAAAGAAAGGAAAGAAAGAAAGAGAGAGAGAAAGAAAGAAAAGGTGAATCAGTTGCTTTAGATGCTGACTAATTCCAGATACACCATCATGTGTTTGCTTCTTAAAAGACCAAACACTGATTAATTGTGTGAGTCTTTCACCTACCTGGGTGTGGTTGTGGTCTTAAATATTTTTACATTTCCATCAGGTTTTTTTCCCAAATTACAATCTATTGATCTCCTATCATTTATTTACATTTTAACAGTTAGAAAACAGTGTTTGTTATCTTTCATGTGACTAGAAATTTTGAACCTAATATCTGTATTTAATCTCCCTTGATATTTTTCCATAAATTATACTGTGAGCTGTGGGCTCATCAGTTGAAATTGGTTGCGTTTAACTTGTTGTCTTAGAGATCTTTCTCCATATTTTTCCTTGAATGCATATAATTCATTTGTAGTGATAGAACTCTTTTCTACCTTAGAATAGTTACTTGTTAATTATATTCTATATGAAATACTTCCATACATAACATAATCAACTAGAGAAAACTCCATATTTCTTTGTGAATATGTTTAGCTATTAGGAAGTTTTACAAGGCAGGTTTGTGGCAAGGTCATTAAAATTAATCTATTTCCCGAGGAGGTATACTATTAATTAGCTATTCATTTGGGTCCTTTTAGTTATATTTACACTCAATAGGGCGTAAATTATGCTTTGTATTAACTTTACATTTTGAAAAGGTAAACTATGCACTTGACTCAAAATTTAAAATGATATGAACGAGAATGGACACCCATTCCTATTATTCACTTCTGGTTCACCTTCTGGCTTTATCTCATTACATTTGTCTGTGCAGAAACAAGAGGAAATGCACATACATAAACACACAGGTAGTGGTGATCTTATTCTTTGGGGACAGGTAACACAATGCCCACCTCTTCCCAGTGTTCTTAGATAACAGTTTCTTTCAAAATAAATAAAATGTATCTTTGTCATTGTCATATAAGATTATGTTATTTACTTTATGCCATAACAGTTTCTGTTTTATTTTTTAAGATTATTTTACATGCCTTGTGTTTTGCCCATGTGTGTGTGCATATGCATCATATTGGATCCACTGAGGCCAGAGAGGGCATTAGGTCCTCAGGTGTTGGAAATACAGATGTGGTCAACTGTCATGTGGGTGCTGGAAATTGAGCCCAGGTCTTGAATGCTGAGCCATCTCCCAGACTCCTCTACTATTTTGTTTGCTTGGTTTGGTTTTTATTTTTCTTCCAGACAGTGTTTCTCCGTGTATCCCTGGCTGTCCTGGAACTCACTCTGTAGACCAGGCTGAATTCAAACTTCCAGAGATCCACCTGCTGCAACTTATAAATGCTGGGGTGAGAGGTATGCACCAGCCCATCTGGCTGCTGCTCATGTCTTTTATGATGTGTAAGGATACAACTGCAAAAGAAATGTTTTCCTTCACATAGGCAGTGGTCCAGCTCCAGGATAAATTCCTGGAATGGGTTGTTTTGCTAACATTTCCTTCATAGAATTTTATTGTTTCTTTTCCTCATTTCTTTAAAAAAAATTTTAAGAACTCTACTTCCATTTTACTCTCACCTTTTCACAAAATATTAATTCCTACCCAGTCCAGGAGTGCAAGTTTTTCTATAACTTACTTTTATCTTCCCAAGCACAATGAAAAAAAACAGAGAGAAAAGTTTGCATAAAGATTTTCTCAGTGTCAACCTAGTTATCTTCTCTCCAACATTAGTACCAATAGATTATTTGTGGTAATGATGATGTTGCTCTGTCTCAGTTTTGAATGGTACATCTCTGTGCCCTGATACTGTTAATATAGTTGTTTAGAGCTCTGTAGCTTATGTGTGTAGCACATCGAATCAAAGACTCTAAAACTCATTCAAGTTTGTGATCTTGTGACTTGAAAAGCTGTTTATTCACTGGTCTTAAAGGAATTAATGGGCTTAAGCAAGTGATTTATGTCTAATGGACATACACAAGTATGAGACATGCTAAGAAGATGAAGTGACATTCTACAAATATGTTGTTTATTAGAAGTTCAGGTTTAGCTTGGCATACTGTATTCATCTGGTCACACACTCTGGAGAACAGCCCCATCTATTCCCTACAGTAGTGAAGGACCACTGACTGTGATGATGAGACCAAATGTGCTTTAGCCTGCAAAGTGCAAAACCTGAAGAGGTTTTGTTACTGAATCATCACAGAATCTTGAAATGTCGGCATGCATGTGGAAGAGAGAGGATGCTTTTCTGGTTATCAGCGGGAGTTTGGTCATAGTTTTCATTAAGGGACTCTTGGTTTTATAAAACCTAACAGATATAGAAATGTGACAGCAAAATATATTTACACTTTCACACTTGAAGTGGGGAATGGGTTTCATAGGAAAAATATATATAGTCCCATAGCACATTCCTGACAAGTCGATGTGCTGGGTTATGTGGCATAGGCTTACCAAGACCTCAGCCCTTGGGAAGCAGAGAGTTCAAGGCCACTCTGGGTTATAGAGCAAGAGAAATATAGATAGATGGATAAATAGATAGATAGAAAGATAGATAATAGAAAGAAAGATAGGTAGATGATGGAAAGATAGACAGATAGATAGATGATTGATAGATAGATGATAGATAGATAGATAGATAGATAGATAGATAGATGATAGAAAGATAGATGATAGATAAATGTAGATATAGATGTAGATTTAGGAATAGATATATGAACACGGGTACTTTTCCAATTCTGGCCTAGTCACTGGTGCTCAAGGTACCCAATGTGATTATCCTAATCCTCAAGTGCAATAAGGACTTTTTTTTTTTTTTTAATTTTTTTTTTTTTTGGTTTTTCGAGACAGGGTTTCTCTGTGGTTTTGGAGCCTGTCCTGGAACTAGCTCTTGTAGACCAGGTTGGTCTCGAACTCACAGAGATCCGCCTGCCTCTGCCTCCCAAGTGCTGGGATTAAAGGCGTGCGCCACCATCGCCCGGCTAAGGACTTTTTTTTAAAAATGAGGTTTCATATACAATCACACATATACAAGCCATTCTAAAGGCAAGAGGGGTATGTCTCAATTTTGAAGTTTTGGAAGCTCTACAGAGTTCTTGGGTTTCATCCAGAGTTTTATCAATCTGAGGTAGTAGTAGCCTCTGGAAACTCAGTCTCAGTTTTGTGAAGGGGAGGAGGTATTGAGGCCAACAGTTATGGTTGACACTCTGAAGACATTTTGACAAAAGACAACACTCTTGGGCCGAAGAAAAGAAAAGGGAAAGAAGCACGGGATTAGTCAGAGTCCTCTAGACTTCTAGTCATCCCTCTCTGGTAGAGCCCATGGTAACTTCCTGAGACACCGGTTTTTATAATAATCTCCAGAGGAGCTGCTTCTGTATTTCTCAAGCTCCTGTCGGATCTTACTGGAAGTTTATTAAGGCTTCTTCAGGAAGGTTAACTGTCAAGGTTGACATCCAGCATTTTTACCTCACCCTGACAGATACCCTCATCCTAGTGAACTGCTTTGTGCTATGGTCTGGAGCATGCACTGCCCTCCTCAGGCAGGCTGTGGAATTCTGCCTCTTCCTCATTTCTTCTACAGATGCAGGGAAATTTTCCCTTTATGTATTTTTATTTGCCTTTCGATCTTGTTTATGGCGTTTTCTGCTGTGCGGTTTTTAGTTTTCATTTGAATCTATCATATTTTCTTTTGTTTATGAAGAATACTTTTTTGTGCTTTCTTACAATTCCATACTTCATACATTTTTTCATTGTTGTTCTTGAATTGTTGTTTCTTTTTGCTTTGGTTTTATGTTTTGAGACAAACTCACTCTCCAGCCGGGGTGAGCTGACACTCTTCACCCAGGCCTCTTCTTCATCTTCAGAATTTCAGGATAATAGAGCTGTAGCATCAAGCTTAGCCTCCAGTAACATACTCTCTTTGCATCTTTGATCAGTTTTTTCTCCACTGTTTGTTATGAGATGTGAATCTTACTTTTCAATTTCATTTTCCTAATTTTTATTTCTTTGTTCCAACACTATGTTTTTTAAAATTTATTTGTGTGTGTGTGTATGTTGCATGGGTCACAGTACAAACTTAGGGAATTGATTTTCTCCTTCTTTCTTCTGTTACATGGGACTGAACTTGGGATTCAGGCTTACAAAGCAAGGGCCTCTACCCACTGGACCATGACAGCTCCCCACACTTCTTCCTTTTCTGTGTTTTGAAATACAATTGGATCCTTTTAAATTTGCTATTGTTTTATTCTGTTGCTATCTACTGAGAAGTCTGTTTTGGACTCCTTATAATAAAAACCTCATCTTTCCCCCATGAGTTAGGAGTTAATGCCTTGTGACCAGTTTTGGCCTCTGCTTGGGTCTGTTTCTGTGCTGTTCTGTTTCATTGCTCAGTCTGTCATTGAATATTTATTATGGTGCCTTAAGGTATATTCATGTTCTTCAGTGCAAATGAGGATTATTATTTAGGAATGACAAAAAATAGCCCATTCTATTAAATTTTAGTCTCAATAGTATTATTCTCTTTTAATATTTGGCCTCAGAGCAAAACATTTTCCTCAAGACATGCATATATATAATATATCAGATATATGTTATATAATGTATATATTATATGGTATATGTCATATGATGCATATTGTATATTATATATAATGTGTGTGTTTTAGAGCTACAAATTCCATTTTATACTTGCAAAAATTTAATTTATCTCATTTTACTGTTTTCAAATTCTTAGGAAATATAAAACAAAACCAATACTACTTAAGCAAGTAACATAATCTTATAAATTTAACCACAAAACCCACAAAATAAAATTTGTTTTCTAAATTCATTTTCAGAAAATCTGTGCTGTCACTGAGTTGTTCATTGTATAATTTGGAGTGTGTTTTATATAAAAATGACTTGTGTACATTATTCATGTGGCAGTCCCTTTAAGTAGCCATAAAGCAAGTAGGAGCAAATTAATGTTGCATAGGCCCTGTGCCTTTTAAGTTTGTCAATTCGAGGAGATGGAAATCTTACATAATTGCAGATGTTTCCTTACATTATGATGCTGGTGGTGGCAGAGGCATGAGCCTTGGCTGTGTTATGTGGGTTAAAATGTTCCAGTTCCTGACTGAATTCTAATCTGAGAGGAGGGGTAGGTGAGAACTGTTGTTTTCCTAATTGGTGGGAAAAATTCCAGACTGAGTGATATTCTCTTCACCTTAGTATCTGGAGGAGCAGTTGTCTGTATGTCTTTTATGCCACAGTACTTGATGACAGTGAGCACCAAACATAACCCTTCTTATTATTTATTACACTGGGGATACAAATATTGAAGTATACATTTAAATATATTAGATTTCTGGAGTAGAAGTGTCATTTAAAGTATTTAATATTTGTCATTGTGTAGCATTAAGGATTAGATTGAGGTCTTTACATGTCGAGCTCCCTTTCTTCGCTAAACAATGTCTTCAGGTCTTTCCATATTCAGGGGTGTCGGCTTCACCAAGTTTCGCAGCCTGGCCTTGAACTCATGTGGCCCAGAGGAGCTTCACACTTATGATCTCATCCCCTCAGCCTCCCACATTACAGCCTTTGTCAATAGTCACTTGTACTTATCCTTCTTAAGATTTCCATCTGAATTTCGGTTTCAGTTTATATTATTCTAAAGACTTGGAATTTTATTGGTATTTAAGTTTAGCACACAATAATTATCAGTTATGTTAACAGCATACTGATTATGTTTGTTCAAATGGATAGTATTCTTTATTTTCCTCCATATTGTCCTTATATCTTTATATGTGCCTTAAAGAATTTGTCCTATACATGGAGTATATTCCAGGTATTATACTACTTAGATTTGGTCTAGTGTTGTAGATAGATAGTGTTCTAGTTAGAGCTTTTATTCATATTTCAAATGCCCTTTAACTGAAGTTATTTTGATGTATATTTCAGTGCACTTTATTGAGTCTTAGGAATATTTTATACTTCTTTCTAATAGAAATACAATAAAATGCTCTCTGAGAGCCTGTCTCCCTATTTTTAAATGTGATAGCTGCAATTAAGACTTTGCTATTTTTATTTGTTTCCTGGTTCTGCGTATTTTGAGACAGGGCCTTACTCATTAGCCCAGGCTGCCTTGTAGTTCACTGTGTAGCCCACGCTGGACAAAATTATATTTATCTTGTCTCAGCCTCCAAAGTTCTGATATTACAAGTATAAACTACCATGACCAGACTTTGTATTTTCTTTATTTTGGAACTTAATTTTATGTACTTTGACAACTTGGTAAAATTCTCATTCACATGTATTTTCTTAAAAACTAATCAGTATCATATGTAATATTATTTTATTAGATGCCAAATTTGGAACTTTATGATTCAGTTAAAAGCAGAGAGAACATCTCCCATTAGAAAATCCTGCATTAAGTATCAAATGATATTGAAGATGAAATAAAGTGAAGTTCTGGTGTTAGTGGCCCTTGCACACGAAACAGAACAACAACTGGAATTAGAAAAACCAATGTAAGACAAAGCATAGCAAAGGCCATAAATGGAAAAGAATATTTTATGGTAATAAGATATTAACTTTGCCCATTTGGATATGCATTGGATTGATTAAATTGGGAGAAGATGATCAAGCCTTCGCCAAGAGGCAGCCTTTGAATATTGTGGCTGTTGTTCAGAAGACCCTGACTGTGAACTTCAGTGATAGCCAGTGTGGCATGGAGGTGCTGCAGACACAAAGGGGAGATCAATTATGTTCAACACCCAGAATGGCTGTGCCTGCCAACATCTGACACCCTTTGCAGATTACCCATCAGGAAAGCAGTTGATTGTTGGTTTACTCATGCAAGTCTTACGTGAAATATGAGTGCCCATTCTACTGGACACCAGGACAGTTGTTGCCGTTTCATTGAGAAAGACAGGTTGCAGGCAACTTCTTTTGTGCCATACAACATTGCCTAGGTTTTAAGTTAATGTAGCTTTTTAAAAGTTTTTTTTAAAGATCTCATGTGTTTGTGTTTATATAACTTATCAGTTTTATGTATTTAACAGTAAAAATGTGGCATTTTTTTTTTATTTCTGTCTCAGCAAGTTTAAGTATCCGGAAGACTGACAGGAAAAGCAATGGGTGTTGTAGTTTTGTGGCATGACTCCTCTGTGCAAAATTTTTATTTTAGAGTTTGGGCAAACTATTTGACTGTCTATATCAAAACATGGAATTCCCTCCTGTTTTCTATGACGTACAAACTATATTACATTCATTCTGCCATTTTCCACACTTTTCTCTTGCATGCCAAATATTTGGCAGTAGGCTGTGGGAAGCACATCTCTGGTGTTGACGTGAAAATATGAACTTTGAAGGAAGCAAGTTGGAGGGGAGAGGAAAAATCCCAGTTTATTTCACTTTTCTTCCTTTTCTTTCCTTGAGAAACATAATTGATCATGCTTTGTGAGTAGCTAATATATGGGGGAAATACCAGTTTTCTACTGAAGTATAAAATTGAAGGCCTGGTTCTCTCAAAATGACAAGGTCTAGGATAGTGTTCTATAATATCAGGTTTCTATGACTAAAATATTAAAATTCTTCAAACATTGCCTTTTCAGAAATATTTTGTGGACAGTTTTTTCAAATCAAATCTTAATTCTTTTCAAAATAAGTTTAATACAGAATCCATAGTATTTTAGAAACATGAATCAGACATTTAAAATGACAGTTCCTATTAATTATGACTATTTTTAGTTCAAATAATATACCAAGATATTTTTCTTGAAGATTCTGTGGTCAGGTTAGAAATGTTTGAAAGGCTGTATATTTTTCTCAGGTTCTGATTCCTGCAAGTCCTTCATTTATTCTCTGACCCTGGAAATGAGCCTCTTTGCTGCCAGTGAATTCTCAGATCCCGCGTCCTCAGTGTTTAGTTCTCATATTAGGGGTAGAGCTTGGTGTTCTTCACGAGCTGCAGCAGCAGTTGTCCCAAGACTCCTGGACATAAGTCACAACATTTTGTCCTGCTGCTGAGTGCCTCTGCATCAGGCCAGGCTCGCACATGTGTCTACTCCATTGTGGGTTGAGGAGATGGCTCTTCTGATTTTTAACTGGGATCTCTTGGGGGAACATTTTGAGGTCTGTTCACTTTAAGTAGGTCAAACATTGCTTCCACTCTTCCTCAAGCACCCCACATCCCTTTAAAATTGCCCCAGCCTGGTCATGCTCTAATGGAGAAAACAGAAGAAACACCAAGGCCACTTGAAGCGCAGACTCCGTCCCCAAAGGTACCCCATCAATTATACCATATTCTCTATGCCAGTATAAGACTCTATCTAGTTCATCATATACTTGAGCAGAAAAATAGCCTACCCCTTAATATAATGAATCAGATATTTATAATGAGGAAACTGCTGGATGATATGAAAAGTGGAAAATTGGGGCCATTTTTGCAGTTAATCTTTTTCTTCCAGAACATGATTGCTTCCCCCAAAATTAGAGCCCCTTGGAAGGTGGATGATCAGTAGCCAGAAAAATTTTCTGTATGTATATCTGCTATTGATAGTACCAGTTCACAAAGCCAAATTTTCAAAAACAGTTATTTAATTTTATAATTTAAAATCATATAAATAAAACCCACAGCCACCTGCTTATTTTTTCCAATATTATAACTTCCATTTATTTATTTATCTATTTGAGTATGTGTGTTCATGCATGCACATGCTCTTGCATGCATGTACCACAGATGGCATGCAGGAATCAGAAGACAGCTTGCAGAAGTCTGTTCTGTTTTTCTGCCATGTGGATCACAGAGATCAACTTAGGTAGTACAAGTACTCCCTGCTTGCTGCTGCTGCTGCTGCTGCGTCTTCTTCTTCTTTTCTTCTTCTTCTTCTTTTCTTCTTCCTCCTCCTCCTCCTCCTCCTCCTCCTCCTCCTCCTCCTCCTCCTCCTCCTCCTTCTTCTTCTTCTTCTTCTATGATTTCAGTGTTATGGGCAACATTCTTACCTAAATGTTGGACTTTTTTTTACCATGGTGGACCACTTATATTCCCACCTCAAAAAGCAATACCTTGAAATGTCGTGTTTTGTCCTGCTGCATACATGGAACAAAAAACCCCTGGGAGGCTTCAGAAAGTTAGTTCTTTCTGACCTCCTGTCCTTTCTTCTGCTCCCTTCCCTCTCTCGAGGTGGGCCATGGATGCTTAGAATTGTTCTTCCCTCAAGGTCAGTCCCACAAACTCCAATCCCTGTCTAAAAACATAGTATAGAGGTGCCTAGGGAGATGTCATGGCTAAGTGACAGCTTCCTGAATGGAACTCCAAATCAGATAAGAGACATTGGATCCGAACTGAGGCAATGCCAGTGAGCATGGACTATAGTAGAAAGACAGTAAGTCAGCTCTGGCTCAATCGTTGTGAAAAGTTCCCAGCTATGGCCGTAACCGGCTTGAGTGAGCATGTTTACGGAACTCTGAAATGGCTGTTCTAAGCCACTGGAAATTATAAATGAAGGACACAAATGCTTGGCTTCTTCCAGCCCGTTTTCTTAGGTTTGCAATTAGATGCTTGGTTTCCAGGCACTGTTTTAAAGTGAAGACCCTGGGTGTGTGAATCTGGAGGTGGGTAAATGCAGAGAGCATTCTTAGAAGGAAGCTTCTTTGCTTTGTGGAATGTCACACCTCTAGGCTTATTAGCATTTTTGTCAAAGTCGCTGAAATGGCACTGCTAAAAGTCAACTGTTAGGGGTCTATTTTCAGCCGCGCCACTCCCCAGCTGTGGCATGTGAGACAAATTACCTTACATTCATCACTCTCTCTGCAGGTGCCACACACATTGCTGCCTGGTCAAGACACTGGAGAGCCTGGGGTTTCTCCAGTAGCAGTGGTATTTACTGTTTTCTCCATGGTTAATAGTCATGTCATTTTCATGATTCATGTTCTACTTTAATAAAGATTCTGATTATAAAATATAGTTGATTCACTATCAAAAAAATAAATTTTAATTTATTTTTAGGATTTTCTACAGTGTTGAGCGCTGAAATGGTTCTGAATGTTCTTAAGAATCAAGTAGCAATTTAAGGAGACATAGACTGACTGAGAGAGATCACTGTCATGTAGTCCCAGTAAAATCAGTAGATGCCATAAGAACCCAAAGGCATGATGGCTGGGCTGTGAGGCAAGGCATGTGTGTGTGTGTGTGTGTGTGTGTGTGTGTGTGTGTGTGTGTATGTATATGTACATGTATATATGTATTGGGCTCTTGCCAATCCAGGAAGTTTTTTCTATGATAACATTCAGCTGACTGCATGTAGCACTCTTTCCTCAGAGAACTGAACAAGCCACTGGGAGCTTTCCATGCTTCAGGCCTTATATTGATTACGTCCCAGTCCAGACAGACAGACATTAGCAAACACTATGTGGTGTGAATATTATATTCAAAAACCCAATTCCCTATCTTTCAGGGTAGGCAAGACCTTGTTCATATGACTCGTCTATACTGTTAAGGATGAGGTCGGCTCTGAGCAAATGTAGGCACGAACAATCATTTAAGAGAGTGTTGGGAGCTAGGAGAATAATAAAGCTGAGGAATAGGAGAGAGGGTGATGGGAGACGCGTCGGATCTAATGGATTTGTATTTGTATCTGTGTCAAAGGCAGATGATAGATCTACTCACTTGATAGCTACAGATCAGAATTAATAAACAACTAATTTGATATAAACTCTTACTGCATGTATTTTTCTGTGTCAAACTATCTTCAGTCATGTGCTCAGGTTTTAGTTTTGTGCTCTCACCTGTAGCCCCCAGAGTTATGATGACGAACTGCTGTTCCTTTGAGCTACTGAGAGCACCACATTCTCACAGCAGCCAGAGGAAGAGGTTATTTTGCTGTTGCTTTCAGCATCGCACCCGTACTTCCTGGTGAGCACACACATACAGGGTGTGATTGCTGAGTCAGTGAATCCTGGGATCCTCGAGGACAAGTACTTTCCTAAGACGATCCCCTTAGCTAGTATGTCAGTAACAGTATAAAATCAACCTTGTTTTAAACATCCTTACTCAAAATTTGCAGTTTGTAACTTTCTGGTGAGTGTGCTGTAATAGCATAGAGTAGCCTGTTTATTCTTTCAGCATGTATTTAATTTTTTATTGAATGTGTTCTGTATTGTTTAGCCAATTATGTATCAATTTGGGAACAGTCTACTTTTATTGAGTTACTGATTGTTTAAGATTATTTTTAGTGTCTTTGTATATGTGCACAGACATGAATGCTCATATGAATATACATGCCCAACGAAACCAGAAATGTTAGCTCTCCTGGAGCTGGAGTGATAGGTAGTTGTGAGCCACCTAACTTGGTGATGGAATTTGGTCTATCTGGTTCTACATGTGTAGAAGATGTGATGACAAACTATACCCTAAATAAAATGCCCACGTCCTAAATCCCAGAACCTGTGGATGATTTCTTGTCTGGAAAATGTGATTCTTTTCAAATATAACAAAATATTGAGAAGAAAACAAAGCAAAACATCCTGTGTTGTCCAGTGAAGAATAAAATGCAATGGGAAATGCCTTGTAGACCACCTGGCTCAGGCTGAACACAACAGGAGTGGTCAATGTTGTATGGAGACAGCTTAGAGTGGCATTGCCACAAGCCAATGGAAGAGCCAGAAGCTGAAGATGGGAGGAGCCTTCAGAGAGAAAGACTGACCCTATGGACACTTTAGATTTAGATTTTTGACCTCCAGAATTTTATCTAAATGGCAATTGTTATTATTTTAGCACAGCCATCATAGGAAAGGAACAATGTGAGATAGACAGTTTTCCACATTGTTTCAACTTAAAACTGGACTATCACACTCATCACAGCCAACCATGAAACTTGATCACATCAGATTGAATTGTATAAATGTAAACTGTACTCTGAATTTTTAGTGCTTATTTGACAAAAAAAATAACAATATGTAATTAATAGCTTTGGGTGCTAATGATAGGTTTAATTAATATTTTGGAAATACTGGGTTAAATAAAATGTACTATTAAAATTAATTCACCTTTGTCTTTCTACATTTAAATATGTAGCTACTAAGAACAACATAAAGCATGCACATGGCTTAACTTACATGTCCGAGATGTAACGTCTCTATGAGCAGCAGTGAGAGGCTGCACATCTGTCTCTTCAGACTGCTGTTGGCTCACAATGAAGCCACCTGTTCAGTCTTCATGAGTAGTAAAGAATAAAGACACTGCCTATATGACTTTGCACACAAACCCTGACACCATTTGAAGTATAAACATAGATTCTGTTTTCCATTTCTGTAGTTAAATTGTCTAAAACTTGTTGCTGGGGATATGGCTCGATGGTTATGAACATTTTATATTTTTACAGAAGACCAGGGTTCAGCTCCCAGCACAAACATGGCAGTTCAACACCACCTCTAATTCCAGTTCCAGGGCATCTGACTGTCTTCTTGCTTCTGAAGGCATTGCACACACATCGTGCACTTGCATAAATGTAGGCAAAACACCATTCATGTAAAACAAAAATAAGATTTTTAATCTAAAATTATCCTGAAGAACCTCTTACCAAAAGAACAGTGAATTTATTTCACCTTTCAGCTATATTTCTTTTCCTCTTCTGACCCTGTCAACAAAAACACTGTTTCCTTAGTAAAGAAATTGACAAGTTTAAATAAGAAATGTAAATGAAGACTGTGCTTTCATTTCCCAGCCGCCCAGACCCGAATAATCACATAGATACTATATTAATTACAATACTATTTGGCCAATGGCTCAGGAGTATTCCTAGCTAGCTTTTATATCTTAAATTAACCCATTAATTAATTTAATTAAATTAATACATTCTATTAATCAATGTATCGCCATAATGCTGTGGCTTACTGGATTTGTTATTACATCTTTCTCCTTAGGCAGCTACATGGTGTCTCCTCAATTCTGCCTGCTTTCTCTCTCTCTCTCTTCAGATTTCCCACCTAGCTTTACACTACTAAGCAATGGGCTGAAACAACTTTATTCATCAACCAATAAAGGCAACACATATAGAGAAGGACATCCCATATCAAAGAAAACTATGAATCAGCTTCCCTAAGACATATGAGTCAGCCACGGCTGTGATAAAACTATGTAACAAAGTCCCCCATAGTCAATAATTTATAATAGTAAGCATTTTCTTAGATATTACACTTTGGTATAGTAGCCATATAATGCTGAATTATTCTGGGTACTGGTTGAGGTGAGCTCAAGTTTTAAGTTGGGTTTGAATTTTTCAGTTCAGGCTTCCCATGTCTTTGAACGAGCATGGATCTGAGGCTTTATATTATACACTAATGTCAAGAAATCAGAAAGTTGTACAGAATTCTCTGTGCCAGCTAAGCCCTGCATCACACTGATTGTGTACACATTGTTTTGGTCAAATCAGTCACATGATCTGACACTGTCAGTAGGGCCAGTATTTCACACTGTCTGCTTGACTCTAATATGACTTGTTCCATAGTGAGGGAAGAGACCAATAATTCCATCTTCTATGAAAGAAACATGGTTTTCCTCTTACAACTACCTTGCATTTCAAAAACAGGTCTGTATTCTTATACTATCTAATATGTGATCAGATTCTGCAATAGGAGAGCAGGAGGTCGAGAGATGAGTAAACAAATAGGCCCTGTATTCTGGGATTTTACAACATAAGAGATACACAGTTCCATTATTTCTTCTTCTGTGCTTCCTCCACTGATAAGCAGAGATAATAGCATTGCCTGTTTTATGTGTTTATCATGACAGAGCCTGCACACATGAAAGGTGATCCATGAAGACTGTGATCATGAAGACAACAGCTTGACCTAAATATTTTAAAACTCAGTGTGTGTAAACAAAAACAACAAGGAGGAACACTTTGGCCTATATTTGGATTTTGTCACAAAAAGGATTTTGTTTTTCTTATCATGAATTCATTGTCTTCTAAAATTTCTCCAGTAATAATTCATTACAAAAGAATCTCCAGTAGCTCCTGGGATTGATGGAAAGCGGAAGAGGATCAACCGTGAGACTGGAAACTAAGAGTGGAGGGGAATCAGCAGCTTTGGCCTTCCATGAGCTGTAGGTGTGTCTTGTCCAATCCCCCAAGTTTTTAGAACTGAATGCTGGGATGAAGTTTGGGTGAGTGGCAGATCAGGAGGTGGCTATCAACTCAAAATTGCCATCAATTCAAAATTCTGAAAGTAACCTCTTCCAATATTGGTACAAACAGGACTCCAAAGGATATGGCGGAGGACCATGGTCTAGAGCAAGCACATCTGGTATCATTAACCCATCCAGCAGGGGCTTCTATACCTTTGAATACATTTTTATTTATAAAACTAAAAAAAATGACTACAATACATTTTACAAGTTACTTTCCCCATCAAGTTGGGAAAGTCCAGCTTGTGTTTATTTTTCTGGAGTCATTAAGACAAACTCTGAAGTAATCAGACCACAGCAAGGATGTTCAAGATAGTCTTATTGTTAGCGCATATTTGTAAATTTTCTTTCGTACCTGGCAAAGTTTTTATTTTTATATCATGTGTGCTTAAATTATAAGAACAATGAAGATATCCATTTTTCTATTTTCCTTGTTTTACCCTATTATTCAAAATTATCAAGTCTTACTTTATTTCCTTCTACAGACATAGTGTTTATTTCCTCAATAAACCTACAGTCCACAGAGTGTCTTCCAGATTTATTTTAATTGTTAAAACTTGTACTTAGCAACATAAAGATATAAGAGTGAACAGTCTGAGCCATTGTGGGTTTTTTTTTTTTTTTTTTTGCTTGTTCATTTTCAAGTTACCATTCATATTGAGCAAGGTGTTTTTAATCTGAATATCTCAACTCATAGACACATGGTTTATCAAACATTTGAAACTAGTCAACAATATTCTGGGGTTGTTCATTTCAAAGGTGCTTCAAGGTAGCTCTAGCCGAGTATGGAAGGTTACTGTCACCAATGCCTCTCTGCAAAGATTTCACCCAATACAATGCGATTCTAGAACCTTTATGTGTGGCATTTACATATTTTGAATCTTCAAGTTTTTAAAAACTTTCCCTGTCTTCAGTTAGATTTAAAAACCCAAAATGTAGAACGATTGAACTGAAGACGTCATGTGACCTTCCAGAAAAGGGTTGCATCTGATATAGACTTTCGCCAAGCTGTCTTTTTCTAAACTGGATTTCATTGAGTTTCCTTCATTGTAATGTGCTTGCTACTTGGCCGTATCTTTCTTGTCCAGAAAGATTATTACCCTTTAACCAGTGCTAAGCAAGGAGTAGCATTTTCAACTACTGTGATGATGACTGGCTACATAAACTGGAAAAGAATCATTTTCATGTAAAACTAGCCTGAGAGAACAGGGGTAAGAAACAAAAAGCAATCTGGTTCCCTGACAGACGTGACTTTACTCCTCAGTCTTTATATTGAGAACTAATGTTGACATTTATTATTTTAGTTACTAAAATCAAGGATTATTGCTGTATCTTGTATACAGAGTTGCAAAGGATATTTAAAGCTGCAGCAAATCCAATGTATTTTCTTCCTGCCTTCTATGAATTCATATCTATAATTTGCCAAATCTGCATAAACCAACTAGGAATAAGTAATAGAAGCATACTGTTAATCCTAAAGGGCAGTTTAGTCTTTTCTGACTCTGACTTAGGGTGTTCAAATGATCTGCAGAACAGACTTTGGGCAAAGGTAAGAGGTGAAACTTAGCAGATGTGGCTGTAGTGAGGCAATTGAAGTCTCTTGATGGTGCAAGAAAGGAAGGAAGGAAGGGAGGAAAGAAGGAAAGAAGGAGGGGAGGAAGGAAGGAAGGAAAGAAGAAAGGAAGGAAGGAAGGAAGGAAGGAAGGAAAAAAGAAAAGAAAGAAAGGAATACTGTTTTGATGGCCCATGGACATAATATAGTGAGGGAAATGGAGAGAAATTAGCAAGGTAAAAATATAAAGAAACCAAAATCAAAGAGAATTGCAGTGTTATGTGAGACCATTGTTCCAACATTCCAAACAGTTCTATCGGACAAACCTTTTATACTGCTAGAAATCTTTGTCCATATAGTTCAGCCTGGCAGCCACTGCTCACATATGACTATAGAGGATCTGAAACCTGACGCTGTGATCAACGACATGAGCTTCTAGTGGCCACTGTGGAACATGTGCCCTGTTTTACCACTTAGAGTGTGGCCCTGTACGGGTGTCCTCTGCATCCTTGGGGAGTTCATTGGCGATGCAGAGTTTTGACTCTTACCCAAATGTACTGACCTTAAAATATGAGGTCCTTTGGCAGCTGATGTGCCCCTGAAAGCTGGGGGAACCCTGCCTTCTAGACATTTTCGTTGGCTATTTAATCACCCATTCAGAAACACTGGCGATTCTGTTTTTATCATGGGTGAGTGAATGTTAGCATTGCACTCATTGTTTCCTACTGGAAAGTATTTGCAGCAAGAGTGAGTCATATAGTATTTTCATGGCTGTCTCTAAATCTCTCCCAAAATGAGGGCACAGCTGACCCTGTTGTTTGTTGACCTGTTGATTCCTTCATGAGGAGCAAATACAGCTTCTTCCATGGTAGATACTGTTGTCTGGGTTTGTGGAATATCTCCAGATGAATTTGTGAATGGCCTGGGTTTTTCTGTGGCGAATGATAAAGAGGGTTGGAATGGGGCTCTTGGTTCATTCTTGAAACCAAGATTTTAAAAACTATACATTTTGAAAGGAAGGAAATGTCATGAAAGCTGGCACTGGAAAGTGCCTTGACAGGATGGTGGGTTGTGTGAAAACTCTACCACCATCCCGGTTTAGCACAAATGGATTCAGTTCAGTTTAATAAGTCATAATAAAAATGCCCCTGAACTCATGGGCAGTCTAATTGTAATTAGATTCTTTAATTGACTTTCAATTGAATTCCCTCCTTTGTTCTCAAAGGGGTCATATATACTTTGCAAGGAGACAGGATGTCTGAGCAGAAAATCTTGGGGAAAAGATATCAATATGCCAAATTCTAGAAGCCCATTTTTTATTGGTGAATGATAATGTCTGTAGCAGGGTACCTTAGTGAAGACGGGGTGGCTCCATGAAACCATGTATCTCAGAAAACCAGGCCCTCTAGAGCACTCCATGGAGGATATGGATCTGAAGTTTCCTTAGTCCACCAGCTCTGAGTGGATCACCTGCGGCTGCCTGGATTGCAGGCAGGTCCCTGGTGAAGTCACTTCATTTTCTACAGGTCAGGTGAATTGCTGAAGTTGAAGCTAAGGAGGGTCCTCTTCTCAGTTCACATGGTTTACGTCTGCTGTCCCTGACCTATAGTTAACAGATTCCCAGCAACAGATGTTTAATATCGATGCCATATCTTCTCTTCAGCTCCCCTGTCTTTGTAAGATGTACTAATCATGATTCCGTGCCACTCAGAGTGACTCTGATTCCCCAATACGTGCTCATCAGAGCCCAGCAAGAGGCCCCCATGGACAATGCCTGTCCATGTCTGTGCATCCTCAGAGGACTGGATCTTCTTTAGTAGACCCCAGAAGCAAACACTGAATTGTTTTAGTCCCCCTTTCTGGTTTGTCGAATGAAATACAGGTGGGCTTCAAAGAATGGGGGTTTGTTTGGCTTCCTCACTTTGGTTTATTTGGTAGAAGCAGGAATGCCAAACGGCATGACACTAGCCCTGAAAGGCAGCCTTCTTTCTGTGCTCAGTAATGGAACATAGGCTATCATATGGCAAGACGGAGGAGCCTGCACTATGGGCCTCTCCCCTCTTCTTGTAATACCACCGTGAGACTGTCCTTTTAAGACTTCTTCTAATCCTAATTAGCTCTCAGAGGCTCCACTTGCACTATATGAACATGTGTTGGGAAGTAATGTTGTCAGTGCATAAGCTTTATGGCACACATTCATGCCATAGCACAATAGCATAGGAATTCCTCCTGGACTTTAACTACCACAGCTACCTACTCATGGGTCCTCTCTAAACTTCCCTGGATTTCTTTTCTCTGTAAAATAATTTATTTAATATAAAGCATTTGTATTGCCCAGTATGTTTTGGAAGGTGGTCATTGGGTTTTTTTTTTAAAGTCCCGTTATAATGAGAAAAAAAATCTTGTTTTCATTACAGAACAGTTGTTTTGTGTATGATTTCTTATCTAATTATATTTTGATTTTCTGATATACTGATGGCTTTGTTTCAACCCACTGTCCTGGAGAGGGACAGGTCCCTCCCATGCTTCCTTAGTTCACCTGAGGCCCTGTTTCATTATCTCCCTGCAGCAAAGACATGAGGAACAACGGACACTTCTTAGAGCTCCAAGAGACCCATTTCTTTTAAAACTCGCTGCATACAAAATAGTTTGTAATTTTCCACCAAAATTCATTAATATGATTTCTACTTGATTATTGCAGCTAATGATTATGTAAGCATCCTTGCTCATGTGGAAAATTGAAGATGTTAAAATAGCCTTTAGTCTTTTTAAAAATGAAGTTAAGCTGTTTTGGTCTATAAAATTAGTGTTTGGCTGCTTTAACGCTATACACAATGCTTTGCTATACTATCTGCTTGAAGAGTGTGCTGAGAAAAACCAAATGAGCTTTGCAAAAATGCCTGGAGTCTTGGCCCTAACACAGTGCCTGATAAAACAAAGTGTCTCAGAATGTTACTGATTATTATGATATCTTCAGAAGGCAATGGTATAGAGTGGGGCCTGCTCTTCCAAAGTGTAGTTTGTTCCTTAATTAAATGTATATGGATCCAGACTGTCAGAATGCTAGCTTTGATATATCAATGTGGCAGTTAGAGTGTCATTGCCCTTGCTTTGTAGGCTGTGGAAAGCTGTAGCCACAGCCATTTTATATGCAATTAATATAAAATACATCTGTATGCTAGAAAGGTGCCAGTCAATGCTGCATTATTAAAAAAGGTCACAGTAGCAAATCTGACTCCTGGTACTTGCCAGCTCGATGATGCCTCTAAGACATATACATCTTTATAGCAGAGCCGGCTCTTGATTTTCTTCCTTCCCTGTAATATGTGGGTACTCTTTCCTGCTCAAAGGACCAAATGAAATGGTAGAAGTGCCCCATCAGCTCTAAGTGCCCCTGCAAAGAGCTAAGAAGAGAAGCATATGCTGAAAAGGCCCCTTGGCTAGTCCACAGCATCTCCTCCCGGTTGGACACTCACAAGGGACAGGATGTGAGGTTGTAATTTTACTGTCTATGAACTACCGCAAGGATTATTCGTGATCACAGAGAACCATAAACATTACATATAATGTGGATTTACTGAATAATTATCGCAGTGTTTTCTTATCATTATATATTTTCAGTGAACGAGACTTAGAAAAGCTTTGTCTCTGTTTGAACAGCTAAAGCACAATGTCATAACATGATGCAAGGCCAAGTTACCTGGGGGAGGACAGTCCACATCAGGAAAAAAAAATCGATTGCCTGTGCTGCTCACAGTGACTCAGGCTTCCTAGAAGTGTCGAGTTTTAAAGTCTGCTTCTGTTTTAAATACCTTGGTGGAATAGAGAAGTTTGACAGTTTGGAAGAAAAAATTCTGTAAGTCTGAGCTGTCAGATATTGTATCTCGAGCAAAAGATGAAGTGGGGGAAGGGCAAAACTGAGAGAAGTTAGACACAAGGAAGCGTTCCCAGGTAGACCTGGAAGGATGAACAGTCCCTTCTCACACACAGAGAAGTAATGAATATGTATGTACAACCTTCCAAGTTTTTCTTTCTACCTAGAGCTACCTGTCACAGTCAACACACTGGCAAGCATCTTTTCAAGCTCAGCTCTTGATCTAAAAGTGTGTTGTGTGTAACTTGTTTCAGGAGGACAGAGGTGAAGCAAAGCGAAGAAAAACAAAAAAGGAAAGTTTTGTTTTCTTATGCTAGACAAGCGTTCATCATTGAGCTACCCCCCCCCCCCCACTCTTGCTTTTTTGCTTGCTTGTTTGTTTTGCTTTGCCTTGCTTTGAAAGATAATCAGGTCAAGGAGGAAGCGCCCTTGCAGCTACAGAAGTTTAGGATGGAATTGACTTTTGAGTACTTATCACTGGCTAGAGGTGCATCCACCGGATGTTCCACGAAGAAGAGTTGCCAAGAGCCAATCCATCTAGGAAACCTCATAATGTGCACTTGGACTGTGACGGTTCTTATCGGCACTCCGCTCAGACCTGTGTGAAACATATCATCTATTTATCAGTAACTCAGAGTTTCTGACTTGATATCCCACTTACTATCTAATTCCTTGGGGGTGGGGCTTGTGAAGGTTAATTTATGTTGTCAACTAGACTCTTAAGAAATGCCTTGGGTCTTAGTGAGGCATGCGTTGGGCTTTGGATGTTTCTTTAAGCATGGTTCCAACGAGACTTGAGGTGGATGGCACCAACCTATGGGCCTAAACACTGGAGTGGCTAAAAGGAAAAAGAAATCTGGATGAGTACCTTCAGTTCCCTCTGTCTGGTTCTTGATCTTCACTGATTTGAGCGAGCAACCCCATTTTCTCTCTACCGTACCATTTGTGTCCTCGTACCGTACCATTTGTGTCCTCGTGGTGGGTTGTACTTTAGAACTGTCTGTCAAAATAATCCCTTTCTCCTTTCAATTACTCCTTGTAAGACATTTGGTCATGAGAAAAAAAGTACTTATACATGTTTATTTAATCCAAATTTGAGTTTTTCCTCCTATGCCCCTGCATCAGCTTTGGTTCTTTCTTGAGCAGCATTAGCAGCACCTCCAAGGATCCTTAAAATGTGTCAGACTCAGCTGAAACCTAAGAAATAAGAATCTGTATTTTAGGCAGATGCTCAGAGGATTTGTATTCGTAGAAAAACAGGGGTGTAGTGTGCATTCTGATTTATCACCTTTGTGTCCATCAAGTTAGGGACCTCTAAGGAAATCAGTATGGAAATAGCAAGGCTTATTTACATGCTTAGCATCAGCGCTGATGGGCCATGGATTTTGGTGATTAGACAAATAGACCTGCTGCATTGGTTTGGTGGGTTGTGAGCAGTGATACTTGACATTACAAATCACAGACAGGCAAATGCGCTGCTTCCTCTTCCCGGGCACTGTGATAACTGGCGACGGTTGTAGAGCCAGGTGTATTTAGCAGAGACAGAGCAAGACTGACACCTTGAGATGGATTGCATAGATAAAAAGAGGGCAGAGAAGTCCGCAATTGCAGCCTGCTGTTGAAAATGGGATTGATACTACTTTCAAAAGTGATTGTTTGTTAGCCCTGACAAGTGAGACATTTATGGGAAATCAAAAGCATCACTCGTTACTTAAACTGGAGCAGAAATATGTATCAGAACAAGGAAAATAGGTGCAATGGACCAAAAACAGATAAAAAGGGACACCTGGCTTTGAGTATTAGCAATGATCTCTGTCTTGATATGGGCTGTCCATGAATGTATGCATTCATGAAACTCAGTGAATTATTAACTTAAGATCGGAATATCTCACTGAATACTAACGATACCGCAGTGAAACGAAAACATTTGTCTTATGAAATCTAGCTGCAGCTGACACCAGACACAGCAAAATAGGCTGGCACGTTCACCCTGCTGGTGACACGGAGGCTTCTGCTGTCAAGGCTTATGCAGCAAGCCTAGGTATACTGATCTCATGAGCATCCTGATTAGTAATGCCAGCTCTCACAGGTTGCTAGGTGAAAGTAAGGCAAAGGGTGTGGTGGCATAAACTCTGGGTATGAACCAGCCAGGCTCAGTCTGGCCTTATTTACCATCAATCTAAGGCATGACCTTTTTGTGCTATCGTTTTCTTACCTGTAAAGGGATAACAGATGAAACATGTCTTTTACAGCATGTTTGAAAAGACTGGATAATTTAAAACACACGAAGAACATATAAAACTCTTCAAGCGTGTTTTTTAGACAAATAAAGTGACTAGTGCCATTATTGTCTTTTCCAACAGTTTTATTTCTTCGACATGAGGAATCATGATTTAAGATGAATCATTACTAGATGGACCTGTTACTGAATTATTGAATTACTTCTTCTCAATGTTTTTGACAGTTACCCATATTTTGATAAATCTAGGAGGTGTTGGAAGGGAGCAAACGAAAATCAGACTTCCTGGTATGAAAAAAATGTAATCAATAAAATAAAGAAAAATAAAGGAATACATAGAACATATTCCTGAAGTTATCCCCACGAGTATCGTCTAAATTTTTGCAAATTATTCTTTGACTGTTTCCAACATGTATATAATGTGTTCTGATTACTGTCACCCTTACCTTACTTCTTGATAACACCCACCAGTGCCCCCATTCCCTACAAGTCCCTTCACACTTTCATGTCTTTTCGTGTTGATTTGTGAGCTTAACGAAGGCCATCCTTGTGACAGCAGATATGGAACTATCCGTTAGAGTCCAGTAGGTGCACATTGAAGACAATGATTCCCCCCTCCTAGGCTTCCACCAATAGCCAGTAGTTCCTGAGAGACAATAGCACCCAGGGAATCCCTCCCCATCCATGGCTGACTGCTGACAGTCTCAGTCTTGTTCCAGCCCCAATGTAGACAAAACTGCTGTGATGTTCTTATTGCAATGTTCCTGACATGTCCAGAAGACAGCATTTTGCAGCCCTCCTCCACGTTATAAGTGCCTATATTCTTCCTATCCCTTCTTGTGTGATGCTCCTGGAACCTTAGAGGCCAGAGTCTAAATCCTCTTTTAGGGCTGAGCACCCAACAGTCTTTGTTCTCAGCATTTTAAGCAGCCACGAGTTACTGCTTTCACTGCCCTTTACTGTAAAGAAGAGAATCTGATAGGGGCTGAGAATAGCATTTGTCAAGGAATATAAACATAAATAGAAGGCATTTTCATACCATCTGAATTTTTTGAAATAGCAGTAGTATACTCCCCCAGCCCTCAGTGCCTTAACTTCCCCATCCCTAGCCATGGACTTCTGACTAACTTTGTACATAGTAATTGACATGAATTCTCATGTATGGAATTAATGGTCCTTAGATCCCACCAGAGATCAGTTGCTTAGACCCATTAGAGTCAACCAATCATACTCCAGTAGGCACATTTTGCCTGGCAGGTTGATATTGTAGCATGCAAGGTCCACAGTTGGCTCAAAGCGCTGATGAGTTTGCTTCCCCCATCTCCTGCAGAGCACCTTAAGACAGCATGTATATTATCCCACAGAGAGAGCATCCCGCTCAGATCCGGCTTCACTTCCCTATGTCCTGTGACCAAGCTGTAATGTCATCAGCAAAAGATCTTAACCATTTAGTTCTGGTAGGCAACTAAGAACAGTGGCAAAAGCCTGTGTTGTTTAGCGGCCTTCCTGATTAACAAATGAAGCAGAAGGAGGTACTTCAATTTCTTTTGATTTCCCCTGGCTTCTTGGATTGGCCTTATTCACTGTGTAGGGTACCTCTTTCCAAACTTTAAAAACCAAGTTTATAAAGTGATGGATTTCCATATGTCTCCTTCCAGTCCTATTTTTGGCTAATACCCCTTCCAGATTTCTCCCCCCACCATCTTGTATCCCCTTTTCTGTTTAAACTGTACCGCCTCAGAATTTTTGCCCTCTGACTTAATTTTGAATGACTTCTCTCTCACTCCACTCAGACCTCTTCCTCTAACCCTGTGTGTTCTTTATGGCTTCCTGATACCTACAGATGTACCAAGTTAAAAGCATAATGAACTGGAAAGAGCGACCCACATAAAGTCAGAATATGTGGGCCCATGTTGCATCATTCAGTATGACTTTTTCAGTTCTGTTCATTTTCCTGTGAATTTCATAGTTTCATTTTTCTTTAGTACGAAGTATAATTCTATTGTGTAAACATACCTACCACATTTTCACTATCCATTCATCAGTTAGATACCTAAGATGCTTGCATTTCATAGCTAAAGTGAAGAGAAGAACAGCGAGCATATATATGCACATAACTTGGTCATAGAATATAGAGGCCTTTAGGTAAATACAGCTGGGTCATATGGCGGATCTATTTTTAGTTTTGGAACAAACTCCACAGATTTCCACAGTGTACACATTCATCATCTCACTAACCATGCATGAATTTCCCTCTCCTCACAACCTCGCCAATATGTGATGTAATTGGTTTTCTTGCTAGAGGTCACGCCTACTGGGGTGAGATGGAGTCTTAGAGTAGTTTTGGTTTGCATTTTCCTGTTAATGTTGATTAGATTACTGTGTGCCTGTTAGGTATACTGACTGGTAGACGGACATCTTATTGTCACTGGGGTTTCTACTTTGATAGCATCAGAGAAGGGTTTTGAAGCTTGAGAAGAAACCAACAATTAGAAAACCGAAAGCACCGGTGTTCCCTGTGGCAGGAACTGTCAGTGCACAGGCCTATGACTAACACGAGTGGGTTGTGTTCCAGAATCGGAAGGCTCACACATCAGCCTTTACACCACAACAGTATCTGCTGTAGGGATACTTTAGAGAGAGTCCACAGTATAGCTCAGTGGTAGAGCATTTTCCTGACATCGCCAGGGTTGTGTGTTCAGTTCCCAGCACCACATACAGACACTAACTAGATAAAGGCATACCTATCAATCTACTTAAAATTTTAAAGTAATATTCCAGAGCCAGGAATAATGGTTCAAGACTATAACAGGAGTACTTAAGTGCAGAAGTAGGAGGATCAGGAGTTTGAGGCTAGTCTGGAACTGGGCGACATAGTAAGTTCAAATTCTTATGAGGAGGCCATGTCTTAAAAGATCAACAACAAAACCAAAACATAAAAGCTTACCTAAGACATGTATAGTATTTATTATACCTCTCAGTAGTGCTAGATTCAGTGTTTTTCCTTCTAGGAGAGTAGATCAGCTAAGATAAATCAATTCATACTTAGTTGGGATGCAAGCCAGATTAATAACAGAAAAGATTTGACCTTCAAATCTGGCAAGCAGTGTGTTTCTATTAATCTCTGCACCTGCCGTCAGACTGCACGAGTCAGGGGCCTGATCTTACTCATTTGTGTGTCTCTCAGAGCTTCCTAGAGTAGCTCTGGGTGGGTTCTTAATATGCACGGTAAGTGCTTAATCAAGGGCTGGAAAGTGAAGAACACATTAAGAGAGCATAGAAAACAGGACCGAAAGAAAAGCTTGGCTCAGCTTGCTTGAATGATGAAGGGGTCTGGAGGTTGGGCTCAATTCACCATTTAATGCCTGTGCCTCAAGATGATCCCCCACATCACATCACACGCACATGCTGCACACACACACACACACACACACACACACACACAATACATGTGTGAATATGTAAATGTTTATACAGAAATAAGGAGTGTTGAATCTGACTCAGCCACTCTGAGTTGTAAGTGACCGAGGGCAAGTGTGGACCACACCACAAACGATGCTGTGGTGAAGATTCCCTTTGAGTCATCAACACTAATGCGCATGTTTGATTTTTACACGCTCCAGTGACAGGTCACTGGATTCGGAGCCAACAGAGTATTTGTGTAACTATACGTGGTGTTTATCGTCTTCTTGAAACTAGTTTACTTTGGGGGATTTCTCTCAGGCAACACTGTTTTAGTGTGAAGGCGCTCATTTCAACATCCACTAAGTTTGTTACTAAAAAAAAAAAAACTAAGTAATTTTTGTGACACCTGTATATGACAACTCTAATTTCTGAAATTGTCCTAATTTTCTGATGTATTCTGGCTGCCTCTGCCTTAGCCAACATTATCTCATAAGTCGAGTTGGGCAAAGTTGTTCAAGTATTAGAATTTAACCATCAAAGTATGAAGTACTTTGCAATGGTTTCACTTCGGTTCAGTGGTTGGCTCTTCTCTAGGGATAAATTCAGCTACCAAGAACTATGTACAGGACAGAACCACATATATAGGTATGCAATACAACAAATACACACACACACAAAGGAGAGAGAGAGAGAGAGAGAGAGAGAGAGAGAGAGAGAGAGAGAGAGAGATATTAACCCATTCATTCAAAGGAAACAACTTTGGCTTCTCTCGGTCTGTTCAAGCTGCCAGCATCAATACCTTGAATCCATTATTAAGTAAAATTACCGGTATATGAACACCACATTGGGTTGTTGTGACAGTTGTCTACTAAGTGTCTTAATGAGAGGGCAGTATGCAGTAGTGTGCACAGCATGGATGAACTGGACGAAAGGATGCTTAGCCCTTCTGCAAGTTGGGTGAGAGGCCATCATACCACTGAAAGTTAAATAAATTGTAAAACGTACACATGCTTATTTCAGATATTTTTCTTTTTAATTTTTTTAATTTTTAATTTTAATTTTTCTATAAAGACTGGTCCTGAGCCTCTAAAATGGCAGGTAATGCACCTGTGATAAAGGAGTCTACAGTCCTAACCCATGAAGCTCTATGGAAGTACATGTAGCTCTTCTCAGCACACTATTGCTTCTCTGCCGTTCATTCTCCCCCCACCCCATATCAGAGGCTCATGTAGCTTAAGCTGGCCTCATACTCTTTTCTCAGCTTAGAGTAACTCTGAGAGCCTCTTGTCTCTGCTTCCTGATTACTGGAATTACTTTTTTCTTTTCTGCTTTACCCCCTTAATCTCTCTCTCTCTCTCTTCGACCATTCTCCCTCCCTCCCTCCCTCCCTCCTTCCCTCCCTCCCTCCTTCCCTCCCTCCCTCCTTCCCTCCCTCTCTCCTTCCCTCCCTCCATCCCTCCCTCTCTCTTTGGCTCCCTCCCTCCCTAGCTCCCTCCCTCCTTTCTTCCCTCCCTCCCTTTCTCTCATACACACACACACACACACACACACACACACACACACACACACGCATGCACACAACCATGCCCTCATCCTTAAAACATAATTGCATCTCTTTAGCCTCTGCAGTGGGTGAATATAAATTTCCAAAACAACGAGGATCAGTTCCCAACTAAGCTGGTCTAGGTGTAGAAGCAAGGGCACAGTTAGCAGCAGTGTCTGCCGTCACCACAGCTTCGTTTTCTCCCTGCTTCTGCATTGAGCTAGAGTGCCCTATACATGTTGCGTTCAATTTTCTGGCAGCCGCAGCAGGGGTGGGGGTTTCAAGAACCACGTCCATGAGAGTGGACTTCTGTGCTGCTTTTCAAAGTCGTCGTTTTCTCCTATCTTGCAGAGGCAGCAGGGAGACCTGCCTAAGCTCACCCTACTTCCACTTTCAACTGTACGCGCCGTGACACTTTTCTGGCAGCTGCTGATTTCGTGCCGAGCTGGAAGAAACATAGGAAGCACTGCTTCATTTCTGCCTGGAAGAGCCAGGGACAGGATGAATTGTGATTTCTTTCCCTGAGACATGGAAGGGTGATTGGTGAGAAATGAAACAGGCCAGTGATTGCTCTTCACTGAGGGCCAAGTCCATGAGCAATGTGCTACTTTAGCTCCCAGTAGTTCCTGGACAAGGCTGAAAATAAATCAGAATTCTAAGGGAAGAAACATTCCATGCTTTCCAGCACTGTGGGAAAATGGGAGCTCTGTTACGATTTGATTGTTCCCTCTTTTCTGAACTCTATCCAAGCACCCTGGTTCTCTATGCACACAGAGATCATAAGATGGAATTGATCAGAAAAAGTGAGTTTTACTTCTTTTTTTTTTTTGTTTGGTAGCATTTTTTATGTAGTATTTTTTTTTCTAAAAATGCAGAGATGTAGGTCTGAGTGTACGGAAGATGAGCAAATAGATGACTGAGATGAACAAGATCGTGTAGTGTTTTTAAGGCAATACTATTTGGTATTTATTACCATAGCTCTGTAGCAGAACTTGAAATTAGGGATGGTGATACATTTGGAAGTTCTTTTATTTAACAGGATTGGTTTAGCTATTGATATGGGATTTCTTTCTGTATGCTGTGAATACCATTGGTTAATAAAGAAACTGTCTTGGCATTTTATAGAACAAAAGAGTAGAACTAGGTAGGGAAAACCAAACTGAATGCTGGGAGAAGGAAGGCAGAATTTAGAGATGCCATGGAGCTGCCAGAGGAGAAAGACAGAAGCTGCCAGCTGGAACCTTGCTGGTAGGCCACAAGCCTCATGATAAAATAAAAAATAATGGAAATGTGTTAATTCTATATGCAAGAGCTAGCTAGCAATATACTTAAGTGGCTGGCCACGCAATGATTTAAATAATATAGTTTCTGTGTGATTATCTCAAGAATCTGGGTGTCCAGGAAATGATCAAGCAGCCTTGGCAGGATGGAAACCTCATACAGCAAGCTATCCTGGGTTTTTTGTTTTGTTCTGTTTTTCCATATGAAGTTGACTATTGTTATTTCAAAGTCTGTGAAGAATTGTGTTGGGATTTTAGTGGGAATTGCATCAAATCTGTAGATTGTTTTTGGTAAGATGATCATTTAGCTAGAGGGGTCAAGGACAGCACAAGAAAACAGACAGAATCAACTAACCTGGGGAGCCTCCATGGGACTGACCTAGGCCCTCTGCATATATGTTACAGTTGTTTATCTTGGTCCCCTTTTGGGACTCCTAACAGTGGGAACAGGGACTGTCTCTGCCTCTTTTATTTACTTTTGGAACCCTGGTCCTCATATTATGCCTCCTTGTCCAGTCTTAATACATGTGGAGGTTCTTAGTCCTACTGCAACTTGATAAGGAATGTTTTGTTAGTACTCATGGGATACCTGCCTTTTCCTAAACAGAATTGGAGGAGAATGGACTGGTGGTTGTGGGAACAGGGTGGGGGAAGGACTGGGAGGAGAAGAGGGAGGTAAAACTGTGGTTGGGACATTAAATAAATAAATGTATTTTTTTAATGCAGAAGAAAATAGACGTCTCACATCTGTAGCCTAAAGCCAAGGAAGACAAAAAGTTCAGTTTCTCTCAGCTGAAAGCTTAAAAGAAAAACTGGCTTCTGGAGATTTGAAGGTTTAAAGCCTGAATTCTGAATATCTAATCAAATGTGGTTACAGTGGGTTTTTTAAAAGCAATCAGATGGGGTTTAAATGGGAGCTGTGGCCATACAGGGGCTGTCTCTTGAGGAATATACACAAAGAGGGCAAGAGAGCATAATAACAAAATGAAGGAATAAGGATCAAGTCTCTAGCAATGGCTCTCAACCTTCCTAATGCTGCAAACCTTTAATTCAGTTCCTCAGGCTGTGGTGACCCCGACCACAAGATTATTTTCATTTCTACTTCATAATTATAATTTTGCAACTGTTATAAATTGAGACATACATTTTGCTGGAGATAGTGGTTTGCCAAAGAGGTCTTGACCCACAGGTTGAGAACTCTTGGTTTAGAAGATCTGTAGTAAACAAAACCCATGACTTGAATGGATAAAAGGCTTTTTGTTGGCACATTTGTAATGGACCTGAGGCAGGTGAATTATGAGTTCAAGACTAGCCTGTGTTACTTAATAGCACCATGTCTTAAACAACAAATCAAACAGATTAAAACCTGTGTTGTGTCCATCAACAGACATAATTATTATTCTTGGTCTGTATTCCCTATTCCTGGGAAATCACCTTTAAACTGCAAAAATCTCTCAAGTATAATGAGCAACCAACTGTGGCAAATCAAAAAGCAAGTCAGCTGTCTACAGTGGTCTTAGAGGGTGACTATGAAAGTCTGAAGTCTGGGTTTTCTCAGGATGATGGTATGGGAGCCAGTTCTGTAAATTCCACCAAACTGTGCTGAGCATCTCTGACATCTTTGATCAGAAACATGAATTTTTATGGAATAAAAAAACAGCTAAATTTCTATCCCTTGGCAGTTAATAGGGAACTTGTGGGTTATGGATGAGGTGTTGTACCATTGGGGGTTCCTGAAAGAAAGGGGCTTCTTCAAACCTCCAGGAAAACAATTGCTTAGGGAAGAGAGGAGGTAATGTTTGTAGATCCTGGATTTTTTATTCTCTTTTTCTTATTTGTGTCTTATTCTCTTTTTCCCTAGAGTATACTCCAAGTACTTTCTCCTAGCCTTAGGCCGCTTAGATGAATGTGGCTGGGCTACCATAAGTACCTTAGTTCCTTAACTGTCGCTTAAGATATCATGGTTGTTATGTGTTTTCTCGTAGGTAGTTTATTTCTTTTCACTCCAGATTGAGAGTCTAATAAAGGATCAAAAAAATATTCCATCTTGCTGAAATCAGTGACTTTATTGGGATTATTTACTGGGACATGGGCATTTTATAGGCAACTGTGTTACCTAAGAGTCTCCTCCTTCTAGTCAAGCAGTTCACAGCTTCTGTTTACATGTGTCCTGAGTAACAGAAGAAATGCATTCCTGTCTGGTGGAAAAAAATGTTAAACCACCGACCTACATTCACATGTTTCCATCAGGAGCATTTACAGGGGAAATTTGTATCGTTAAAATGAAAGGAAGAACATTAAAATACCTGGGAATGAAGTGTGCCCAGGCATTTTGCTGTTACTTTGTTTTCAATGCTTGGGACTGAATCTCATTTACTTTTACGCTAGGTAAACACTCTGCCATTGGTCTGTACCCCAAGCCCTGCCCAGGCCTTTCAACCATTAGCTGCCAAGTGAGACAGACATTAGGTTTCACCAGGTTAGTGGATGAACCCGTAGATTTTTCCATGATGAGTTAACTGTGAGAGTGTTTAAAAGATAAACTACCTTGAAATCACCCAGCAGTTTGTTAAGTGGCAGACAGCCTGGATTTGAGCATGAACCAGATTTAGACAAAGTAAGTAAACATGCCTGTCAGTCAGGGACCAACTGGAAGGTCAGAGGAAGAGACCTGGAGGTACAGTCATTGCACTGTATGAGAATCAGTTCTTCAGATGCATGTGTCAGGCATGTAGCTGGATGATATTAGCCTTCAGACTGCCTATGATCCAAATCTTTCCATGATTAAGCCAATATTATCTTCTGCATTCTCATGATGAAGGAATTTTCATGTTGATATATACATACTCATGTTATTTTCCATCCAAAAAGAGCAACTACGTGTATAAATCGAAGTAAATCCTTTCCTGCTAGTCCTCTTAATTGATTTGGCATAGAACTGGCCTTATAGTGTTACATATCTTATATTAATATTTAATTAATATAGTGTACTATTCATTTATACTCATAAACTTAATAACATCTTCAATTCATGCTGCTCTGCAAAGTGGTGCCTTGAAAGAGCATCACCTTTTTGGACTTTAGAGAAAAGATCCAGAAACAGAAACTGAGGCGGAGGGAAGGGAACCAAGTCATTCCAAGAAAACAGAGCAAGTCTGAGACTCTTTTCCCCAGATGTGGGTTTCACTTTTTCCTTGTGTGCAGCTCTACTCGTAAGGACAGAGATCCTATTTTATTAGAGACCTGCCCTTGTGACCTCACTTAATTTTAATTACCTACCCAATACCCTGTCTCCAACTAAGGTCACATTAAAGGTTAAGCTTTAGCATAAATTTGGGTGCTACAGTGCAGACAATTAAAAGCTGTAAATGTAAACTAAATTTTAGTGCTTTCTCAAATGAATCTATGCCTCCTGCCATGTGGCTTGTGGGTAGTTTTTCTTTTCTTCACCCACTTCCTTCCAAACAATCCCTTGTTTGTTTCTTTTTTTGAGAAATACTTTTCCGGTGATCAAAGTGACCAGAAGCCAGAGGTGGTGTTTGAAATTGCCAACGTTAAACCTTTTGACTGATCCAGCGTATTTGTCATCTGAGCAAGGAGGAGAGGTATCAGTGCTACTCAAAATGAATAGCTCAGAGCTGTAGAAACCTAGCTGGCTTGGAAAACGTTTCCTCTCTGGAGTTCAATTAATGACCGAACTCACCTATCCAGCGCGGTTTCTCCTAGTGGCACCCACAGGGGCAGGGTAACAAGACCTCGATGACTTTGCTATTTGTAGGTCTTCCCACCACATGTGGTGTGCATTCATCAGTCCTGGCTGGAACCCATTACCAGAGCAAATGGACTCACCATCATTTGCACAACCAGCTGAGGTTAAACAAAGTTCTAATTAGACCCCGCAAGGTCTAGTAATATAGTTATCATTAGGGAGGACAAATTCTTTACAACTTCCGGTCCCTACCTAGATCCAATTGCAAAAGAGCCATCAGACTTGATGGTCAGGGGTATAATTGCAAACATCTGGGATTTAGCTTTCTAATGATTGAAAAGCAAAATGTGATTTTCTAATAATGATAGAGCAAAGAAAATACTAGGAAGAAAATTCCTGAGAAATTGTTAATGGTGTGCTAGGGAGTTTAAGTTTGGGGAAGAGGATGATTATTTTAATACACAATGTGGATGATGATTTTTTTTCTCCCGTACTTTCTGAAGATGTTCTATAAAGAGAAGAATTATGAATTACAAAGTAAAACATGTGTCACAGAGTGAAATTGCTGGAATCCTGTTCTCTGTTTGACCTTTAGAAAGATCTAGTGTCTTGTGCCTCTCTCTTCAACTGTAAATGAATGCTAAAAGTAACTGTCGCACGGTGCTGTTCCAAGAATTATATTAGAACATACACAGAGGCCAGAAAATTGGAGCTGGCACAGACCAAGTGGAAAGGATAGATGTCTTGGCCATCATCATTATGATCAACTGGTTTTATGTGGCTCATAATGTCCTTAGCCTTCTGGTGATGAGCCTCTGTAAATAATGCACAAGAATGGCGTAAAGAAAATCTGTTTATGAGAAGGTTCTCCATCATGATTAGTTTTGTCAGTGTGACATCTAGAGTGGGCATGGGTAGCCTGGGGGTGACGAAATCTTCCTCTGGAAGAATGGTGCTCTCTCCTGTTAAAAACGGTGCATTACTCAGCCAGTCATATTTTTTGTTTGTGCTCTGGTTACCAGCAAATTACAAGGTGATTCTCAGTCACAGTGACTATTAATGTCTGTGCTATTTATTTATTGCCCATTCTTTAGCATTTAATTTTCTATTATTAAGCTAAAGAGCATAAAGCAACATGATTGAACATAACCGATTTTTAAAGAGGCAGGAAGTTCATTAATTTCTTAATATATGTACTTATTCTAATTGTCTATTATGCTCCTCCTGGATTTTAAGGCTTTTTGGAGGCCCAGTGTTTAGCATATGATTTTCCTGTTTATTTTTTTCCTCACTCATGTAAAACTTTACTGGATATCTATCTACCTGTGTCCAACACACCAGACACCAGAGGTTCACAAATAACTTAGACTTGGTCTTTATCTTAGTGCTGTTCGATATTCCAATGGCGTAACTTAAAAATAATACCAGGAGGTTCCAGGTGCCCAAGTGTGTGAGATCAGGAGGGCAGGAAGTTTCTCCTGTCTTGTTCACTGCTATATACAGCTGTGCTAGGAAAAGATTTGGTGCACATGTGATATTCTGCCAATGAACTTTTGAACTGGGCAGATACATATATTAAAATGTTAGCAATGATATTTAACAAAAATAACCTTATACTCATCAAGGGCTGTGCTAAGCATTTCAGCACCAGATAATAAAGATAGTTATTAAACTTTTAATAATATTGTATGTGAACACAGAAGTCTGAAGAGTCGGATAACTTTCCAGTGGTCCACACACAAAACATATGGGCCATACAGAGGTCTGCTGAGCCCCAATACCTGGTGTGGAAAGTCCTTCTGTATACGTGCTGCTTTTATTGGTTAATAAAGAAGCTGCCTTTGGCCAGTGGCTTAACAGAATATAGCCAGGCTGGAAAAGATATATATAGAGAGTGAGAAGCCTGTAGCCTCCGCCAGAGACAGACATGAGCTGCCAGTCAAAACCTTGCTGGTAGGCCACGAACCTCATAGTAAAATATGAAATAATAGGAATGGGTTAATTTAAGTTGTAAGAGCTTTCTAGGAATACACTAGAGTCATCGGTCAAGCCGTGATTTAAATAATATTTTGTGTGATTATTTTGGTTCTGGGCAGCCGGAAATGAGCAAACAGCCTCTCCCAGCAAATAGCCATATATGTTACCATTACCCCATCTGTGGTGATACCGTCTGGTCCTAATATGACCGGAATCAGGGAATTGTTTTTGTACTTCCTTAAATAATGAAACACATGTTTAAAAGCAGGACACAGTTAGTGGGAGTGAGGTAATCCCGAATACCATGGTTCCATGCTGTGTCACATAGCTGCTTGCAAGCTTAGAGAATTATCTCATGCTCTTAAACGCCAGCAAAAGTTCATATCCTATTGGGACATGCCACACGGTTGTGGCTCTTAGGTTTATTGCACAAAATACGATGGCAGTAGAATGCCTGTTTAAATACATTGAGCTACAGGGTCAGTCAGCTGGGAATGGAATCAGGTGACACATCTACCCAGTGGCTGGAGTTTGGAGCTCTTTCCTGTCCTGCTTAATTCTTTTGTGGAACCACTGTAGACAAACTACTGAGCTGCCACCACGATTCCTATTCCTGCCATTCATTCCTTCAATGAGCCTTGTCCTCTACACGTAGACAGAATCTGAGGCTTGCTCCCAGATAGTAGAATTTGACTGAGGTAAAGAAAGTTCACATGTAAAATTCAAGTCCCAAGCCAGTTAATTTAGAGTTAATCAAAAGGTAGGTCGTTCTAGATGGTTCCAACTTAATGAGGTTTTTCTAAAGAGACTAGGTCATTCTGAAGTGGCAGGTTATCTTTATATGCGCATGTCAGTCAGCGACCTTGTCAGAGAAAACGTAGTGAAGAAATATGGCAGCTTCCAAGAATATAAGGAGCCATTGGGAATTGCATAGAGTCTTCAGCATCTAAGGCTGCTCTCAAAAAAAGCTAAGGCATATAGCCACAGAGCTTAAGAAATTGAATTCTGCCAACATCCAGGTTTAGTTTCAAAGCAGATTGTTCTTTAGTGAAGCCTGGAGATGTTAACACAACCTGGCTGACACCTTAATCACAGCCTTGTGACATCCTAACAGATTCTTAGCGTGGCTATGCCTGGACATCTGGCCCCTGGAAACAGTGAGGTCATGTGAACTGTTGTAAGCTGTAAAATCTGTGACAGTTTATGGCACAATCATTAAAATCTACTATGTGTACTTAAGGTGACACCCCAGTTGTAATCCTCAGGGGTTAGCTGGCCTTACTGACAAGTCTCCAATTATAAGAGTTAAACGTTGAGATTCTTTTAAAGATAATGCTCTATCACCCACTCATATGTAACAAAATTCTTCTTTTATTAAAAAACAAAAAAAAGGGAGAGAGAGAGAGAGAGAGAGAGAGAGAGAGAGAGAGAATATGCTTTATTAGCCGAAGCAGCTTTTGAGGCACCAGCCTTCACAGTGATTGACAAACTCAAGAAGGGAAGATGAAGTACAGCGAGGTGTCCAGAGTAGAATTGTGTTGGGTGACCCCGCCATGACACACTTCACACAATGAAAACAGGGATGTAGTCACTGTTTCTGATGGAAGTCTCACCATAAAGAATTTTGAATGCATGTCAGTATAAATTGGTTGGTTTTATGACATAATGATTTTGCTTCACTGACTGTGGAATTCTCATTTGTGCTTAGAAATACGAGCAAATTAAGACTTTGCATTTATTCATGTATGCTGTATCTACATTGAGGCAATCCTCCTTTACAATCTTATCAAGAAACTTTCCTTTCACCCTCTCTTCTTTAGTCTTTCCTCCTTTTTCTGTTCCATCATTTCCTGCGTTTCTAGCTGCATTTTTTCACCTACATTTTTCCTAGGCTTTTATTTCCTCCACCTCCAAAAGCAAGAACTATCCCAGCTTCCGTGTGTTTTCATAAAAACTCCTGGCTTTTTGGGGTGTTGTTAGGGGGGGCCTGTAGCTCAAATAATGAGGCAGCCTGTGACTTACCACTTCTGGCCAGAGACATTGATGATCTAGCAGACCAGGCTTGGGCTACAGCCTTCTCCAGAACCAAGAGCAAAGCTGCCCCCAGACATCATGCGTTGATATTTCGTTATCAAACAGCTATCAAACAGGGAGATGCAGAGACAATTTCAAAGACGGAGAAAATTTGCACAGTAGGGTGTGGAGGCCAGGAAACAAACAGAATTTCACAAGATTAGTGAGATTTGGCAAAAAGAGAGGACATTTGAAATCTACTGTTTACTAAAACTTTAATTCCTAGTATATACAGCCTCTAGCCATGTTGTGGAAGAGATTAGCAACTGTCCAAGCAGGCGTAAGTTATCAAGAATAGAAGCATGTAATTTATTTTTATAGTGGTGCTAATGCATCAGGACTGCTTTAATCAAACTATGCCAGATAAATACAGGCTAATACGTTATGGTACTGAAAAGTGAAGTTAAACTATATCTCTTAAATAGCCATTCATTTGGTATAGTAAAGGATCACATTATGTTTTTACCATCTATGTGGGTCCTTCTTTACTTAAGTCCTTTGTATTTTTCTGAAAAATTATTGACTATCAAATGTTAGCTATTGTAGTACTCCTAAGAATGGAAAAATATTGATATTGGCGTAACTTGGCGACAACTTCCAAGAGAGCGATCAAAAAAGTACTTTGAAGAAATCTTAGTAGACTTAATAGGCTATCTATACATCACCGAAGCTTGAAAGACTGATAAGTAAAGAAAAATAAAGTATCAATAAATGATACTGGGTACATCTTCATTCAGAGCATAACAGTGTGAGGCAAAAATTCTCTTAGTTAAAAATGCATGGCTATATCTTAGACATATTTTATGCTTGAATAAATATAATATTTTATATTATATTTTATATATCTATTTTATGTATTTATCTAAAAATAGATAATTTAATATTGCACCCCCCTTTGAATAAATAAAAAGTGACATTTACAAATAATAAACAATGTATTCTCTAAGTGTTGGGATAATGGATATTCATTTATAATGTAAGCATTTTATATTCATATAAACTTGAGGTGAAATAAGGATGTAAACACTGATAGAATTACAAACCAATAGAATATGAAAAAAATACATTTTATAACTGTACAATATGAGAAGAGATTTGTTAGAAATGACACCAAACCCGGAAACCATAACAGAAAACATTGGCCCATTGTCTGAATACTGAAATTTTCTAATTAATAAAAGAAATGGTAGGAAAGGGAGACAAAGAGTTGCAGGTTGGAAGAGAACAAGGTATGTTATAAAAAAAGTATGTCTCATCCCTCTGATGGGGAACTTGTCAGCCAATCATCTTTAAGAGGTGGGTTTTAGTTAAGGCGTGGCTTGGCTGGCACCCAGGGTAAAACGTGTACATCTCCCGGTGTGTTCTCTTTCTGAGCCTTTTCCTGCGGGACATTGCTGGGCTTGGATTTCTCATTTCCTGTTTTGTGGGTTTCCCCCTTATAATAGATAAACTATAATTGTTTTCATCCTTAGCTAGCCTGGTTATTTCAACATCCCTCTTATACAGAGGTGTCTCGTGCAAATCAATAAGCATAAAAGCTTCTCAGGCCTCAGTAGATGCGAGCCACCTGGCTCAATCACAGGGGGTTCCTTCAGGTGTCAAGTGGCCACAAGGCCCTGGCAAAGTGCTCTGGGCTGCACTAGATGAGGTGAAGAATGAACCGCTCATTTCCTCACTTCCTCACTGAGCTGACTTCAGAATTCTCAGCTGCAAAGAAATGTATCCCTTAGTAACTAACTGGTCACTGCAGACTGGAGGAAAGCCACCGGCTCTGCCTCCCTGTGGAGTTAAGGAACACACGTGGCTTGTGCTTGGCATGCTGAAACCATTTTCTCTTTTGCTGTGGATCTTACTCCAGAAAGGGAATTAGGAGGAGGGGGGAGTCAGAGATACATCATCACTAGGGCAATTTCTCAGAATATCCCCTCTCTAGCCAGCTTAGCCCTTCATTAGAGTCTTCTCTGCTGTAATCTTTCTTTAATCTACCTTTCTATGCCCAGTGCCGTATGTGGAGTATGCACTCAGAAAATCCTCAGCAAGCAAATGATTTAACACTTGATGCAATGCAAATCACTAGTCTGCTGTACCTTTTCCATCTGCAGAGTTCAGGATCTGTGACTAAAGTATTCATGGAAAAATAAAATAAAATAAAATGCTAAGCTTTGAGTCTCTGGTGGTGGTTTCAGCTCACGGTAGCCTTTACAGAGACTAAGGACTGTATTTTATTAGCTGGTTCAAACAATGCCTTAAAGAGAAACCTCTGCTTTAAGATCCTTCAAAGGATGACAGGCTGCGTTTTTTCCTAAGACCTATAAAAACAAGTAGAATAAACTGTGACTATTTCATAGGAAAAGCAGAGGTGCAAAACTATTCAGACATTCAATCAAAGAGGTTGGAGTACATGCCAACTCTTTTTAAAGAACTTTATGGCCCATATATTCATACTACAGGTAAACTGGAGTTTTTCCCTTCTTAAAAGTTGTGTGATATTTAGATATTTGAGCAGATGATATTTGACAATTTAGATGACACGTGTTAGCAGGTTTATAAACTTTTTACATTTCTGGTATTCTTCTGCTGTATTTTCAGAGGCTTCTTTTTATTTGGTTTGATTTTTCTCTGTTTCTTTAGGCACAGAGGAAATGCCCCTTTCTAAAAGCTTTCTTTAACTATGTATGCCGTCACTTGATGCCATTCTGCCCTCTACTTTCACTTGTATTTGATTTAACAATGTCAGCATTCATTGTCTTCTTTAAAGATGCCTATGTGGGTTTACTTCTAAAGTTTACAAAAACAGATCATACAGAACTATATGATTTTAGACAGTGTTCAACTGAAGAGATAATAAGGTCTTTGTTGCTATTTCTGTAAGGAATTTCACATGCATGAAGGTTTGTTTTTTTTTGTTTTTTCCCAAGAGGGCAGCTGTAATCTAAGCTAATAGCATCAGGGTCAAGGTAGCCTTAAGGTAGGATAACCTAAAAGATGTGTTTGTGGATGACTTGAAAGCCAGCAATCGATCAGTGACTGGAAAATACATTGCTAAGGCTATATAAGATCCTCTTAATGATGGTATTCTGATAAAAAAATGATTTAAGCATTTGTTAATTCCATAATGAATAAGATATGGCTGGTGGGAAACTGTTGTTGAGTCTAACGTTCTGATTTTATTCTTTAAAAACTGGGCTTTGTTTGTTTTCAGTGTCTAAGGAAACCACTTAACTCTTCCAGCTGGATCATGGGTAGGGGACGGAAAATTCAGATCAGTTGCATCACGGTAATTTAATGTGGTACCTGGACTTTTTACAAGAACTGCCGGTTACATTTTATCCTGCAGCATATCTCTCCAACAGTAAAATACTTGTCTTTGTACCTAACACCTTGGACACTTCGGGTTTATCCACTTTTTTTTTCTTTATCTGGAGAGTTTGCATATTATAGTCTAACAAGAAAGTGTGCAAGACATAATTTCACACTGAAGAAACTTGAAGAATAAAATCGGTAGACTATGCCATTATCTGACAATAATGTAATCTGTTCTAAAAGGTGCCATTGCAAAAACTCATCATTTACCTATGAATAACTAACCTTGGTTGTATGCAATTACATTTAAGCTGTTCTTTGTAACTGGTGACATTCTAGTTAAAGTGGTACTGGCTTTTATTCCTTTCACTTGGCCTTGTTTGCTTAGCTCTAGTGAGGCTTTCGCTTAGGGTATTTCTTGAAAAATGATATGGTTTGTGGCTCAAATCTTTTGAAAGCATAAACTAACAAGCAGACAAACCATATCAGATTCTTGCGCTTGCTTTTCGGGGCTCGTTTCCTTCTGTTGCGTTGTTGTACCCAGCTCCAACATGATAGTTTTGCTTCATCTTATTTTATTTTGGTGTGTTTGGTTGTTATCTCTTAGAGGCCTGTTCTTTTCTAATGAGGTACAGAAAAGGAATGGATCCCAAGAGGAAGGGAGGTGGGGAGGAACTGGGAGGAATAGAGGGAGAGGAAACTATAATTAGGATATATTGTGTGAGAAAAGAATCAATTTTCAATAAGAGGGAAAAACATAATGGGATATTGTGAGGATTATTTTTAAATGTCAACCCAATTGAATTGAGAAATTCATAGGTGATTAATAAAACATGCCCCCTGTGTATTTCTGGAAGGGCATTTCCAGACTCATTGACTAAGGGAACAAGATATAGCCTGAATGTGAGATTCAGCATCCCATAGACTGGGGGAAGGACTGAATATATGGGCATAAGGAGAGGATCAGTTGATGCAGGCGTCTTAAATCTACTTTCTTCAGTATTGATGTGAGCTGCTACACTCTGCCATGCCCTACCCTCCTGATGGACTGCAACCCCTGTAATTGAGAGCCTAATAAATCCTCTTCACTTCAACTTATGTCAAGTGCTTGCCATAGCAGCGAAAGTCTGACCAAAACAAACAAATAAACAACAAAACAGAAACAACGAAAGAAAATAAATAAAGAATATCAAAGAGCCTGGTAACAAAGATCATCAGTTACAGACTTCCTGGGTCAGAATGGAATATCTACAACATGGAATTATCATTCTATGATTAAAGAGAGAATTGCTTTGAGTACATTATCCAGCCAAGACGTTTAATGACTGTTAATTTACTACTTATAAACTAATCTGATCACAAAATAAGAAATTTGATGATTGTAATCCAACTCATGTCAACAGCAGATAATAAATACTCCTTATTCTGGAGGCTTACACATAATATTTATTCAAATACAGATGGGCTTTGCAGGAATCCCAGGACTGAATGAAACACAATTTGCTTACAAATGAGCTGAGCACATATGATACATGCGCAGTGACTGATCCCTGATCATAGCAGGGGCTGCCTTGGCATTACTCTCTTTTGCAAGAGAATTGTCCCTGTGCCCAGGGTGGTGGTTCTTCTGTTTGGAGTAGAATATCCTTAGTAATTTTTGTACTGTTACTGTGACATGATATCTGATTTTAAAAGCCTCCTCAGAGCTTTTAGTTAATGATTGGTTGTTTCTGTTATTTTTGTGCCTGTGCTGAGGCAGAGTATTATGGCAGGAAATGTGTAATAGAATAAAGCTGCTGATCCAGTGGGGTGGGAGCAAAGAGGCTGCAGCTATAGCCCTAAGACAACCTTCAAGGGCATTCTTGTGGTCCAGCTTCCTTCAACTAGGCCCTACCTATTACAAATTCCATCACTTCTCTAAGATGAACTATGTTGGCCACCAAACTTGTTAGCTTGTAAGCTTTTGCTGAGCAGTTAAGAGCTGACTTTCTGACTTGGCTTGTCCAACTGTGAAGCTCTTTGTATCTGAAATTTTTCATTTAGCTCCTTGTATTTATATCAACTGAGGAAGATTAAGCAGAAACAATGGGGCCTCTGACCATGGAAGTGTTACATAATTAATATAAAGAGGCATTGTGGAGAAATATGGACAGAAAACAAGGACTCTGTTCTTAAGCACTAGGCTTTGTTTTAGCTCTGGTTTTAGACAGACGTGAACAGGAGAAGACACACTTACATAACTGAACTGACAGCACTGCTAGACATGAAATAATGGAATGTATTCCATTTGTTTATGTACAGATGCATAGCATTTTGTTTATGTACAGGTACACAGAACAAAGATATGATTTGGTGATTCTGTAATATATTTCCTAATTTTGTTTTGCGTATTTTCTAGAAAATTTTTTATCTGTTTTAAGTACTTATAATTTTATAACCCGTTTAACTTCTACAGAAATAGTATAAGTTTTATTAACTGAACTCCAATTTAATGAATTGTAGCAATTTAATTTAATAATTAAAACCCAAGTCAATGAATATGTACACCAAAAGTTCAGTGAAATAGCAAATTAAGACTACCCTTTTAAAAATGTAACTAAGGTGGACCTATCTTTTCAAAAATGGCCAGTATTTTCACTATTATTTAAATCAATTATAAACATTAATATAAGCATAAATGTGCACTGAGAGACTTTCCCAAATCATAAACTCAGCAACAGGACTTAGCTACTTAAATATTTGAATGTTTTTCTTGATAAGGTCCAGGAGATCAAGTTACCTTTGCCACACCATTATCATCTTCAATAAAATTAAACAATAGTAACAAAAGCAAAATCAGTGTATGGACATCTATGATATTTAATTCAAATTGCACCAGAGTATGAGCCCTGATCTTGCAGTTTATTATTATCAAATGTAGTAAAATTATTATCTGATGTAGATGCAAACAAACCATCCAGTTAGGTGGAAACCAGTAATTTTCATAAGACTAAGGAAGAAGGTAGAGTTCAATATCTATTTAAAAATAACCTTTGCCGAGACCACTTCCAAAATATAACCCCAGTAGTGCAGACACTGAGAGAAACAATTAATAAATGGGACCTCTTGAAACTGAAAAGCTTCTGTAAAGCAAAGGACACAGTAAACAAGACAAAACGAGAGCCTACAGAATGTGAAAAGATTTTTACCAACTCCACATCAGACTGAGGATTGATGTCCAATATATAAAAAGAACTCAAGAAATTAGTCATCAAAAGAACAAATAATCCAATTAAAAATGGAGTACAGACCTAAACAGAGAACTCTCAACAGAGGAATCTAAAGACTGAAAGACACTTAAGGAAATGTTCAGCATCCTTAGTCATCAGAGAAATGTAAATGAAAACAACTCTGAGGTTCCATCTTACACCTGTAAGAATGGCCAAGATCAAAAACACTGATGACAACTTATGCTGAAGAGGTTGTTGTGGGGTAAAGGGAAAAATCCTGCATTTCTGGTGGCAGTGCAAGCTAGTACAGCCCCTTTGGATGTCACTATGTCGATATCTCAGAAAATGAGAAAATAGCCTTCCTCAAGACCAAGCAAAACCACTTTTGAATAAATACCCAAAGGATGCTCAATCGTAACCACAAGGACATGTTCTCAACTATGTTCATAGCAGCATTGTTTGTCATAGCCAGAACCTGCAAACAACCTAAATGCACCTCAGCCAAAGAATGGATAAGGAAAATGTGGTAAATTTACACAGTGGAGTACTACACAGCACAAAAAATAATGACTCCTTGAAATTTACAGGCAAATGGATGGATCTAGAAAACATCATATTGAGTGAGGTAACCCATAAAGACAATTATCATGTGTACTCACTCATAAGTGGCTTTTAGACATAATGCAAAAAAAAAAAAAAAACCAGCCCACAAATCACAAACCCAGAGAACCTACACAGCAATGAGGACACTAAGAGAGACTTACATAGGTCTAATCTACATGGGAAGTAGAAAAAGACAAGATCTCCTGAGTAAATTGGGAGCATGGGAACCATGGGAGAGGGTAGAAGGGGAGGAGAGAGGAATGGAGGGGGACAGAGAAAAATGTATAGCTCAATAAAATCATTAAGAAAGAAATAGCAAATAAATAAAAATAATCTTTGCTAATATGAAAAGTAAAGTTGCAGTGTGGTCTGTGGACCAATTGCCAAAGTCAAAGGTGCAGTGTGTGCTGAGCTTTCCTCTGTTTCCCTCTCACCCTACACAGTCTAGATATCTAGTCTCTGCTCCATCATCCTCCTTTTTCTTGTTCTAGAAATGAGGGCTCTGGTGGGATGCTTTATTAGGGTTCCATGGCCAGCTGAGTTAGCTTTGGGCATGGCCAGAGGGCTGGAGTACAAAGCAAGAGGTGTGAGGTGCTTTCCCTTGGCCCCTCTATTTAGCAGCATGTCTGCCAATGCCTGCTTATATTTTCCCGCCATCAGCTTTAGCTGATGATCATTCTGTGTCTCCAGCTTCCATCTCTCTCGCACTACCTGCTCCCTCTACTGGTCTTTCCAGTTCTAGGATAGCAGCACTCCCAGCAGTGGCTGATTCTGAGGTACAGGCACATGACATCCGATGGATGCTCCCAACCTGCTCATACTCCAGAGTTCTCTTTTAATTAAAGTCTTTTCACTTAGTTTGAATGACTTAGGTTTAGCTTTGTTTGTTTTGCTTAGGTTCTAGGGTTTTGATTTGTGTAGATAGTTAAGTGCCTAATAGGGACACTGAGAACAAGCACTGTGAACGAGACCAGCCAGCTGGACTAGACTATTTGGTCAAGTGAATTAGGCACTTTTTGCTCTCTCACCCCCATGAATCAGTGTTTATCTTGGGTCATAGCTTAGGTTATGTCCTATACCTCTTCTTATGACCAGTTAGTTCTACTATTAAATTCTCTAAAGTCATCTTGAAAGCTTGTTTTAATTTGTCTTTTGTGCATGATCTAATTATCAGTGCATTAGATAATATCATCAGGGAATGGTGAGGTCTCATTGATGTCTAGTTTTAGAAAAGTAGAATTGGTATTCTGAAGCTGCACAGAGGTCTTACGTGAGAGTGGGAGGATGCTTGGATGGATAGATGTGGAAACCTTAATGAAACAGTGAATTTTTAGAAATAGTAATAACACTCTAGGTATCATTTCAAAAGTCAAATACCAGTTAGCAAGAAACCTGGCTCTAGAAAAATTCCCAGGAATCCACATGGATGACCCCAGCAAAGACCCTAAGCAGTAGAGGAGAGAGTGCCTGAACTGGCCTTGCCCTGTAGTCAGTATGATGATTATCTTAAATATCACCATAGAACCTTCGTTCACCAACAGATGGAAATAGAGGTAGAGACCCACATCAGAGCACAGGACTGATCTCGCAAGGTCCAGTTGAAGAGTGGAAGGAGTGAGAGTATGAGCAAGGAAGTCAGGACCATGAGGGGCTCACCCATTGAGACAGTTTGCCTGAGCTAATGGGAGCTCACCAACTCCAACTGGACTGGGAGTGAATGAGCATGGGATCAAACTAGTCCTTCTGAATGTGGTTGACAGTTGGGGCAGACTGAGGGGCCACTGACAGTGGCACTGGGATTTGTCCCTACTGCATGTACATGCTTATTGGCATCCTATTCTCTTTGGATGTATACCTTGCTCAACCTAGATGTAGTGGGGAGGGCCTTAGACTTTCCACAGGGCAGGGTGTCTTGCCCTTTCTTAGGACTGGAGGGGGTGGGGTGGGAGGGAGTGTGGAGGGAATGGGAGGGGAGTGGGAGGAGGGGAGGGAGTGGGAATTTGGACTAGTATTTTTTAAAGTAATAAATTGAAATAATAATAATAGTAAATAAAAAGTCAAATACCAACATTCCTGTACCAGTGAGACATTTTCTGGGGCCTTGCCTCCATCTGGAGGCATACTATCAGGGGAGCTGTGACAGATTTTAAGGGCTCAGAGTTTCAGGTGTTGGGTATCAGAAGCTTGAGTTTTATCTTTATGTCCGTTTCTGACTAGCTGTGAGACTTAAGTAAGAAGTATGGTTTCTGGCTATTGTCCCTAAAATAGAGTTCCTAAGACTCATAGATGATTCAGTAAGAGAATAACCTATAGTGATGTCTGGTACATTGCAAATTATTCACAACACTAGACAGAATGAATGCTAATTATTATCATTAGGTTGTGGCTTGGGAAGAAACCACAATATCAGCGTGAGTAACAGCCTAGGTAATGGGGCCGGTTCAGCTGTAGGAAAGAATGTGCAATGATGGGCAGGGTTTTCTGCTATCGAACTGTGAAGGGGTTTCCTAAGGAAGTCAGAACCAAGCACTCAGCGGAGGTGAGAGGACTTTCCCAAGTTCCAGAACTGTCAAACAAGGAAACAAGCTAATGAACAAAATGTCCCTTTGAAGGACTCAACGAAATCTGGACACGTACTCTATAGAATATGGGTGTAGCAGGAAGAGCATTTTCAACAAATGCTGAAGGAGGAAGGGGAAGGACAGAGAGTGACAAGATGACCTTTTACTTCCCCTGGGTTCTGTGATTTCAGACTCTCATCAAGAAAATGTCTCCGACCCCTGTTGCATTGGTATTGTACAATTCCAACACAGGCAGCAATCCTAACGTAGGCTGTCTCAATTGACTATTGATAATGCCACATGTATCTTCCTGTTGTGATGGCTTTCTATGCCAAAGATGTATTCTGTGGCTTACAGTGACTTCTGTGATGCAGGCCAGCAGATTTCTTTAAGAAATGGCGCCAGGAATAAGTCCCCTTGCAAAGCGACTCTTTCTCTTTTCTGAAGCAGTGCAAAAGTATATTGCAAGACAAAGAAACCTCAAAGGGTCTGTTTTCCTGTTGACCCTGCCAGGGATTTTTAACCTAATCAAACAGGCTCTAGAAAGCTTAAGTGCACACTAGTCCCGTGCCTTTTACTGTTTCTACCGCTAGGAGTTAGGAGTTGATAATTACAGCTTTTCAAAGACACACAGCAGACGCCATGTTTTCATGGGAGCAGAGCGTTTGTGTGGCGAAGTGGCTGATCCACTTCTAACTAAATCTGTGGATGTGTTCTGTTCCAAAGGCAGCAGCAGAAGCCTGCGTTGGCAGAATAATTGCTGTGCTGGAGCACCATCGAAGACAAATTGTATGCCCAAGGTTGTGAAAATCCAGTCTTACAAAAGCTTGTTTCGGCATCAGTGCTCTGACTGGGACAGAAATAACAATGCCTTCCATTTCTGAGCACATTTGGAGAGAATTTCAATATACTATCTCGGTGATAATTTTGTTTTTGAAAAATGAGACTCCTTTCTGCCATCGTGCCTCAGTGAAGGGACTTTTTTGTTGTTATTTTTTTTTCAAAAAAGAAAAGTTTTCCTTCTTTGTCCAGATTTTTGTTGTTAGTATGAGCAGTGACAGCAGACAGCAAAGCAATGAACTCCACACAAATCAGTCTCAATTGTTTCAGGTCGGACAAGCAACTTTTAAGGTAAGAAAGGAAATTGCCTCTACCGAGAGCCATGGCACCAGGTCTTGAATAGGATGGCTTGGCAGTTCCTTCTACAACGACTGAGTTCTGGGATTCCCTGACCATAGAAATGACAGGTTATATGACACTTCTCAATACATCTACAAAGTGAAAGGATATTCCTCCAGAGAAATTTAGATTACTGGAAGTTGGGTATAGTTCTGTGGTTTGATTTTTGTTACTGGTAGCGAAGATGTTTAGGAATATATACTTTCTCCCTACTGCCTTAAAAGGAAATCACATTTTTTTTAAATTAAGGATTTCTTATTTCGGGGTGGAACCACTACAAATTCCATGCTCATATTTGTAAATTTTATTTGGTTCATTCTACCGTATCCCATTCATGACACATAGACAACTCCATAGACATGGGGGCGGGGACCCACAAAAGTAACAAGAAAACAGTGTTTCTTAGATGTTCAAGCTACTCTAAGCAGTTATCCAAAATTATGAAGAACTGTAGGGTTAGCTTCATTCAAACCGTCATGATATGACACATGGGACCACATCTTCTCATTGCCCAGTTGTAGACGGGAGGTTTGTGTCAAGAAAATAGCGTGCGAATCTGTATGTCATTGGGAGGTATGCACCCAATGTTAAACTAAGATTTTAATTGCTGCCTTATACAAAGGCTATAGTAGCCATGGATTGAACATGACATCTTCACAGTAATAACAGCAACTGCACGCTTGTTTCTGTCTCCTGTAACATGCCTTTAACAGCACAGCATTTGTTCGTTCACCAGTTCCGCTGCCATGTGTGCCTTTATGTGACCACACCACAGAACGACTTATTGAAACTCCATTCTCCTTGAGGGTAAGAATCAAAAGAAATCGCTTAAAGGAAAGCAGCAGACCATTTACATTTGGGCGGAAAGGTTAATGGGATGAGTTTCTTTTTGACTCCTCTCCTTAACTTCTTTCAGACTGTCTTTTAAAAACAGGCACGGAATTACTTTTTATTAGCAATACCCTTTTTCCTTCTTTTTTTTTTTCTCATTTACCACCTCCCCCCAAAAATAAACAAGTAAACCCAAAACCAAACAAACAAACCTTCAAAGATGTTTAAGGATTTAAATTTGATAGTCTCTAAAAAGTTAGCTGAAATTCAAGCCTAGATTCCTGCCCTTAAAAAAGAAATGAAACCAACTATTAAAAAAGACCTAGCAAAATTCAAAGTAAATTTCATTGTGAATATCGTCGTAGGTAGGCAGTGGTCTTATAACACTAGATTTCAAATGCTTCTCAATTTTAAAGCTTTAGTTATTTATTTGTTTTAGTTTTTTTTCTTTAGTCTGATCCAGTAAATGTTAGAAAATAAACATTCCCCCACCCCAGGAGAAAGAGTTCCTTCTCTTTGCCTCCCTTTCTTTCTATATAAATATTTAGTTTAGCCTGAAGCATTTTTAGCCAAAACCAAAAGCTCAAAAGGCAGGTGGCGAAGTCAGTTCTGAGAACATTGGGGACTTTATGAAAACAGACAATCAAATGAGTTAAACAGATGTACCCTGGTCCACTGCAAAGGCCCTGAGGTGTGAGGGATGAGACTCAGACTCATTTCTGAGCTAGACAGTTCGTTCTCGCCCTTGGGCAGACATCAAGGGCCTTCTGTGAATGTGAACGTTTACTTCCCAAGCCTTCGTGATCTTCCTTCTGGGGGTTAGGCATGCGCTGATGTCCCGAAGACATAAAACAGAGAGCAGATAGGCGGTGTCCTCGCAGAGAATTTTCAGAGAGCGTGAGCTGAAACAAATGACAGTCCGTTTACCAGAATAGAGTTGGCTTCCACAGTGGCTGGTTCTGCTAATGAAGCTCAGTAAACCCTGGAAAAGAAACATTTGTTTCTGTCTAAAAGGAGCCAAACAGGGGAGGATATTTGACTTGGACTTTAAAAGACCCAATAAGATTTTTACCAGATGAATACCCTAGGGAAACGTGTCCCGATAGGAACGTGATGAGTTAGATAACTGGAGGACTTAGCAAAGAGAAGGAAGGATGACTGAAGATGGAAAGTATGTTGGCAAAATGATACCCGTAAATAGCCATGCCTTGTCTGCCTGATTGGTTAGTTGTCCCTGGGTACCCCAGGTTTCATGGGCACCATCCTTACAGCTACACGAATTTCTCTTCCATTCGGTTTAAACCTAGGTTAAAAAAAAAATCAACCTTCTTTGGACCCTGCCAACCTTACCTTGTGATTTTTTTTATCACTTTCTGAGCAGGATAGCTAAACTCCAGACAATGTCTGTTACTGTGTGAGCATTCTTTCGAAGGTGGACCTTTGTAAAGCTACCCTTTAGGTCCAGCCCTTGTAAGGGAAGCTGCTGCCCCTGCTTCCCAGCATTGCCTTCATTGGATGTGCAGTGCCCTTGGCTTCCAGGGAAAGCCAACCAATAACAAGAGCCTCCGTAGTTACCACCTAGGACTCTTGTGGAAGATGAAGATGATAATTGATGAAATGTGACTTCACTTGGACTTAAATCTTGCCTTCGACTGAGAAAGCCTAGCAGTGTTCATCTTCTCTTACCCTCAATGTCTTTATATGTATGATGGGTTTAATAGTGCCTCCTCCTTGGTAGATGGCTGGGAGATTTTATTTAACAATGCGGACTGAGCACCTGTGTACAGTTTACCACCCTAGAGTGTGGGGGAACTCCTTACCTTCTGGGATCCAGGCAGGAAACAAGCTATGAACTACTGAATATATTGTCAGGTATGGAAGAATAAGAAAGGGTAACAGGAGAGTAGAAAAAGAGGATGTAGCAGGGACAGCGGTGCTGTGGAGCAAAACCCTGAAAACCTGGTTATGTCAGGCAGACGAAACAGCCGGAAATGACTTTTGGAGAGTAGGTGGCATCCTCTTCCCAAAAGATGTTGTGTGTAGAAGTTCTAACCCAAGTGTGACTGTGGTTGGGAGCAAGGACTTTAAGAAATCAATTGAGAGAGAATTTATTTTATTTTTTTTTTACATACTAATCCCAGTTCCTCCTCCATTGCCTCTTCCAACTCCCACCACTTTCCCTTCATCCCACCTCCCCCATCTGCTCCTCAGTGAGGGTAAGGCCTCCCATGGGGGAGGAATAAATGAATTCTATCATATAACCATGTTGAGGCAAGGCCAAGGCCCTCCCCTCCGTGTCTAAGCTGAACAAGTTATCTCTTCATAGGAAATGGGCTCTAAAAAGCCAGACCATTTAATAGGAATAGCTCCTGATCCCACTGCCAGTACTCCCACGAACTGCCCAAGCTATCCACTGTCATCTGCATTCAGGGGACCTAGATCAGTCATATGCAGGTTCCCCAGTTGTAGCCAGTGAACTCTCATCATTTCAGGTCAGGTGTTTCTTGGTGTTTCCCCATCATGGTCTTGACCCCTTTGCTCATATTATCATTCTTCGCTCTCTTGGACTGGACACCCGAAGCTCTGTCCAGTGGTTAGTTGTGGATCCCTGCATCTGCTTCTATCACTAACTGGATGAAGGTTTCAGGAGATCATGTCTATTTCCCCGTCCTAGGTAAATCCATGTTTGATATTCTTATAAGAAAAGTAAGGCACGCAGAGTGAATTTTCCCTACTTGTACAGATGAAAGGCCCCATGAGGACACAGGGACAACGCAGCCACCAACAAGCCAGAAAGAAAATCCTTACCAGAAGCCATCCCCGAAGGCATCTTCCAGCCTCCAGAGCTGTGAGAAAATAGGTTCCTATTGTTTGATTCGGCCAGTTTGTGGCAGTTTATTAATGGCAGCCTCACCAATGAATACAGGCTCTTCATCTGAAATAACAGTAGCAGATGGCCAGAGACGTGTTAGTGACAGGAGAGGAAGATAAAGCCAACAGGGAGCACTCCAAAATCTTAGCCTTGACCAGGAGTGGAGGTTTCATGTCAAGGGTTGGGTTTTTTTTTTTTTTTTTTTTTTTTTGAGGATGTGCTGAGGATTAAATGTTACTATGTATCTTTTAGAGAAGCTCCTTCTGTGAAGAATTTACTCTGGGCCAGAAAAAATGGCCTGGGGAGCAGCAGTTGGCTGGGCTGGGGACTCAAGCCTCCTCCAGAGAAGTGGGAAGACGAAGACGGAAGCATAGGTCTGGGAGGTAGAGCTGTCAGAGTTTGGTGATGGATCGGATGTGAAATGAGAATCAGCGAGTCAGGATGACTCATAGGTTATTGGACTGAGCAGCCGAGCAAATGATGGTGTTTGTGGAGATGGCTTTGCTTGTGTCTAGATGCTGTTTTCCAGACACCAGCAAGGCTCTTTCTGTCCCCTCCTGCATGTCATGACTCAGATGTCACCTTTGTGTCTCAACCTTCCCTTTTGTCCCATTTCCCTCTCTCTATAGCAGTTATCACCATCGACGCTGGTATCTGTTTTACTTGCCTGTCTTATTTATGTCTTATTTTGGGTTGGACAGCTCACAAAACATGGTGCTTCAGGTGTTCTGGCTACTTCTTGCTTTACTGCGATAATTTTCTTAGCAGCAGTATTTTTCTAGCTCTGTTCTTGTCACACTCACAAGCTGAGACCAGAAATCCTCAGCCGGGTGGCTGTGCGGGCCTGAGATTGTAAGCCAGCCGGGCCCCTTTGTAGCCCTCATTTGTCGTGTCACCCACGGGATGCTTACAGCCGTTTCCTGGTCCCTTTGTAGGCACTCATCTCTGTGCCGAGTATAAATTCCAATCTGTGCTCAAAGGTTGCAATCAAGCAGGGACAGTAATCACAATAATGTGTACGGCGGGATCAAAGCTTTTTATATCATAATCAAAAGCACGTGGTAAATTATAGGAATCTATGTTATGGTTTAATCAATGACTCATCTCTCCCAGTTGCTTGTGGCAGAGAAAAAATATCAAAGATTTGGTTTAAAAGGAGAACATACGAATTTCTCTCATATAATGTGGCATGCTAATATCTATTTTTAATAGCAAAACTTCATTGTGTGTTCTTACCATGCTTTTCTTTTACACATAACAATGCTCCTCAAAACAAAACAACGAAAGAACATCCTGCTTGGCATTTGTCTTAATAGAGTACTTCAAAGAATGACTGGCTTTCTAGAAAGTTCTTTAGAAGTAAAACGATGCTGACATGACTAAAACCTAATGTTCTTGTATCCATAGTGTTGTGTGGAATTTTGTCTCAGCTGCCGGCAATTGTGAGGCTAATGAGTTTGTGGCGGTGATTCCCGCCCCCCCCCAAAAAAAGTGAAATAACTGTTGGTTTACATTAGTAGAGCTCATTTGTTTTGTTTGGTAAGAATGCTTTTCCATCCTTAAAAACTGCCAAGAATGCTGGCCTTTTAACGTGTGTGTTTTTGCTTTTATTAAACACACATATTTCATTAGGAAATTTTTCATATGAAGTGAGCATGATTAGACTCACCATGTATCAGACAAAAACTGTTTGTTCTTCTCATTCTACCTAGCTGCTCCAACAAAATCCTGTAAACTGGATAGTTTTCTAAACACAGAAGCCCACAGTTCTGGAGGGTGAGCCTCTGGCCTGTTGCCATTGCCATTGCTTCTTACCGTTTTCATTTTTCTCTGTGGACAATGCCACTCAGAAATCCAGAACACTCCTTATTCTGTTGTTTTCGGCTCACATTGTGCAGAGTATGTGTCCTTAGTGTCTGTCATCCCTCTTATTGTTCCCTTGTTTGCTTTTCTACTGCCATCTTCCAGATCGGCAGCGCCTTTCATCTCCTCGTAGCCCGATGCCCTCATAGACAGTTTGGGAATCACCTCACTCTCCCCCCCTTCTTTCACCATGCTATGAATGTTATCTTTCAAAAATTTCAAGCCTAATCCCATCAGTCCCCATTTGAAGTTTTTCACTGTTACTTTTTACTAGAAAGCAAACTATGATGTTTATAAATTAGCACATTTATTGCTCATGAGCCTTCGTGATCTTACTGCTTTCTTTTTCCAACATTGCATCCTTAGGCACTTGTTACATTTGCTCATGCACGCACATGCGCGCGCGCGCACACACACACACACACACACACACACACACACACCATGCACAGTGCCTTCAAGACACATCCAGGCCAGGCCACTACACTATTTTTTTGAGTGTTATTTTGTATAGAAATGGTTATTTCTGGTCTTTCTGAAACCTCCTTCTCCATCGCTTTATTGGATTTCCCATTATGTAAACCAAGCTGGCCTTGAACTCACAGAGCTTTCCTTTCCCTAACTGTAATAATATTCTTAGACCTAAGCATCTTTATCTCTCAAAACACTATGCTTCCCTTTGTTATTTTCTTCATTTTTTTTATTATTTCCCTGAAATTTTTTTGCAATGTATTTTGACAAGCATTCACTCCTCCAAAAGTCTTCCCGATCTAACCCCATTTCCTACATAGCCAACTTTGTGTCCTTTCTTTTGTTTAGCACAAACCTATCAAGTACAATGTATACCGTCTGTATACTCTTGAGCTGCACCCTTCCACTTCATGCATACAACAAGGAGCTTCCATATACATCCATGCAATTTCCAGGGTAAGCAGCTTTTCTGGACCTGGGACCTCGCTCAAACCTTACCTTTAACTCTATCTCTATATCACCAGCCTTAGTTGAGCTAAATTTGTACATGTTTCTATTTTTGAGTCAGACTATTCCTTTTGCCTATCTATTTCGCATATCCACTTCTGCCTGTTTGACTAACAGTACCTACATGGAATGAAAGGCATTTGAGGTTGCCACTTCCAACTCTTCGATGAAAAGTTCTCCTACAGTCAGGGAAGCTGACCTTCAAAGCAAACTTTTCTCACTTAACGGTAATAATAACATACCACCCACTCCAGAACAGAAATCATGCAGATGAGTGAAATAATGTTTGTACAGCATTTGACATTCCACAAAATATTCTAATAACACGGTGCCTACTCTTTGAAATGTTCAGATTTTATTTCAATAGAATTAAAAGCCAATGTAGAATAAAATGTGAATTGCTTGTCACACTTTTACATGGAGGCACGGAGTGTATTGATGCCACTAGACAATTTAAAAGCTGGGTTCTTACAACATTGCTAATGAGTCAGGTGGGTTTGAAGGATAGGCAAGGATGGGGTACGTGTTCATGACATTTATTTTTGTGTTTAGAAAACCAGTGAGCTACAACTTGGACCAGAAGATCAATTGTGCAGAAAATTTTACAATACTCTGCCTGCTGGTCTCATTAGCAACTATTGGCAAAGCAGTTTAATTTCATCTTTGGGCATTTGCATAGTAATTGTATTGGGTATGAATATGCATTATATGGGAACCATTCTTTTTCTCTCAACTGTATTCTTTGGATAGAAATTAATGCAGTTCTTGGTTCATTATTAAATATCAAATTATTGATACTTAATGCTAATTGTTTTCTCAAGTTTGGGTCTCTTATATCACCGTGCTTGACCATTTGATGACCCTCTCTCTCTTTATTGTTTTTGGACAATGTTCACTTGAATTTTATATATAAACTTAGTTTTGAGTACAAAAGAATGATCTTGTATCTTGTAATGAACATTATTAGATAATATAATTATACACACTCATGTATAGCTATATGTAATATGTAATTATAATTAACTAACACCCTGATATAGAAGACAGATATGATATTTAAGCCAGTTTCTACTGTGAGGATTGTAAGGCTAACAGAAAGCTCTGTCATTTAAAATATCTAATAGACTTGTTTCAGAAATCACAAGTGACCTCAGGTCATTCAGGCCCTGCATGTAGGATCATCTATAGAAGCCACGATATTCCCCCTTTGCCCAGTGGGTTTGAAATCATTTTACAAACACTGCTTTACATGTCATTACCAAGATGATTTCTAAATATTAATTGCCTGGAGATGATGAATAAGAGTATTTTTCTCCATAGGGTTTCCCATAACTTGTGGAAGAAACATAATGAAATCACTCTGTGATGTTCCCCCCAAATGATGAATGTCAATATGAGAGCATTCAGGGTGGGCTCGCTCCTCTGATGCCAATGTCTAGCTGAGAAATTATGAACTAATGTTTTATTTTCCCGAGTCAGTTCGTGTTCTGTGGATGAAAAAGAATTATTTTCACATATTTCAAAACTTGTTTTACATGAACTAAAAAAATGGTAGAAATTTTACCTCTATCCTTCAGAATGGAATGAGGTGGAGACAGATATAGCACACAGCGTATCTGTTTTCCTGCATCTTTCATAATGTGTAGCATGTGCTAGATGCCATAGCTGCAGTTACAGATTGACGTCATCCAGGGTTTTGCTAAGAGAATGCAAGGTCAACTTTCCCACATTACCTCAGAGCATTCATGTTCTCCAGAATAGTGACTCTCTATTCACATGAAGCATCCTGTCCCAAATGAATACCTCCTGGAGCTGAATGGACTAATTCTCATACATTTCTCTGCCTATCCCAACACCACTGGAAATAGGCTTTCCTTCCAAATATCAATCAAAGTTAAGTCCATGCAGGACAGAGATGGCTCAGAAACATGGATTAAACTAAGAATCTGTATGTTAAGTGCAATAAATTATACTCTGAAAAAAAAGCATAATAGTTTTTTTCATGCATGGAATTTAGAAGAAGAAAGAAAATGGGTGGCGTGGAATTTTTTGGGAGGAGGAGGCCAGGAGAAGAGGAAGGAGGAAGAGAAAGGCAGTGACAGATGGATATAATGAGAGCGTGTGTGCTGCATGCATCAAGAACATGCCACATTGAAAATCCTTTATTCCGTGTAACTGATTTTCACAGACAACAAAGGAAGCTTTCTGCACAGGGAAGTTTTATTGGGTGTACTCTGACTTTCTGTGTGAAGATGTCATGTGGCCATGTCTGTGTGGTGACTATGGTTTGTTGTTCAAATCTGCTGCGTTCTGCTCAGTGCCTTGCACTATCTTCTTCATCTGTCCCACAATTTTACAAGGAAGTGAAAGCTTTAAAAAAAATCCTTGACCCTTTCCTCGACACTATGACTTTTGAGGTATTGAGTGTTGCACGGATCACCAGGGACTCTGCTGTCTGAGCTGTTCTTGCGGGGAGGAGCTTGTGTGGGACTGCAGGTGAAACTGGCCAGCTCCGGTAAGATTTCTGCTGCAGGGGACATGAACACACTCATTATCGGCCCTTTCTCAGCCAGTGACTCTTTCCCATAAGGAGCTGCTTAGTATTAGAAACAGAGCCACTGCAACTGAGGAACATAAATTTAATTGAAGGAATTCCGTTTAATGAGATTAAATTTAAGTAGCTGCCTACCATACTTGATTCTCCTGGAGGACTTAACAAAGACATTTACAACTTGCTAGCTTTTCCTTTTCCTAGTCTTGAGGACTGAGTCAAATGGTGCCTCTTACTTTTTTGAACTCTTTAAATCTTTTAAACTGACACACAGAGATTTACATTATTATGAGGTTTTATGTAATTTCTTTTCATACCTATAAACATTGTACAGTGTTTCACTTAGGATAAGCATAAGTATCTGCTACCACTTAGTAGTTCTTTGTGATAAAACTGCAAATTTCGTGCTGTAGCTATGTTTAAATGTGAGCTGTTGTAATCTTTATCTGGAGTCACCCTTCTATGCAACAGAACACCGAACTAATTCTTATTGTGTCCCAGTGGGCCAAACCATGTGCCTTCTCCTCTCTTCAGGCCTTTAGATACCACCATTCTCCTCCCAGCTTCTAGAAGATTGACTTGTTTTAGGGCATCTCCAGAACCTGGCATTGGATCAAGAACAATTTACGCATCTTGTAAATGGCCTTCTTGTTAACAGCCCTAGTCTATGGTTATAGAGAAGATTTATAGTACTGTCAGATGTTAAAAAGACTTGACTTTGAAGGTATGAGACACAGTAGGTGGATAGATTTGCCTCCACCAATTATGGTAACGTTTCTGACAAGAGATTTTATCCTCTAAGCATCAATTTCCTCATCTCAAAATAGCAATCATGATTATGGAGATGTAATACTTAGCTCACAGACTTGCTGCAGTGTTCCCATGGGGTATTTGGCACATCGTTTTCACAGAGGAATTTACTCTGGAAATCCTTGGCCTTGTCAATATGAGCTCTTTCATCTTCAGTTATATTTCTGGTGAGATCATACAGAAAGTTGCTTAGACATAACTATATCTAATTGCTAGATTAAATAATAGCATAAAAGGTGTAGGATGTACTCCAGACTTAGAGCATTGCACCAGGTTTGTTCCCAGCACTGCTAATATAACAACAACAACAATAATAGCAACAACAGCTGTATACAGATTCCTGTGTGTTGAAAGCAGTCTGAGGGTCCTGGGGCAGTGCTTTATTTCTATTTTATTTTATGTGAAAAAAGGATAGTATTTTTGGTCCGGGTTTTTTTCTTAAATTTAATTTTATCCTTTAAAAAAGTTGTCATAAATGAATGGTGATGTGATTGGGATTCTAGAAGTCCATCATGTCCAGAAAATACCCATTCCAGTTATGAAGCATATACTTTCTTCCTTTGGCAGTGATAAAAATGTTTTCTTTTTTTCCACTTGAATAACTTTCCTTTGGGACATCATTTTGGTTCGTATGACCCTTGTAAAGAACACATAGACACACACACACACACAGAGCACTCATATGCAGAAACATACATGGGCATTCCCAGTTCCCAATTCCCTCTCTCTCTCTCTCTCTCTCTCTCTCTCTCTCTCTCACACACACACACACACACACACACACACACACAAATGCTTTTTATTTAAACCTTTGGTTTCCTAGTGAAAATAGGAAACTACCACAGCTAGAATTTTGTGAGTATGAAAAGTTATTCTAAACACTTCACACACAAAAACTCATGGAATCACCATTGAGACTGAGAGAAACATTAATGTTTTTTACTTTCTGCTATTGTGTTGAGTTCTGGAAATATCGATAGTCCTCTAATTCCTTATAATGGCATGAAACAGTCACCTAGTGACCTTTGTACAGTCATGATTTATGTATGGGTGAAACTGGGAGCTTCACCATTTAAGGGTGGTTGAGTAAGACATATTGAGGCATTTCTGAAAAAAAAACAGATTGATTTTGCATTTCTTAATGGGCTTATACTTTATAAATGCAGCCATCTCTTTTATATATTCTTAAACAAGCTCCATAGACCTTATTAAGTAATTTCCTGTTATGAGTTTAAATGTTTTGTTTAAACCGTGGTGTTGAAGTCAACCCAACTCCTATTTGCATCCATCAGTGTTTATTGATATGTAGCCTTTGTTCTAGATTGCTTTCTAAAGTAAGCCGATCAGTCCAACTAACCGTAAAAGCCAACAGTCACACAAGATTGAGTGAATTTTTGCTGGTATCTTTGGGAGGAAGGAGAGCAGGATTGGGAACACTGTCCTAAAAACCCCATGGTTCTCTTGCCTCCTTACAAAATAAGAACTTTGTGCAAAATACTTGATTTCTCCTAACAATTTGCAGGTGTAAAAGACCAAGTATGTTGACTGCTTACTAGTCAGAACACTTCTGGAAAGAATCTTTTATCAGGAACAAAAATGCGTAACGCTGGAAAGAATGCCCTTCCATGTCCCTTCAACCTTGAATAAATGAAGAATTTATTATGTTACTTCTATTTGTAGAATCAATAACAATAAACATTTGTACAGCTACCACTGGTTCCTTATCTTAGGAAGCCTCTGGATGGCCCCTTTTCCCTCCGTGTCATCCTCACCTGTGTAATCATTCTTGTGAATTTTTGCTTATTTTCTGCATATTCTCTTTATCTCATATCAAATGATTTCAAAACCGTGTTGAGTAATGTTTACATATCTAAGCATCTGTACTTGGAAAGAATTTTGTGGTGAATGCAGATGGACTCAGTTGTCTATAGCCTTATCAGTCTTGATTTTGAATTGAATTAATGCTGCTTCAATTTTCGTTCATGTTGATGTGATTAGCTAGCCATGATTATTTTTGCTGTTCTTATCTTCATTGTTTCAATTTTGATATTTTATGCAATGATTTCAATTAATCTGAAAGCATATAATGAGCTCTGTTTTATAAAAATATCCTTCCTCTTGTATGATAATGCATTAAGCATTTGAAGTTCAACAGTGGTCATCTTGTATCTAGGTTTCTCAAGGCACAGAAATTTGACATTTTTAACATACTAAGTGATTGTATGAATTTGCTCTTGTGTCCACTTGCTTTTGAGGTTCAACTCTCTGCATGTTTCACTTGTCAGTTGGAGTTTTTGTTTCATGGGAAGTCTTCTAATGACATATTGTTAAAGAGGTTATATTTTATTTGAATGAAAATGGGGTTCTTTTCTCTTTCATTTCTGAAGGTTTATTTTCTGGGGTTTTGGTTTCAAGTTGATGCTAGTTCCTTATTAGCACATAGCAACTATATTCCACAAACTGATGTCAGCTACTGTGGCTGATAAGACAATCTTCTTGTTACTCCTTTGAAGCTATCGTTCTCTCTGGTCATTGTTAATATTTTCGTTTAGTCTTTTATCTTCTGCCATTTCCCCTTGTCTTTGTCAATGTTCTATAGCTGCTAAGAAATGCATGAAAATGGCAACTCTTATAAAGAAAAACACTTATTTGGGGCTTCGTTTCAGCTCCACAGATTTAGTCCATTAACAGTATGGTGAGAAGCATGAAGACATGCAGGCAGACATGGAGCTGGAGAAAGAGCTGATAATTCTACATCTTAAGCCTTTGGTTAGGGAGTTGCTTTGTTGATGTATACCTTGGTGCTGGACTCCACAACTCTGCATTGGTCTTTTTTTCTGAGCTTCTTTCTTGTTAATTATTTGATTTTAATTGACTAGCACATAATATTTGTACATATCCTTGAGATTCAATGTGATGTTTTGATTTCCACACACATTGGGTAATGATAAAATCAGGGTAATTAGCAAATATATCACCTTAAATTTGTCATTTCCTTTTGGAGAGTCCAGTCATAATAATTACATCTATTTTGAGATACACAATGCATTATCATTTGCTAGGTTCATCGTGTTCTCTTAAGCATAACAGATCTTATTCGTGTTTGTTTATTTTTTATGAGTTATGTTTTCATTCTTTATTCTAGGAAGTGTTAGTCGTTCCCAGATAATTCTTGATTCTAGAGTTTTTATGTTCTAAAATTATTATATAGTTCCGATTCTTGCTGAAGTAACTTTGTCATCTTATATATTTATTTTCTTTTCTAGGGTAAGTATTATCTCTCTTATATGGGCACTCCAATAAAGATTTGTTAGTTTGAGCTAGATTGTGAAGGGGATTGATATAGATAGTCAATCAATGATCAATAAACAGTTTTGAGCACCCAACACACACACACACACACACACACACACACACACTGCAAGCCATAAATCAAGTAAAAATCAGTATGTATTGATACCATCTCAGAGGAAAGACTTTCCTTTCATTAAATGTTCAAGGAAAACACAACAATTCCTTGATATCTACTAAAAAGATTTTTCTCTATCTTAGCTCTTCCAACTGCATAAGAGATCTGCAATTGAATTACACACCCCATTAAACTCCCAAACTCAAGCTCTGCACTGTTCCAGTTATTTACCTAAAAATCAGGGAAATAAAACTTCAAGGTCAACAAGACTGCAGATGGGATAAAGTGCTGTATCCAACAAGCTCCAGGGATTGACCTGACTCTGGTGGCAAGGGAATGAAGAAAAGACAAATGCTTGTATACATATAAAAGCTAACATCAGGTGGAATAGGGTTTCTGATGGAGAAGACGACACAGAAATGTAGAAGCTTAGTGCGTATATTTTAGACAACTGAACAGGGGAACATAAGTTATATATATATATATATATATATATATATATATATATATATATATAAAATTGTTAAGTGGAGTCCTATTAATATATATATATGTATATATATATATATATCTGAATTAAGAAAGTGGGGGTTTATGGTATGTAGCTGAAGAAGGAAGTGGGGTTATTAGATACAGATAAACAAGGAGGCAGAGTTTTGTTATTAGATACAGATAAGCTGAATCAAGAGTGTTATATATATATATATATATGATATATAGGATATAGGCTACCTGATGTGTGATCCCTATGAAAGGGTTATTTGATCCCCAAAGGGGTCACAACCTACAGGTTGAGAACTGATGACTTAAAGAAATATGGGTGAGGGGTTACTTACAGGTGCAAAAATGATTCAATGACAGATGCATCACCAAAGGCCTAAGCCCAGAGCACACTGCACAGCCTGTAGACACCTTGACAGGTTGATGTATGTCTCTTCCAGGTAGTTCAGTTTGGTTGGTCTTAGCTTCTTGCATGCTGTTAGGCTGACCCAAGCCTCTTCTAGGCACCTCAGATTGTATGAGAGAGGTTCTCAGAAGTCCTTACTGCTTATATCTTCTATGAGACTGAGGACTCCAGTGAATCTACTCAGTTTCAGGGACTTCCTGAAGCCACTGAGTTGTTTAATTTGTGAATTTAACCAACTTCTCTGCAGTGTAGAGTACATCACCTCTCCTTACAATACCCCATTGTTTCAAGTCACTGTAAGCATTCTGTTCCTTAATGAACTTTCCTCATAGAATATTCTGTTTTGCACTCCCTTTTAATATCTTCTCTTAAAAATATCCTGTTTTTTTACCTCCCCTTTAACATTCTATGTCTTACAGAGCTTCCCTCCAAAATTAACGATTTTTTTACTTCCTAGGAAACTTCTACACAACACATTATTTGTATTCAGGAACATGTGTGTGTGTCTGTGTTCACATGTGTGTGCATTCATGCACTTGGATGTCTACATAAAAATAGCATGCATGTAGCACTCAAATAAGAAGCCACAGGATGCAATTCTGTCTTTTATCATATGGGTTTCAGATATAGAACTCAGATGGTCAGATTTGGAAGTCAGCATCATTATCTTCTAAACCATCTACTGGCCCTACACTTGTTTTTTTTTTTTAATCCACGACATTATAAAATTGTTAAGTGGAGTCCTATTAAAGATAGAGTCTTCTGTGTCCCTAGGTAGAGAGGCATGGACAGTGAGAAACTTGCCATGTGTGGCACTCATATGTCTGCTGCTTTCAATCATTCCAAAGCCATTAATACTCCCGATGATGTCATCTATCTCACATTGCTTCATGATAGCTTCCAGAGCATATTCTGCCAAATATGTTCCTGTACTCAACACATATTATATTTCTGATTCTACTAGTCATAAAAATGAAAGCACTTAATACAATTTTGGACATTAATTCCAACTCTGAACTGAACTGTGAACTCTCTATACAACCACATTAGGTCATGTACTATCATTTTAATCCTCAATGGTACCACTTGCAGATGGTGACTAAGAATCCTTCTCTTGATGCCTATCCAAAAATCAAATCACATCCTTATGGAATTATCTCTGCTTTCTTTAAAAATTATGTAAATTCATTCTGTGGAACTCACATGGGCCATGTTTGGTAGAACATTGAGTGTTTTCATTTTCTTTATTCTTCTGAAGACTGAGGGGCATCTAGGTTGTTTCCAGGTTCTGGCTATTACAAATAATGCTGCTATGAACATAGTTGAACAAATACTTTTGTAGTATGATAGAGCATCTCTTGGGTATATTCCCAAGAGTGATATTGCTGGATCCTGGGGTAGGTTGATCCCTTGAATCATATTTTTAAGTGTTTAAATCACCATTGTTTAGGTCTTCAGTGTGGAAATACATCTTTATGCTAAACCCCAGTTTTCTATAACTATAATGCGGCTAATTCCTGCTTTTGTTTTTTAAGTACATGCATGTAACTTGGAGCATTGTTGTTGGCTAAGAGTGCATGAGGAAAAGAGAGGAAACACAATGACCATAATTCTCATTAAGGAAAAAAATTAAGCATTTTATTTTCTCCTACCATTTTTATCTCAGGCCAGTCTTTACAGCATTAAACTAGGTGCAAGGGTCACATTGGGAACAAAACAAATACAACAGTTTTGTAATGTAACAGTTCAGACACTGTCTTTCACTGCTAACAAGGTGAATAATTGAGTGATTGCTGTGTCTGGAGTTAGTAGCCATTATTCCAATGAACTTAAAAATAATTCTGACACCTCCAAAGGACATTGTATGCTAAGCCACTCATTTGTCTTCAGGTCTTCACAACTTGGGGTAACTGTTCACCTTTCTCCTCCAGAATTTTCTGTTCTTATCATTTGATTAATTTGGTCACAAAGTCTAATGAATGACTCCATTTACTGGTGTTAAGTCCACTATGTTTGATAGCCAGATAATATTTTAATGTTTGAGACTACCACATTTTATTCACATACTTAGTTGATGGACTTTTGAGCTTTTTTGGTAAGAATACAATGATGTGTGATTTTTATGTAGATTCTCTGTCCTAGGCTTATAAAAACTGCTTTTGCTAACGTCAATAATTCCTGGCTGGTTCACAAGGCCACGGAAAGCAGGGTGAGAACCTGGAGTCTGTCCATTCTGTAGCTGTCTCCTTTCCCTTGGATCATGCATCTGTCTTTCACATAGACTTGTAATCACTCAAGGAAGTCTCTCTAGAAACCCTTGATACCTACTTATCCCATTATTTTCAAGTCAAGAGGCACAAAGATAATAAGGGAGGTTTCTACTGTCAGCTTTTTATAATGCCATGTTCGAGACCCTCAAAGGACATCTAAAGTCCCCTAGCTGTTTTCCTAGACATTCAGTCACCTTATCCCAGGAAAAGAAAAGCTTCACGGGACAGACCACCACCCAGGACAATTATTTGTGATAGAAAGGTCTTACTCTGAAGTATGACCAGCCTGTCTCCTAAGCAGCAGGGCTTCTGTGTACCAACCTGCAGAATCAGAACAGAGACAGTGATCAGATTATGATTTTCTCCTGCTTCCAACCACACTTTTTCCTCTTTCTAACTTAAGCTCACGTCAGTACCATGTGGAAGAGACTGGAATCACTGGACCCCTTTATCCATTCTTCTTCCCAGAGCACATTTAAGCATTTTTTCTCAATGTTTTTGGCATTATGGAGATCTTTAATTGGTGCTTGGGGAGGAGTGGCCAAACAGCCTGTTGAAGCTGCTAGACCCTAACACTCCAGTTAAAATTCATTTTCATCTGCCTTCAGAATATCTTCAGTAGTGGAAGTCCTGGGTCACATGATACTTCTAGGTTTAAACCTTAACTAACTGAAAGACTGTTTACGTGCCCTCCAAGAGGGGCTGACAAATCCAGAGTCTCCATGTATATGCCAAGATTCATCTATGGCTTGCAGTAGTCACTGAAGTGATAATGGTAAAACGGGTGAGGGGAGGGCAGAGAGAGAGAATGCGGTAACATTGACTGCTTGCCACTGTAGCTACTGCTCACCAGTTACTAACAGGTTAATCTTTCATTTACGGGTTACAAATTACCACCCACATCTGAATTCTAACAGGGTATCTGACTCCTACTTTGTATGTCATATTTAATTACACATTTCTCAAGTCAGTCTGTGGAATATTAATTGGTTTAATATCAAGAGGAGCTTGGTACAGCCGAGGAAGCTTAGGTTCAATACATCTAGTGCGGTGACTGCAGTAAAGAGCTTCCTTGGGGCTTTTGTCTAGGAAAGGATTTAGGAAGCCTTTCCCTTTCCTTTCCGTATCCCCCCCCCTCTCTCTCTTTGTATGTATGTATGTATGTATGTATGTATGTATGTATGTACTTGTGCTGTAGAGAAGGCAATTAGAAAAATCCCTTCCCAGATGTTAGTTTCTCCAAATGGAAGCTTGGAAGCTTGCTGCTGGAGAGAGCGGTGGCTGTGGCAAGAGGTCAGGGATGAAGGCCACATGAAGAAGCAGTGATGAGTAAGCTGCCAGCCACAAAGTCAGGATTACCATGGAGAGCTTTGGGTATTCACTCAATGAAGACTACAGTAATTAAAAGGAAAAAAGGGGAAAGGAAGAAGCAGGGAGGTCGAAGCAGTGGGTTATGGGTCCTGCTGACTGACATGTTATCCGTCATCAGAGCTCATAACTGACCCCCCCACTCGGTGTGCTGCACGCTACAGGCAGTTTTGGTTGTATATTTCAAAGAGAGCAAAATGCAACACACGATGCTTCTCAAGATGTGTGTTTAGAAGAGCCCTGTCTAGGGGCTATGTTTCTATAGAAATGGTGTTTTCTCATTAATTTTGCCACAGCCAGTTTCATTCAGATCATATTTGGGTGATATTTTTGATGGATTTTCATGAGTCTTCTATTTTCTCTTAAGTTTAGGCGAAAGATGCTGTTTTTGGTACTAGGAATTAAGAATTTAGCTGTGGCTGGCTCCCTCACTACTCCTAAACACACACACACACACACACACACACACACACGAGCTTCTGTCAGTTTCTGTGTCTTCAGTTGAAAACATAAAATATTCTCAAACTATTCTGTGCTCATGACCGTCATTTTAATCTTTCCCTAAGGAGACTAGAGATGTGTCCATTAGAAACACTTAAGGTTTTCTTGGAAAATTAGCATAACTTTTGTTTCACGCGAAACGAGCTCAGTTAATTTGATTCTGTGGAGGTCATGGTTGACATCATGTTTGACATCATGGTTTGCAGACTTTGTGCATTCAATTTTGGATCAGCTTACTCAAGTAACTCAAAAGACTGGCCTCTGTCTTTTGGTGTTTGTTATTGTATTTTGTTCATTTTGATTTATATATTTTATCATTTCTTTTACCCACTTTATTATTTTGACCAAAATGCCAAGGGTGAGATTCTTTGTTGTCAAATAAAAGATGGATGTGTAAGACAGGCTGCCTCAGCTAGTCAATCCCCTGACATACCATCACTATAGAATGCCTGTCTAGAAGAAAAAAAATCATCTCCTTTTCAATGAGATCTTGTAGTCTTCTCAAGCATTTAGGAGAACTGAAGAATCGTAGCTATAAGATCATGAGACCAGGAAATAAGACAGGGCCCAGGAGGGAGATTATGGTTCTGTCTGGTACTAGATGTTTTGAAAGATTAGCCCCTGATATTAGTGTCAAAATACTAGTGAATTGTGTATATGCATTTTATATTTTATAATATTATGGGGGTGCTGAGGGCTGGACTTGGGACTTTAGTTTACCCAGCAAGATTGCATTAAGGTTGAAGAGGCAAGAGCATAAAGAATTTCTGACTGAAGGTATATTTGAATACACAGACACATTAGTTCATATTTGCTGACCTAAAGTCAAGCATGTGAACACCGTTATCACAGGGTACACTGGGAAATGTAACACATGCTTAGGAATAGAATGTGGATTTTAGAGAGGTCATGTATGTCTTACACACATGGCTGAGTCGTTACTCATTCATGTTTATGATCATCTTGAAATTAATCAGAATCTTGAGGTAGAGTTATCTCCAAAGTTACAACATATTTATTATACATTTAGATCTCGGCCTAATAATTAATATATCTCCATGTTAAGCAATTTTGCTAATAAGTTTTCATCAAATTAGCACACAGATGTTTTTGCATTACTGGAAGGCAAATTTTATTGAGTAATACATCTAGTCTCACTTTATAAAACAAATAATCATTTGTATCTCTCAAAGTCTCTTGAATGTCAAACTGAGTATCTAAATTTCATATATAGCTTAAAAATAGGTTTTGGCAGCCTAGCCTTGTTAGTTTTCCTTTCACTAGGTACCATTAGCAAGAACGAGACTGAACTACTTGCCACCACGCTAGGGCGCTAATGGGGAGGAAATATCCAGCCATGTGCATGGTTGTTTTGTGAAATAGAAAATGACATCATGTAATTGGCTTTGTCTGAACTTCTCAGTGGGTGAAAATGTGATTCACGAGGATTAAGGCATGATGTCATTATTCTTGAAGTGAATTCTCACACAGACTAGGCCATCAGCTGTCGGTTATTGGTGCCAGTTCTAATGTATAAAACCTAGTACCAAGTTCACTCTCATCTGTACAATGTATGGATTTTCTTCTTAAATGGAAACATGGAAGGCTAACTTTAGATGCAAGAATTGATCACAGCCTCTAGAATGCTACTAAGGCCTCTAAGAGACCTCCTTTAGAGAATTAATTCCTTATTGTCAATGTCCTTGATTCCTGTCAGCTGCTTACATACTATGATAGATTTGACTCGAACATTATGACAGCCTTAAGCTCATTCTCTGTCCCCAATAGCAAAAAGGGGTTTTATCTATTTATTTAACAAGTAATGACTGCCCTGTGTATGTATAGTCATGCTCTAGATGCTGGGTTTAACTATGAATAAAAACAGAATTCTTATAAGTAAAATGAAACCTAAAGTCAAGCACAGATACCTCGGAGGAAGATATATTGGCCTAAAATGCTAGAGAGCAAGGAGAAAGCATGTCATGGAGAGGATGCTGTGAAACTACCACATAGCAGCAGAAACCTATATGTATTGGAGGAGAAAATGTAGTAATAAGAGCGGCGGGACTGCGTCCCCAGCACCCCGGCCACCTGCTAGCTTATGCCCCGAAATAACAACACACAAATTGTATTCATTTAAACACTGCTTGGCCCTTTAGCTCTAGCCCTTACTGGCTAATTCTGATATCCCGATCAACCCATCTCTAATAATCTGTGAGAACCGGTCTTACCGGGAAGATTCTAGCCTACGTCCGTCCTGGGTTGGAGCTTCATCGCGTGTGCCTCAGAGAGCAGAGCTCTCGCGTCCACCCTGGAGATGGGAGCATGTCGTCTCTGCTCCAGAGCAGAGCTGTAGAGTCTGAGCTCACTTCCTCTTCCTCCCAGCATTCTGTTCTGTTTACTCCTCCCACCTATGTTTTAACCTATGAGGGCCAAGCAGTTTATTGCTTAACCAATGAAATCAACAGATTGATATATGACACTCCCACATCAAGAAAGTGCTGGAGCTGTCTGGCAGGAAAGGAATATAGATGGGGAGAAACACAAAGATAGACCATGGGTCAAGAGTGTGCTGACAAGTTGGAAGAGCAGTATTTGCACCCTGTTGGCAGAAATGTAAAATAGTGTAGCCATTAAGGAAAGTAGTATAGAGTTTCCTCAGACAAATGCTGGTCCAACACTTTTAGGGCTTATGTCAAAAGAAGGACATCTGACGTGGACAGGCCATCTATTCTCCCATGCGCACTGCAGCACTATTTACAAAGGCTGAGAAATGGAAACAACTATGGTGTACAGTCCATTCTTGGGTGGAGAAAATGTGCTGCAGGTACACAACAGAGCGGTACTCAGCCACGAAAAGGAGGCGGTCCTTTGCGCTGTGAATGGAACTGGAGATTGTTAAGTTAAGGGAAAGTAGACAAGCAATGAAAGAGAATAAACTGGGTTCATCCCTAAGTGGGATTTGAAAAGTTTACCTTCCAGGAGTTGAAGTAGAACGTGGTGTGGTGAGGAATGCATGGAGAAAGGTTATCAGTCTATAGTCAATTACTCTTAGCTAGCGAGAAATTCTCCAGAGGTTGTATGAAATAGCTTATTCTTTGAGACTATTAGTTAAAAAAATATAAAGATCAAGGGCCTGAAGAGATGATTCAGCACTTGTTTCTTTTTCAGAGGATCCAGTTTGGTTCTTAGAACTTACCTAGTGGCTCACAGCCCTCTGTAACTACAGTTGCAAAGGATCTGACATCCTCTTCTGGCCTGCTCTGGCACTCCAACATGTTTGACGCATAGACATACATGCAGACAAAACACGTGTGCGTATAAAATGAAAATAAATATTACAAAAATAAAGATCAGCAGCAGGTGCAAAGGAGAATGAGAATGATGTGTGAGCGTAAGCAGGGCCAAGGTGCAGAGGTATGTCATAAGGGAGCATCTGTACCACCATGATGCAGAGGAAGCTGCCGGTCACCTTGTAGAATCAATACTGCTCCATAAGGCAGCCTCACTTTACCTTGCCAAAACCAAACAGGAAAGGATGCAGTGTTCCCCTGCATTCTGCTAACTCATTCTGGCCAGATGCTAATGTTAATTTCCTTAAGTGCTTTGGATGCTATACTAACACATCGCTTTGATCAAGTGCTTGAATTTGAGACCTAGGGAAAACACAAGAGAATGTCATTAAAGCTGTGCTTTTCCGATTTTAACGAGCCCCAAATCATCTTAGAATCTTATTAAAATATAAATTTTAACTCAGTGATTCTGGGGGGAGCTAAAATGCTTCATTTTCGTTAAAAGTTCCTAGGTGAGACCAACACAGTGACGTTTTGGACTACTCGCTAGAGTGGTCTCAGTGTTTGTTACTGCCTTGAAGTTGAGATGGCAATAACCATGTGTGATGTCCAAAGGGATAAAGATGTTATGTACTTAAACACCACTGAAAACTTGTGGAAGGAGGTGCACACCCCCTATATAGGGCAGTAATCAAAGATTCAGCAGTCACATTATTCCCTTATCACGAAAGACTATTCAAACACCAGCTGGAGAAAGAAGATTCTGTCTGAAAGATGGTGGCACACTCCAGTCTTTCTGAAAATTACTTTAGCTTATTCAGCAGGTTTTAAAGAGAACAGATGTTCAAGATCACCCAGACCAACTCAATCAGCATCTTTGGGCATGGCCTGATGAGTCTTCTGCAGACCAGAAACATTAGCAAACCCTGCAGACTTATGAGACAAACAAATAATCTCTCCTACTTCCTCTAGATAGTTGAGCCAGAATCTACAATTTCTGATCTCCAGGCGAGGCAAAGCCATGATATAATTAATTATGAGAGACCCCTGTAAGTGGGTGTGGGCCACTGTGATTTAATTGTAAGGTATTAGAAATGACCTTTCTTGATTATTTGTGTGGATCTTAACCTGATATTAGAAGAAAATGAAGAGGTAGGGCAGGACTGCTGCAGAGTCAAGCCCTTATCTTATGTGAACAGGGCCCCAGGTTGGATCTTTGACACTAAACTCTCACACACAACACATACATTCAGATATTCAGAACTTGTTTTTACTGACCCTAAGATACCTGGGATGGTGGAAAATAATGAGTTCAGAAACGTAAGCATTTTATATAACTAGTTATCACTGGTTTCAACCATATTTGCCTCATCCCTGTCACAGGTTTGCCCAACTTTCATCTCCATAATTCTCATTGTTTTGTTCTGTGTTTATTCTGTCAAATAAACATTGGTGTGAAAGAAGATGAATCAGTGATATTCATTCAGAATGGACAGTTGAGGTGGCAGAGTTCCTCTGGTTGTTCTTCTGTACCATTGGGGCATCCATCTTCAGCCTACAGGCCCACAGTATCCAACAGACTTTTTCATGAAGCAGGGAATTCCAAAGATAATTCCACCTATATTGGCAGTTTGTCAGTCACATTTTTCTGTGTCCTGCAGAATGTCTAGAAGACTCTTTCATGATGCAGGAACCCTGAAAGACAGTCTCACCTTTAGTCAATTCAGCAGTTATTTCTCTGTGGTTCCTGCATGCCCAGTTCATCAAGCAGTCCATGAAAGAGCAGTTTCTTGCCCAAATGGCTAACCAACACCATAAGGAGGCTCTTTGGTGCCCATCTTCCTCTTGAAGTAGCTTAGTGCTAGCAGGAGCCACAGTGTGCAACCAGCAAGCAAATCCCATTCAGGGAAACAAAATGCAGCTAAATATTTATCTTTTGGTGTCTAAAATTCCTTTCCAAGCCCTCTCAGGTTTTAAGTGGGTTTTAGTTAGCCACATGGGCACCAATTCATTGAAGGAGGCTACTTTTTGGTTTCTGGCTGCTCAGCTCCAAAATAATCACACAGAGACTTTATTATTAAAGACACTATTTGGCCCATTAGCTCTAGGTTCTTATTGGCTAACTCTTACATAGTAATTTAACACATTTCTATTAATCTGTGTATCACCACGAGGCTGTGGCTTACCCACTAAACTTCCGGCAGGGTTCCATGGCTTCTCTCTGACTCTGCCTCCTTTCTTCCATCATTCAGTTTAGTTTTCCCTACCTACCTAAGTTCTGCCTTATCAACAGGCCAAGGCAGTTTCTTTATTCATCAATGGTATTCACTGCATACAGAGAGGAATCCCACATCAGGCACTGGTGGATGATTCAAGGGTTTAACTTATCAATACTATGTGGAAACTGAGAAAATAATAATAACCATCCAATAGTAGCTTCATGGTGAAACCCAAGAAAATCAGGGGATGGTCCAGGAATAGAAAAGGGACAAAAATGATGGAATGAACTTCCAGTTTGTTCAATTTAGAGGCAATAGCTTGAAGAGGGCAAAACAACAATGACAGGAACAAACTACGGCAGCAGCAGCTCTACCCCTTAAAATGAAGGGCCATTTCAGTTTGCATTGTTAATTCTTGAATGTAGAATTTTATGTATGTTGGGGAAATTTGTAGAAATTCATCTAATTCTTATTTTTAATGAGAACTAGTTATAAGATAAACATATCTTCATTATAATTATTTTTTTTTCCTTAAGAGTATAGATTGTGGGGGCTGTGAGCTTTCATAGTGGGTAAGGCCACATGTTGCCAAGCCTGAAGACCTGAGTTTGATCCCTGGGACCCACATGGTGGAAGGAAAGAACCTTTTCTCATGAGTTACCTTCTGATCCTCACACTTGTGCCATGACACACATCCTCCATCTTTATGGATACAATTTTAAAAGCATATAATAACATTTTTTTAAATAAAAGGAAGGAAAGAAGGACATGGTTGTGATATTTTCTTGTAGTTTCACCGATTTCCAAGTAGAAGCATGACTGTTTAATGAAATATTAATTTTGAAAAATGCTCCCAACTTCCAGGTCTAAAATTTGCTACCTTGAGTAGACTTTTTGAAAAATTAAAAATGGCCAAATTTACTTGGATGTTATATATTGTTTTTTTGTAAATTTCATTCTTTTATACTTGCAAAAAACATATTGCTGCATGAGCCAATTTTATAGTTTGGCAATCATGCCTAGTTCATTATCTAATTATTATTTTGGAATGTCTGCTCTTATTAATTATTTAGTTTAGAAAATAGGACTTGTAGCTGTAATCATGACAAGTGTCATCTCTTTTGGAGGCATAGCCTCTTCACCAGAAATGTGTAGAGTCAATATGTTACAGAATGGTATGACTGACATGTTTCTACTTTCCACATCTCTAAGTTTATTATCAACCTTACTTATGTTACCTTACTGGTTTTAGAATGCTAACTGGGAATGAATTATATCACTATAGAATACATATAAAGATAGCAAATTGTGCAGTTGTGAATAAAAATTTTTATTTATCCTGTAGATAGAGTAGCCTCCATGTGAGTGCAATGCATTGCAAACATTAAGATAGTACTGAGATGTATTTTGGAAGGTACACTATTTCTGAAGTTTACAAGAACTTATAATGTATTAGCCTGTGAGCTTTGTAAACACTGCTATTGTGAAATAATCGACTGTTCACTAATGCTGTGAAGTTGTATGAGAAAAATGGGTTCAAGCTTTAGCTTTGCTTCTAATAAAAATTATTATGGAATATGACATTCTTAACAGACTATAGACTCATTAATGATATGCTTTATTAATCAATTTTATATCACTAGAACTTGGTTTAGAGCTGTCATTCATTCATAATTTCTCTTTTACCCTCTGTCTGGGCCATAGATGAAGGTGGATGAACTTAATATTCTATTCCATTTCTTATCCTATGGTGTGCTTCAGTTCAACAGATGTTAACAATGTAATGTCACAGCAACTTTGAATGTGCTTTCTGGTACAGATATTCTGACACTTGCATTCCACCATGAGGGAAAATGTATTACAAATAATTGCTTGTTCCAAAGAGAGAAACCTATATGCACAAAGTGCCTCCATATAGTTGTTTCTTAGTTCTAGTATTACCAGCAATAGAGATTACCCTGAGCTGAGCTCCATACTTTTATGGTGCTTGTAAAATACACCAGCTATAGATTGGGTGAGCCCCTGGATAGTGATCTCTAGAGCTTTGCTCTATGACAGCAATAGAGAAATGAGGGTCTGTAGCCTTCCTCATTTCTGGAGTCCCCATACTAACTCTGTGTCATTCGGACATTCAAGATACAGGTTTAAGACTTGGCCAGGCCATTAGGGCAAAGTAGTTACTAAAAGGTTTCACTAATCTAACTCATGGCCTAAGTAGATGGCAAGATGGACAAAGAATTAAAAGTCAGGGACATATTCAAGTTCATATATGGTACTACAATGTGAAAAGAAGACTAAAATAAACAAATAAAGTGATATGAAACAATCCTTGTGCCTGAGTGGATGACAATGTACCAGCTAGGCAGGGCGTAAAATCAGGGATATGCTCTGTCTTTTATATATAACACCACAAAGTGAACGGGAAAATGAGAACTCAAAAAAGAGGGTAGAAGACAAGCTTGAAGCCTTCCCAAACTGTTTCAAAAGGCCTGCATCTGAGAGTGGGAGGGGTGAGAGGGAGATATTTCAAGAGACATCATGAGAAAGGCATGTTTATCTTTGACGCATTCCCTAATATGCCTGCAATTTTTAGAATGTTCGTAGAGTAGACTGATTAAATATTTAGGGTGTGGTCTGTGATATCAGTGGGAAGAGTTCTAGATCACTTAGTAGTATCCTAGGAACAATGATTTCCTAGCAGGTCCTCCAAGCCCTAGTTAGACACTCCAGGCTAAGAAGAAGACCCTTGAGAAGAGAAGAATACATGGTTTGAGAACCAGTGTGGAGACATGTCTGATGGTGGTCTTCATCAGTGGGAGAATATAAAACCCCCTCTACATCTTGACCAGAAAGAATTCAGACTCATGTTGAATTTTAAAAGTTAAACTGCGATGTATTAATATTTAGTAATAAAGTTCTTATTATATGGTATTAGAAGGCAGACATCAAAACCTTAAGATATTTGTCATCAAAGTATCTTTAGCTGATTTGTCTTACAATTATTATTATTGAAGTTTAGTGCTAAATAGCACTAAATAATACAAATAGGTTTGATTTTTTTTGTTCGGTTGTTTTCTTGAGAAAGGGTTTCTCTGTAGCTCTGGCTGTCCTGAAACTCACTCTATAGAGCATGCTGGCTTTGAATTCAGAAATCCCCCTGCCTCTGCATCCTGAGTGCTGTGTTTAAAGGTATGTGCCATCACCCCTGACTATTCTGATTTTTTGAACAACTTTGATGCATATATTTTTATTTTGAAAATACTTTTCTCTAGGAATATCTGAATTCAATATATAGTGTACTTTTCTTTTATCAAACATTAAATATGTTCATTGTCTTGTAGTTATGTCAGGTCTATTGGACTCCATGTGTCTTCTAGTGGATAATATTTAATCTGATGTTATTAGCTGAATGCTTAGGAAGTACATCTTTTATCGTGGCTGTGTATTTGATGTATTTTGTAGATGGTTTTTTCCTTGGGCTGCCAGCTTACAAATATGACACTGAGCTTTAATATTAATTATGAAAGCTCAATCTTAGGTTAGTCTTGCTCCTAACTTGTTCTTATAACTTACATTAACCTTTATCTTTTCATCTACATTCTTTAACATGGCTCAGTTACCGTTACTCTGTACTGCCCATCCTTCTTCCTCTCCATCTGGCTGGTGACTCTTCCTTTCCTTTTCCCAGAGCTCTCTGTCCCCAAAAGTCCCACCTAATCTCTTCCTGCTTAGCTAATGGCCATTCAGCTCTTTATTAAACCAATCACAGTGACTCATTTTCACACAAGTGTAAAGGAGTATTCCTTAGCAGTGTTTCATTTCAGTTAAGTTCACCAAGACTCCTTTTACAGGGTACCTTACCCACAGTTTCTTTACCACCATAGGGCATTTCTTTAGATGTTAGCTATTTTCTACGGCCTTCTGTATTTATCTTCACCCTTCACCTGAATTACAAAAAATAGAATGTCATGGAGTTAGCGTTCAACAAATAAATGATTTGAATGTGTTTTCAATCTGAAATGCATGGGTAATGAAATCAAATGTAGGCTGGTGTTTTCTCTGACTATAGCTTCTTTATATTATTGTTTTTTTTTACCAAGTTTGAATATACTCCTATGAAAAATGAGAAAATAAATATCAAGATAGCTTCTAAGTAAAAAAAAAGTCATTTACTATTGATGTGAGTCTTCAAGAACACCCACAGATTTAGAAATTATTTTAGTATGCCGTGTGTTCCTAGTTTAATAAAACTCATTTCTCTATAGCTCAATTTATTCTGTACTTGAAGGAGATTATATTAGAGCTGTGGTTCTGCAATTCCAGGATAAAATTGGTTTATTTTGTCCAACTTCTCAAATTGGCATGTCCATTAACTTATAGTAATGAATACAAAGAATATTTTGCTAAAAAATATTTGTATAACATCCACTAATCTCCCCCTCACTGAAAAATGATTGTAACAATATTTTCAAAATTGCTTAGCAGTCAGTCCAGCCACTGATGTGTAATCCCAGTGGTAGGAAAAGGCTGTTGGAGCATTTTTTTGAAAACACAGCAGTGCTTCTCATTTTCGCAGAGAAAAAAAAATAAAAGGCAATTTAATTACAAAGAATACAATTTTACATTTTGTTAAAAATATGTATTTTAATGCAGACTGCCTGCCAAGTAGAATTGTTTACAATAGAGTGGGTTTTTAAAGCATGTTCAAAACATGTCAGAAAGACGGAATACAAGGCTGGTAGTGATTACAGAGCTATTTGGCAGACCCACCTACATCTGCTTAACTCAATCAAAGATAGTTCCTTGAGAAGCGAGAAGAGGTCTGGAGTATTAAGGGGGAGATTTTTCTCTCCACGTATTTTGAAACCTTTATCTTGCCTGTTATTTATGGAAACAATAAGAATGGAATAGTCCAAAGCATGGTTTGATTCATCAGGCTCATATTACTTGAGAGCACAAGTCTCTACAAAGAGCTTTTGTTTTCCTGTTTAGCAAATATTCAGCTAAAGTAAATGAAAACATATTGACTCTTTCCCCAGTTCCGTTGTAAGCAACCTCCAGTAATATCTGAGTCTTTTCTTTTATAATGACTGCTACAATATGCTACCCCAGATGTACTGACATACCTGTTGAATTTTCTGACCTGCTTCACCTTGAATGTGGCATGGCGTGAATGCATCACATGCACCCGGGTTTCCATAATGAAATTATGTCATGTGCGGACATATCAGCTTTCAATTGATTTTGTTAAATTTTTCCAGTTAGGGCTAAGGACATGACATGGTCAATAAAACACTGACCTTGCAACACAAGGACCTTAATTGATGCTCAAAATCTCCACAAATGCTTATGTGGTAGTTTGTACTTATAATCCAAACACTAGCAATACAGGAGCAGGTAGAAGCCTGGGGCTCCCAGTGAGCCATCATATCCTAGTTACCACGATCTGGCACAACTGGAAACCCTCTCTCCTTCCAAAATCAGGAGCATAAAGGGCATAGAGTGCCTAAGAGTGTCCAAGGTTGTCCTTTGACCTCCACAGATATGTACTAACATGGCCATATGCATCAGCCCATGTGCATGTGTATACCCACATAGAATTACACACACACACACACACACACACACACACAATTATTACAGTTAGCATTCCTGAAAAGAAGCTGATCCTCAAAGTGAAGGTATAGAATACCCTGTGATCAGTTGAGTTCTTCTTTATTACAAAGAGTAAGAATTGAACAGAGTTCTTTTTTTGAGACCTTGTGAGAACTATGGAGATAATCCCTTAGATTTACAAACAATGGATTTTCTGTTAGAACAGTGCTTCTCAGCAGAAACAAGATCTCAGCCACTTCCCATTTCTACCTGGTAACCACATACTTGTTCCCCAACCAGACGTGGAGATGCAGGCCTGCATTCTCGTAACTGGAAGGCAGGGTGATAGTAAGTTTCAGCCCCGTCTGGCCTAGAAAAAGATTTCCAAATCAGTTATAGTTAGAATTCATCTTTTTAAAAATACCACAAAACTGTCTCAGTTCTAAAGCCTAATGTACAGTTTAATTTTAAAATTGAAAAATATGTAACCGTGCAAATTCAGACTCATTTTTCCCAAGCTGAGAGGCAGATTTTAAAGTCCCTAGTCATGCCTTTGTTACAGACAGTATTAAACTCTAAAGTTCTATCGTTTTCATTGCTCAGATAACCAATGTTATAGAATGCCATAGTCCTGAATTCAAAGAACAGTTTATAAACTATGTATTTATGTTTGCCTGACTTCATTCTTTAATAGATAAAGACAGCAGAGATACAAATGTTAACAGTGATAGCATGAGAGTGGGGCCCTGAAACAGACAGAAGTTAGGATATAGTAGAAATAAGTAAATAAATCAAGAGCAAACTGCACACACTCACCGGGACCTGACACCAAGTGGGTGGTGTCTCACTTACCCTCCCCTCACCTCAGAGATATGCTAAAGATAGGTGCTTTGTATCATGCCTTTTTTAAGAGGTCTTCATTTCATCCATGCCTTCTCTGAGCATCTTCTGGCCTTCTGGTCGCCATCTGTCACCTCGCTTTGTTGTGTTTAGAACACTGTCTCACTTGTTCACTCTTGTCCACTTACTTGTGGAGTCTGACACAGCTTTGAAGGAGTCTGAGCAATAGCTTCAGGTTAGTTTACACAATGCATTATATTCTCCAGTGCAGGATCAGTCTGTGTAAGCAGATGGACGTGAATGAATGTTCTTGTGAGTCTCTTCTGTGGCCATAAGCTCGCTGGCCATCGAAGGGAAGAGCAAGTTTGTTTACAGGTTAAGTGCTTCACGAGGAAGGAAACTGAAAGCCTGTACTTGCCAGGCATGGTGGTGCACGCCTTTAATCCCAGCACTCAGGAGGCAGAGGCAGGTGGAGCTAACTTGATGCCAGCCTGGTTTATGTAGTGACTTTCAGGACAGTCAGAGCTATGTAGAGACCCTGTCTCGAGAGGGGGTGGAGAGAAAACCTGCACTTAATGATGGTAGAATTCCATTGCCAGGGACTCTGCTACTGGGAACTGATTGGTACAGGGAACAACACCGCAGAAAAACCGGGAACGGAAAACACACAGCTGTTTTCTAGTATTTTCTTTAATTAAAAAACAAAGCAAAAGGCACCCTTATATAACAGGACTTTGTGTAAGTAAACAAGTTTATGGGACTCAAATCTGGAAAGCTCTATCAGTGAGGATTCATCCAATGAGACCTAGACTGAAGATTCAGGACTGTGTATTCCGGTCAGTCTTCCACAGGTCTAATTTCTCTCTGCTAAGTTTCCTTCTTTTTTCCTTTTAAAAATAAGAGCCAGGGCAGGGAAGGAGGGGAATGAGCCACTTATGCGCTACCCTAGCTTTCTTAGCGTTTCATCTGTACTTGTGCTGGGAGTTTGAACTTCTTGAGAATGTTGCAAGCCGTATAAAGGCAGAAGCTATGGTACGCTGAAATATATTCTTTTGATTTTTAGGGCATCAGATGTTCCCATACATAGTACATGCTCACTAATAATTGAGGTTTAGTGGCAATGATGCTATTATATGAATTCCATTGTCACACAGTAGTTCATTGTGTCTATAAATAAACTGTATTCTTTTGGTCCTTTACAAGGAAGTTCTGAGAAACAGTATTAGCTGGAGGGGAAGATGTCAGAGCCAAAGAGCTTCATCTCTGAGCCTGGACCTGAGTGAATCCAACAAATTAGTGGATGAATCTGGGCCTGTTAGCCTACGGTCAGTTTTCCATACACATGTAAGAGAAACCGTGAGCTACCTACACAGGGAAGGTGTTAAACATGGATTCCTGTACTCCGGTCCAGACTCAGAGAGAGGTTAACAGAGTTTCAGCTGCAACCCTCCTACATTTGAGAGTGACACACTGGCATGCAGAGTCCTAGTTTGCTTGCTATTGTAGTAGAGCACTGACTAACAGCAAGTTGTGGGCTGGTATTAATCTTCCAGATTCTAGTGTACCCCAAAGTCTTGTCATGGCAGAATTCAAAGAGGAACCTGGAGGCAGAAAACCGAGCAGGACCATGGAAGAGTGAATGTTCCTTACCATCTTACTCTGTGGTTCGCTCTGCTTGCTTTATTATACAAGCCAGGAACCACCTGCCTGGGGTGTTACCACGCACAGTGGGCTGGGCCCTCCTGCACAGGCTTACTTCCTGGACAGTCTCATGGAGGAGGCTTTTTCTCAGTTAGAGGTCTCTCTTCTCAAATTAGTACAACTTGTGTCAAGTTGACAAAACCTTAACAAGCACAAATGATCCTTTGTCAACTTGACCACGAATATTTCACGATCAATCCATAACTTTTCTTGTTTCTTTCCACAATCTTATGTTAATATCACAGTATAATACTTAATGGAACTCTTAAAGTCCCACAATCTTTAAAAATTTTAACATTTTAGAAGTCCAATATCTATTTTTTTAAAAAAAAAAATTCCAAAACTCTGGGTTTATAAGACAAAAACACAATTGTGGCTTCCTATAAAACCAAAAGCAAGATAAGTACTTTCTTCCTTCAGGAAGGAAGAACCAGGGCGCAGTCACAAACAAACCAAAGCTAAGTCCAAGGTCAGAAGTGTGAATTCCTGCAGTGTCTGACAACTCACTCATGATCTCTGGGCTCCAAAGGGCTTAAGCAGCCCCGCCTCTGAGCTCCGCCATCCACAGCACAGGCACCTTGTCTGGTAGGCACAGGTGGGCTCCACTCCCCTTCCACTGCTGCTCCTGGTGGTCATCCCATTGTCTTGAGATCTCCAGCATGCTGAGTCTCATTGCATCTGAGCCTCCACATTCTCGAATGGTTTCTCAGCCTCTCCTAGTGCCAAGGCTAAGCTGTTCCCTATGACTTCTTCAAGCCTAAAACTCTCATGGCATGGGAACCAGTCCTAAGTGGACAACTCTTAAACACATGAACAAGTGTGGCTACCAACTTGTGATGCACTTTTGACTCCTCTGGATTATAGCTTCACTAAAGCAGCTAGCTTGGGTTTTATTGTTCTTAGAGCCCTCACACTGTTAGGGAAAAAAAAATTTAAAAGTGGGCCTTTACTTCTTACTTATAGGTGTTGGGTGAGGAAATGAATGGAGAGGAGTTGGGAAAATGAATTTCACTATGGGCGTAAAAATCTGAAGCCTTTTGTGCTGCAAATAAGCTACCTGAAGCATTCCGAGGGTACGGGGGATGCTACTGAGGCAGCATTTGTCTTCTGTACAACTCAGGTCAATAATGCTACCTTTGCCATCACATTCTGTGCCTGCTTAAATAACCACCTGCTGGGGTGAGTTTTCACAATACTTCTAACTGAACAAAGCATCAAGCCAAAAGTGCTTTTCTTTATGCCTCTTTTATTCTAGCTAATTGAAAATCTGTCCACTTTTCTCAGACTTATCAGATTGGTCAAAAACAATGGGGAGGTTTCGATTTTTGACTGTGCTTTTGAGAGTTCAAGCTATTCTTGTGAAGACTGTAATGTAATTCAAAGCACTCTTGAATTCCAGTTAACTGCCTGACTCACCACTTATACCACTGGGGCCCTAAACTTGAGGTGACTTGGGTGGTGCATTGTTTGGCTTTATGTTGGATAATAATGGTTTTATAATTGGCAGCCACTCACCATGTGGTTGTCAGATAAAAGCCAGATAGGAAACGAGGAGGAGAGCAGACCCAAAACAGCCATTGTTTCCACTTGAAATGCAATTAGTTGTAGACGACCATAAAAAAAAAAAAATCTTGTCTGTGTTACTTACTTCTTAGAAGTGGAAATTGTAAGTGCTATTTCCAGATATCTGCCAGCCAGGTTAAAATGACATTGAGCTATTTTGTGCAACAGACAGATTTCTCAATGAGGAAGTGCTGACATTTGGCAATTTCAGAAGCACACAAAAGCACCATAGGTAATTATGATTGACAATTAACTTAACATTCAAAAAAGCTAATACAGAGAATTTTCAAATGGTGTGAACTTATAAAGCTGCTATATTGGTTTAAGTCTGGGATACCAACTCCCCTGCTTTGATCAGTACACTTTATAATAAATATATTAAAGACATCATGTTGTAGCCATAAATAAATTTCTGTCTCAAGTGAGTATTTATTTATATGTATATATTGGATACATATTAACATATGATAGTTTGATAAAAAGAGAATCTGGAGATAAATCTCAGTGGTGTCAACTTCTCCTCTACATAGTCCTGAGTCCAGTCCTCAGGGCCGTACTGAAAACAAAGAGGAGTTATCCGTGTGAAGTGACGTTCGAGAGAATAGGTGCCATCTGCAGTAAGAGTGTCATTGTTCACACTTGGGTCATTGCTCATCTCTGTAACAAGTCCATATCTAACTTTTTTTTTTTTAGATGTTTGATAGCACTATTTGTCCATCAGCTACTGTACCATAATAACCAAGTACCTCTTAGCAGGTAAACCAACACTGTTCTTGCTGGATGGATATGCCTTTTGCTTCTAAGAAAATGGCAGCGGACTGGGATTATAGACTTCCTTGACTAAACAAACCCCATGCATTGGGCACTTGCCAGGCTGACAGATTATGTTTATTAAATCTATTCAAAGACCTTCCCTCTGAAATCTTCAAAGGGCAACAGACTTTCAGTCCCAAAGTTTGTCCTGGTGGCATATTTTGAGGGGTTTTTCTTTAGATGAGTAATAAAAGTGAAACTTCTGATTACCATTTAGAGCAAAAGAGAGGTAGTAGCCTCCTGGTCTATATAAATATTATTTTGAGGCTCCTAGTTTTTTTCTAAGAACACAGAAAGACTGTTATGAAATTAAATAAACATTATAACATGCTTTGAAAAAGATTACTTCTGTGCTACTCACCACATAAAAACAGAATCTTTGTTTTTGTGGTTCATGGAATCTAAACCAAAGCCACTAAGCATGGTGGCAAGATCAGGGTACTAATATTCTTGGACCAAAGAGTATTAAGAATTGGAATCTGTTGAAGACAGATAAAATTAGATTTTTAAAAAAGACAAGCTTCATCAAATGAGTGTCTTCAGTATCTTTGCATGTAAGTCATTAAAGTATACTTTTTCAAATGATGGTTTTTTGTCCCACTTTAGACTTTCAGGTTGACAATATTCCTGATACTAAAAATTATTATCAGCCCTGTGTTTGTTTGTGTTTTGCTTCTCAACATTGTTTGCATCCCAAAATCTTTTTTAAAAAATGGTTGATGACATTTTGGCACTGTGATGGTTAATTTTCATTGTGACTATGCCTGGATTTCGAATCACCATGGAAACATACCTTCCCTATGAGGGCATTTCCAGATAGGTTTAACCGAGAAAGAAAATCCACTTTAAATGTAAAGGATGCTATCTCATGGACTGGCCCTCCAATGAAAACGGGAAAAAGCCAGTTGAGCACTCCCATCCAAGACTCTGTTTCCTGACTATGGACACAAAGTAATGGGCCACTACCACTCCTCCGACCATGCCTTCCCAGGCTTCATACAGTGCTGCTAGCCACAGTAGCATGGTGGTTCTAGAAGGTTCCTGCATTTTCCAGGTGGTGTCTTAAAAGCTGGCTTTTCAACATGGGCATGTTCTCGCTGTAGCAGCGTGCAGCTGAGTCTGAAGGGGAGCCCTATTCCTTCTGCAAATTAGAGTCTTCTAAGAGTTTCTGTGGCTCTGGTGACTCCTTGCGTTAGATCTTCAGTGTGTTTCATAGTGTTTCATTCTTGGTGTCTGTTGGCATCTTTGATACCATCCCTGCATTTGGGGGGCAAAGACAGGAAATTATCCATTAAAATAACTCAAGTCAGGCAGGACTCTAGTACTGTGGCACATTTTACTGTTGTCAAAATATCTGCTGCCCTTTCCGGCAACTTTTCAGCCTTCCATCGTTAGCCCCTCCCCTCAGAAGACCCTTCCATGTCGTTGTTATGAGGTTCAAATGTGGCAGGGTTTGAACAGTAAAGCATAAAGGCAGAAGTGTGATTTGATTCAGTTTTTACCAAAGCCCACTAAGAGCAGAGTGCGTCTTCCAGGAAACTTCCTACCTTCTTCGGTGGGAGCCTAAAGTGAAGAGCCCCTCACAGCAGGGCTTGTAAAAGCAAGAAGCAAGCATTTGGCGAGCTGAGTGGTCAAGTATTTCCTGGCATCTGTGAAATTCTGAGGTCAACTGCCATCACAGGTAAAAATGAAGAAAGAAGCTACTGTTTGGGAGAGTTATTGGTTGCCACGAAAATTCTTTTCGTGAGAATGTATCAACTTCCTGTTTAAAAATTATTCTTTAAAAGACTGATATGAACATGTTTATGGAAGTTTTGATATATACGTATATGCTTTCCTTTCTTGTACATCGGTACCAACAGGAGTGCAGCTGAAAATAGTAGGATATGTTCACTTTTTAATATGATGGAGAAATATGTTCTTTCTAGAAATAATTTGTGTTTTAGTTTGAATTAAGTGCTGGGCTCTGTTATTGATGTTAGTGTTTGTGTGGTGTGAGGTGGGTAACAGTTGGGAGTTCTTTGTAAAATATAGTAGTCAAGGCCTTGCTGAGCCAGTTGTTAAAACTAGTTTTGTTACTGAGTTGTCTGTGGGCCATAGTTGAAAATCGGTATCTCTAAGTGTGTCACCTTCTGAATTTTCGTTTTTCTGTTCCATTGATTTTCTAAATGCCAGTGTTGCACTGTCTTAATTATCATGAATTTATACAAATTATCAAAATCAGACCATTTTAGTCATGCACATTTATTTCCCTTTGCAGAGTTAAATTGGTTTTAGATTCTTTCATTTGCATAAAAATTTTTAGAATCAGCCATTAACTCCTACAAGAAATTTGTGGTTGTGATTGCATTAAGTATATAAATGAATTTGGGGAATGATTCTGTAAAATATTGGGCCACCTAAAACTGGAAATTAATATATCTATTTATATAGCTCTTATTCTTCCTCCTTCTCTTCTCCTCTTCCCTTTTATTTCCCTTCTCTCCTTCCTTCCCTTCTTCTATCTTCCCTACGTCCACCTTCTTCCCCTCTTGATTTTATCTCTTTCTTCTTATGCTGGAGATCAAATTGGTACCTCCTACATGTTAGGCAAATGCTCTACCACTGAGTCAAACCCAGAAAGAGCTTTGATAATTTGTTTTCAGGATTGTTTTGTAGTTTACAGCATAAAAAACATGTACAGACACACATTTATCTCTAAGTATTATATATTTTATGCCATTTTTTTTGTTTTCAACCCACATTATTGTTGTCACTGTATAGAAATAAAGTTGATTTTTGTATATTGCTTTGGATCCAACAATCTTTCTAGATCTGCATATTTTATATGATGGCTTTTTTTTTTTGCAGATTGCACGGTGTTTCTACACAATGATCATGACATTCTCCCTTTAATCTATTTGTAGGGTCCTGTGCTGTGAATAGCAGTATGACATATCAGACACAATTTGGCTGAGACATGATTGCCTAATCTTTTATCACCAATTAGAATAGCCACAGACCATCCTGGATATTCCTTCTTAGACTTGAGGAAGTTTATATTTTCCTGTTAGCTAATTTTAGGTAAATTTTAGATTATATTAAATTCTTTTTTCTGTACCCATTTAGAGAAATTTTTATTTTTGTTTGTTATTGTGAATCGATTAAGTTTTAAATGATATGGTACCCTTTATATTCCTAAGGCTAAGCCCTATATTAGTCACACTATGTTGCTGTTGTCATGTATGAGTGGGTTTAGTTGGTCCTTTTTTCCAGTATATATCTATGTTGAAGCATGTTGAGCTTTTTTTTTTCTGTGTGCTTTGAGTTTTGGAGATGTATAAAGTGATATGGGTGAAAGCCCCTCTGTGAAGTTTATCAGAGGAATTTGTTAGTCTTGCTTCTTCTTTGAATATCAGGCAGGGATTCATCAGTGCTACAGTCTGATCCAAAGCATTTTTTGTATTGTTTTTCTCTAATTTAAATTCTTTAGTATATACCAAGATGTTCAAGTTACCAGTTTCTTTTCAAGTGGCTTTGGGAGGGGGGTCACATCCTTAAAGAAATTTGTTCAGTTTTAATCTTTCCAGTTTTTGGTTGTTTATCGGCCTTCTAATTCTTTTTTTATTTTCTCACAGGTTTTGACTGATTTTTTAGCATTAGCCCTTAGTTTATAGGTTTCTTCATATTTCCTATACTTGAAACTCATTGTGCTCTTCAAATCTAAAGATTTATTCTTCTTTTAGACAGAGTTTTTGTCCTGCCTGGTCCCACAGCCATTCAGTCCCAAAGAAACACACAGAGGCTCATAACAATTATAAACTGTTGGCCTATTAGCTCAGGCTTATTATTAAATAGCTCTTACAACTTAATTTAACCCATAATTCTTGTTTATAGTAGCCATGTGGCTGGGTACCTTTTATCAGTGAGGCATTCTCATCTTGCCTCCACTGTGTCTGGCTGATGACTGCATCTCAGCCTTTCCTCTTCCCAGAATTTTCTTAGTCTGGTTGCCCACCTATACTTCCTGCATGGCAACTGGCCAATCAGCATTTTATTTAACCAATATGAGTGACAAATCTTTATAGTGTACAAGAGCATTTCCACAGTAGCTTCTCATCAAATTTAAAACCTTTTCAATATCATTTCTCTGGTATTTGTACCCTTTCTCAACTCATAGGTGCTTTGCCTGAGACTTGGCTAGTAGAAGAGGGTGGCTTGTTCTGTCCTGTGGTTTTTCTCAGCTTACCTTTTTCACTCATACATATAGTCTGATCTCTATTGGTAGAAGGGCTCAGTACCAATGTCAGAGGTTCTTTCTCTCTGTTACTTTTTTCCCTTTAGTATTCTGTTTTGTGAACTCTCCCTGTCTCAGTGTTCCTTGGTTCTCACAGCACCTCCCTAGCACAAGGACACCCTAGCATCTTTAAGGGTTGTCTCTGAACAGTGGAATTCTGGCTGTCTCCAGAGAATAAGTAGGAAACTCTTTCTGTTGATATACCTTCACCAAAGGGTTACTGTCCTTTGTTCACTTATGTTCTGTGTCATAACAGCAGGGATGGATTTTTAAACTGGTGAAATGGCCTAGAAAGTGAAGGTGCTTGCTACCAAGCCTGAACTTGACCCAACAGGTAGACAGAAACAATTCCTGTAAGGTGTTCTTTGACCACAAAGCATATATGCTCCATGGCATGTACAGACCCTACATGCATATACTCACAAAGAAAATGTAATAGACTATTTTAATGGTTTTGTTTTTGTGTTGTATCTTGAAGATTGGGGGAAGGAACTTCTAGAAGGTTTCCTTTGCTCCATTTTGACTGGAAATGGAAATTATTAAGTTGACTTCAAAATGAGTACACATTCATCTTTCAAAGTATGATTGGGTCGAAGATGCTCCCTAAAACTGTTTTCTGTGTATTGGCATCTTCTTTTAGTAGCAAATCTCATTTTTAGTGGCTGATTACTTTTGTCAATCATACATTTTTCACCAACCAGTTCTTTTCTGTTTGATAATGAAAAGAAAGAAAGTTCATTTACTTTCCATTGACTTGCTTGGTTTTCCAGCATTTAGGCCTTTGAAATAGTCCTGATTTGTGCAGAGCTTGTTTGACTGTGGGTGAGTCATGCCTTTCAGGCAATTTGCCTTGCTGGCTACATCTTCCAAATGCAATTCTCACAACAAAACTCTTCAAAGAAGTCATTTGGAAGTTTGGGTAAAAGAATGTTTTATGGAAATGCTTGACACAATTGTCTTTCAGAGTCATGTGGTTAAAAAAAAACTTCGTATAATGGTAAACAATTTAAGCAGGAAATGCTTGCCTTTGTTGATTAGGCTTCCTCCTATACCCATGATGAGGAGTAATGTAGTGGGTTGCAGTTTTAGATTGAAGAAGAAAGAGGAAATGATGCATTTCCCTTGGCCCACATGAGAACGCAAGCATAAGCCAGGACCTAAAAATATCTGCCTTGGAATATATGTTACGATTAGACCTAAACCCAGACAGATTTTTCTTACATTGGCTTAGTTTCATATTTGCTGTCTTGCTTTCCATAAAGAAAAATTTACTGTTTATAACAATAACATTTTATTGGTTGTGATAATGTACAGTTTTAATAATAAAATTTTAAGAACTATGTAAAACATTTATCTTTACCTCTGTTCATTTTCTCTGTCTCTTCCTTAAGTTGCTTTCAGTGGTGTCAGTGGAGAAGTAATGCCATTCCCTTTGTAAAGAGGACAGACAGCTGATATTGCAGCAGGAAGAAATGCCCAGATCCTGGTGCAGTGTATTCACATTAGTGATGTATTTTTAAGTGTTTTTAAGGGCTGTTTTTTATTGTAGAAGCAAGCATGCTCTAAAGTCAGAAAGCTTGCTCTGAAGTCAGAATGCTTGCTCTTAAATCAGAGAAAGCTTGCTCTAAAGTTGCCAGAGTGAGTAGGAAGTTCCCTAAAAAAAGAGAAGGTGAGCTTTACACAGCCTATGATTCCAGGTGTTCTTCCAAAGTGTGCCAGAGTGTTCCCCCTTTCAACTTTCTCTGTAAGTTCTATTCTTTCTTTGTGACTCAAAAAGTTTTCTAATTCCTTTCCATCATAATTATGCTCTCCTACTCCCCCATCCCTTTCTGTTATTCACATGAGGCCTCTTTTGCCTTTTCTACCTGTGTCAGTCACTGGGAAGGGGATGTATTAGGATCACCAAATCTCAAATCTACCTCTGCAAGCACTGAATTGTGTAGTAGTTATGGCATCAGCAAACAGGGTATTCTTTGGTGTGGGGCAAGAGGCAGTTAGAGGAGAAGGGAACACTCTGTGATCTGCTCTACATAGTTAACCATGGCTCTTCAGAGGACCCACACTCAGAATGGCAGCCTCAGTATGCTCTGAGGGAGTTGTTTGGGGCCCTCTGATGTTAAAAGGTTACCTCACGAACACCTGGACAGGCCCCAAAGGATGTATGGTTTCTTACAAAAGCAGCTCCTAGGTCCTGAGAATCAACTCAAGCCACTGCTAGCGCTGTGGTGTCAGCTGCGTTATGGACTGCCAAGTTGGTGATGGGAGTGAGTAATGAAAACTACAGGAGGCTGGAGCTATTCAGGTCCCTGAGGCTGCATTTCCTTCCCCATTCCTTCAGTCTTTCCTTGTTCTTGTGTAGTAGCTCTACCACTGAATGTTTGAGGATATCTGCTAAGTTTTGTATTCTGACTGGTGTTGGGGACAGGACTGATGTCCACAAACTACGGGTCTGTGGAGAAAGATTTTTCTTTGGGCTATTAGCACACAAAAAAAATGACACAGAGACTTGTTAATTATGAAAGCTCAGCCTACAGCTTAGGCTTGTCCCACTGGCACTTCTAACTTAACCCATTTCTGTTCATCTGCATATTGCCATGTGACTTGTGACTTTTACTTTTCCTCCTATATGTCTTGCTCTCTGTCTTTCTCTGCATCTGTCTCTGTCTCTCTTTCTCTCTCTCTCTCTCTCTCTCTCTCTCTCTCTCTCTCTCTCTCTGCCATAGGCTGGTGAGCCTGCCTTTCTTTATTCCAGAACTCTCTCTCTCTCTATCTCTCTACCTTCTATAGAAATCCCAGCTATATCTCCTGCCTAGATATTGACCATTTAGCTTTTTATTAAACCAATCACAGTTACATAACTTCACACAGCATAACAGAATATTCTACAACAGGTCTGCCTCTATTGGATTTTGTTCTTATCACCAAATCATGCCATGGGCTTATGCTGACTTCCATATCCAACCTTCCTGGTTTAGACCTTATTAGCCAACCTTCTTCCTGCTTCAACTTGTTTTCTGCTTCAGTATCTTCTGCATTTGTGTTCTTTCTCTAGTGTTTCCACATCTTCCTACCACAGGGAAAGAGACACCACACATCACCCATAACTCTGTATTTCAGCTTCTGCAGGTCCCTCTCCCATAGCTTCTTTTACATTGCCCAGGTTTGCTTCACTCCACATTCTTATCACAAAAATGATAGTAGTATCTTTTCAGTTTGTTAGACTTCCTTCCCTTCTCCTGTCTGGCCCTAAAGGATAAAATCAGGAGCAGTGTGGATGTGCCACTATTGTGTTTTTAACCCTTAGGGCTTGCTGTTGTCACTTCACACAATAAATGCTCAATGCAACCTGGAGAAAGCTAAATGAGGTGCTTGTTTTTTCAGAGGGTGGCAAAAGTGTATCCCAGATCTTACACATTCAAAGAAAATTTATTCACTAAAAAAATGGGGGTGATCCCTTTCTCTCTTTTTCCTGAAGCAACAACAGTGAGCTGAGTATGGTGTAAGAGGTCCTTCTGTTTATGTGTTGCTTTCATTGGTTAATGAATAAAGAAACTGCTTTGCCCTGATAGGGCAGAACTTAGGTAGGTGGAGAAGACAGAATGGAAAGCTGGGTGGAAGAAAGAGTCAGAGAGCCGTCATGGAGCTGCCAGAGTCAGACATGCTGAATCTTTCCTGGTAAGCCACTGCCACGTGGTTATATACAGATTAATAGAAATGGGTTAAATCAAGATGTGAGAGTTAGCCAATAAGAGGCTAGAGCAAATGGGCCAAGCAGGGTTTTAATTAATACAAATTTTGTGTGGTTAATTTGGGTGTAAACTAGCTGGGAAGCTGGGACGAACAAGGGGCCCTCTCTCTACAACATGAGTAGTATTCTCATCTCCATTTCCTAGAGCTCTCAAGGAAGATACAGCCATCCAGGTAAACTAGCAACAGTCAATAGGCCACTTATTGAGGTGGATTTCTCCTTCAGATACTTCTGGTAAGCGCTTTGCTGAGGGTATTTTCTTGTCTCTGTGTTTTTCTGCTTCCTTGTTTGCTTTTCTTGTGCTAGAGACAGAACTCAGAGCCTCAAATGTGATTAGCATACACTCTCTCACAGAACTACACTCCCAGCCTGTAGGATAGTCTTGATGCCACCTTCTAATGGCATGATTGAAAAATCAGGCCAGGAAGGGAGTGTGACAACACAGGGTATACACATAGCAAGATGATTTGTTCACACACACACACACACACAGCCCTACCTTTTACCCCAGTAGTATATTTATTACTTTAACTGTATATACTTGTGAAACACCATGTTCACTTTTATAATAAAGTTGAGGGTTAACCATGAGGCAGTGTGGTTATTTGCAACAGTAAAAATGATGCAGAGATACAGGGACTCACATAAATAAAAACTAGTCTATCTTAAGTATGTGTGCTGAGCCTCAGCTACTGACTGATGATCTTAGAAGTTTAATTGACATTCAGTTTTAAATGACTCCTGTAATTACAGCAAATGCCACATATCCAGTATATATGTGGCTAAGGAAGCTAAAATATAACCATACCATAGACATGCTAATGAATTTAATTGCTTAGAAAGAAAAATATCTACAACATTTTTGCTTAGGCTCATGAATTTTATGTACAGAAACACATTAAAATTCAGAATAAAAAAATAAATCCACATTTCATTTGGGATTTAACTGCAACCCATACACAGCAACAGCAAAATGTTTAAAATTTTAAAAATCATTAAATGCATGGTTGAACATTTGAAATATCCATCTGATATTTGTTATTGAACTATAAAATAATATATGAGAAGTTAAGTAAATACAATCTGTCTGAAATTAATTTTGGAAAGTAATTCAGAAGATAATATTTTGGTTACAGTTCTGCCAGCAATTATTAAATACGTTTTGAGGAGAAAATTGCTATCCAACCTACCCATTTCATCTTTGTCCTTTTATAAGGAAACAAAACAAATACATTTTAGTTTGTGAAGACTGTTCACAACAGTAACAAGACAGTTAATCATAGAAAACTTAACCGTGCATCTAACCATAAGATGAACTGGATATGGCTGCTGGACCAGAGCTTTAGATGATTTTACACAGATCAAAGCACATTCTGAGTCAACAGTGGTTACAAGAATCCTCTGTGTGAATGACAAAAAACAAAACAAAAACCCAGAAAGTTTAAGAAATATTTTTGTTGGTAAAGGTACGAAATATGTTTTGATTAAATAAGACAAATATAGAAAAATATCTGAGCTCATTATTTTTTTAATTGAGAAAAAAATTTCTGCCTCCTCCCAGCCTCCCACTCCTCCCCCTTCCCCCCACTCCTCTCCCCCTCCCCCCACTCCTCTCCCCCTCCCTCTCCAGTCTGAAGAGCAGTCAGGGTTCCCTGCCCTGTGGAAAGTCCAAAGTCCTCCCCCCTCCATCCTGGTCTAGGAAGGAGAACATCCAAACTGGCTAGGCTCCCACAAAGCCAGGACATGAAGTAGGATCAAAACCCAGTGCCATTGTCCTTGGCTTCTCAGCAGCCCTCATTGTCCGCCATATTCAGAGAGTCCGGTTTTATCCCATGCTTTTTCAGTCCCAGTCCAGCTGGCCTTGGTGAGCTCCAATAGATCAGCCCCACTGTCTCCGTGGGTGGGTGCACCCCTTGTGGTCCTGACTTCTTTTGAGCTCATTATTTTTAAAATCATTTAATAAATAGCCATGCAAGAAGCTCATTAGCAACATAAATTTAGCCTTGCTTGTTAAAGGGTGTTTATTATTAAAAACACTGCATTCATTTGCTAATGTAGTAGATAATATTTTTTTCACAAGTATCCAAGTTTCTTTCCTCTTTTTGTATATGGTAATAACATTGCTTATGTATTAAGACAGTAATAAAGTTAAAAAGACAAAAACCAGTCTGTTCCAATCATCAACTACACAGTCAAGGATTGAGGTTTTCTTTCACATTATATTGTTTAACTTTAGAATGGCTTATATAATAGATTCATATGTTGATTTTACCAAAAATCATTGACCACCAAAGAAATGAAATACAGGGGTAAAATAAGGCTGTCCGAGGTCTCTCTCTTTATAGAGGCTCCATTTTCAAGAAATTGAACAAGAAATAAAAAAGATATATAAGAATTTCTGGCCAATAATCAGGGACACTTGATATATAGTAGTGACTAACCTATGCACAGGGGAGGGGTGGTTGCTTTGACAAACAACAAACTAGCCTAATACTTCATGACCTAAAATAAATTCCATTGTAGCTTCCCATCTGGTCCCTTGTAATTTGAGTCTGCATTGGGGAGCTATTCTGCTGATGAGAAGACAGGGCAGGCTGTCATCTTCCAGATCAGCTGGGTGCTGGTTGAGCAGGAACTCTCCTGAGGTGGTGAGTTCCTCTTTCACTTAGCTCACATTCTGACACATTAGCCCAGGCTTTTCATGGAAGCATTGGCAGGGTTCCAGGATGAAGCAGGGTCATTGGGAAAGCTAGCATTCTAGCCATTCTTTCATTCTTCTGAGTATATACCATATTCTGAGACCACTCACTGAATCACTTTCCGTGGTCAAAAAACCCACAGAATGAATAAAACTTACCCTGCAGATGGAGTGGTGTGGCTGAGCTTGCAGAATCTGCAAGATGCATGTATGTCTCACTTTGAACTGCTTCACGTTTTTCATTTGAAAAATAACTATCTTGTTATGGGCTCCCCATTGGGCAAGAACTATAAAGCTGATATGCTCAGAAGACCTTAAAAGTAAGAGTGAAAAACTATTCTCTAAAATAATTCAAGTATTGTGAGGCAGGGTTAGGCGGATCTCTGTTAGTTCAAGACCAATCTGGGGTACATAACAAGTTCCACGACAGCTGGTTTCACAGAGAAACCATGCCTTGAAAAAAACAAAAAAACAAAATGTTGTAGGGAGACCAATTGTTTGTTCCCGGCTGCCCAGAACTGAAATAATCACACAGAAACTGTATTAATTACAACACTGCTTGGCCTATTAGCTTATGCATATTTCTAGCTCACCCCTATCTCTTAAATTAACCCATTTCTATTATTTTATATTTTAGCATGAGGCTTGTGGCCTGCTGGCAAGGTTCTGACTGGCAGTTTGCCTCTTTCTCCTCTGGCGGCTCCTGACTCTGCCATCTTTCTCTCACCTACAGTTTAGTTCCACCGACCCCCGGTCTGGCTCTGTTCTGCTTTGTCATAGGCCCGAGCAGTTTCTTCATTCAGTAACCAATAAAAGCAACACATATACATAAGGACTTTCCACACCAACAAAAAAAAATCAAGAATTGCTTTTTCATATTTGGTACTTCTTTCCTTTTCTCCCTTATGGAGAGATGCTTTCTCACATATGAACTGGTATTGTTGAACATCAATGCAATGTTAAATAAAACAACATTATGCAGAAGTTAATATTAAGGGGGCTCATACAACTATGTGCTTATCTTGTCAGCAAGATTTTTTCTGCCAGCATACATGAGCTTAATGATATCCATTTGCATCAGAAATTCAGGAAGCAAAGGCAAAGAGGTCATGTATAGAATCAGGTGTGGGTGCTCTGCCCATAGGAGACAGGACATTTTGGTTATAATTTAAATTTATAATACTTATGAAATCTGTGTATGCATGTGAATGCCTCTCTCTTAGCAGTTTTACACTCTAAATTCATCTCTTCTCTTGTGTGCTTAGTTACTCTTCCAACATTAGGCATCAGCCAGGCAAGGAAACTGCTACCCACATAGAAGAATAGACCTCAGGTGCCCAGCAGAGTGGCTGATGCCCTGAGTGAGGGAGCTCAATGTGTACAGACTGAAGAAATGAGATACAAATATAGCCCTGTTTTAGAAGTAATGGCCAAGGGCAATCAGCTATATCTAGGCAACCTGTATTATGTTGTCTCTTGAAGGTTCTTGAACGAACCTTTATATGCTTGTTGTAGAAGACGCCATGAGCTCCTGGACCACAGCCCCTGGTCCTCCTGGGTTTTCAGACTGGATAGGAATAATGCCAATCTATGATAAATTCCATGAGATGAGATGGAAGAAACATTCCATTCCTCAGTCCTCAGGATTGTACATCTCTTTTGTGCAGTAAAAATCCTCGTCAATTAGTGCCTATGGATTCTGAGTATGATTTCTAAAATCCTAACATGTATTTAAAATAAGATTGTAGAACGTCATATATCATAGGTTATTTTTGTTAAAAGATATATACAAAAATTATATCTATTTGAGCATGCATGTTATTTTATTAAAATATTTTGTGAATGTATGTATTTATAAAATACTTACTTTATTAAATATAAATTATCATGGTTATATTATTCCCATGTCTTTTTTTTCTAACATTGCTACTTCTTATAAATATAATTTTAAAAAAATTAAAGAACAACTACAACTTATGGTCCACATGTTCATTTAAAATTGCTAATATACATATTTGTTGCTAAGGTTATTTGCCATTTTTCATGTATATAGTTACTAATCACAACTAAGTAATATTTAATTTTAAGTATATCAGCACATGAAGCTAAAACTAAAATTAATAATTTTTGTACATTGGTTCTAAAGATAGCATAGCTATTAAATTCCAAGTTCCTACATCATCTTAGGGAGGAGATAATTGATATGAATCCCTCTAACCTGGAAATCTCTCTCTTGTCAACACCGTCACAGCTCATGATAAAGGTAGCATTGTAAGGACACACTTTTAACATCTCTCAATTGATGAGGCAGATGGGAAGGCTTGAATGGAAATCATTTGTTACATTCGTAAAGATATCTATATACACACTTTGTTTAGAGGTATAAAAGATCTATACTTTTTGGCATGTTCCTCATTTTGTTAGCTATAGCTTCTTTCTCTAAAGAGTACTTCTTTGTGGAACAGTTTCATGTTTGAACTACTGAGTTCTTATTGATTAGAAAGCTTTTAGGGTTTTCTGATTGGTGGATTGGTAATTAAGTAGGGTCCTTCGTGGTTGCCCAATTACTGCTTTCTAACATTTACTGAAAATACTTTGTTCTTTTCAGAGTTCTGAGAAAATTTGCTGGTAGAATAGTTGGGTAGAGCTCAATCCCAGATAATGTTTGTTTTTTTTTTAAATCTCTAGAGAGATAAATTTGCAAAAACAAAACATTGAATATTATTTTATTTCTGATTCATGCTTCCTGCTTTTGTTTCCTGGAGTTACGGAGAATTCTAAAGCTTGGGTTGGATCAAAGCTCTTTGTTGCTCTATTCTGGCCAGTCTCTCCATCTGTCATGACCTTGACAAAGGGGAGGGAGGAGCACATGGTCCTCTCACTGCATCTCTGTGCTGTGATAGTGGGCACCTTAGGCCAGTTATCTAGAAAGGAATGAAATATTAGATGCACCATAGAGATTTATTATCAGATCAAATTGATTACTAAAGGACAAGACGTTGAAAAGTAAACCACAGAGGACCCAGAATACTAAGAAATTGCCAGTGACCAGTCTGATCACTTTCCCACACCCTTCTATGGGCATACAGTCCAAACTAGTAAGTGATATTCATGTCCCTTACCATGTAGTCAGAGGCTGCTTATTTATTTCCCGGCTACCCAGACACAAAATAATAACTCAGAAATCATATTAATTACAACACTTCTTGGCCTATTAGCTTATGCATATTTCTAAATAACTCTTACATCTTAAATCAACCCGTCTCTATTAATCTGTGCATTACCACGAGGTCATGGCCTACGGGCAAGATTCTGGCATTTGTCTCTTCCTGCAGCTACATAGCGTCTCCCTGACTCTGCCTCCTTTCTCACAGCATTCAGTTTAGTTTTCCCACATAGCTCTATTCTGCCCTATCACATGCCAAAGCAGTTTCTTTTTTTATTAACCAATAAAAAGCAACACATATATAGAAGGGAATCCCACATCACCTCCCCTTTTCTGTCTCAATAAAAAGGAAGGTTTCAACTTTAACATAGAAAAATTAAATATACAAAATAGGTATTAAGCAAGAATTACAGCTATAATACTATTATTTACTTTATCCTTTATCATGACTAAGGAAAACTATAATTACAACTACCTATTCTTCAACTCCATCAAAGACACCAGAAGGATATCGTATTACCTAAGTTAACAGGAAGTGCATTGCAAACAACTTTCAAAACTCTAGAATTGACAAAGATATCTTGCTGCCTGGACAGTCACTCATAGTTCTTCTGTGACATGGGGGCATCCAATCTTCAGCCTACAGGCCCATAGTATCTGACAGACTTTTCCATAAAGCAGGAAATTTCAAAGACAGTTTCGCATAAATTGGCCATTTGTCAGTCACTTTCTTCTGTATCTTGTCAGACTCTTGAATGAAGCAGGAACCCTGAAGGACTTTCTCACCTTCTTTAGACAACTTCAACAGCCATTTTCCTGTAGTTCCTGCATGTCCAGTTCATAAAGCAGTTCAGGCAACAGCAGTTTCTTTCCCAAATGGCTAACAAACTCCATAAGGAGTCTCTCCAATGCCCATCATCCTTTTGAACTAGATTGATGCTGCCATGATGGTAAGCAGTGTGGTTGCAGCAGCCCTGGATGCTGGCTCTGCCTCTCACCTTTCAATATGGTGGAGGTAGCATTTCCACCAGCTCTGGGACCACTGGGTAGGAGATGTGCTTACCACTTTAACTCTGAAAAGGAGCATGCAGCACATAAACCCTTTTTATCTGAGTAAAAGCTAAATCTACCATGCAGTACACTTCACAGCCTGGAAATGTCTCTGTGTATGGTGGTGGGAATCTGCCATGCTCTCTTGCCTGTGCTCTTCTAGCAGACTTGATCCTGTTGTTTGCCCAGGCGAGGTGGGGGGGGGTACTAAGCCACGTGCATGATCTCAGTTACTTTCCTCCCAACCCCGAGTGGACACACAAGCATGTGGGCCGGAAGTGGGTGGCAGGCATCAGCCTCAAACATTTGGGCGCCATTCTATAGTTGAAAACTTGCTAGTAGGCCACAACCTTACGTGATGCACAGATTAATAGAGATGGGTTGATTTAAGATGTAAGAGTTAGCTAGAAATATGCATAAGCTAATAGGTCAAGAAGTATTGTTTAATACAGTTTTCTGTGTGGTTTTTTTTTTTTTTTTGGTCTGGGTGGCCGAGAATGAACAAGAAGTCTCCACCTATATTACAATAACTAGTGTCTACTTGGACCTGCCACTTCTATTGTCTCCTGACTGTACATAGTCTTTGATTTCTTTAGAACTCCTGTTCTCTTTCTACACACAGTTTAACATAAATCCTTCCTTGCCACTGCCTGTCCCCTCCAACTCTACCCTATGGCCTTTTCTTAAGTGCTGAGGATCCCTTCTGCCTTCTGTGAATGACTCCAGCTCCACAGGAGTCATCCTCAAAAAATTGCCAGCTTAGTCTCTTCCTTAGCCATTGAACAAACCCTGTGTAACTGCATGAGTTTGTTGAGAATTGGAAGTCATTTATTTCCTGTCTCATAAACTTCTAATTGAATTCTATTGATTAGATTTCCTGTTTACCTGGTAAACCCAGTGATTCCAATTATTATCACTATTTATAAAAGCCTTGTTTACAGAAAACATTTAAAAGTTTGACTTTTTATGTTTTACAAAGATGAGTATTTGGATTTTATGTTTTATTGTGTTTGTTTGCTTGCTTGCTTTTGAGACATGGCACCACTGTATAGCATAGCGGGCTGATGTCCATAGCACTTCCTCTCTGCCCAGATGTTGCTTTCTCACAGGCAGAATGACTGCACCTGAACCTACTGCTTTTGCACTAAGTATCTGCAGCTCCTCAGTTAGAGTAAGGTGGTTTAGGGTTAGGTTATTAAGGCTCCATAGTTACTGACCCACTTCTCAGGCAGTGTCTGGGTATGACTTTGACATTTAGTTGGATCTGCCTCTTGCCACTGCTACCAAATGTAGTTTTTAACTATATAATAAGACTCAGGAGTCAGAGGCTGGGGTGAAAAGCTGCTAACTCAGAGAAGCTGGGGAACATCTAGCTGACCTTCCCTCTTCATCAGCATCCCAGAAAAGAGAGCCTCCCTTCAGTCATTCCAAACCAAAAAGGACTGCCACATTCATGGTCCCTCTCTACTACTTTCTATCAGTCACTGTATCCTCTTTCTGGACTCCCTCAGACTCTCTATGATTACTTTCTGTCAGCTAGTTGTTGGTTTCCATCATGACCCAAGGTTGATACTATTTAATTAACATGAACACAAACTCAGAGTTCTCAGTATGATTATATATCCCACAACACCCAGACTCTTGAGTACTGGGATTAAAAGCAGGTACCACCCCATGGCTTGTGTTTATATTTTCTGTACATACGTCTAAATAGAACTTAGGAACTGTGAATTAGGACCTTGGCAGATAGGGTCAGGGTGCAAGGGACATATTTCATTATATGCTTTCTCCCCCCTCCCACCCACTTTTGAATTTTGAATCCTGAGAATATATTTCTCACTTAGGTACTAAATATTTGGGGCATTTAATATAAAGATTTGTGGTTCTAGGAAAGTTGAATGCAAAACTTCCATTCACCCATGTCATATCCAAATTATTTGACTGGTAACTTGTAGTGAAGAAGAGAAAACGTGGCTTGTGCTGACACTGTCTTCATTTCTCAGTTTGGCTCATGTGGTATCTCTGGAATTGAAGCTCGGATGGTGAGAAAGCCAAGGGTCATATAGGTTTTCCTTGAAATACAATTTTTGTCAGATGAGTGTTACAGTTTTTTAAAAGATGTATTTCTCAGACTAGCTACAGTTTCATCCCAGGGTGGCAGGGGGCTTGTCTTGTGTCACCCCATCTGTCACCCTATCATGGTGCAGTCTCACTGGTACACTGCAAGTTCTCATGCAAAAGGAAAGAGCAAGTGGCAAATCATTCACAGGCTCTAAAAATGTTTGCCCAGACATATTGTAGGCTCTGTCAGCTGGCATATGCTTGGTCAAATCAAACACAGGGTCACACTCAACTTCATAGTAGATGGAGATAGACAGTGTCCCCATGCCACCAGAAATATCAGCAGGTCCTTAGTAGTCATGAGGCCCTGAACTCAATCCTACACACCTAACAGCAGTGGCAGAAGCAACAACACAAAAACACTTCCATGAAAATCCAAGTAGAGAATGTATTAATTCTTCATTCAGTTGGCCTCTAGACCACAAGATCTTTGGGTTACATGTGAAACTCACTTCATTAAGAACAATGGGTAGGAATGGCATAAGCCCCTCCCTCATAGCTTCCTCTTTGTTTTCTTCTTATAAGACCCAGAGGAGATTTTCATCTGTCACAAGAAAACCAAATCAAACAACAAAATGCAAGAACAGCCATGTGTTTCCTGAAATATCCGATTCCTAAAAAGCATAAAAATGTATGGTGCGCCAAGTTGTCTAAAATGTGTGGAGGCGTTGACAAATGGGCCGCTGTGTTCTCTTGTGCTTGCCTCCTGACGTGGAAGTTGGAGAGGTCTTACTGTGATAAAGAAGCCATATGTCTTTTATCATGAAAGCCCACACAGAGACATGCCCTATGCTGCCAACAGTGGATGTAGCAGGGCCATTTCCATTCTCTCAGTCTGGTCCCCTTTCTCTGGTTGAGCAGGGGGCCCTCTTGAGACAGAGGAGCATCTTCCATCCCAACCTACTGTGACTAATGGGGAAACATGGGCAGGGAAGGAGGGAGTGGGTAATGGATATTGGTTTTCATTGCCCTGCCAGAGACATTGAATCAGTGCAATTGTCAACTGGTGAATAAAGCGATAATTGAGGGTTTATGTTTTCCTCCCTACAGGGAAGGGAAGAAGTAGAAGGAAGAGAGCCATACAGACTACTAATCATTTTGAAATTTATTTTTAAAAATCTCTAAAGTAACAAGCGCTTTATTCGTTCTATACATCCGAGTGGAATATTGCATTAACTCCATTGTACAGGTTTTTTTGAAATTGTTTAGTGAGTCAATAATATCCCTTTTTCTTCAAGAACCCCCTGGAAATTTCAGCATTTGGAAGATGAGGGAAAATACAGTTGGCTCAGTTGAGGTGCGATCTCATCGAGTTAGTAATTATGTCCCCATCTGTTTGGAGAAATAAGTTGCCTTTTAAGAGAGTAAATGGGGTAACAATTTAATTAAAGGCAGGTTGGATTACATACAAATTACTTGCTATTCTTATTGGAGGGATCTGTCAAAATGGACAACTGGGAAAGCTCCGTTCTCCATGTTCCTTGGGGGAATGGCGTTCAGCATAGCTGGAGAATGGGCTTCTAGCTTTGTTTTCCCCTAGTGTGTGGAATTCAGATCATTGCCTGGAGTCTCTGTGGCACCTGCTTCTCTTTCTTCTTCCTTCCCGGTGTTGGCCAGTTATAGCACGTTTTAGCACAACACTGGAACCAGCACAGGGTTAGTTGGTAAAGGGTTGTTTTCCTTGGCTTACAAATATTTTAGAAACAATCAACTTTTCTTTCTGAAAAAAAGGATAAAAATTATTTAATCAGGACCTGGCCAGTAATAGCAACCTAGTATTTTCTCTGTGGACTTCAACGCAATGCAAGTGAGCTCCCTTATCTAATTATAAATGTCACCAACATAAGGCTATCTGCAATTGTAGGTCTCACCAGAAATGCATTCTTTCTCAACAGGAAATCATCTACATCAGTCTCCTTAATGATTTGTCAGACACTGATTTAATAATTTTGCCTTTTAGTGATTTTACAGATTTTCAATAAGTCAGAGTACATCTCAACAACACCCAAGGGTTTAAAGAAGCCACAGTTGGGGATGTGCTTTCAGTTATACGAGGTCTACTATACAGAGGTTTCTCTGTGTTGACTGGTTATTTATGGGAGGGGGCTGCCAAAAATGCACAGTATGAATAATGAAGCCGTCGAGTCTACCACATCTAACCTAAAACTACTTTCTGGAAGCCCAGATGCTTATGAAAAAAGCTTACCCTTCCTCAGTTTACCTCTGTATCTCTCTGTTATACACTTTTTCATTTCACTAAGATTTTGTGATTAACAGAATGTCAGTATTCAAATTTATTTTTAGATCTTAACAATCAACCGAACAGTAGCCAGAGATATAATATGAGTGCATAGATGCATTTGCATAGATGTTTGTAAGGTAATATACATTGTACATATTCCACGACAAAATATATTATATTCATAGTGTTTACAGATACTTCTTCATGCAGTATTTATTGTTTTAGTCCATGTGCTTTTTCTCTTGTGCACAGGATCCCTCATGGCATGAGTCAAAACTCATTTTTAGTCAGGTGAACAAATTGTTTCTGGAGGCTGAGGTGACCAAAATCAAAGCACTGGTCACCTCACGTTTAGATGGAGAGTCTCTCTGCTTCCTCACACAGTCGAACAACATTTTCATTTTTATTATATTTTCTTGAATGTATGAGTTTGTGTGCTGCATATAGGTGTCATGTATGTGCATGTAGCTGTCCAGATGCACCCACGCATGTACAGAGTCCAGAAGAGGACAGCCAGTGTCCTGCTATAAACCCTCCCTACCTTATTCCCTTGAACAGTCTCTCACTGAACCCTGAGCTACACGGTGGGTGGGCGAGCCTCAGTGACACCGCCACTGCCATCTCTGGCCCACACAATGCTGAGGTTCTAAGTGAAAATCTTATCTGAGATTTGTGAATAGGTGTTGGGGCTTTAAGCTCCGGTTCTCATTCTTCCACAAGTATTTTTCTCTGCTGGGCTATCTTCGTGGTCCTTAATATTTGAAATACCTTTAACTGATGTATTGTATAGGTTTCTTAATGCAATTGTATGAAATTTTCATCAAATGCTTTTACCCTCACAAGTCTCCATATTTTTAAATAATTTACAAGGACACATCAGTCACATGGGGAATAAATTTATTACTTTTAATAGATTAGAGGTCACTATATGGCTGACAGAGTCTGAGGATAACTAAGACACAATAATTGCCCAAGATAAAAAGGAGTAGTTAGTTACAAACCCTTTATATTTTTTATAAAGGAAATTGGAGAGATCTGTGCCAGGAAATTGGATAAAGTTTATTCAGCAACGAAAAACAGTTTAAGGATTTAGTATTTGAAAATTATTATTTTAATGAGCTGCATTGTTATATATAATACAGTAAGAATAGAATAAGAGGTTACATTATCAAATATTCTTTACTGAGTACTATAATTTTATATGTCACCCTTTATAATTCTGCTAGGATGATGCAGGTCATTCTTCTCCTAATTTTGAGGTCCCCCCCCAGAATATGTTTCTGTATCCTCTAACACCTGCCACCCTCTCTCTTTGTATAAACCCTATATTATTTTAATACATAATTTCAAAGGGTAGGTGATTTCCATAATTCCAGATATTTTCTTTGATAACTAGATTCTGTGTCATTCTAGACCATTTTAAGGTGATTGGATTAGTTTTCACTTATCCATTTGATAAGCTTCAGAATGAATAAATAAAGACCGATTTACATGACTTACAGACACAACAATAATTGTGTATTTGCATCCAAAACCCATTTTCAAATATTCCCGTCAACCAGTGGGCTAGCACAGAGCTACGAAGACTCACATGCTAGTTTTGAGGCGTTTCAGGTAAAAGTACATTAAGATAAATCTGGATATCAACTAAGACGCAAGTATATTCACATATGAGCTAAAAGGTAGGCTTCCTTAACAAAATAAAATACCATGAAGTTCATGCTTTTTCGCCATATCAGATTATAGACACAGACAAGTGACTTCGCCGAATGGCATCTTCTCAAGGTCTTTGCTTGTCTCTAAGCTTCTGTTTCAACACTGATAAGGGTAGTGACAAAAAAGGGGGGACATAAGATCCTCGACCAAGAAAAATTCAAATCAAACCTTTGCTTACTAGTTGGAGAAATAAGCCCGTGGCTGAGGCTGTAGACAATGGACGCATGTCAAGGGTCAGCACTGTAAGTAGTCCTCTTAGATAAAGAATGTTCGTGGAGATGCAGTGGCTCTTCTAACAAATAAATAAATAACAGTGTGTCAATTGGAAGTATGTATAGCTGTAAGGTATGTGTGTGCGTGTGCTAGCCTGTGTGCCTGCGTATGTGTGTGTGTGATGAAAATTAACCTTCTGATACAAAACCATGCTTCTCTATAAAAGCAAAAAGAAACTTAAGAGTAATTAAAAGCAGGAAGGTATTTGATGTATAGGGAGGGCAATGTTACTACTGATTTATTGGGACATACCAGGGGAAAGTGATAATAAAACACAACCAAACTTTATTCTTAACTGGAGGCAGCTCTCATCGATGGTGTGTTCTTAACACCAGCTCCTGGGAAGACCACCCTGGAACACATCATCAGCCGGAACCACTGTTCAACTCTGTCATCTCTGGCCCCCAATGCCTGGTAGTTTTGAAGTGCTGGCGGTGCTACACTGGTGTCTCATCACTTTCTGGTTTTGTTTTTTTCCGTGTCACCCAGAAAAATCACCCCAAATCCATTGCCTCTGTCCCACTGGACAATAAAAATGGCGACCTGTATCACTGGGCAATAAAAATGCCACCCTTTGTGTGCGCCCAGAATTGACTCCACTTCAGAGAGTCGCAGAGAAACACTCAGTCCCCAAGCCGCTGGGAAAGAGGGCATAGTTAGGAACTGAGGCAGGACAGGCTGCTGAACGTTTTCTCCACATGCTTTGAAGCATATGCAAATTTACACGAAACATCCCCAAATGAGAGCTCGTCAAGCTGGAACCAGAAAGAAAAGGCAGGCGATGACTGCCATTTAGTTTGTGTTCGGAAAGAAAGCTAGTTACCAGTATTCATCAAACTGTGTTTTGGTTGGTGCTTCTGCAATACAGTGGAGGGAAAGTAAAGAGTCCGTGTGCGCTGGAGTGAATCCAGGGCTGCCTCAGTGTTTAGATGGTTAACACCTCTGCTGAAAACAATGGCACATGGAAAGCCATTAATGAGAGACCAGATGAAAATCTTATTTGGTCGATATTGAAGCTGTTGATATGACTGTGGGCTTTCTTCCACGGACTTGGAGATAACGGTCCATTTTCCAAGTGATTGTACAAGGTACTGCCCCACTATGGCCTTTAAGACCGATGAGTCCACGTTGCCATCTGCTCTGTTGTGGCTTTGCCATTTTGCCTTTCTTCCTGGCTAACTCATTAGAATTGGACTCACTATCATTTATGACAATTACAACCTATAACCAATGTTTAATTTCCTGATTGAGTTAACTATGGCAGGTTTGGTAGATAGCAGTTACTTTGCTCCACCTTGGCCATATGTCTGGCAGAAGTTATTCAGGCACAGTTGAGGAGTTCCAGCCCATCAGAGCAGGAAAGGCATGTGGAGTGGGAGGGGGCAACTCTGTCTATGGTTGCCAGAACTTACAGTTTGGCTTCTTAGATCAGGAAGCAGAGTGTGTGCTGGAATGAGAAGACATTGCATCACCCTCTAGGCCTGCCTGCAGTAACTCACTTCCCGTAGACAAGCCACAGTCCCAACGATCCACTGCCTCTGAGAGTAGTGCCACATGCTGGGATCAAGTGTTCAAACACATGAGCCTGTGGGGTATTTCTCCTTCAAATCATTACTTATCCTGTGGTGTTATGTGCCTATAAAAGCAACATATTGTCTACTGTGTCATTGGTGACAGAATCATTGAGCCAGCCATTCAAGAATGAATTGGGTGACATACTGTTTCTTTTATCAAATGATTTCGGTTCTGGGGACAGATTATTTCCCCCTTCGTTCATGGAGCCAAGGCCAGTCGTGACAAATGGATGGCCCATGCTTTGTTGGGGAAGAACATTGACATATTTTTCAAACTTAACTTTTAAAAATTTTACTCTCTCATATTCTCTCTGAGTTGATTTTTGTAAATATAATAAAGAATTAAATTAAATTCCAGTTGGGTTACTTCTACAGGAAAGAGGGTTTTAATAATTTTGATTTGTTTTGTTTCCTGTAGTTTCTGGGTTGCTTGTTTGTTTAAACAGTGGAGACAGAACCCAGGTGTTAGTATTCAGGCATCTGTACTGGCCTGCCCTTGGGGTCCTGACAGGATATGGCCTCAGCTGCAGCCACAAAGAGCATCTCCTGTGCTCATTCACTGTGTTCCCTTTTAAAGGATGGGCCTTGCTCCCCTCCCTCTCCCTCCCTCCCTCTCCTTCTCTCCCTCTCTCCATCTCTCCTTCTCTCCCTCTCTCCCCCACCATTCTTGAACCCAGGGACCAATCTCTGCCCCCTTCTCTGTCCACTTTTCGGCCCCTTCTCTCTCCTCTTCCAGTAAATCTCCTATGTGAGCCATGATGTAGGGTAGTTTTTAAAATGATAAGACCAGGACCGTGGGCATGCTAGGCACACATTGCACCACCAAGGTACATCCCCAGCCCAGCAAGAGAAACTTTAGCCATGTATATATGTCCCTGAACTTCTTCCGATAGATTCACTACTGTCTGTAACTTAATTTTTCATTTTTAACTGACAAATAATAGTGTGTATGTGAATGTGTGTCTCATTTCCTTATCCATTTTTCCTATTAATAGACTGTTATTTGATTCTGTACTTCTGCTTTTGTGAATAGTGCTATGGTTGAACTTGGAGGTATGAACTCTCTACCCAGCATACTGATTTTACTTCTTTTGGATATCTTCTCAGAAATGGGAGGGGATAATTCCGTCTTTAGTCTTCTAAAACATTTCCGTAGTGTATTCTATAAAGTAGATTCAAATTTAAGTTCCCACCAACAATGTACAAAAGTTTTCTTTTGTCCATGCCCTCATAAGTTCTTATTATCCTTTGTCTCTTTTAATTATAGTTTTGCTTATTTACTTACTTCTTTTCTTTTTTTTTTTTTTTTTTTTTTTTTGGATTTTTCGAGACAGGGTTTCTCCGTAGTTTTTGGTTCCTGTCCTGGAACTAGCTCTTGTAGACCAGGCTGGCCTCGAACTCACAGAGATCCGCCTGCCTCTGCCTCCTGAGTGCTGAAATTAAAGGCATGCGCCACCACCGCCCGGGACTTACTTATTTTCTATGCATGTGTGTGTGTGTGTGTGTGTGTGTGTGTGTGTGTGTGTTCATATGCTTGACACATAGAGGTCACAGAACAATCTTTGAAGATCAATTCTTTCCCTGAATCCTGCAGTCATGGGACTGAACCCAGGTCATCAGGTCTGGCAGCAGTTGCCTCCCTACTGAGCTGTCCGTCTCTCATCTTCCATCTGTTTGATGACAAAAGCTATTCGAGTAGTTCTGAAGTGATAATCTCATTGCAGTTTAAATTTGCATTTCTTAAACAACTGGGGACTGATTTAGTGATTGGTTTTAATAGATCTGTTGACCATTTGTATGTCTTCTTCTGGGGGAAAAATGGCTATAAAAGTTCTTTGCTTGTTTTAAAGCCACATTGCTCTCTGTTAGAGAATTTCTTGAGTTCCTTGTAAATTTTGAATAATAACCCCTTTTCAAGTTTTCAAATATTATTCCCCACTTACTGGATTGTTCCTTCAGCACAGAAATATGCAAATTGCAAGCTGTCTCTGGACAGCCGTTGTGTGTATTTGTTGCTAAAGATCTATCCCTGGGCCTTGTATGTGTGAGACAAACATGCCGGGCCAGCCACATCCAGTTCTCCAGCCATTTGCTGTGGCTCCGTTTTATTTTTGTTGACAGATAGAAACTGTGTCTATTTATATACAAACTTTGAAATGAACAAATCAGACTAATTAGTACAATCATAATCTCATAAACTTTTGTGGTAATGGCATTTCAAATCCACTCTTTGAGCAATTTGGGAAAATGTCCATTAATACTAATTGCTATTGCTTTGCTCTGCAATAGGTCATCTGTAAACTTCCTGCTTCCTACTTGAAGCTTGGTGGCCTTTGACCCTTTGTTTTTCTCACCCTCCATCCCCTCTGTTTCCCACAGAACCCATCATTGTACTGTGTTTCTGAGTTTGAGGTTGTAGATTCCACATAGAAGTGCAATCATACAATATTTGTCTTACTAAACCAATATTTCCCCTTAGCGTAATGATGTCATTGTTAAGTGTTTAAAGTCCTCAGTTTGTAAATGTACACCTTACAAGTACCTGATGTGTGATTCTAATTGTCTGGAATTCAAGAGCAAGCAAAATTAATGACAGAGGAAACAAGAGAGCTCCTTAGTGGCGTTAGGCTTGTTTTAGCTGGATAGAGATCATCTGAGGGATAGAGTGGATGAGCATCATATTCAGCAGTAGAGCCCCAGCTATCCCTGTATTCCTCGTATAGAATGCGGCACAAACACTCATTCATATGCAGGAAAAATAATCTATGGACGAAGGTTTGCTCAGCAGGTGCAGGGCCTCGTGTCCGGTTTCTCACTCAAAAGCGAAACAAAGCCGTGTAATCTGTGAATGTCAACAGTATACAGGATGAGCACTATTTTCTTAGTCAGTCGGAATAGAACAAAATGCATTTTTCTCACAGTGCAAATAGTTTTCATACCTTCTATGTTCCAGGTATGCTGGCAGAGACTGGGCAGTTCAGAGTGAAGCCGTATACCTCAGGTGTTAAAATTCAGAATGTTCTACTAGCACTAAGCATTGCAAGTTTTGTTTCCTTTCTGCCAGCTGCTATCATGAACCCCCACCTCAGATGCGGTGGTTACCCCTAAAATCAATCAAATGAGGATCGCACCAAGATATTGTCAATGGAAATGTTTGATTTATAAAAGTTATCAAAGGCTTGCAGAGCTGAAGAATCAAAACAGTAAACCATTCATCATTAAAGAACCAAAAACCATTTAAAAAAAAAAAAGAAAGGGCATGATGATAAAGCAGAACACTCTGTTCCTAAAAAAATAATGTGTCCCGGGGGTATCTACTCTTATGGTATCATTTTCACCCTAACAAAACCATAACTAAAATTTAAAGCTGTATTTTGTAAATTCCATTGTATAATTCATATGAGTAAGTACTCATTTTTACCTCACATGTTAACAAATTCATCTTAATGGAAACGCAGTGCTTCTCAAACTTTGATGCAGATCACCCTCAGACCCTGTTAAGACTGACATTCTCTTTCATGATTGAACTGAGTTTCCATTAAGGACCCAAGTGCTGTTCAGCAGACCCCACTTCCAAAACAAAATACAAAGTAAAATGGCATTTAGATTTTGTGTTAAGGAGTTCTGAAAGTCAGGGGGGAAAGGGGTAACTGTTGAAGTCAAGGTCTTGAGTATTTAGGGTAAGGAGCAGCGGAATTTTTCATAGGTTCAGCCCTAAAGGAGCCTCTGTGTACTTTCAACAGTCTGCAAGTTATTTACTGCTTCTGTTCTAAAGTGACTGTAATAATGGTCCTTCAATTAGGGAGCTGTTTCAGTAATAGCATCGACGTTATTATACCAGCAGTTTTATTAAACTAATAACTGTTAGCATGAAGACACCATTACTGTAAATTGCATTTATAATTGTGGCACTAAATATACTCAGGTTGCATACAATTATTGGAAATTTCTACCCTGATCATTTACCTCATCTTCCTCTCCTGCAGTTTCCCTCCCATCGCTGAGGTTCTGTGAACTTTTGGTACTGTGTGTGAACTTTTTCCTTATGCAGTTATCCAAACTGAGGTTTGGTCTTTCCGTCAACTACTTGCACCAATAGCTCATTTGAACTTCCTTCCTGGTATCCACTCTCTATAGTCAGAATTGGTTCAAGGTATGTGGCGCCATTCAGAAACCACTTACGGTCTAGTTGTGCATAGCCTTGAGGGAGGCACAGTATAAGGAAAAATTCATATAAGAAATATGCACAAACATTGGGTATGTAACAAACATATGAAAGTATAGTAGCTCAGCTGAAAAGGCTTCTTCTCAGGTTAGAGCAAGCACAGGTGCTTAGCTGGACAGGGCAACTGAGGCAGCTCTGCCTACATAATCTCCCGCACCTCCTGTAAAGCCATGCCCCTTCCCTGGCCACAGCCTGAGCATACACACGACAGCACATTCAGCAATGTCTACCTGTTTCAAGCCTCTCCTACACGGACTCCACTAGGTTACCTTGGTCAAAAGCCAGTCATGAGCTTGAGACAGACCTCTGTGTGTTCTATTCCTGACAAGGTTAGAATCCAGACATGTGGCCGATTCCAATACATTAACACGTAGAGGAGTCACCTGCCATGGCAGTGAAAGGGAGTTGATGACCGCTTCAGAAAGACAAACAGATCTACCAACATTTTTTACTGCTAAATGTGGGAGTTATCGCTAAAGTCTGAGCTGGTTCTTCCTATTGAGTGCTAGATAGTTATAGCTACATTTAGTTACATTAGGAGTACTGGTTTGTTTGTTTTCCTTTATAATCACAGAGCTTGATAGAAAATGATAAATCATGGCCCCAATATGCTCACAGTTACTCCATTTTTATTTTGATATTATACTCTTCTGGTTATGTGTTTTAAGTTCAGAGTGCCTGGAAGTTAATCCTTAGGCACCACATAGTTGAGTCATGGTCAAGGTGATGAGTGTATTCGCTTCATCATAAGAAATACGATCAAAGGTTTCTCTGTGTTCTTTATTATGATCATACAGAAAAATACAACACTGTCCCAAACTTTGTAATCCTGACAGTGCTTACAGATGAGTTGATAAGACATTTAATAGTAGGTAGTGGGCCCTATATTTTTGCTAGATGTATGCCAGCTTCCCCAGGAAGCAAATTCAACCACTGGGCAACTGAAAGAATCCTCCAGTTAAATTCTGAAAGAGGAGAAAAACATCAAACACATAGAGGGCTGGCAGCATGCTGTATTCAAAGAACTCTAAGTAATGGTACAAAGTGTTGTTTATGTCTAGCACCTTCTGTCTCCAGTCACATATGTTAGAATCCTTGAGCCTTAGGGGGACTGTGAGGTGAGCCTGGAGCCTACTTAAAACGGGAGAACAAGAAGGGATATACCGGGCCGTGGAACGATACCAACCTAAGGAATAATGGAAAGGCATGTTGTACATTTGAAACTGAATCTATGTCAGAGTGATGAAACAGGAAGGTTCTGTGTCAGAGCCATGCCAGGCTGACAACCAGAGAGCCTGCTATGAGCAATCCCAGCCTGGTTCCAGACAGAAGAAAATAAAAAGAATCCAGCCGTCCCAGTTTAGCAGAAATGGGAGGAGTAGCTCTGCCCAGCTCTGTCTTTTGCTTAGCACATTTCCCATCCTTATTTGTAGTAAGGGGGCCATGCATCTAACTCCTTACCTGTTGATCCTGAGGTGAGAGAATTCACCTTGTGATAATCCCAGACTAAGCACTGACCCTGTGACATGGAAGGGACAAAAGACCAAGAGTGGAGCAGAGGGGAAGCTCCATTGGAGTCCGTATTCTTGGGTGACTTTTTGAAGAAAACTACCCACTTCTCAACTCAGAATGAAACCCAGTCCCGGGCATTAAATTGTTTTGGTTTCTTTGTTTTGCTTTTTGTTTTTGTTTTGGTTTTGGATGACAATAGTTAATTAATTAATTTGTTTTGAATGCAAAGAATTATTTTTTTTTTATTTTACACTTCATACTTTTCTAATTACTCTTACCAGTTAGGTTTGGGAATTGTTCTTTAGTATTGTTAGTCTACACTAAATAGTAAAACCAGAAATACCAAGGTTGCCAGCTTCTCTTTCCCAATGTTACATGTTTATGTTTAAAGAAATTTCTCACTTCTTCCCAGGGGGGTTTACAAGAATGTGAGACATAGGATAGAACTAACAAGAAAATCCAAGTGGAGACAGTGGCCTTGGAGATGGCATATCACGAGGCTGCATCTCTACTTTCCACTGGTGCTTGCCATTCATTTACTTATCCAGACAGACACTTATTAGGTACCTACCGGACACCTGCTGCAGTGTGATAAACCTCACACCTGCTGATAGAAGTCTATAAGTCAAAGTAAACACACCTCTGGTCTTCTGGTACTGATGGAGGAAGGTCATTGGCTAATAAAGGCACTGCCCTGGCCCATTTTATTGGTTAGAGGATAGGTGGGAGGAGTAAACAGAACAAAATGCTGGGAGGAAGAGGAAGTGAGCTCAGAGACTCCACCGCTCTGCTCTCGGGAGCAGACGCCTCAGGGAGACGCCATACTCCCAGCTCCCAGGCAGACACACGCCATGAAGCTTGACCCAGGATGGACTAGGCTAGAATCTTCCCAGTAAGACCGGTGCTCACCGATTATTAGAGATGGGTTGATCGGGATATCAGAATTAGCCAGTAAGGGCTAGGGCAGAAGGGCCAAGCAGTGCTTAAAAGAATACAGTGTTTGTGTAATTATTTTGGGGCATAAGCTAGCAGAGCAGGCGGCCGGGGTGCTGGGAACGCAGCCCCGCCGCTGCCCCCTAATTACTACATGGTACCTATTGTGTGAGGGCTGAGGAAGAAAGGGCAGCCCTGAAGGCTGCAAAGGGGAGGAGCTAAAGTGTGGGTCTAATTAGTGTGGGGAAAGAGAGGTGTGTGGAAGCAAAGAGGCAGGAAAACTGTCTGAGACCTTGATCTCAAACCTGAAAGAGAAGTAAAAGCCAACTGGATGAACAAGTAAGCGCCACGGAGGAGGAGGAGGCAAAGTGCCCCCCCTGCCACAGCAGGAGAGGGGTATCTGAGCATCTTACTTTAGGTGATAGGCAGTTCTTCCTCAGGATCTGATTTTTTTTTCTTAATTACTTCCATTTGTAACTGCCTACTAACACTAATAGCTAGATAGAGAAGTCTACACCACGACCCTCTGGAAAAAAAGCCACCAAAAGTGACATGCAAATATTTCTATATTTATCTCTTCCTTTGCCTTCAAATCTTCATAAGAATGTAATTTGTGTGCCTGTATGCTTATTAGCTGAATAGTTGTATTTATAGAATATTATTGGGCAACATTATGATATCATTTATTAAGCCCTGAAGAACGTTTTGCCTTCGCATTTACTTCTTGTTTTAAATAAATTTTAATAGATACACTGTCAGATGTTTCCTGGTAGATAATGTGCAGAGACATAGTGTTTGGCCAGAATCATTGTTTATCATAGCCTGCCTAAATGAGAACTCATTTGGCTGGCTTACTATGTTTACAATTTATTTATTTAGTATTTAGTTGTGTGTGTGAGGGACTGGGAATTGAACTTTGGGCTTCACACATGCCAGACAAATGCTCCAACACTGAGCCATATCCCAGACCTTCTTTTTATTTTATTTTATGTTTTTAATTTTGAGACATGATTTTACTAATCTGTCCAGCCTGGCTTTAAACTCACTCTATAGCTCAGGCTAATCTTAAACTTGAAATCCTTCTTTCCCCATCCCTGATGTTGCTCCGGCTATTAGGTTTGCAGCACCAGGTCTTTTCAGTTTCCTTTTGAAATCATAAGTGCTGTTGGATTGGGTTTTAGACAAGAAGGGGTTGCTTTTTCTACAACCCAAAGCTACTTAGCAATCACACAGGTGACAGAGTGGTGAGGAAAGTCCCCTTCAGAGCCACTAAACATTTCCTCTGTGAAAGCTTTTGAGTCTAGAGGGAGGAAAAGGTCCTGATGAGGCTAAAACTCAGACAGGAGGATCATTCTAGAATTTTATTTCAGGATACCCTATTGGTATTGCATTATTACTATTTCAATATGGATCAACATCTACAGTTTGTTGAGAGAAATTAGGAAAAATACAGTTTGGATAAATCATATAAATTATACATAATAAACATTTAATTGGCTATTCTTCCCATTACTTCTGTCCAGCTCGTTTTGCTGGTTTATTTGTTGCTGGTTTTTTGCACTAACCATAGATCATAGAAACAGCAATACATCTTTCCCTCGTAGCTCTTTGTTAAGGTAAAATCAACCTAATGCAATATACACTGGTAAAAGTGTATATTCCAAAGAACTGCAGCAAATATACAAAGTTGCTTACCACTTATCCTCATCAAGATGTGGAATGTCACACGAGCCTCCTCCCTCTGTGCTCCAATCAAACACTCCGCCCACAAAGGCCATGACTGCACAGTTGCTATGACCTAAATAACTATGCATCTTCTCATGCTTCCTACTGTAGAATTATACTCTAGGCAAGCTTCTAGGTCCGGATTCTCTCCTCAGAAGTCTGTACACTAAGTATGGCCTAGGACTTCTGCAAATATTATATGCATATACAATTTCATCTGTCTAAACACTGATAAAATAAAGGTTGCACTCGCTAACCTGAATGTTTGTTATGCCAACAAGGTGTTATTCCAGGAGGGAACTGTGTTAAATTAGCTGCACAAAAATTACGAAAACTATCCTAGGACAAATTAAAAATAGAAATTAAAATTGCGAAGCAGGGGAAGATATGTATAACCTTCTTATAAATACGCACATCTTAAGCACTTTTCAAGTACAAAAAGAAAAGCCTAATTATAAATTATTCTTATCCATTTATTAAGGCTGCTCCCTGAAGGGCTAATGCTAGGTGATGCCTCATTAACCTTGTATCAGCTGCTTGTTCTTGAATTTAAGAAAAAAAAAGATTCGCTTTTTCCCTTAATTTTCACTAATTCAGCCAGGCCCTCCTCATTTGTATAAATTAGTAAGGTAAACAGAAGAGAGAGAAAAATGCAGTCCTGTGAACTGAGGTTTCCAGGGCAAATCCCCTTACATTCCCTAGCTCTGCTCTTTTCAGGAATTATTATATGTGGATCCACTGCACCCCGTGGACTACTAGTTCAAATGCATTGGTATTTAAGCATGAGCTGCCTTCTCAAAGGTCACCTCTAATTCTATTATTGTATCAGTGAACACAGATACTGAACCAAAGGTTATGTCCTTTTATAGAACAATCCTTCCTTATGAACCTGTTGCATATGTGGTGTGTTATATATCATTAAATTTCAAGAGATAGCAATCATAAGAGGCATTTCTGTTATGTAACCAAGGGTAACTTGGAGAAATCCCACCAACTGTTTTCGAATATGAATTTCTAGTTTCTGAGATGTTCAAGAATGGAAAATGTATCCAAGTGAACAAAATAGAGGAACTGTAGCTTCCAGAAATGTAATAGCAAAGTAATCCCTATGGGGAGGAAAAGACACAATGCCTCAAATGACTAAGGTATTCATTCAAAGCTGTTTGCAGATTTGCGGGACAGAAGATGTCCAAAGGCTCAGCAGCCTTGGACCAGTACTGACAAATGGACACGGAGTCGATGAGAGTATCCTTGAATGACTGCCACTTTCTCCTGTTTCTGTTGGAGTCCCACATTACCTCTATACACCCTAGTTACTGGGTAGGTTGCTTTGCACATGCGATGTATTAACCTAACCCTCTTCCTTCATCAGAGACTGGGGGATGTAATATAGAGTCCAGAGGAATTTGAAGGATCAAGTGGAGGACATGAGACAGCTGAGTCCACATCTCATTTATCTTGCTATGTTCTGGGGACTTCCTCAATATATCATTGTAAGAATTTCCATCTCAGGCCCATTTTTTTTTAAGGGGAGCCTCACTTAAAATACTCATTTGATTAATTTTTTCTATTCTTGTCTTACAAGACTGCGGTAGACACCAGCTTCCCTCTCCCAGAAACTCACCCACCTGGAAAGACAAATGCCTCAACACGGACCAATAGAATCCAAAGTCTGTCCCTGGTTATTATTCCGTGCCCTACTTTCCTTCCTCCAGCAAACACACATGGTCAGAGCAGAATGCAATGCCCTTTTCTTGGGATGCGTAAAAGTCAGCTTAAAGAAAATGACTTTGTTGTAATGAACAGAGCCCATTGACCAAGAGAAAATGGTGCTCTTTTAAATACCAGAAATCAAAAAAGCATGCCTTTGGGATTCGTAACCATGATAATATAGTCAGAATGGCTTTGTTTTAAATATGTTCTAAGCCACAGAAAATGTAGAAGTCTTTACTTATAAGGGATTTCAGACATAGGAAGGTGACTAAGTCCGAATATGAAGTGAAGGAATATCCTTATTCCAGACTTGCTTTCTGAGTCTGGACGTAGAGTGCATCTGCTTCTCTCATGATGAAATTTCCAATCAAGGTCCTTCATGCTGGCATTTACATCAAACTGACTGAAATGTGCAGACAAAGCTGTCAAATGGAATGCTAGTCACATGGGCATTATTTTCAGGGGAACAGACAGCTAAAAGACAATGTTTCCAGAGATGCTTACATCCATCTTCCCCCAAAAATGTGGACCAGGCAGCTAAGGATTTAATGTCAAGAGCTTTGCAAGGCTCCTGTGATCATAGGGCAGTGGTGGAGGTTTGATTTTTTTTTTCTTGTGCTTGAGTATCTATCACGTGGTCTTCCATTCAGTGGTTCCAAGGTAACTACTCTGGAGCAAGCACTGATCGGGACAGTAAGGATATGACAAGGAAGAGGAGAGAAACAACTCAATAAGTGTGTATTTCAGTGAGGATTCGTAAGGAAAAGTACACTGTGGAGCAAAAATCAGACTCAAAGTAAAGTTTTCTAAATGATTCTGATCAAACAGAAGTGTGTGTCCGTGGGAATGGAGAGAATCAAGAGATGGAGAAATGGATCCAAAGAAGAAAGAAAACAAGGCCATTGTAGATTGCACCTCATGATGAGCAAATGGGCTCTATGAAGATTTGAATGCCAGTTTCAGGAGAGCTTGAGATTCAGGAAATGATCAGCGACCAAGACGGTGTCAGTTGAGCAAGCTCTGTGTTATAAATTACACTTCTCTGCCTGCCGAAAGAGGACAGAGTTTTGTAAGAGTGTGGTGTATCGAGATGGTTTTTACATCAATGTACAGCGAAAGAAATGCTGGCACTCGGTGAGAGGATTTAGTGATGTGGGGAGTCTCAGCACCTAAGAGATGAATTTTCAGTAGAAACAGGGGCCCCTGAAATTTGGGCCCCAGTGATCGTGTGAGGTGTTATAGCAAGTGGAAGCAGCATAGACAGGGTCATTCCTCAAGATTTACAATAGCAGGTTTGTACTTACAGAACTTTACCTTTAACCTAATTTTTGCTCCATGAAGTTGCTTTTGAATCCTCATTCGATACAATACAATAGGTTAACTAACAATTTAATTTTAAAATAGCAAAAACTTTCCACATAGATGTTCATGTCTAGTAAAGAATTTGAAAAATAAGAATAACAACAACAACTGGGCATCGTAGCTCAGGAATTTTTTGTCTGACTGACCTGTCCAGTGGTGACTGTGGGGTGCTAAAGTCTCCCACTATTAGTGTGTGGGGTTTAATGTATGATTTAAGCTTTAGAAGTGTTTCTTTTCTATATGAGGGCATAGATGTTCAGTATTGAGATTTCCTCTTAATGGATTTTTTCCTGTAACTAATGTGAAATGTCTTTGTCTCTTTTGACTGATTTTAGTTTGAAGTCTATTTTGTTAGATATTAGGATAGCTACACCAGCTTGTTTCTTAGGTCCATTTTATTGGAATATTTTTTCCCAACCCTTTACTCTGAGGTATTGTCTGTCTTTGAGGTTGAGGTGTGTTTCTTGTATGCAGAAGAAGGATGGATTCTGTATACGTATCCAGTCTGTTAGCCTGTGCTTTTTTATAAGTGAGCTGAGTCCATTTACATTAAAGGATATCAATTACCAGTGATTGCCATCTCCTGTTAATTTAGGTTTCATTGTTGAGGAGGAATTAAGAGCACTTGCTGTTCCTACAAAAGACCCAAGTTTGGTTTCCAGTACCACATTGGGCTCTCTACTTCCAGTAACTGCAGCGCCAGAGGCTCTAACATCCTCTTCTGACCTACACCAGCATCTGCATCCATGTGTAGATATTCACATGCAAACACATGTACATATATAAATAATGAGAGTAGCAGCAGCAAGGGAAAAACATAAGAAAATCCCTCCATTCCTTTCCATTTCATAATTTTAAAAACACTTCATATCAAAAAGTGGAAATAATGTTTTATTCATATGGACTTACCCACGATAATATAATGATCTATCAAATAAGATTAAAGAATACAGTTAATAAAATATAAATATTTAAATAGCTTTAGCAGTTCTGAAACTTAACAAATGAGAGAAGTCAGTGTGTCTGAGGTTTTTAGCGTGGAGACTGATGGATATTTTTGTTTTGTAACCTATGTCTGGGATATTTCTTTTAATAAGTTCATATAGCTAAACTCTTCTGGCATTTGCTTCCCTCTTGAAATGCGTACCAGGACAAGAGTAACATTTAAATGTGTCTTCTCCTTTCAAGGTCAATTTGACTGAGTATCATTAGTCAGGTTTCTTCTTTCTTATGTTAGACAAGCAGCAATGAGCTGATTAAATATTAATAAGTCCAGTTGGATAAAGATAAAACCAAGTGTCAACCCAAAAGGTTGTGCTAGAAGGTGGATTTGCTGCTGCTGCTGCTGTTTTCTGGTTTAAAAAAGGCTTCTCCGGGTAACAACTCTGGCTGCCCTGGAACTTGCTTTGTAGACCAGGCTGGCCTCAAACTCACAAGATCTGCCTGCCTCTGCTTCCTGAGTGCACCATCACACTTGACTGGTATTGAACACTTAAATCTTATATTTGACACTATTGATAAGACTCAGTTGGTTTGTTTACAAGGCTCAGTAAATGCTACCTTCTAAGATCTAGTAATTGATGTCACAGTTGTCTAAAAACATTGTATGTAATTCATTCCTTGTGTATTTGTGATACAAGACATGGCCCAGGGCTGTGAGATGTTCATTGCCCAGCTCTGAATGGGAACAGTTTGTGATTCCAAATGGCCATCAAGGCAACACTTAGGTAGATGGTAGACAGGCTCCAATAACATCCTTTCAGAAGAAACAGTATTAAAAGTAGCCATGAGTCATCTGTATCATTTCATTGACCATTGTAAAGCCAATGTCCAAGAAAGATGTGGTTGATAATGACATTGTTGCAAAGGCGGAGAGGGTAACTTTTCTATCTCAGATTGAAGGATGGAGACTGTAGTGGGGAACAAATTCATTATAAAGCATCTTCTTAGCCCAGATATACAAAGGAGAGAAGGAATCCATGGCAGACCAGTCATGTAGAAAACTTCGCCTTGGCAGAAAGTCTTGCTATCCAATTATAACTGGTGTTGAGTAAATCTTGTGTCTATTTTAGCATTGAAGTGGCACAAATATTTGTCTACACAGTTACATTATTGTTAATTTGATTTTGGTGTTTATAGGGCACATGTAGATAATCAGTCTCAATTAGACTGGTTAGTTTCACACTAAGAAACTGTGACAAGGAGGCAAAACTTTCTCCCGTCCCGTTGACCAGCTTGTTCTCTTATCACTGGCTTAGATTTGGTTTTTATTGCTATGAAAAGACACCATGACCATGGCAATTCTTATAAAGAAAAACATTTAATTGAGGGGTCTCACTTACAGTTTCAGAGATTGAGTCCATTATCATCATGATAAGGAGCATGGTGGTATGCAAACAGATGTGTGCTGGCTACATCTTTGCCCAAGGCAGCAAGAGGTTGACTGACTGTCACACTGAGGGAAGCTTGAACAAAATACATCTCAAAACCTGCCCCCTCAGTTAGACACTTTCTCCAACAAGGCCACACCTCCTAATAGCCCCACTACCTTTAAAGGTCATTTTCTTTCAAACTACCACAGATACAGAAAAACATTGAAAAGCCAATCTCAGGGAAGCCACTCTTTCCAGACACTGGAAAACAAACTAATTTCCATTCCCTCCTAAGAATCCATTTTGTTGCTGTCAGTGCCCAGTAGAACTTTAAAGGAAGATCAGTCCCTTGCTGTCCACGATTAAGACCTAATTGAATGAGGTGAACCTCAGAAAAATGTCTTTAAGAACAAGGAACAAGGGATTTGTCTTTTTGCCTGGATATTGCAGGAGTACACAAACTTTTCTTTGTGTGACTTTATCTTCTTAGGGTCATACTTGTTCAACTCAAATCAAATTGAGAATACTTATAACAATTTTTCAGTATTTTTTCCCTAAAGAGTCTGTGTGTTTACTTAAAGCTCCATGTTACCCTAACCAAAGTGAAATTCAAGTAATCCTTCCTTTTGTAGTAGAGTAATACCCAAGGAAGAGTACGTGGGTGATGTGGAGACAGTGGCTGTTCTGTGGTGTGATCTGGGTGAAGAAACTCAGGTCTGTGATTCTGCGATAACTCATTAAACATATAGATCTAATTCTATTATCCTCTTAATTTTTTAAAGTATGGAAGGAATTTACTTTTCAACATTGCATATCCATTACTATATTTTACGGTCTTGCACCTGCATGAAACTTTATTCTAGCACTGCCTTCATCATTTAATTTCCCTGAGAACATTTCTTTAATTCATGCGCTTCTATCAAGTGAATCAAATTTGATATTCCTTTAATACATTCTAGGACACCTTCTTTCCAGGCCCTTATTTTTGTGTTTTAAAACCTATTTGCAACATCCAACATATTTTCCTATGTTACTGGACTCTTTTTTAGTTGCCTGGTGATATGGGGGGGGGGAGGACATTAGGGTCCCCTCTCGGCGATCTTAGTCTCTTTTATGAAATAAATTTAAAATGTTCTGGAAGGGAAGCTCAAGGACAATTTTATTAGCATTCCAAAGTAAAAAATTCCTAGGCAAGCAATATGTGACTCTTAACAGCTGCCTGGAGAAAGTAGTAAATGGAGTGGGGTGGGGGGGATTTAATCTGGCATGAAGGTCAAACCAGCACATGACAGCTAGCCACACAGTGGGGAGGGAAGCTTCAGGGAAAGAGTAAGAAAGTCCAAAAGGTTGGGCAAATGCAAAGTGTTTTTTTTTTTTTGAAGGCGTGCTTAGAAAGAAATGAAAAGAAGAAAGGAGAAATCATGTCTTTCTGAAGAGTTCAGAAAAATGGGCAGACTTATGATAAGGTGCTATACTAGAAGTGGGAATTCTGGAAAGACAAGGCGTAATATCTCACTAAAGGACTAGTTCCTTCACCTGTCTATTTAGCATGGCTAGTGGGGAGCTCACTTTTCTAGGGGTGGTCCCTGATGTAAGTGAATAACCTGGCCCAATTGAACCTGAGCACTCCACCCAGACCAGATATTCTACCTTCTTGACCATGATATTTTTCTATTTTTATACCATTTGACAACCTTCTTCCCTTTATTATTAGAAAACCACTTGGTTTAAATGGCCGTGGCACGTCCAGCTACCTTCAGTGCTGAATCCTGGCATTGGCTTGCCTTTCCATCACCCTTCACTGAACTAAAGCATCTTTATTGTCCTCCAGGAGGGTACTGCGCTGAGAGCAGAAGCATTGTCATCACTGACAAGCTGCTTCATGAACCCGTGCAGGGCATCCAGCTCTGGTAGTTTGCTTATTGCATTACTGACAATTTTATAGTCTTACATCTTGAGGCATTAATTGCATTTTAATGAAAAATGGACCCCATACGATGTAATAAGGCCAGCTGTAGGCTGCGATGTTCAGATACACTCACTGCTTCAATTTGTAGGAGGAAACAGAAAATGTCAGGAGAGTATAAGTGATTCCAAAACTTTCTGGCAGTTACATATTGTCATCTAGTCAAATCGTGACCCTCATCTCTAGCCACTTTTTTTCATACTTTATGTTAAAAGGGGGAAGACAAAACTGGTACAAGTGTCTTCTTCTGCTCACTGAGACATATATTTGGTTATTAAGCATTTGCAATTTTGAGAACTTGTCCCCAGTACACACGATAAGTTAGTCTGTAATATCAAACATGCTAGCTGATACCAGTTGAAGAAGAACGATGCCAAGAACAGCTGGAGGATCTCATGCATATCAAAGTGATGCCAGACACAACAGCATGCTATCCTGCACAAATAGATGGTGTCAGTCACAGATGGGTGATGTCATACACAGAAGGATGATGTCAAGGACAAATAGATGGTGTCAGTCACAGATGGGTGATGTCATACACAGAAGGATGATGTCAAGGACAAATAGATGGTGTCAGTCACAGATGGGTGATGTCAGGGACAGCAGAATGATGGCAGACCCAACTAAATGTTGCCAAACAGAGCAGAATGATGTTGGGCACAGCTGGATGACATCAGGCTCAACAGTATAATATCAGGCTCAGGAAAATGATGTCAGGTACGGGAAGATATTACCAGCACAGCTGGATGGTATCAGACACTTATGGATGATTTTGAGCACAGCTGGATGGATGATATCAGGCACTCATGGATGACTTGGGGCACAGCTAGATGATGTCAGACACAGATGGATGCTGTCAGGCCCAGCTGAATGATGTCAGGCCCAACAGTATAGTAACAGGCTCAGGAAAATGATACCAAGCTCAAGAGGATAATTTCAGACAGATGGCTGATGTCAGGCTCAGCGGGATAATTACACACAGCTGTTTCATGTTAGGTAACAGCTGGTTGATGGTAGACTCAGGTGTACGTTCTAATAAGCCATACTAGCCTTTCAAGATGGGCAATGTATTTTCATCTTGTTTGGTCTGAGATTCTTAAAAAAAAAAATTTATTAATTCTTTGTGGATTTCACATCATGCGTTCTTATTCCACTCATCTTCCTATCCCCTTGCATCCACCGTCTGCCCTTGAAACCTCCCCCCAATTCAAAACCAAATTTAAAAGAAAAACCAGAAAACAGACAAGAAGAATGTTGTTGAAGCTATAGTGTGGACTATTGGGTCACACAGTTTATCCTTTAGTCCATTGGTCTTACTTGCAAGTGTTCATTCCCACAAATCGCTCATCAGGCTCCTGGCTCCAGGCCACTGGTTTCTGCTATGCCACTGATAATGTGCTCTCACTGGGGCTCCGCGTGGATAGCCTGTTGTCCTGTGTCATGGAGATCTTGCTGTTTTGTATCTGTAGGTTTGTCCCCTTTACCTGTTCCAACAGTTAATAGACTTGGTGGATGTTGGGGTGGGCCAACTCGTAGCCCTGGTTCCAGGCCTGGGTGGTAGCTGGGTTGGTCAGCTCGCTAGGTTTCCCTCATTGTCACTACCCTGGTGAGCTCTCCAACACTGCCTCAGCTAGCTCATCCAATGCAGTGAACGGCAAGGAGTGGGCCAGTTTTACTGCTCTCAGACCCTTGCATCTGGGCCCCCCACACTCACATCATTAGTTCCATCTCTACTGTTTTGCCCAGGCATAGTACAGGGCCCTCTCTCCTGATTGCTATCAGAAGAATTTGAGAGGGGGACCAGGTCAGCCCTCCTGTTTTCATGCCCTCAGGGCTGGTTCATGGGCACCTGGGAACACGGGGTCATCCCTAGTGTGCTTCCCAGGCAGGATGCAGGGCCTGCTCTTCTGTGTGCAGCAGCTGTATAGGGCAGGGCTAGTTCTCTCACTCTTGCAACCCCCAGGGCCAGCACACTAGCCTGCCACAGGCAGCAAGGTGTAGAGTGGGTGAGGGCATCTTTCCCTCACCCATACCACTGCATGGCAGACGAGGGGAGGCAGGGTCTCCCCTCAAGCTGTTGCTCTTAAGCTTCCAGAGCTGGCTCACCTAGAGGGTCAGCTCTAGGATGCTGTCTAGGTGAGATGCAGGGCACACTCTCTTGTGTGCTGCAGCTGGTATGGGGCAGGACTAGCTTTCCCTCTCCTGTGACCCCGGGGTCAACTCTCTCACCTATTGCACGTGGTAATGGGTTGTGGGGGGTATCTTTCCCTTACTGGTACTACCACATGAAAGACGGGGAGGGGTCAAGGTTAGCGCTCCTGCTTCAGGCCCTCAGGCCCAGCTCACCTAGATGAGGTGCGCACGCCTGTGGTAAGCGGTTGGGCTATTGTTCCCGAGTGTGGAAGCAGTCAAGAAAAATTAATACAATTACCTTGTTCATTGGATTGTTGCAAGATTAAATATCATGAATTTAAAAGCCCAGGTAGCACCTGGTATGGACTTGTGGTGACCATTGTTCTCCATTAAATATAGTATGGATTATTCTCTTCCTAACACTAAAATTTGATTTATAATAAAAGTTTTATTTTCCTTTTCTAAGTTTCAAAACTGTATGGTGGCATTTACATTAAGCTTAAGGACAAATACAAAGACTTTTATAGGGTCAAGGTGAAGATTTTACCTGTGAATCACCATCTAATCTAGAAGAGAAATAGAGCTTCTGTGATGTTGAAACGTCCCACATCTTGATCTGGGTCATAACTGTTGCACTTTATATGTATATTTTCTTTTACCTATCACCTTAAGATATATGCATATTATCATCTTTTTGTTGTAATTCTATACAAAGAAAGATAGGCCTTAAACAATAATATTTTCACATTTGTGAAGGAAATGGGGCACTGAAGACGTTATAATGGTGTCTGTGCAGAAACATGGGGATTAAAGACTATAACAGTGCGTTGTGGTTTTGTGAGGTTCCCACCGGTGGAAAAGAGGCAGAGGCAAATGAGTCTATAGGAGTAGGCATTAGACCACTCGAAACCTTTAGGGAGAAGGTGAGGTATTGCTTGCTTATGCACATTGTCTTTGGAGCTAGGCAGCATTTGGGGCAAATGATGGAGGTAGGTCTTGTATCTTATCTGTTGCTTCTATTGGTTAACTAATAAAGAAAACTGCTTGGCCTGATAGGACAGAAAACTAGGTAGGCAGAGTAGACAAAACAGAATGCTAGGAGAAAGAAGCCGAGTCAGGCAGTCGCCGTGATTCTCCCACCCAACAAAGACGCAGGTTAAGATCTTCCCTGGTAAGCCACCTCGTGGGCTACACAGATTATTAGAAATGGGTTAGATCAATATGTAAGAGCTAGCCAATAAGAGGCTGGAACTAATGGGCCAGGCAGTGTTAAAAGAATACGGTTTCCATGTAATTATTTTGGGCAAAGCTCGCCAGTGCAGGAGCCGGGCAGCGGGAAGCGGCCTGCCATTCCTCACCGCTCCTCATATAACAGGCAACCATCTTGTGTTCTTAAGGACTTAACCAGAGCTGTAAAATGTCTGTCTGAAAATGGTGGTGTTGTAGAACAGGGGTCAGAAACCACCCACTTCTCTATTTCTCATGAAAATGAACAGAGACTACCATTTCAACTCCAATAGCTGGGACATTTCAGAAAAGGAATCAAAGTAGGAGTGAAATTTCTTCTAGTGAAAAATAAAGAGGGAGGAGTTACTAAAGAGAGTGACAGAGATTTCAGAAAACTCTAACCTTTTCCTGGGCATTCTAGGGTGACAGCCCTTGAAGATCATTAGCATTTATAAAACATGATACTGTGTGCAGAGTTCACATTTCCAACCAAAAGATTGATACATGTGAAACTAGATCGTCCACATCCAATGTTCTGTTTCTTTGTAAGCTACGTAAGGGACTAAGAGAGTTGTGACCCTTCCTAGAGAGATGAAAAACCATTATTTCCTATTTAATGCTAAAAGTCATAAATTTGAGAAAAGAAACTGTACTGAGAAACCACTAGCACAATGCTCAGACAATGGCAAAACAGGTTTATATAAAAGCCTCACAGTGGACAGACAGGCACCTTAAAATCAAATGTCTGCACCTTCCGAAGCCACATACTGGATGCCTTACCTGTTTCAGAAAATTTTAGCTTACTTGTTCTGTGTTAAAAAGTGCCAAGAGGGGCTGGAGAGATGGCTCAGTGGTTAAGAGCATTGCCTGCTCTTCCAAAGGTCCTGAGTTCAATTCCCAGCAACCACATGGTGGCTCACAACCATCTGTAAAGAGGTCTGGCACCCTCTTCTGGCCTTCAGGCATACAGACAGAATATTGTATATATAATAAATAAATAAATATTAAAAAATAAATAAATAAGCCGGGCGGTGGTGGCGCGCGCCTTTAATCCCAGCGCTCGGGAGGCAGAGACAGGCGGATCTCTGTGAGTTCGAGGCCAGCCTGGTCTACAAGAGCTAGTTCCAGGACAGGAACCAAAAAGCTACGGAGAAACCCTGTCTCGAAAATAAAAAATAAATAAATAAATAAATAAATAAATAAATAAAAAGTGCCAAGAATACATTGTGTATTGTGTTAAGAGAATTATGTAGCAGCTGGTGTGGTGGCATGAACCTGTTGTCCCAAACCTTGTGACTCACCAAAGAGGATCACTGGAGCCCACTGAGAGTCTGGCATCCCAGGGAACTTCATCCCAGGCAAGAAAGAAGAGAGGCAGGGAGGGAGAAAAGGCAAAAGGAAATTATGAAACGATAAAAAAATTCATGATTACATTTAATTATATACATTTATCATTTTCCAAACAGTTAAAATCACATACTAACGTTTTTCTCTAATTCTTTACAGCATTCTGAGCAGTTTCATTAATTGTGAGGAATAGATTTTTTTTCCTTTTATTGAAAATAGATTCTTTATTCACATAATATATCTCGATCATAGCTTCCCCTCCCTCCACTCCAACCAGCTCCTCCCCACCTCCCTTCCCATCCATACCCACACCCTTTCTGTCTCTCATTAGATAAAATATGGGCTTCTAAGGGATAATAATGATATCAATATAATAAGATAAAATGAAAATTAACACATCAGAATAAGACAAAACAAACAAACTGAAGGAAAAGAGCCCAAGAAAAGGCACAAGAAACAGATATAGACACAGACACCCATTCTTTCACACACTCAGGAATCCCATAAAAACATTAAACTGGAAGCCATAATATGTATGCAAAGTTATCTGCTGGGAAATAAAAAAAATAGATAAATGAGAAAATAAAAAAGAGCATATGTTAAATAAGTTAAAAATTAAAAAATAAGATAAAATAAAAAAGCAAAAGTCCTGACTTGACATAATGAGACAGGAACCTTCAAAGATGTTGTTGACTCCCTTTCCTGTTGGCCATCTACTGCTGGGCATGCAGCCTACCTCTAAGAGTAGCTTGTTCTCCATTGTGCCACTAGCCCGCCAAACAAGTGGAAGACTTGTGTGACAAGAACTTTAAATCTTTGAAGAATGAAATTGAAGAAGACACCGGAAAGTGGAAAGATCTCCCATGCTCTTGCACAGGTAGAATTAACATAGTAAAAATGGCAATCTTACCAAAAGCAATCTATAGATTCAATGCAATGCCCATCAAAATTCCATTCCTGTATCTACTTATCCTTGACCATAGGGGTGGAGCATCAGTGTAGCCAACCCCTCAACTTCTCTGCCTTCAGAGAGTTGTATAGGTGTTGTCTTCAGCTGTGGCTCCTTCCCGTCAGTTTGTGGAGAGTAACCTGAAACCGTGGCAACTGCCTGGATTGTTTTAGGGTTCCCTTTGGCCAGAAACTCAATGAGGTATAACCCAATCCTGGTTATACCTCCCATGTATATATCGAGACTATATATTAGGAATCTCTACTGTTATTAGGCTTCCATACCATCTTCCACATGGACCCTAATTTTAGCAGTCACTTCAGTATTTCCTTCTTCATCCCCCTCTTTTCTCCCACCCATCATTTGATCCTCCTGTTCCAGGCTCTCCATCCATCTATAATTATATATTCTATTCCCCTTTCCTCCCTATCCTAATGAGATCGCTCATTATGTCCCCTGACCCCCACCACCCTATTCCCTTACTCTATACCTAACCTCTGTGGTTCTATATATTGATTATCATCAACTTAACAGCTAATATCCAGATATAAGGGAAAACATACCATATTTGTTTTTTTCTGGGTCTGATCTCTGGATGATTTTTTTCTTCCAGTTCTATCCATTTACCTGAAAATTTTATGATTAAATTCTTTAACAGCTGAATAATGCTCTATTATGTAAATATACCACATATGTAAATGTACACTCTTTGTTCATTCATCTGTCAAGGGACTTCTAGGTTATTCTGGTTTCTGTCTGTTAAGAATAGCACAACAATGACCATGACTAAGAAAGTGCCTTTGTGGTGGGATGAAAGATCCTTGGGGTATACACCCAAGACTGAGATAGTTGGATCCAGAGGTAGATTTTTCCCATCTTCCTCAGGAGCTGCCTCACTGATTTCTATAGTGGCTGTACAAATTTGCACTCCCACCAGCAAGGAATGAGTGTTCCCCTTTCTCTATTTTATTTTATTGATCACAACTATTCTGAGGGGTGTAAGATGAGACCTCAAAGTAGCTTTGATGTATATTTCCTTGCTAACTAATGATGTTAAATATATTTGGGATTCCTCTTCCAAGAATTCTCTGTTTGAATCTGTACCTTATTTTATAATTTAGTTCTTTGTTTTTTTGATATTTAGGGATTTTTTTGGTTTTTTGTTTTTGTTTTATTTTCATATTTTAGTCCTCTCTCAGATGTGTAATTGGTAAAAATCTTCCCATTTTGTAGCCTACCACTTTGTCCAAACAATAATGTCCTTTGCCATTATTTCAGAAACTTTTCAGAAAGTCTTTTGTGCTAATTAATTAAGGCTGTTTCCAACTTTCTCTTCTGTTAGGTTCAGTGTATCTGGGTGAGTGTTGAGGTTAATTCATCTGGAATTGAGCTTTGTGCAGGGCAATAACTATTTTAATTTTCTCCTGTTATTCTTATATTTGTATATTTGTGTGTATATATTTTACTCTTCTTCCTAAAGAAAGGTTTGAACAGAAACACTTTCCTTGTAACCTCCATGATGCCTTGTAATACTATGTTCATTTTGTTTGTGTTTCTTTGTAAGTATCAAGGGTCCTGGTAAGGAATAAAGTATTTGAGATTCTAGATAGAGAGGAAATCCTCCTTATCCACCCCTCCCTGGGTCTGTTTACTTCCCTTCAAGCAATGCTCCTTGTTTTTCAGTTCAAAAAGTATTGTATTGAGCTTATATATTTATATGAGTGTACATCTCCTATCGTATTTTCTATAAATTATGGCATATTGGCCATAGTGCTTTCAGCTATTTTTATCCATTCATGATGCTATTTAGAATGATCTCAGTATAGGCTACATGCAATAACTTCATAGTCATACTACTAAACATGTTTTGAACTATTTTACAGCATTTATTGATTGATTGATTGATTTTCCAAGACATGGTTTCTCTGTGTTAGCTTTGGAGTCTCTTTTGGAACTCACTCTGTGTAGACCAGGCTGTCCTCAAACTCACAGAGATCCACCTGCCTCTGCCTCCCAAGTGCTGGGATTAAAGGCGTGTGCTACCACCATCCGGTTACAGTATTCATTCTTATCAGGATATATGATTTGAGAATTTTACAAATATACTTAGGAAATCTTTCTTCATGCTATCACATTTCTTTAGAGCAATTCTATGCTAACAAAGAGTATTGCCAGAGCTCTTGATACTTACTGAACACCTCTCTAAATACTCACCTTAGCACGCTTATGCATCTCTAAAAGACAGAAGTGCTATAACGAATTTTTATTTGTAATATCTCCTCTGTTCATGATTCCTCCAAATATAAGCATACCACAAAATTATGTTTGTGCATAATCTTAAATGGCATAGAACTTTTGGACATATGTAAGTAGAGCCACTATATATAAATTCTTCTTTAATTTGTTTATTGAACCCAGAACAGTAAGGGATATTTTTGTTCTTATTTTACTTGTACAATGTAAATCACAAAAATACACTTTAATTTGTTGTAATCCATTCTAATTATAGACATTTGGGGCCAATTACCTTTTCAGATCTCAATGTTTTTGATGACCATTCCCGTCAGTATTCCCCAGTGTTCTTTGGACTGAGATCTTGCATTTCGGAGTACTTTAGTGACTTTAGTGACTAAATACCTGGCAGAAATAATGTACTAGAGGGAATATTTATTTGGGCCCATGGTTTCTAAGGGTGCAGTCCGTGGACACTGGTGGTTTGGTGTTTCTTGATCTATGGTGAGACAGAGCATAATGGTAGTGGATTGTGTGGTAGAGAAAAATTCCCACTTAGGGAGGACAGAAAGCTTAGAAAAGTTCTTACAGGAAGAAGCCAGGGTAAAATGTATCACCCCGCCCCCAAGTCCGTGCCTTAGTGACCTATCTTCTCTAGCTGTGCTCTGCCTCCTGTTTCTATCTCCCAATAATCTCTCTTACTGTGAATACATCAGAGGACCAATCCACTTTAGGTCAGGCCCTCTTAAATCTAACCATCTCTTGGAGCTCTCTCTCAGGCGCTCTCACACTGCTTCACTGATCTCCTGGGTGCTTCTTAATCCAATCAAGCTGGCAATCAAGTTAAGTGATCACAAATAGAATTTCTGCATTTCCTGCTGGGGCCCTATTTCCAGCCTAGCTGTGAAATTCTTTTCCCAGGAGATGCTAGCAGTTTACATTTCCACCCAGAAAGCATGAGACTTGCTGGTTAAACCCTGGCTAGCAGCTAATGGTGTCCAGCATTTCAACCAAGTGAATGTAAACTCTTATCTAAGCATGTTAAAATGTCCATGGTCTAAGGTCTAATGAAATTAAGCATCTTTGGACTGGTTCTTTCAGGTTTTTTACTTATTTGGGTTATCTCTTCAAGCACTTGCCTTTATTGTTCCTGGGTCTTCCATTAGTTTTTATTTTATTTACTTCATTAATGATTTACTTGTTATTCATTATTTGTTGCTTTGGATTGAGTGGTATATTTCAAACTTTGAAATCATATGTCAGCAGTCCCTAACTATACCTCCCTTGCTTACTAATATAAATATTTGAAGCCACTTTTTCTCAAATTCTAGTTTATCCTTATTTTAAATGCTTCAAAGCTCCATTTCACACAATATGTGCTCTCCAGTTTGACTTAAAAATGTGCCCTGGTTTCCATTACTTCCTAGAAGGGTTTTGCGTTTATTAAAAGGAGGAAGATGTCTTGTAACTTTTTTTTTTTAACAAGGTTTCTCTCTCGTTTTTGGAGCCTATCCTGGAACTAGCTCTTGTCTATCCACTGGCCTCGAACTCACAGAGATCCACTTGCCTCTGCCTCCAGTGTGCTGAGATTAAAGGCATGTGCCACCACCACCCAGCCCATAACTTTTTTAATGATTAATTTAAATTTCAGTGTTATCAAAAATATGTTCAGCATGATATCAGTCAGAATTTTCCAATTTGACTGGCTTTGCTTTATTCATTTTATATGGCGAGGTTTTCCCCAATGCTTGCAAGTATTCTAACATAATCTACATTGTCCGTTAATTCAAACTTGTAAAATTGATAATTACAAAATTATGAATTCACCTATCATATATCTTGCATGTTCGACCCATTAGTTCTTAAAAATCTGATCTGTGTGCTAAGGTAATGAATGCTCAATGTTCAGATTCAGATGTGAGTGTGACACTTCCCTGGATGCTTCCTGTGATCCAGCTCCGAGTTCCACACTAGCTTTTATTGATCTTACTCCATTGATCTTTCTGTGCAGTATTGGGACTTTTGATTAGCTGACAGCATGAAAATTCAAAGCAGATTCTGCTATAACAAAATTATCGTGGGCCCACATCAGAAAACTGAAGGACTAGAAAGAAAGATTAGAGAAAAAGAAGAGTATGCAAATAATGAATGCCGGTGCCAATGTCAGCAAAGAAGGGGACACATTTTAGCAGCTCCTTAAGCCCTGCAAGGGAGGACCCTAATTCATGGCTCTGGGAAGGCATCCTAAGAGGAAGCTGTATGGCATAGCAATTTATCTTGCCCTTGTCCCTTCAGAGTGAAGGGCAAATATGCTGAATTGCCTGTGCTTTGATTGTAGGTTGAACCTACTAGATTAACAGAATTTATTCTTTTGAGCAAAAATAGCAAGATATAATGATTTAAATTGGAATATGTTAGCCAAGTGTGTGCAGGTGCGTGTGCATGGGAGTTCCTTGTGCTTAAAGCATCCATGGTAGGCCAACTTTCTGCATGTGTCCATTCCACAAAAGTATGTGTACAACATGCAAATCGATACTCACTTATGAAATTTTAGTGGTTTTTCCTACCCCAATACCTTTCCTCCCTGTGCATTAAGAAATTAATCCTGTCTATCTCAGAAATAAAGGAGGAAGCATGATAGCATAAGCAATTTATGAAACCCTATAGTGTCTTCTGCATGTGTGTGTATATGTATATGTGCATCCTATATTTTTATATTTGTGTTCAGTATCTGATAGTATATCAGACACAAAATTATTTCTACTCATCTAAGTTTTCAAGACCTGTGATTTTTATGTTTTTCTGTTTTTCATTAAAGACTTATCTTTAACATTTTATTCTATGTATCTCTCTGTGTATGCATGCATGTATGTATATCACAGGTGTGCAAGTGCCCATAGAGGCAGAAGAAGGTGTCTGATCCTCCATGGAAGCTAGAGTTACAGGTGGTTTATAAATCACCCTATGCTGGCAGTGGGGACTGAACTTGGGTCCTGTGAAAGAGCAGTATTTATTCTTAACCATTGAGCCTTCTCTCTGGCCACTAGATCTGTAAATTTCTAAAAGGATAAATAATTTTGGTATATAACTTTTATTCTATATCCCCTTGAAAGTATAAAAACTAGAAATGGAAAATAACATACAATGATATGTTAAAAACAATAGTGAGTTCAGAATTCTGATTGACTGGCTGTGATTTATGATACCCACAGCATGATACGAAAGACAAATTGTGAAAAAGCCTAGTAACTATTTGGGGCATTGAAATTTTATTTTCTGCAGTGGTCTGAAATTAGAGTCATATTCACAAATGCTATGTTTTATGAACCAGTGTCATGGAGTCTGCATTTTAGAGTATTTCTCTCTAAATAAAGCAAATTGAACATTTAAAGGGAAAAAAAAAAAGATGTATTGAATTCTTTTTAGCTACTGTGTCTATCAGATCCTCACCTAGACAGCTGCCTTATCAGTTACTAGGTATCCAGGGCACTGCCTGGTCTTACCTGTTAAAAGCCAAGTCAGCTACACATTCCGGTTGCTAGGCAGCTATAGGGGGGTGTAGTTCCTTCCAGACCTATGTCTTATGCCACCTGCATTCCATGCTAATCCCTCTGAACTTCCCAGGGGCTTGCTAGAGCTCTTCTTGTTTGCTTCCTTGTTTATTATGTCAGCTATAAATGTTACATTCTTTGTCAGCTTTTATCAGGGGTATTTCTGGATGCTAAATGTGGTAAATTTATATTAAGTGACTTCAAAGCATCTTATTAAGCAGACATAGATCAAATCATAAAGCCAGTTGTGAAATTTGAAAATATGAATTGGAATAAATTAACATGAGAAACAAAACAAAAACCTGTGTTTCACTTCAGTTTCCATGAATTGTTCAAAACACTCTGGAAGGTGAAGAGATGAGAGAAAGAAGGGGGAAGAAAAGGAGATAAAAAGATAGCTGGTTAGGAGAGCCGGGAGGACAAGATACAGAAGGGAGTAAACTTGAAAGTTCATCTTTGAGAGATGTTGTTTGTGGATGTGAATGGTCATGGTCAATGGTCATGGCACAGCCCCTGTGGAACAGGCTTATAAAATCTCTGTGTTTGGGGAGTTCCTTGAGAACTACAAATCTTGCCCTTCTGGTGCTTTAGAGAGATCACCTGTACCTAGAGCAGGTCTGATGTGCATGAGGCTGCCTCCTCTGATGAGCATGAGGCTGTCTCCTCAGAGGAACTGGTAGACTTCCAAAGTTGCATCAGAGCCTAGAGGAGTCTTGCACAATGCACATTCAACTTTATAGAATTAGAGTTGAACCCCAGGAAGAGGCCATGTTTCCATCAGAGGAGGGCCCCTGAGCTTTCTTTCCAAGAGAGGGGGACAGCAGGGATTTGAAACAGCAAGAGGGCAATTTTCTTGGTTTTACTGCTGATCAAAGCAGCTATATCTTTGCTTCTCTGTGGAAAAAAAGAGGTATTTGTAGGGCGTTCAGGCAAAAGTAAAGGAAAAAGAAGGTCACAACGAATTGCCCATTTGGTAGGTGCAGACGGGTCCAAAGCCTAGTGAGTCTGCTCTGGTGTCTATGGAGTGCCAAAGACAAGAATCCACAGCTCCCTCAACACAGTTTCTAGATTGAATTTCTACATTCAAATAGAGATCTTCCCCGTGAAGAGCTAAGCCATGCAGGCAGTGGGGTCAGAGTCTCCCAGCATATCCTCCCTTTCTTTCTCTCATATCTTCACCTTTCTTCTCCTGTTGTGTACCATGGAGCATTTCTTCTCCACGGTGAAACCATGAAAACTATATTATTGTTAGAAAAGGAGTGCATCCATCCAGAATTTATTGCTAACCGTTTTATAGGAGAGTAGATTGTCCAATTATAGTTGATATATGAGTCTATAATGTCAATGATGTCAAACCATTGTGACTTTGGATATCAAACTGTGATGGTCCCTGTTTGTGACCAGCAACAGAGATAATGAATGGAGACTCTGCTAATCTTTCCATTCTTGTTCTTAATTTTACAATATTTTAACTAATGCATCTCTAAAAAGTCATCAAATATTTTCATCATACCCTTGTCTTTCATTGCAGCCATGGCAGAAATGGAATTTAGGATTACCAAAAGTCCCCATATTCTTGGATTTACATGGTAAATGGGACCATTTATAAGAGTACGGGCTCCTGATAATGGGAAGGCTCTGGAGAAAGTAATTTAAAATTATTTGTCTCTTATTTTTGGAAACAGTTCAAACAAGCTTGCAAATACATTTTCAAGGCTAGACATGATCATTCTTTGATCATCACACCCACATGTATTTAGTGACTATTTTGCATGCAGTGCTGATAAAATTTAGAATTTAGAAGGACTAAGGAGCCAACATCCCTCCCTTAGAGGACAAAAATAAGAAATGTGTTTCTCTTAGAATATTGTATGCAGTAGCACTTAGGACAATGTTTGTCACAAGAAAGGTCTTCCCTCCTTGCTCCTTCCTCCCCTCTCCACTCCCTTCTATCCATGGTTCTTTTCATTTTTCTTATTTAACTGATAAGAGAACATAAATGCTATTGGAATTCAATAGAAGTAAGAATATTCAATGCTTAGTTCACTGGACTTGGAGCAAATATACTTCTATATTACAGCAGCACTCCTGAGGTCGGAGATAGCATCAGTCAATCTTTATCTCCCATAAATCTTTTACATTAACCTAATGGTTGACAAAAAAGGGTAATCAATGAATAAAAGATTAAACAACAACAACAACTGATTCAGTTGCCCAAAAGGAAATGGCAAGTGTTTGGACCATCACAACAGGGGCACACCATGGGTATCACTGAGACATCCCATAGTATCCCAAACAGGTGAAAGAGTTTTACGTTTGTATGTAGCAAGTTAAAAGTAAATTGAAAGAGTAAATGAAGTCCATTTTAGTTTTCTACTCAGGACAGTAGTCACATAACTTATGAGCTGGGTTTGATTTTTAAGAAAATAATCCTCGTTCACCTATTAGTCAAGAAAACAAGGCTTGAGGCTCAGCCTGAAAAGCCTCCCTTGTGAAGGTCTTCACTTATTTAGCTCTGGTCTTGGAGAGTGGTCTATAACTGGGCATTCCCTCACTTTCTCCATGGCCATGCTGTCTGGAAGATGGAGAGACACCCCACCTCTCTTGCTTTTGATGTGGAGAGACTTTTCTGAAAACATCCTGCTTCTCCAGAGTTTTCCGAGGCCCATGGGTAGCTGAAAGCCAATTCCACCATAAATCACAATGTGGACGGTTTCCTGCGTCATTTAGAAAACTGAAAAGCAAACACCTTGTCAGCCAGCAATCAGAGGCTCATTCTGGCCGAAAAGCCTGCCCCTTGTCCCTGTCCTCCTCCACATGCCTCTTCACACAAATCTTCCCAACCACACCACAGCTCACGCCCTCCTGCCTTTCACGTTACCTGATGTCTTGAAGCTCCTTTCAAATGTTTCAAAACCACTGGAGAGCCTCTTCATAGCCGCCCATGGACGCAAGGCGGGGCTGAGGTTCTGTCAGCTATAATCAATGATTAGGATCGTTCCCACCTGCTCCAATTGTTGACAGACAGTGAATAAAGACAGTGTTGTTGCTCCTACGATTGATCTGGTGAACTTAAGACTTGGTATTGACTCAAGAAATTACAACCTTTTACCAAACTCTTCAAAGCCCATGACTTAGAGCTCTGGTGCCCTGTGTTTATTTATTTTAATAATTCTTCCACCGCTCCCAATGAGGCATATTATTTTTATTATTAGAACATTGGTGTGTGGCATATAGGCAAACACAGGGATGGAAATGTACACAGAGCCTTCCTTTAAAGGAGGGGAGGGGAAGCCACTGTCGTGTCTGCTACTGCCCCTTCTAGATGCAGGGTTATTATTCAGGCATTGCAGGGTTAAACACGGGGAACTGTTTCAAGATAGCATGCAGGTGGGAAAGAGTCACTTGCCACTTTCTCATTGTGTTCACACAAGAAGCATCTTGTCCATTCTGTCTGTCACTCTGTAAAGGAGCAGGGGATGACTGAGCATGGGAGTCAGTACACACAGGAGGAGATGGAATGAATGGTGACACGTGGATTGGTGGATGTGGCCAACTCAGGGTGTGCGTAATTTACTTTTCTTTGGAAAAATGTGTTTATTTTTGAGGATTCGCCAGGTAAAATGGCTAGCTCATTCCATGCTTTAGTGAATGGCACAAGAAGGGAAGGATGGATGTGTCAGTCCTTGCCTTCAGTGCCCCAACCCAGATGCTGCAAAGAGCTCCCAGCCCATGTCTTCCCTTTCTAACTCCTCCCTTTCGCATTTGCATATGCTTTGGAATAGTAGGATAATTTGGAGCAAGCAAAAAGGAATGAGGTGGCTTCGGCTCATACAGGACACAGATGTGACTTCCTTTCCCAGCTGTGAGTAATTTTCCTCTCAATCAGAGGTAAGACCGTGAATAGACTGAGACCACGATGTGGGCAGGATTCGAGAATGCTCCCTCAATTCACAGGGCCATTTATTTCGCTCACATAGCAGCCTCGAATGGAGTTCTTCCCCTCCCTCTGCCAAGCTGTACTCTCTCCAAATAGCTAAGTAAATGACCCAGATATGAATAGGTCTCTGAACCCCTGTGTTTCCATGACCTGTTTTTTCAAAGATTTGAAGTTGGAGACAATACAGGTTCCTAGTGCCTCAGGCACCTGGTATCCTTTGCCTATGGAGAAAGGGCAGAACTCTGAGCTCCAGCCAGCAAGATGTAAAAGCAGAGGTCAACAGGAAGCTTGGTAGTTGGCTGGCAACGTGAACAGCTCTCTGGATCATTTTAAGCAGTAACTATCTTGCCCCCATGTTCTCTCCAGTAACTGCCCACTCTTGTCAGAAATCTCACTGGCTGTTCTGTAGACTTGATTGTGATGCTTCAAGGCTTTGAATACAGCCATGCAGCTTCCCTTCCCTTCCCTTCCCTTCCCTTCCCTTCCCTTCCCTTCCCTTTCCTTTCTTTTTTCCTCTCATCACCCAACTGCTCTAAAAACACATATCCATGACTTTTAACTAGAGATCATGGAAACCAGGGAGGAGCCCACATGGCAAGGGAAGGGTCAAGTCCAAATTAAGAAACAAGAACTTGCTTTGAAAGTGAGGAGTCACCGTGCCCCTGTGAGGACTGCTAAGGTCTCCTCTGAGTTGCATCTATAGCAGCCAGGTCTCTGTGCTGGAAGAGTAAGGGGAGTGGCTTTTAAGACAAAGGCAAGAGCCTCAGTTGTGTTTACACCATTGCATTTGCTTTTCAACTGGATGGGAAACACTTACTTTTTTCTGATTCCTGTGAATTCACTGAATCATATGCCTTAAAGCACAATGGATCTCAGAGGTGATGCGTAGAACTCTTTGTGCAGACCAGGAAACTAGGGTTCATGGTTCATTGACTTTTCCAGGTTATCACTGCAAAGTCAGCTGCTTAAAACCATAATTGCCAAGCAAACCAAGTTGTATTTCCCTCTATTTAAATAAAATGGATGCATTCATTTATCTTTGGTTGCTAATTGAGCAACTACTACATAGCAGACATGATCCAGGCTCTCAGAGTACAGTGGTTTAAAAAAAAAAATCAAGGTTCTGCTCTCTTGTACATAAATTTATCTACTCATTCACCAATCAAAACACCTTGCTGTAGTCCAGCAGTTTGTTGGAAGTGCAGAATCTTAGACCCTACCCTAGATCTGTTAAATCAAAATATCTTTGATTTTTAAAGCAAAATTCTCTGGGATGTCTGTACATGTTAGAATATGTACAGAAATTAATATTTAAAGAGAAGGTAGACTGTTCAGATTCCAGGTGCTATAAAACTAATATAAAGAAGATAAGGGACAGAGAGGGAGGAAAGGATAGAAAGAAAAAAATAATTAGATCTCAAATAAGCAAACACTGGATGACTCAAGGTGAAGATTTATGGAAAGTTCCAGTCGCTGCTGGAGGCTTCCTTTTCTTATGAGAAGCATATTGCATTCAGTGCGGACACGTTAGACCCACCCCTCCATGTCAGATGGCAAACTACTAATTTAATGTACATGAGTCTTACATGTACATCAATGTGCACAATACATTAGTATGCTGGATGTCTTGTTTTACTTTGTTTGGTTATTTTAGGGGTTTTTTTTGGAGACTTATTTATTTTATGTGTATGAACATTTGCCTGCATATGTCTTGCACCACCTGTGTGCCTAGTGCCTGCAGAAGGCAGATTTCATGGAACTGTTGTGAGAAGCCTTATGTGTGCTGGAAACCAATTTCAGGTCCTATGCAAGATGACTCACTGGTTTACTAAACAGGGCTTTAGTGGTTTCATTACTCAGGTCTGTCTTTGGTTCAGTATCTGGACTAAGCGGATGTTTGTCCGAGCCTCCACAGAAATAGTGACACACAGCAGGGCACATGTAGGCACCTATGCTTGTGTCAGTATGACACTGGAGTCAAGGGTTTTTCTTGATTGCTCTTCACCTTACTCTCTAAGTCAGGGTCCATCAATTGATGCTCACCATGAAGGCTAGTCTCCCAAGGTATCATGCTCTGGGGAGCCCATCTCTACATTCTGAGCTCTGGAGCCATCAGGTCATTCATTAAGTCAGAGTTCATGCTTTCATCTCCACGCACAGTCCTTCACAGACACGTACAGAGATCTGCTTCTTACTCTCCTAGGAGATTCTCAATCCAGATTTTTGACAGTTGAGGTTAGCCATTAAAGAAACCCAGACCATACTTTTACAATCAGAAGAAGATTTGAAAACTACAGGTATTCTATGGGCGAAAGACAAAAAACCCGTTCAATAGATCTTGCTGGGAAGAAAAGAGGATATTTTTCATATAGCTGATAAGCCTTAGATTTGAGACTAAAATTAGCATCCATGTGTCTTAGCCATGCCTTATTTAAGTCATATAATTTTCAGAAATAGTTAGCACCATGAATCTCATTGGGAAAAAAAATCTCATCTCTATTTCTGAGTAAGTTTTCTTAGGCTTCTCTTTTGAATTCAGTTGAGCTCTTTCAGAATGTTATCTCCAGCCATGGCCTGTCTCTATCTCTACCCTGCTGTCTCCAGATAGCAAAGTTTGCTATATGCATCTGGAAATTATAATTGCCCTTCATAGTTGGCTTTAATGAACAGTTACCGGTTCAAATGGCCCAGTGATAAAGCGAACGCATGCATTTCCAGAATAATAACTTGGATCCTTCTCTGAGGAATCCAAAGTCGCAGACTGTCACTTCACAGAACTTTTTCATTTCCCCAAACTTGTAATAAAGCCAGCTCATTGTTTCTTTGGGCTACTGAGCACCAAGCAATTTATTTCTCATGCTCATTCTGTCTTCGCGTGGCTCGCTCTTGTGCTCAACGAAGCCCTACAAATGACTCCAGCGTCATTTTTTAAAATAAGCAATTATGGCTCCTCCAGGTATGGGTATCATCAAAGCAATGATCTAATTTTCCATCACACATTTGGAGCAGTGTTGACCCCTCATAACTTCAGGTTGAGACTGGGGAAATTAGTCCTGCGTGGAGGCTTATGTCAAATTCATTTTAGTAGAGAGAATGGCCTTCTCGTTCTGAGGAGTCACCTCTGTCTCTCCTGCTATGTAAGCTGGTCATACTTTACATCTCCCTCTTCCTTGTGGCCCGTATCCAATCCTGTGCATGTCCACAGATATTATTTCTGGATTTATTCCTCCTGACTTTATTCCTGAATGCATCCATTTTTGTCTTTTTCAGGACATTTTCCAGTAACCTCACTAACACCCATCTTTCTTCTCTAATGATTGCAACTTCCTAATTGGCTTGCACATCAAGTAAACTCTGGACTTACACTATACAATAGCTTTCATTATTTTTATTAAAATACCAAAAGCCTTAATATATCTCTCAAAACCCTGTGTGTTCCAACCCCATTACTTCTCCTGACCTTCTCTGGCTGACAGATGAACTGTCCATCAAACCTACTTCTATTCTGTTCCAATTCTTATCTCTTACTTCACAATTAAAGAACTAATTCAACAAAACAGCCTCCCTGACGACCCCTTGCCCTCTATCCCTTCCTCCTTCCCCCTCCTTCACCCTGTCCCTCTCTCTCCCTCCCTCCTTCCTGTACTCCTACCTCTCTCTCTCCCAGTTTAGAAGGTCTACCTATCTGTTTAGTAATTTAGTTTTTGTAACAGGATATAAGAAGTGAAATAGACAAGAAACAGTCCAAGACACTGCATCCATTAAAGTTCAAAGTTAGTTTTCCATTATTGCTTTTGTTCTTTCCACTTATTAATGGAAACAGTTTAATTCAATGGGACTTCACAAAACGTTAGGGACTGTATTCTGCAACAAGTCGCTCATAACTTCTGTTTTGCTAAATTATCATTCTAAAATATTATATAGCTGCATTAACGCATCTTCTTTTAATTACTGTGCCTAAGCTTATCTTAAACTTATACCCCCTTGAGTCAGTCTTTAATTGTAAGCTTCATAGTGGATTTTTTAGTTACTACATATTAATCACCTCTAAGCACTATTAGGAACCCAGGAGAAGATTGGGCGATACACATGGACCACATGTCCACATGATATCTGTTGCTGGCTTGTGTCCTTGATTTATCCGACAGTAACTGAAAACTATATATTGTATAGCCATAGCTCCATGAAGAACTGAACTGAATTTTTTATCAGTTGCATTTTGTTACAAATCATGAACTGAGTTCCACAGGCAAATCAGTTGTCAGTCACAGTAGTGATGTAATGTGCTTTATACTTTCTTAGGACCAAATTCAAAAGACACACTCTTACAAGTATGAAAAAGGCAATTTCACAGTAGTGTTTTGATTTCTGCTGTTATAATTCAGGCTTTAGATAGAGTTTCTCACTGTCTACATTTGCTGTTGAAGCTTTAGTGGAATAAATAATGTAAGCACAGCTCCAAGAACAGGATGGAATCATTTCCTAAGATGCCACAAGCATGTGGCATCCCATATTTGGTTTTGAGATCTCCTAACTTCACAAATCTTAAAGGCCCTTTATCTTCTAAGGACAGATTCTTATGAGAGTTACTTTTCTTGCAGTTCAGCTATTTCTACACATGTACCACATAGGAGATTTTAATTTTCTAAGTCTTTGTTCTTACTGATATGACTACTGACAGTATTTGCAATATAAAAATAAAATCAACAATGAAATCAAGAAATAGTCAAGTAAATGAATCCAAAACAACCTTAATATCAGGGGCCATACTAAAATCATCTGTAGCCTCCAAGAAACAGGTCACCACAGAATACTGTTGAAATTCTTAAAACAGCACAGTAAAAATGCGAACAACACCAAGTATTGACAAAGTTCTTCATCAGTTGAGACCCTCATGTAGTGGTAATATGAATTGCTGTACCTGCTTGGAAAGCTCTTTGGAGGGGGTTATCTGCTTTTCTTTTTCTGAGTGTTGGTGGTTTGAATGCCAATGGCTTGTGGGGGACAGGGAATGGAATGTGGTGGTTTAAATGAGAATGTCCCCCACAGGCTCATGTATTTGAATGTTTGATCCCAGGAAGTGAAATTCGAAGTAGGAAACAGATTAGGAGGTGTGGCCCCATAGGAATAGGCTTGGCTCTGTTGGAGGAGGTGTGTTACTGGGAATGATTTTATCAGCCTACACAAGGCCAGTCTTGCTTTCTTTTCTTGTTGTCAACAGACAAGGATGTAAGCCCTTAGCTACTGCCCAGCACCACGCCTGCCTACCTCATGGCCCTCTGCTGTGATAGCTGTAAACTAACCCTCTGAAACTGTGAGCAAGCCCCCAAATAAATGATTTTTTTCTATATGCCGCCGTAGTCATTGTGTCTCTCCCATAGCAATAGCACAGTGACTAATAAACCAGGGCACTGAGGATTGCTATATGTGTGCTGTGTAGGAGGCAAGCACTCTCTCCCTGAACTCCATGCCAAGTTGGTTTTACTTCCACGAGGTCTGAAGTTGGTCTTCAATTCAGTTTAGACAGGCCTTGACCTTTTGATCCTCTTTCCTCGGCCTCTTGAGTAGCAGAGATAGCAGGTCTGTGGCACTCTGCCTAGTGGCGCAATCTAATAAAGTTAAATGTGTACTTACTACTTGCTATGACCAAACAATTCCACTCCTAGTTTTTGCTTAAAAGAGATGAAATATATCCATTTAATGACTTATAAAAGAATGTCTCTAATACCTTTCTTTTCACATTAACTTCAAACTGGAAACAACTGAAATCTCCACAAACTGATAAAGGAATAAGTAAGTTATAGCATATTCAGATAGTGGAATTCTACTTGCTGCATGTAGGAAGGAGATGCTGATAGTCAAGCCCATGAATGATTCTTAATGTCATAATGTTTAAAGCAGTGGTTCTCAACCCTGCTAACATTGCCACCCCTTAATACACTTCCTCATGTTGTGGTACCCTCAACCATAAAATTATTTCATTGCTACTTCATAACTATAATTTTGCTGCTCTTATGAATTGTAATGTAAATACCCATGTTTTCCAATGGTGTTAGGTGATCCCTGTGACAGGGTCATTTGGCCCCAAAGGAAGCTACAACCCACAGGTTAAGAACCAATAGTTTGAAGAAAGAGACACAAAGAAATTATAACCTGTAATCCCTCTTACATTAAGCTTAAGTAAAGGCAAAATATGCGCTGGTGGTTGGAAACAGATTGGCAGTTGGATGCAAACTGCAAGAGGATGGATAGAAGAAGAACACAAGAGGTATCTTTCTGGACAGACGAGGTGCTCATGCCATAGTCTGAGTGCTGATCATGGGGTCACATATGATTGAAGAAATACAAGGAAGGATATGCTTAATATTTGTGTGATCTAGGGTTTGGGGATAGAAATTGGTGGCAGGGCACTCGCCAGGCATGCACTAAGACCCTGAACTCAGGTTGAAGCTCCCCTCCAAAGATTTGCATTGCCTTTATCTTAGCTATATGTCAGGAAATTGCCATTGGTATGAGCAACAGCTCTTGCTGATTTCCTACTTGACAATATTAATATTATCTTGATTTTTCTCCATTAGTTCCGAAATCAAATTTGACATGATCTTAACCATATGAAACCAGTGGACTATGTCCGTTCCTATTGTATGACGTGTCTGGGGGCTTAAAGCTCTTTCCTGCAAGTGTCAAACCTTTAAAAACATTCTCCAGGATTAAGACTGTGGATTAGGTTGGGATCCAGCAGTCATTTTTCATGCATAATGCTGGGTTTCATTCCTAGCACCACATATGAAACAAAACTTGCTCCATTTCTCTGAATCACCTGATGTTGCACTTGAGAATGTTTGTCATTTACTACTTTTTTTAAAAATTTATTTATTTATTAAAGATTTCTGTCTCTTCCCCGCCACCGCCTCCCATTCCCACCCCAATTAAGTCCCCCCTCTCCTCAGCCCAAAAAGCAATCAGGGTTCCCTGTCCTGTGGGGAGTCCAAGGAACCCCCACCTCCATCCATGTCTAGTAAGTTGAGCATCCAAACTGCCTAGGCTCCCACAAAGCCAGTGCGTGCAGTAGGATCAGAAACCCATTGCCATTGTTCTTGAGTTCTCAGTAGTCCTCATTGTCCGCTATGTTCAGAGAGTCCGGTTTTATCCCAGGCTTTTCCAGACCCAGACCAGCTGGCCTTGGTGAGTTCCCAGTAGAACATCCCCATTGTCTCAGTGTGTGGGTGCACCCCTTGCGGTCCTGAGTTCCTTGCTCGTACTCTCTCTCCTTCTGCTCCTGATTTGGACCTTGAGGTTTATGTCCCGTGCGTTTGTGAAAGCCAGAACCTGGAATAAACCTAGATGCCCTTCAATAGAAGAATGGATGAAGAAAGTATGGAATATATACATATTAGAGTACTACTCAGCAGTAAAAAACAAGGGCTTCTTGAATTTTGCATACAAATGGATGGAAATAGAAAACACTATCCTGAGTGAGGTAAGCCAGACCCAAAAAGAGGAACATGGGATGTACTCACTCATATTTGGTTTCTAGCCATAAACTAAGGACATTGAGCCTATAATTAGGGATCCTAGAGAAGCTAAATAAGGAGAACCCAAAGAAAAACATATAGGCATCCTCCTGAATATTAACCTTCAGCAGGCGATGAAAGGAGACAGAGACAGAGACCCACATTGGAGCACCGGACATTAACTACTTTTTGCTGTTGGCTGGAGAAGTCGTTTTCAAAGCTATGTTTTCCCAAGTGGACATTCTCAGAGTTCTCTTTGCCTGTATCTCTGACTCTTGTGCTTAGTATCAACTACCTTGTTCGAGCTTGAGAAAGGCAAACTGGTCAGAGTGTGGCAGGAAACAGATATGTGGACGGTGTGAACCTCAAAACATGCCAGGAAAGCTGAGGACACCAGGGATAAAATCCATTAACGTGGCAAGAACTTTCTAATCCTGAAACTAACCTACATGCTTTAATCGTAGGCTGTCCAGCCCACCGATAGGCACAGTCACTTATTAAACTTCGTTTAAAAATCATTCCTGTGACTCAGTGTCTCTTTCCTGCAATTTCAGTCGGGCCTAGCATTATTTAAAAGTTTCTTTGTGAAATAATGTGCTTTTATGAAATAGAGAAAAATGGCTCAATCTCTACTGATAAGAATTTCTAGCCTGTCAGTGACTGATTGTTTGGGGCAGACGTGGAAATTATAGCCTATTCTCCAACTCAAACCTTTTTAGATGCTTTTGATGAAGCCGTGACACCCAAATCACTGCTGTAACATTTATGACAAGAGCACATGCCATATTGTCCCGACACACACACAGGCAGCACCTTGTCATTAAGTTGAATGTCTGACTTGCACGTTTATATGAAACACTTAACGGGCATTAGGGAGAAATGGAGATTTATAAGAAATACATGGAGAGGCGTGACCTTTCCAAAAAAGACTTAGGGTCAGCTACAGGCTAGAAAACATATTTTTAGAGTTGTGATGCTGAAATCAGGAACGCCCAAGCGCTGTTCCACATTGATTGATTTGAAGACTGCTAGTCTTTATGGATAACCTTGTTTCAGGTGTTGGTGCAGTAGCCTTAATCTTTGAGTTTATGAGAATAGTTTTGCCCTGAGATTTGCTATATTAGTTACTTGTCTAATGCTGTGAGACTATACCAGGACAAAGGTAACTTATAAAAGGAAGGATTTAATTGAACTTATGATTTTGAGGGTGCCTGATGGCAGAGCAAAGGCATGGAGGCAAGAAGACCTGACAGCTCACATCTTGATCTTCAAGCAGAAGACAGAGAGAGCTAACTAAGAATGGCTGGGCTTTTGAAACTTCAAAGTCCCCCCCCCCCCACCCAGTGACATACCTCTTCCAATAATACCACAATTCCTGGTCCTTCCCAAACAGTTTCACCAGTTGGGGATCAAGTATTCAAACAGATGCCTCTGGAGGTCATTCTCATTTAAACAAGCACAGTGACCTTGGCCTGGGGGTTTGGTGTGTTGTTCCTGATTCTATTAAATTGGCGGATGAAAGTAGGGAATGAGAGAGTGTGTGAGTGGATAGCGCCAGACATGCCATTTTCACGTCAAAGCTCAGATTATGAACTTGACCCAGCTGGCCCTTTGCCTGACCCACCTTAAGTCATTTCAGTCCTCTTAAGGATGTGGATCTGCATGTCCCAATGTTGTGAGAGATTGTGAACAACTCATTAAAAAAATAGTGAGGAAAGAAGGTCCAAAGGCCCGTTCCTCCATAAAAACACTGATATAGCAAACAACAGAACTCTAACTGTAAAGTTACGTGAATCCTTTGCAGTAGATATGAAGGTTCGGGCAGCCAAGCATATGCTAACTCAAGAGAAGGTCATTTGAATATGGTGAGCAAGCTTCGTGACTGTGGCTACTACTTTTCTTATTACTGTGACCAAATGTCCATCAAGCAGGGTTGTTCTGATGCACTGTTCAAGGAATACTGCCCAGCCCACCAGAGCTGTGTCAGCGGGACCAGCTTCAGCTTGATGACCATGGATGCTGATTCCTCACATCACAGGAAACCATGAGGCAGAGAGTGTGTGCTGCTATTACCCAGATGGCCTTTTCCCTTTCCCATCCTATTTAGACTGGGACCCCAGAACACGGGATGGTGCCACATACATTCAGAACAGGTCATCTCCCTCAGTTGATTCTCTCTGGAAAGACTCAAGTAGACACACCAAAGATGTCTTACTCCAACTTACCTGACAAATTTAAGCACAGTGACATTAGCCTAACCACATACCTCCTCAGGGTGGCAGCATTATTAAACATGGGAGCAGTCTCCCTGGTGAGGGTTCTTACCCCTGGCACCCTCACAGAACAGGCTTTATTACCAAGGAACAATTTGTCCTTCTATTTGGACTTTCTAGAAGGAGTTACAGAAGTTTGTTTACTCCCAACGAAGCAAATTGTTGCATATAATATTCCTGAAAAACTTTGAGAGTGAAATAAACAAGCTACCTAGAGTAAAAGATGGCAGTTGGTAGAAATAATAGGCACACATAAATCCTAGGAGGAGAGGCTTAGATGAGGCTCACTTTAGGGACAATGGCTCTGAAGACACTCCCATGTAATGAGGAGTCTACGGATATGCAGATGTCTCGGGTAGTACTGATACTTAAAACTCTAAGCTTTGCCTTCCAAACTCACAGCTACATAATGTTAGGAAATGAAAGCTCAGATAGGGTTTAGATAGCTGTGTTAAGCAACAAAGTGTCCAACACGAGACAATCTAAAAAGGCAGCAAAGGGAATTAGGGAAGTTTATTGTAAGTAACTACCTAATTTACTAACCGGACAGTAGCGTTGAGGGCACACAACATAAAATATAACTGAAAAATAGTGGACAAGAATAAGTGAAGATGTAAATACATTTTCCCTAGTGAAGATTCACAGATTAGCAGTAAACGGAGGAAAGAAGATTTAGGTTATTAGTGGCCCTGGAGGAAATGCCAGTCAAAGTCAGGTTGAAATATCACTGCGTGTAGAACAGTGTGGCTATCACTGAAAAATAATAATAAAAATAACAGAAAAAAACAAGACTTACAATTGTAAACGATGAGAATCTTTGTTCGTTTCTGGCAGGAATGTGAAATGGTACAGCTGCCATGGAAAATTGTATTGTGGGTTTTCGAAGTTTAATCCAGCAAGTCTACTTCTGGGAATTTACCCTCAAACAATTGAAAGCAGAGGCTAAGACATATTTTCACTTTCACTGTTTCTAAATCATGATTCACAATAGTCAAGAGGTGAAAATAATCAAAATTTGTATCTATCAATGGACCCACATATGAACAGAATGTAGTATGTACACCAAATGGAATATTATTCGGCCATTAAAAAATAAAGAAAATTGGACACATGCTAGAAAATGGTTAGAATTTGAAGACTTTTTATTTTTTAAATTAGCCTTACAAAAAGGATCGATACCCATATAGCAAATTATATGGCATGTCATAGCCACATGTTGGGGTGACATCTGTCGGGGCCCAGTATTGACGGGGTTCACACATTCCAGAGTAGGGGTGTGTGGATTAGAAATATTAGATATGAGGAACAGAGATGTAAAAGAAATACAGAGACATAGGATAGAACCTGGAAGGCAACCCTGTGAATACCGAATATGCCCGTGTTTATTTTTCATATGCTTATATACCCCAATCCGAAAAGGGGGAAAGAAGGCAAAAGACTACTTTTTTTCATGACACAAAGAACAAATAGAGCAATTACTTGTTTCAATATTTGAAGCATCAAGCTACTATATCCTGAGTTAACCATTCTGTTGTTTATGCAGGACATGCAGCAACCTCCTGTCATATCCTTGAAGAACAGCAATAGGCAGGGTTGAATTCTCTGACTTTTAGTCAAGATGAAATGAATCCACTTCTGTGGGCCATCTCAGTACCCAAAACATCAAGCAACCACACCCTACGTCAAGATATCTTGTTTGTAGCCACACCTTAAGTCAGACCTCTTGTCCATAACTTTGAAAGAGCAAGATAAGCTTAAACTCTGACTTTTAGTCAAAGTGGGGCAGACACACTTCTGTGGGTTCCCCTAATGCATACTTATAGATTCCAATTATATAAAATATGTAGAGTAAGCTCATCCATAGAGTCCAAAGAATGGCAGTTATTAGGCAGCAGTTAGAGAAGAATGAGGTATTAGTGTTTAATGGGGCAGGATGAGTAAGTTCAATATCTAGGTAACGGTGATGCTTGCAAAATGCAACACTGTAATTTGATTTGATGTCACTCAACTGTACTCCTACAATGAAAGCTTTATGATATGTAGGTTAATAAAACATGTTTGGAAAAGTCACTAAACAAACTCCACCCCACAACAGACAGAAATAGCAAGCCCAAGGGGTGGAATGACGGTGAGTCTAGAATTACCACCTTATATTCAAGAGGCCCCGTTTTCAACGACAGTGAAGTAAGGCATGAAATGAAGCAAGAAAAATACAACTAATCTGTGGGAGGAGGGAATTATCAGGAACTCTCCCATAGATAAGGGAGCCCATGGGCAATAGGAAAAAGGGAATTGGAAAAATAATGTTGTCTTGATCCGTGGGACTTTAACTAGCTCAGCGATAATGTGGTAACATATCAGAGTATGGAAGGAGTAAGCAGGCTGTGTAGCTCTTGGGTAGGGCACTTGCCTAGCACACATGATGGTCCAGGTTGAGTCCCCAGCCATGAAGGGAAATAGAAGCAGTAAGCAATTAAATGCCAGTGGGTGAAGAGATGCCCATAAGACTCGACTGGCTCAGAGAGAATATTGAAGGGACCTGCCGGTAGGGTTTACCTGCTCATATAACTTTGATACGGGGTCTCCTATGCCTCCTTTGTCATTTTCTTGTGACTATATCACTATTGAAAAAGGATGAGGAAGCCCCAGGGATGGAGATGAGCTCAAGATGTCTAATCATTATCTCCAGATTCCTGTCACCATCAGATAGAGTCCAGAGACGAGACAATAAAAAGAATTGGAGGAAGCATATTTCAGAGAGAGACAAGTATGTGTTGGAGGAATGAGTTTGGGCTCCTCACAAAAGATACCCCACTTGAGTCCCTGGGTAGCATCCTGTAAGGAAACCTCAGTGGAAGTGAGAGTTGTGAATTAAAGCGGGGAAGTGGTGGAAAATTCCAGAAATGGGTCAGTATCCTCCCAGAATAGGGTAGTTGTGTGTGGTTTTCTGGAGACACACACTGAGACAGTCTTGTAAGGCTCATGATAGAAGATGCCATTATGATGAAGCAGAAGGCAGCCATCGGTCCCCTCTCAGTTAGTGATATTGGTCCCAGCTCCTCCAAAGCGGTCTTCTGTTTCCCCTGTGTAAGTGGTCACATATGTCCTGCTGTATGAGCTCTGCAGGCACATAGGTTTCTAGTCATGGTTCAGCGACATAGCTTCACAATGCCTATGTGACCTAATATCCCCAATCCTAAAGGAATGAAACCACATTGATATTTTCTGTCCTGAAGTCTGAGATCTTTAACTTAGAATATGATTACAATTCTCTAGATGCCTTTTCAATTGGAGTGGGTATGATATCAAACAATAGGGACTTCTTCTGTGATCTCTGCCTCTAAGGAGCTTTTTAGTTCCCTACAGTAGGCACAGTTTTCAGCAGTGGCATTCTGAAATACACTTTGTTGTAAATTCGAGCAAAACTTCAAGAATCACCTGGGAGAAGCTGCTGTGGTCACTTCTAAACAAAAGGGCTTTAGACTGCTTTGCCCTCCTGGTTACCTTTCCTCCTAGTATTCAAGAATTTGCTGAGATGGCTCAATTTGCATGAGGATTAAATCTTATTACCAGAAACAATTAGAAAGTGCAGTGTGCAGTCTAAATCTGCTTTGCTCTCTAAGCTATTAGAAGTAAAGATCATCGGAATAATTGACTTTAAAGAAATTTAAGCCTACAACTAATAGTGACCTGTGCCAGGCGTGGTGGTGCCCTCCTTTGATTCTGACTGAGGGGCAAAGGCAGGCAGATCTATGCGACGTCCAGGCCAGCCATGGTTGCACAGTGAGCCCTTGCCTCAAAACAAAAACCAGAAAGCAAACTGTGGCTTATAGCGCTATTGAAATGAAAAGAGAATCCTTCCATTAAGGGCACTGACTTCTCATATAGGAGTTTGTTTCCCAGCACCCCTATGGCAGCTCAGAATTGTGTAAACTCCAGTTTCAGGGAATACAGCACCCTCTTCTGCTCTCTGTGAGAACTGCATGGATGTGGTGCCCATTTGTATAGGCAAAATACCCATATGCCTTCACGCATGTATATATGCATACACACATATTATACATGCATACATACATATTTTAAAGGTTATGTTTTAAAAAGTGGTCTTTCAGGAAAGATTAAGAACACTTATTATATGGAATGATAAGGCTTCTCTATCCCTTCATTTATGAGGCCAGGTCAAGTTGATAGTCTTGATTACATTGTTTTTTATTTACTGGGAGAAGATATGCATAGGTTGGCTTGCATTTGGAGGCAAGAAGGCAACTTGTAGGAGTGAGTTCTCTCTTTGCAGCACGTGAGTCCTAGAGACCTAAATAAATCCTTAATTAGACTTGGCAGAAAGTGCCTCTACTTGCGGAGACAAACATACCTCTACAGCAAGAAATCTTCCTGGGCATGCCATGGAACAATGTCTAGTCAAGTCTGCTTGCCCTTTTCTCTCATCAACTCTTACGTGAAGGAACTTAGAGGGGGTGAAGAGTCCTTGCCACGTTCATCTGCAGCCTTCTGAATGAAGGAAGATCTTCTTGAACAAGAAGCCGCCTTGAAGACCTGTCCCCATGCATCCTCCTCATATCTTATGCCTTTGCAAAAGTAGATCTCAACCCTGGCCACAAAGTGTTCCTCTCCAGGATGCTGATAAGCTGTGTCAGAATACAGTGTAAGCCCCAAGAGTCTGGGAAACTGCCCCGTGGTCTTTAACTGCTGCTGTGTTTCTGAGAGCTACTACTTCACCTTTAAGGAGTACTTCACCCTTAGGGAGGAGAAGCAGCGGTGTGCTGAGGGACTCTGGGAAGGGGAAGAAAGTGCTCTCAATGGGAGCACGATTCTGAAAAGCAGCAGGTTAAGTGTTCCTTGTTGCCTAGTAAATAGTAACTGGATGGAGCAATCTCATTTGCTCTGGATACACGCTTATGGCTAATATTTATATGATCCCAGCCTACCAGAACATTCTGACAGTCCTTCCACTACACCCCACACTTATGAACTTAATATTGTTTTCTTTTTGTTACAGAGTGGTATTTTTAAGAATTCTATTTGGCGTTTCTTAATGATGATATAATTTTATCATTTCCCCTTCCTTTTCCTACCTTGAAACACTCCCATATGTTCATCCTTGCCATAGTTCAAATCCATGGCCTCCTTTTTATTAATTGTTATGAATATATAACTAATGTGTGTATGTGTAATAATGCAATCTGTTCAGTTTGTATATTGTTACTTATATGTGTATTTTCAGAGATGACCCTTTGGAATTGGAAAACCAATTGGTGTGCTGTTCCCTGAGGAAGACTAATTGTCCTACGTAGGCAGAAGTCTCCTGTCCCAACCACCTGGTCATAAATAACCAATCTGAGACTTATATTAAGTGTAAATGCTCAGCCAATAACTCAGGCTTATTACTAGCCAGCTCTTACTTCTATGTTAACCCACATTCTTTATGTATGCTCTGCCACCCATGGTGGTACCTTTATTAGCATAATACATTCATCTCCTGCTCCCTCTACATCTGACTGGCGACTCCTGACTCTGCCCTTCTCCTTCCTATCATCTTTAGTTTGGTTGTCCCGCCTATACTTTCTGCCTGGCTACAGGCCAATCAGCATGCTATTAAACCGATTTGAGTGACAAATCTTTATAATGTACAAGAAGATTATTCCATAGCAGTCCTGTACTCAGCTCTTCTCCATTGACTGTAGTTCTTTGTGTAGAGTTGAGGCTTTCACAATCCGCATTAGCATATCTATTGGTGTTGTCATTGTTCAGTTCATATTTAGGCAGTTGTGTTAGTAAGACATTATGGATGGTGCTTCTGGCATTCCTTAGAAACAGCAAACTCCCTGATCCTCTGACTCTTCTAGTATTTTTACCTCCTCCTACTCAATGTTTCCTGAGCCTTAGATGCTGGAGTTGTGTTATAGATGTACCAGTTGGGACTGGGCTCACCAACTCTGCATTTTGATTGGTTGTGGTTTTCTGTAATGCTCTTCATCTGCTGCAAAGGGAATTTTGATCAATGAGGGGTGAGAACTATACTTTGTGGATACAAGGACAAATGTTTATAATGTAATTAGGACTTATGCTGGTTTAATAATGTAGCAGTTGTAGGTCCTCCACCAAGATCCATGACAGCATGAATTCAGTGTAGTTGGCTCTGTTTTCCATACCCAGAATAGTTTTCCTCTGATTGAGTGAGCTTTTCGTCCAAGTAGAGAGCTGTTGGTTACTATCAAGACAAGCATGCTACTATTACACCCTTAGGGTTATCATGCCATGCTTGGCATATTGTAGTTCATAGGTGTCATAGCTGGGGGGATGACTGGTTGCTTCCCTCTTTTAAAGGCTTGCATGGCATCTTCAGGTATCATGAAAGTTGGTCTTCACGGAGGAGACATTTCTGTCAGTTCCAACTCTAGGACCTCTGGGCCCTGTGTCTGAAGTGCATTGGGGTCTTCAACGGTAGCGACTTACCTTACACTTCTGAGGGATGGGTGTCATTTGACATAAGCATAACCCCAGCTCAGCACAGTCAACTGGAATTTCAAGTCACGTAATGACATGAGTTCACCTGGGCCAAAGTCTTATCATTAGAGTACCTTTCTGAAGAATTTCTAAAACTTCAGATTACTAGCTTGGTTAGCATTTGGGTGATTTCCTAGTCCTATCACCACAGCAAATTTTAATTCAGAAAAAATTACATATTCAAGGACTGCCTTTCAGCCCATCATCTACGAAAAATATATTACTGAATAGTCCAATGGGCTCCCATGTCATCACTTCCACCATTTACATGAAGATTGTCCTTCTTGGCTCTTGTAGGGTATAAAGCTAGGAGACTCAAAATTTGGAAGTTTATAAAACTGAAAGCTATTACTTTTTTTAAAAAGTGTCTGTGTTAGGAAAATCTTATCATAGAGCAGTAGAGTTAATTCCCGTGTATTAAAAAAAAAAATCAGTCTTTGAGTTGGAGAGAGGTGTCAGTGGATAAGAAAGCTTGCTGCTCTTCCAGAGAACACAAGTTCACTTCCTATCAGCCATACCGTGTGGCTCACAAATACCTATAGTTATAGTTTTAGGGGTATCCAACACCTTACGCAGGCATTCATGAGCGCACACACACACACACACACACACACACACACACACACACGTGCACGTACACACACAATATACATAAATTAAAAATAATATCTTAAAATTTTAAACTAAATCAACATCTCAAAATTTTTTACCCCATTCTTCGTTCCTACAAGCTATATAATGAAAGAATGAAATGAATATTTTGAAACTGGTCCTTCTGATTTTTCTAAATAGATTTTATGCCCCCAGCTACTGGTAACTTCAGAGTGTTCTAACTTCCTTCCATTCTACTACTTCCCACTCAGTGGTCCTCCTGAGTGGATAAGAACAGTCTTTAAACATCAGGAAAACCTGCTTTGTGTGCCAAGTGAGCCCATGGCTGAGACATCCCTAGAAGTTGTCTCCAGCCAGTGATGGGGGAGCACAACTCCTCCCAGAGCTGTTCCTAATGAACAGCAGACACAACACTTTTACACGGAGCTGGGAAATGATGCTTCTCATCCTCGGGAAGGAGGGAGACACAACTCGAGAGCACATGAATATGAATGCGACAATGAGCATCATTTAAGTGTTGCCAAATAAACATAACATTCCTGTTGGTATCTTGGAATCAGGTAGACTGTCGGTGGAATGAATTTCAGCTCCACTTTGTTAAGTCTGTAATCAGAGCACCAAATTCCAAGAGTAGGCACTAATGAATTTGCTAGAAATGTTCCTGGTCATGTGACACAAATGTAGTTTACAACTGGCTGCAGTACAGGGCCAGGTGTCTCTACTCCCTATAGGGGGCAAAGGTTGTTTTCGATTTTCTGGACCTCAGCTACTTACCTCTAGCTATCTTGGGACTGTAATTCATTTCTGATTGTTTAACCTGTGCATTCATGAAGTACAATACTAATAGACAAGAATATTTCTAGTGATTCTGCAGCATAAGACTGCATATTCAGGATTTGCTAGTGGTGTTTGTACTTGGTGTTCCTCGGCTCAGTTTGTAATAGGAAGTTTAGAATGTCTAAAACTAAAGCAAAGATCCCAGCACTTCTAAGTCTTACCCTGCATTGGATCAGACCACACTGAGCTTTTCCTCATGAGGGTGTTGTGGGAATTTTAGACCGTTATGTGCTACTGACCTGAGCACTAGGCTCTTAAACCTGGAGAAATGCTCACACACTCAGCCAGCTACAATGCTCAGATCTCCCGCGGCAATGGTGGAATTGCTGTGACCCTCACTCAGAGAGTTGGTTTCAAATGCTCAACTTTGGGTCACTTGAACAGGGATTCTGGCTTGAGGAATTGTCTACATGAGGTTTGCCTGTGGGTATTTGCCTGTGGGGTATTGTCGTGATGGGGAAACCTACCCTGAATGCTTACAGCAGCTTCTGCTAACAGCCCAGACCCCTTGCTTGACCTGTTCCTCAGTAATGAGTCCATTTATCCTGTTGCGGATGATGATTCCTTTCCTGACATTAGAAACAGCTTCTCTGGGCTTTCAGCATGGACTGAGGACCCATGGCTCTCCAGGAGTCCGGCAGGCCTTCGGTGTCTGGTTAGTACTTTGGAGACAGCCAACGTCACAGACTGATTGACTACTGGTTGACCTCTCTGTTGTGAAATAGCCAGCTATTCTTAAATGGTTTCTGTGGTGCTGCTTAAGCCAATTTAAGATATTCTTTCAGGTTATATATATATATGTATGTATATATATGTATATATATATTATATATATTTTACATACATGCATGCACACACACATACGCATGTATGTATGCATTCATTCTGTTGGTTCTGTTCCTCTCGAGAACCCTGACTGATACACTAACCTGGAACTCTAGGGAAGATGGACTAAATCTGGGAACAAGTATGATAGTTTGGAAAGGGCATCAGAGATCAAATAAAAAATGAAGTGTCACAGCCATGGTGACTCACTTTCTCCTCCTCCTCCTCTACCTTCAACTCTTCTCGTGATTGCCACCCTGCAGCCTGGAATATGAAGACCCTCAGATCCAACTTCATTTTTCCTTTTTGAGGACAGACTGTTCCCGATTTAGAGTTCCCGGTAACTTCACCATCTCTATGGAGGCCCTAAAGTGTTAAGAAAAAAAAAAAAAAACTCCCTTTCAAATTGCAAGTGTTTTAGTGAACATCGCACAATGCCTTTAAAACTAGCTTTCGCTAGCATAGCTAAGAAACTTCGCAATGCTACTGCACTTTAAAATAGGTTAATAATAATCATTATAGTATGTGGCATGTTCCCGTTCTGCTCATAAAAAAACCAGCCAGTGTTGAAATGTCTATTTGAAGTTGTTAAAATTTAGAGACACTATTTAGAAGCTGTAACTTAGCAACCAAAACTGCATCTTGGAAGTAAACTTATACTTTAAAGGGAATTTATGATTTGTTGAGTTTCTAGATCACACATACACACACATACACACATACACACACACACACACACACACACACACACAATTGGAAGCCTGAAGAAGTCAGGAGTTCTGAGGTGCAGTTCTCTGCGACTGTGTGCATGCATAATGACACTATTGTTTCAGCAAAAAGCTTTCTTTGAAAACAACTTATTCTTATACTATTAATTTTTAAAATAGGAGCCTCTATTGTAATCATTTGGATCTGAAATGTCCCCTGAAAGCCTCCGCGTTAAAAGCATGCTTCTAAACGGGTGGCGCAGAGGTGGCGGTGCTGTTCGACGGTGGGAGGATCCTGGGAGATGGGTTATTGCAAGCATGCCCTTGGAAGGACACTGGGATGCCAACTTTTTTGAGTATCTCTCATTGCTTTCTAACTCCTGGGAAGTGAGTTGCTTGTCCATCACATAGCCATGCCAAATATATGCTGGGGAGGGTAGACTATGGTTTTAGAAAAACTTTAATATATAAACATTTCTTGTTACTCCTTGTATTTATCTGTGAGATTTCCTAGCAAATGTTTTCTTTGAACTAAGGAAAAAATAATACACACACACACACACACACACACACACACACACGAGATCCAACAACAACAGTTAACAATACAGGCTTTTCTTAAAAAGGCATTTGATGAGAGAACCCAATTATTATAATATATGCTGCTTCTGTTCAAACACTTCTTTAAAAATGTGATGATTAAAGCATACAGAGAGAGAAATTTATACTTTTCAGAAGTTCTAAGAACCCTGTAGGGTGGGGATGAGGTGAACAAAGCAAAGTTCTAGAGGTCCTTTTATAATGCATAAACACTCCTTTCTGCTTATAAATCATGAAGCATTAGTTATTTGTGCTAATTTTCTTTAAAGTGTTTTTAAAGGCCAGTGTGGTCACATAGATATCTCTCTCTCTCTCTCTCTCTCTCTCTCTCTCTCTCTCTGTGTGTGTTTTCTAAAGTAAACCAAATTACTTTATTTAGAAGTGTTTTAAACATAGAGTAGGGAACATTTCAAATGTTCAGTAAATGGTTTTGTAAATGTTTTTAGGAACCTTAGGTGTTAGCCTTCAGTAGGTCTCATTTTATTGGTATCTTAGGTAGTATTCTCTAGAGACAGAGCTTGGCAAAAGGTTTGGAACATAAGAGTTTATCTTTTTTTTCCCTTTGTTTCCATCTTTTATTGATTTTTATTGAGCTCTACATTTTTCTCTGCTCCCCTCCCTGCCTCTCCTCTCCTCTTCAACCCTCAACCCAAGGTCCCCATACTCCCAATTTACTCAGGAGATCTTGTCTTTTTATACTTCCCATGTAGATTAAATCTATGTGTGTCTCTCAGAGTCCTCGTTGTTGTCTAGGTTCTCTGGGATTGTGATTTGTGAGATAGTTTTCTTGGCTTTATGTTTAAAAACCACTTATGAGTGAGTACATGTGACAATTGTCTTTCGGTGTCTGGGTTACCTCACTTAAAAGATGTTTTCTAGCTCCATCCATTTTCCTGCAAAATTGAAGATGTCTTTATTTTTTTTCTGCTGTGTGGTATTCCACTGTGTAAATGTGCCACATTTTCTTTATCCATTCTTTGGTCGAAGGGCCTTTAGGTTGTTTCCAGGTTCTGGCTATGACAAACAATGCTGCTATGAACATAGTTGAGCACATGTTCTTGTGGCACAATTGAGCATCCTTTGGATATATACCCAAAAGTGGTATTGCTGGGTCTTGAGGAAGGTTGTTTCCTAATTTTCTGAGAAATCGCCATACTAACATTCAAAGGGGCTGTAGCAGCTTGCACTCCCACCACTGTGCCACAGCGCTGAAGCCAATTCCATGTTGACCTCTGCCTGTTACAGTGAAAAGAAAGTAAGATTCTTTTGTTGCTACTTCATAATTCTAATTTGGTTATGCTATGAATTGTAAATAACTGATATTCAGGATATCTAAATAGCGACACCTGTGAAATGGTTTTTCAACCCCACAGGTTAAGAACCACTGGTCTAGAGTCTAACGTCTAGAAGAGCAGAACTGATAGAATGAATAATAAAAGGATATTTATTAGAGAGGCTTAAAGGCTATGGTCTCCCTAATCCAACAGTGTCTCTCTCCAGATGGAATGGCTATGAATCTGGTAGTTGCTGAACCCAAGAGGCTGGACATCTCAGCTGGTCTTCCGTCTATGTTGGAATCCTTAAGAAGTAGGTTCTAACACCAGTGAAGGAATGCCACAAGGGCAGGGTAGATGAAATTGCCAGACAGAGTGAAGACGAGCAGACAAAAAGCAAAAACTGCCATTTTTCATGTCCTTTTCTGTGACAGTCACCAAAAGGTTTAGCCCAGATTTGGAGTGGGTCTTCCTACCTCAGATGATGCAATCAAGAAAAATCTGTCACAGGTTCTAAATTGCTTGGATTTTAGTTAATTCCAGGTGCAGTCAAGCTGACAACCAAGATTAACCATCATGCCCACTGACCTCACTCTTTTTATTTTTGTTTATTTGCTCCATGGGCCTGTATTTACTGAGGACATAACTTGTTTCAGGCCCAGTGTTACATGATGCATGGAGCCAGCATCCCTGTGGAGGGAAACAGGAAATAAAATAAGAGCATGAAGACCTGAGGAGATGGCTCAGATGAGTGAGGAGGGAAAGAAAAGAGAAGAAACTGTTAGTGTCCTGGTTCTCCCACTTCCCCGTCACCCTTTTGGCACAGAAAATTGGCTGACATACAGGAGCAAGTAAGATCAGGCTTTTTGATGATGGATGGCTATTGTCTTTCTGCTTTTGTATCAGGCTCTGATCCAAAAGGAAGCGCTGCTTTCAGCTTCCAGATCTCTTCCAGCTCTCCTAAGTACTTCTCATCCATAAATCTGCACATGAACCTTTGGTCATGGACAAAGGACGGGTATGCACAGAGCACACAGTCCTTCTCCTTTGTCTTAGTCAGGTTTTCTATTGCTGTGAAGAGACACCATGACCACAACAATTCTTACAAAGGAAGATATTTGATTGGGGTGTCTTGCTCTCATTTCAGAGGTTTAGTCCATTATCATCATGGTTGAAAATTAAGGCAGCATTCAGGAAGACGTGGTGCTTGAGCTGAGAGTCCTTACATCTTGATCCAAAGGCAACAGGAAGTGAACTGACTCACTGGGTGTGGCTGTAACATATATGAGATCTCAAAGCCTGCATCCATAGACACACTTTCTCCAACAAGAGTGGACCTACTCCAACAACTTTTAATATTGCCAATCCCTTTGGGGGGGGGCATTTTCTTTCAAACCACTTCAGCACCAGACTTCAGGAGTAAAATACTAATGCAAACATCAAATCACTGGGAATTTTAGGACAGTATACAGAACCTTCAACAAGGTGTGGTTCTGTCTACATTTGCACAAGTCTCCTGTCATGAAGCTAACCCTGCTTTTGCAAGAAAATGTATAAGAAGTAGATATGAGGTCTGGAGAGCACTCACTGGTGGAGACAGACTCGAGAATTATCAGTACTCATGGATGAAATATTTAAGGCTATAGACAAAGTAGGAACACTTAGGGGAATTGAGTAGATAGATAATGTAAAGAACACTAGGCAAACTAGGCACTGATAACATAAATGGGGTAGACCAGTGAGGCATATTGAGGAGGAATGGGCAGTCACATAGAAGGACAGCATCCAAAGAGAATATTTAAGACAGAGCCTCTTGCAAGGCCTTTATATAATCCTCAATATCACACAAATTCTAAATGATGAAAAGACAAAACAGGACATGGGCTGAGTAATATGGTGGGAACAAAAAGAGTTGGATGGAAATGTAACTCTAATTGAACACTCATCTGTCACATGACAGGCCCTAGGTTCAGCAACTAGGGTTGAATGAAAGAAAGGAAGGGAGGTAAAGAAAGGCAAGAGTGAGGGAAGGAGGGAGAGAGGCAGGGAAAGAGGAAGAGGGTCAGGAGAGAGGTGGATTTGGTCCCGTGGAGGTCATTGTTGTCCTTCATGAACGCAGTCTCTGGAAAGAGTAGACACAGGCCTTCTCTTGAGCAGAGGAAGGATGACACTCTTTAAAGATCCATTGCTGAGGAAAGTGCCAGTCCTTGGGACAGCGTCTGTAGAGGGGCGTTCTGTCAAGGGCTGTCAGTGATGAGTGGGACACTAGTTCATCCCTGTGCTGTACAAGATTCTGACTTTTGTTCCATTTCAGATACTTTCCAATTTTTGGATATGTGTCTATCTTCCCCAGTGTTCTGCCAACTTTTTCTCTCATCAGCAGAGCGACAAATCCCTAGTTATTCACACTGGGGTGTTGTGTATGTGTGTGTTTATATGTTTGTATGTGTGTTGAGGGGGGTCAGGATTCTACCTACACATCTCTCTGACCTCTCTGCAAAAAGTCCAAGTTCTAAATGGCCATGATTCACTTTGATCTCAGCTCATCAAATTTTACTCTAAGCTTTCAGAGGCATAAAATCCTTTCCCATTTAATTTACGGTCTTTCTCGGACCAGGGCTCCAGAGTATGGATGCGTGATTACAGTAGTTGTTCCTTCCATGGCTTTCAGGCTAAGATCCAGCGAGAACAAAACAAAAAGCCAGAAATTCCATGCCTCTCTAAACTTGTTATTTCAGGGTAATTGAACATTTATATTTCTGCAGTTAGTGGCTAATGGACTTGTCCCTTGGACAAAAGAAGAATGTAAAAAGATGAATGCAGATCTCTTAAGGGTTTTCTCTAAGGCTCTGCTTAAAAGTCTGATTCATGCTTGATGCTTATAGTCAGATATTAAAAGGTCCCAGTAACCACTGTATTCAAGAAAAGAGAAAATATCAAGACCAGATCATTTATAAATGTCAAGATTAAGATTGTAATTAATATTACAATGCCCTAAGAACAAAGATTTTTTTTTAAATTGATCAGAAACAAAAGCAGCTATGGTAGGTATATGATTGTTAATATTTTTTTCCTAACAGGAATCAGTAGCAGGAGTTACTTTAGTTCAGGTTGTTCAGATGTTGGTCCCAAGTTGAAGACCTGAGTCAGAATAGTTTCCTATTGGAGTTAGCAGAACATATCTCCAGAGGAGGAGGGAGCAGGACAAGGTAGGGATGTAGCCAACAAAGAGTGTATTATCAAGATATTTGTTTCCTGGGCAGTTAGAAGCAATTCCACTGGAAACTGTAAAGCGTGGCCAGTGTCCCTGTCTGAAGTGAAAGAGGGATAGGCTATTGAATCTAACAACTTTTCTACAGTGGATCGACTAAGAACAGTCTGCTGGACACATCAGATCTGTGGCACTTTCGACAGAAGAGACATTAAGCAGACACTGGCCACAGAAAAATGATTCCATCCAGAAAGATAAAAGGACATAGAGTTAGAAGCCAAATACAAGACAATAATAAAGAGAATGAAAAAGATGACCAGAGAGTTGGACACTGGGAAGAGGGTGTCAGGGGGTAAAGCGCACAGTAGAGGTTATATAAACTCCACCTGAACTTTTTTCTACTACTAACACACACAACAACTTCTCATACTGCCCTTTGGAGATACCAACCTAGTGTAATTCATTAATTGGGATCCCAGGTTAGGGAGCCACAGTAACAGTAAGTGACCAATTCAAGGATATGCAGGTGCAGTAGGGAAATTAGACCTCTTATTGCCAATACACATTTTGAGAACATTAGTGAAATGGTTTAGATGTTTAGACAGAGAGGAAGAAAATAGCTCTCTTGGCACTGGAGTGTAGACTTCGAAAATGGAACTAGGCTGACATTACCAAGATCCCGGCAGCCTTTCTCTTGCCATGGGAGGTAATTGCTCATACAGAGAATGTGTGTATGCATGGAGTCCATTTGACTCCCGTGCTTGCTTTCTTGGCTTAGTCACAAACTGAGCAATAGGAGTGATGGAAGTCCTTTGACCTAGGTCCAGAAGAAGCAGAAGCCCCTTGTAGCCATTATCTGGAGATGAATCCCCTTTTGATGGACAGGTTTCATTCACGGCATGCAGAAAACTTCCTGTTTCTGACTTCACTCTAGAGTGCTACAGAGGGCTTCTTTTTGACGTGAGTTGCCTGTGTGGACTGATGTTGAAGTGAAACTCCAACCTGATGACTTTTGATTTTATTTCTTCTGAGAGTTGATATCCACCTCTCTCCAACGACAGTAGTCTGCTGCTTCTTAGGTCTCTTTATGTCCTACCAAGAGTAAGCTTAGACATAGAACTCAGAGACACCGTGGATGGGTCAGTCAGAAACAAAAGCTCCTGCATGGTGAAGGGCATGTGGTCTTTAGAAACTTGCATCTCATCATGATTTCCATAGACTGTCAGATACAATAACAACCTGACAGTTAAAATGAATGGCAAATTGGTGGACACGCATTCACATGTGTTTAAAAAGTGATAAGCACTTTTAAAATTATAATTTCTTCTTTAATTTTGTAAATGATTTCTTGGTTGCCCAAATTAATCATCAGAAGTAATCCTTAGACAGCTGGTGAGTGCTTCTGGCTGATGTTTGGTCAGGTAGCCTGCCCTCCAGAATCTCTTGGCCTGTTTTCACATTTGACCAGAGCAATGCTCCAAAGAGTTCAGGGACTGTATCCTGCTGTGCACATTGTGAAGAGCCCTTCCTTGTCATTGAGGAGACTCCGCCACTCTGTAATGAACAAACTAGAGAGCAGTGAGTATGACACCAAGGGGGAAGCAAAGAATGCTGCCTGGCTGCCATGCCTCCTTCGACATGCATGTTAGGAGTGGTGCATGTCGCAGGAGGCATGACAGAGAACCCGAGAGGAGGAGCTGGAGATGAACAAACATGACAATTTCATGATAAATAATACTAGCAAAATACCTAATCAAATGACCTATGATTTGTGGACATAAAATACATTCTTTTCAAAGAGTCTTGAACATAAGCAATCAGTTCAGTTCGCATTTTCTCCAATGACTTTTTAAACTTAGCTGACAAAAGAAACCCTTTAAATATTCTCCTGTGACATATGTCGTACATTTCAGTCATGAGCCTCACATCTCAGTAGCCTTGTGGAGATCACATTTTTAAATGAAGAATGGTAAGCATAAAAGTCTAAAAGCAAACGTAATCCGCAACTCATGTGATTTCTTTTAGCTAATTATTAGATTATCAATTCCTTCTTAGGTATTTTCCCCCTCAGTCTACCATGTTTTATTTAGTTGGTGATGTCAAAATTCCCGGGCTTATACTGCTTCTGGTATTTGGTTATTTCTAGAGTTATTTGTCTGTATGTATGCACCGGGTTCTCATTAGAAACCTGTGTGTGAATGTTGGCTCCAAAATTCCCACTCTTGTGAACATGTCTTTAATGTCTTCCCCAGTAGCTAATAAAATTGACCCCTTAGGTCCACAGGGACCTCCTCCATCTCTCTTCTAAAAGCACTTACTAAGTCATAATCCTAACCTTTGTTTGCCTTTATAATTTATTTTTGGTGTGCTCATTCTGTCTTCACTCATTAATAATAGCTCAGATAGGGGCACAGACCAGACAAACTTGTATACCCTTCACAAACACCAACCCAGTGTTTAGCATATGCTATATTTGCCATTAATATGTTTGCTGAATGAACTGGCTTTCTTTGGATGTTCATGAGACAGTCACTTCTGTGTAATTCCTCCCCACAGGGGAGTTACAGCCGCATGCCAGTGTATGAAGACTGTAGGATTTCAGAGCTGAATGACCTTTTATCAGATGAAGCACAATGAGTAAACAAACAAAACTGTTGATCCATAAAAGTAAAATGAAAAAATAACCTCTCCTGGAGAAGAGTGAAATACCAAGAATCAGTGTGGTTTGTTGTAAAACCAGTAGCAAAAAGTTATATAGAGAACCCACCAAATTTTTTATTCAAAAATTAGTACATAGAATGCACTAAAGACAGAACGTTCTGTGTAAGAATTCCAAGAATACTGTTTAAAACACTACACAGAGAATAAAAATTAGATTAAATTATTCCATAGAAAAGCCTTGCTTTCCCCCTAGTGGTTTCTCTCGCCTTTTATACACGGTAGATTTCCTCTTTGTTCATTACCACTCAAGGTGATGAGAACAGTAATCTATCACAAGCTGGATCACTGCAAATAAATCACAGTTTATCAGCACTTCCGTTATAACTTGTATGAATGATTCAGTGTCTGTTTTAAGCCTACAGTGTATCACAACTTAGTAGATCAATAAGAGGGAGAGTCATCCACAGACTGAGGAAGTTTCTTATAGCAGTTCATTTGGATAGAAATATATACTGGGTCAGCAGAAATTGCTTAATAAGTGTTTTGATTCTCAAGCATAATGACAGATGATAGGATGTTGATATTATTTGTTTTTGGAGCATTTCTCTTCCTTGAAGCATACTTGTTGGCATTTCCTTTGTTGGGAGATTGATTACATTCTGGACCCCAATTCTTCATCACTTCCACTTCTGGTATCTGTGCCCTTAGACATGGAGCTAAATATCTGCCTTCCACTCAAGCCAGCAATGTGACTAATACCACAAATGAGACATTGGGAGAGGTAGCGCCCACAATGATATGAAAGTGCTCGTGTGGTTGGACTTGCAACTAGATGACACTGTCACACAGGTAATATGTTCAGGCTAAAAGGGAAAAGGAAGTGTGGGACAGAACTAAGCATATTTGCCATGGCCCAGGCTACTCTCAATGAGGCAGTGGCAAATTCATTCCCATCTATGTGAGCAGGCTCTGTCAATGCTAGCAGGACCATGAAGCCAATCCACAAAAGTGTAAGCTAGCAGTTGCTTATCGTTGTCAGATAACATGAGTTGAGACAGTTTGTTATGTGGCATTAATGAGCTGACACCTGACTGGTAGACCTTGACTTCTAAAGAGGGAGACTGTTACCCGTGCATCATGAATCTAGAAGCTCAGTGCTCATGAGTGACAAGTTCTTGAATATGCACATAATTTTATTCTTAGGATGTAATTTCAAATTAAATTTAAAAAAAATCAAAGGATTTATTTGCTGTAAAATCCTGAGGATATTTTAGCCATTATCTCTTAAGGTTTTTTCATATCAATGAACCAAGCAACCCCAGTTTGAGACTATATTTTGGCACATTCAAATTCTAGAATATATGTGTGTGTGGTGTATGTGTGTGTATACATATATGTGTGTCTGTGTATGTAGGCATGTATATATTTTTATATACTATTCCCAATTCCCCCTCCCTCCCCTCTTCCCAGTTCTTCAACCTTCCCCTCATCTCAACCCCCTGCCATTTGCTCCTCAGTGAGGGTAAGGTCTCTCATGGTGAGTCAACAAATTCTGTCACATCATGTTGAGGCAGGACCAAGGCCCTCCCACCCTATGTCTAGGCTGAGCAAGATAGCTCTTCATAGGGAATGGGCTCCCAAAAGCCAGATCATTCATTAGGGATAGGTCCTGGTTGCACCTCCAGTGGGCCCACAAACTGCCCGAGTCACTCACTGTCACCGGCATTCAGGGGGCCTAGATCAGTCCTATACAATTTCCCCTGCTGCCTGTCTGGAGTCAGTGAGCTCTCATTAGTTTGGCTCAACTGTTTCTTTGGGTTTCCCCATCATGGTCTTGACCCCTTTGCTCATATTATAACTCCTTTTTCTCTTCGACTGGACTCCTGTAGCTCTGTCCAGTGGTTAGTTGTGGATCTCTGCATCTGCTTCCATCAGTTATATGATGAAGGTTTCAGGAGATCCTGTCTATTTCCCCTTCCTACGTGAATGACCCTTCACAATAGCCGCAAATTCTAGACTCTTCTTTGAAAGCGGTCAAGACTTATTTCCAGCTGAAACTGAATCCTTAGCTCTTCCTCTTTTCACACAGTCATCCTTTATTACCGTATATGTTTCCCCTGAGAGCCCGATTCAAGAAATGAGTGTTTTAAGGATCTTCATTTGAGGCTTGGCTTCTAACAAGCTGACCCAATATTTCTAACCCAGGAGAATAGTTACGGAATGTAGTCTCCAGCATGCATCTCCCATATGAAATAGCAAACTGTTCTGAGAACTTTGTGATCTGCATGCTTACTTGGAACAAAGACTCTCTCCTTGATCCCTCTGCTTACTGGAATATCTTCATGTGACTATCTCCGTTCCTTCTGCATGCCTTGAGAATGCTTTCAAGGAAAGCTTTCCATTTTGCATTGTGAACTTTGGATCTGCCTTTATCTAGCTAAGTAAAGGAAGACGAAATGAAATTCCAGTATATTAGCATGGCATTTAACGCTCCGAAACTTAGGAGCAGTAGGCAGTCATGTGGAGCAGCCATTTATGGCTGAATTATACCACTGTAGCTACTTAACATGCCGAACCATTCTTCTCTGTCTGGAAAAATCATAAAAAGGGGCCCGTCAGCACTCTGAGTCACCGCTAAGAAGCTTATGCGTCCTCACACCTGCATTTAAATGAGTATTTCCGGGGGCAGAAAGAAGGACCTAGGAGAAATGAAATGAAGCACTTTAGCAGCAGAAAACAATATTGGTTTGCATCTGCATTTGTAAATGAACTGCAGAAAGAATGCTTTCAGTTAGTTTAATTATTAATAGCTATGATTTTGAACACCTTCTTACTTCTCATTCTTAAACGAGGGAAGATGATTTAAGAAGGGTCATAGTCAAGTGGCAGAAGATAAAATTAAAAGAACAGAACTGATAAAGCACCTTGCATCCCACGGTGGGTGGCATCCTAACTCACTGCAAGCGTAGGATTCAGACTGGGACATGTCCGTAAATGATCCTCTTTGGTTTCTTTTTGCTTCCTGTTCAAGCATAACTCACACAGAGAACAGTGTACATGCCCTATAACTGTATCTTCACTAAGATACCCATGTGCACAGACCAGAGTTGCCACCCATACTGAAACAGAATTTCTAGTCCTCCAGCAAGCAGGCTTTCTTGATTGATTACCTGAGCTCTGTAACCACCACTGACCTCCAGTCATGGACAGTACCGACTACTGCATGTTGTCTTGGAAGAACTAGTTCCCTAAGTAACAGCAAGATTAATCTCGTCACACTGTTCTCTTTTCTGACCCATAAGTCACCATTAACCCAAGTCTGTCTCCTTAAGACCTTGCTTTTTACTGTTACTGTCAGGTACTTGCTCATACTGAGGCCAAGAGTCTCAGCAAGATGCTTTGCGCTTTGCTCACTTTCTGGAAGTGATGCTCTCAAGGCTCAGTGATGTTCGGGGCGCATGTCTGCATGCATATTCTAAGGTGCCAACTCTTTTCAGGTATCTCTTAGCTTCCGGAGGCTCGACTCTCTCCGTGTACATTCTAGCACTGGGGCCACCCTCATGCCCACCACACACCTTTCCTGTAACCACTCACGGCTTATTAGATCCCACAGTGAGGCTTCTCCTAGCTCTGTCTCTGCCTGGTTGTTTGAGATGATGTGTGCTCCCTGCAAGAGGCTATACTTTGTTTTCTCCAAGAATAAACTTATAGGTCACTCATTGGCATGTTTCCCTGCATTTGGTGACGTTAACATCTTTTTTTTTAGCTACTAAAGTTTGCGGCAGGAGAAACAACGCCATCAGTAAAGTGCTTCTTTCCAAAGTATAAAGAACCGAGTTCGGATCCCTGATACCTGCAAACAAACAAAAGCAAAATGAAAAACAGAGTTTGCTCCATGTTCCTGCGATCTCACCACTGGAGAGCAGAGGGTTTCCAAAACTTACTGGCTAACGAGCCTTTCCAGATCAGTGAGCTCTGGGATCAGTGAGAAACCCTGTCTCAGAAAGTAAGGTGCAGGGTGATAGAGGAAAGTTCCCAGCTGTAGCCCATTAACCTCTTGACTCCACACACACAAGCACGTAGGTGCAAGAAACACACACACACAAATGCACGTGTATGCACACATGCACAAACACACAGGCACTATCAAAATTTTTACCTTTCTTAATCTGTGTATACCCACCGCACCCCGCTTTGATTGCTTCTCTTTCTCTCTCAAATCTTGGTCAAAGTTATTGTCGTCCAGTATCCTAAATTCACCCAGCTGCTATACTTTAGCTTATTTCAGCCTGCTTGGTTTGGTTGTTTCATTTCAGATGTAGGAATTGTACCTAGGGTCTTGCACATGCTATGTTCTTTCTGGTGAATTCCACCTTCTAGCCCCAATGTGTTTCTTCAGCGTTCCTCCCTGTGTTTCCTTAATTGGAGACGGTCCCTACTCTTTGCCACCTCGTAATCCAACTACCAAAGCTATTCCGAATTCAGATATAGACACTGCATCCGTGAGATCTTCCTGGCTTCTCTCTAGAAGAACTCAACAGGAAATCGACAGTTTCTTAATCCTCCAAATCAGGTTCACGTTTCCACCTTCCCAGTAGGGCTGTGAAAACTCCTTGAAGAGAATTTTGTCTCATTCAAAATTAAAACCCCATAGTCATTAAGTGCGCACTGAATGACCACATGTGGTCCTCGGGGGACGTGGAAGGTTTCTTGAAGCATGTCAAGGCTTCTTGAAGCACGTCAGTTAAAAGGCAGGCAGCTTGAAAAATTGACATACTCTTTGAATGACAAAGACTGTCTCTTATTTCTAATATCCAGGTAACATTTCAAGTTTATGCTTCAGGCACATGGCTGTTTTATCCTACATGGAAAAAAATCACTGTCCCTTTGAGGTTTTTTCTCTAATTCAATGGTTCTCAATCTTCCTCATGCTGCCCCCCTTTAATACAGTTCCTCCTGTTGTGGTGACCCCCAGCTGTAATTCATTGCTACTTTATAGCTGTAATGTTGCTACTGTTATGAATTGTAATATAAATATCTGTTATGCAGGATATCTTATATGCAACCCCTGTGAAAAGGTCATTGAACCCTCAAGGGGGTCATGACTCACAGGTTGAGAACTGCTACCGTAGTTTGCCTGAAATCTCTTTATTTTGCTATTTCCTCATCATTGTTATGTGTCAGTTTATCAACTTAAATAATATTGTTTACGGATGGTAGCAGAGTTGACATCAACACAAGAAGCAGAAAATAGTACATTTGCCTGAGAAGATAGATGTAGAAGGTATGATGTTGATGTACCCACTGGGGGTAGACTCCTATCACCAAGTGATCTCTGCATTGTATCCATTTGTGGGTCTCTGTGATAGTTTTTGTTTGCTCTAAGGAGATGTCTCTTTGATGAGAGGTGGTTGCCACATGTATCTGTGGGTATAGGGTTAAGATTTAGAATGTAACGAGGAATTATGCTGGCCTGGCAAAGTGATAGTAGTAGACTATTGACTAGGTTTCCAGTACTAAGCAGGATTTCTCACCTACTGAGTGGGCCTCAAGTCCTACTTTTGATCCTGTTTCAAAAGCTGAAGCCTTGTGCTGGTTAGTTTTCTGGCAGATTGGCACAGTTAAAGTCACCTGGGAAGAGGGGATCTTGGTTGTGGACCTGCCTCCATCAGATTTGTCTGTAGAGCATTCTCTTGATTAATGATTGACGTGGGAGGGCCCAGCCCACTGTGCACAGTGCCACCCCAGGCAGGTGGTCCTGGGTGGTGTAAGAAAGCAAACTGAGCAAGCCATGGAGAATAAGCACATAAGCAGAGTTCCTCCGTGGTCTCTGCTTCAGCTCCTACCTGGGGTTCCCTGGGGAAATTCACTGAGATACCAATTCCTAGCCTCAGATATATTTTTATTTCTCTGTATAGAGTCTATGACTTGGATTCAAGTTACACAGCAATAATATTTTTATAAAATTTTCATGCTTCAAAATATCTTTTGTAGATATAAGTGCTTTACCTAATAGAATTTTTATTGAATCAGTAAAACTGTTCCCAAAATCTTAAGATCAGAAAATGATCTCTTTTAGCTGTTGCTAAGACTGATGCCAGAGCTATCAAATGTAACAGCTAAGTAAAAACTCACAAAGGGAGGATCTTGAATCTTCTCAGCTTTGAACAGTACCAACAGGGAATTCTCCCAGGATTTATGCTAAATGAGTTGGGTTATTATTAATTAGTAGGAATTAAGACAATTATCAAATCATGTACAACACTGTTCTTAATGTAGCCTGCCTAGGGACCATCTTAGGAAGATAGGGTGGCAGTTTGACTCTTTGCTTTCTTATATAACATCATGATAGTGCGATCAAGGGGGATTCCAAAAGACATTTCAAATATCTTGGTATAATCCGGTGGTCTCTCTGTAGTGGTCTGCCATGCACCAAATGGTGGTTATAAATTTCCTTGTCATTTGTGATATCTAAATGAGATAGCATATCACAGGCTTTTAGGGTAGAATCTTGGCCCTTAATAACTACTCAATGAAAAAAAAAACAGCAGATATTATTATCATATTTTTGAGTGACCAAAAGGTTGCATATAATAAACTGTTTTTCACCCACTCCATCAAAGCAGACTGTTTGGACTGTACATAATAAAGATTTCTGCCCATGGAGATTTCGCCTCCTAGGTTAAAGATGAACAAGAAAAAAAAAAGTCCTTCCAGTGAGCGTTCTCAAGTACTTTCTGTGATACACACATACATGTATTACATGTATAAGCATTCAGAAGATAATGTCTCATTAATGCCCGGGGGGTTATCACAGCCATACAGCATGGGTCTGTACTTACGGTAAAGCCAAATTTTAATTGTACCTTTAAAAGTCTATTTCCTCTACCTTATGCTCTAAATTGGTCTAATGACAAAATGATGAGCACGGTAATTAAAGCTCTTTGGTTCTTTGTTTTCTCATATTGTAGGAGATTAGTCCATTTTTGTTAATTTATCGGTGTTATTACTTTGCATTAGACTAAACTGGTGTGCTACTGGGTAAATAACAGCTTCCCAGCAGTTTCTATGTCTTGACTTTAGGAGCCTGGAGATGTGTTAGGTTGTGTGGTGAATGAGTTTGACGGTTGCAGATGAAATTGGGATAGTGATCAGGCGGCTTTAAAATTGGGTTAATAAGTTGGAGGACATGGTTTGGATTCACAAAGAATAAAAGAAAGGTAAAAAGCCCTGAGACAAAACATAGATGGAGAGAAACAGGTTAAATTAAGTTATAAGAGCTAGAGGGACAAGCATAAGATAAGACCGCTCAGTCATAACTAGTAAGAATTCTCCATGTCATGATTTGGGAGTTGGGAGGTGACCCAATAGAAAGCCTGCTACAGGCTTTCTCCCTCTCCTTCCCATGAAGTAAGCAGTTTGGTTATCCATAGACTCCCTCCATTAATCTACTGTTTTATCACCAGCCACAAGCAATTTGACCAAATAACCATAGGGTGAAACCACCATAACATGAACCAAATCCTAACACACTGGATTTTACAGGTTGGGCAAATAGAATGTCATGGGTTATTAAAGAAGAAGACAGATCAGGAGGCAGAGGGATATAGGACAGAAAAGGACTAGACCGAGTGTTTCTGCCTTTCAAGATGGAAGAAAGGAGAAACCTCATCCAACTAATGCTGGGTGTCTTTAGAAACGGGACAATGAAAGATCACAGATTCTCCCATCCCTCGAGGTCTCCAGAAAGCATCTAAGTCAGACCTCTGACCCATAAAATTGGAAAACATTAAGTATGTGTTTTTTAAGTGTCTAAGTATAGTAATTTGTCACACAGCAATAGAAATAGTAAAAAAAAATAAATTTAAAAGGAAATAGAACAAATAAAAGTTCTATATCAATTTTATCTCCTACTGAGATAAATTTGTTGTATAAAGACAAAAGGAGGCAAAACTCAGCTAATAATGCTTGCATATTTTATATTTAAATAAAGAGTTGTAAATAAGCAGAATTAGTTTCAAAGGTGCTGTTTCAGAATTCATAATAGAGAGGGTAATCCTTGGTACTTTGTAAAGACAAAAATGGAAGTTTTCAGAAATGTCTCAATTCAATTCCAAGTGGGTCTTAGGTATTCTATTTGGGCTTTCTTTTCTATACAGTTATTACTTTTCTGAAATCATCCATTTTTGTGATAATGCAATGAAGAGCATTTAGGTCCCATCGAATTTTATCTGTTCTAACCCTAAGCCCCAAAGTAATAGCGTTTGGGAAATGATTCACCGGAGAGCACTAATGAATGAGATTACCTTATGAAGGACAGCACAGACTCCCCTTCACACTTTGCACCATGTGATCTGTGGATCCAGAAACTAGACTGAACTAGTCACAAAGTCTATTTAGATGTCGGACTGTCTAGCCCTCAGAGCATAGAAAAATGCATTGCTTATCGGCAATTAGTTCTACCTCCTGTTAAATGCTGAGCTCCTCTGTCAAGTTGAAAGGCAAGTTGAGGCATAGAGACTGTGAGAACAAAACCTTTATTTTAGTCAAAATGGAGAGAAAGCACGAATTCTAGTGATAGAGAATAAGAACTCAGTGTCTGAGGCATCTGAATCGTTAAAGAATTTTTAAATTATAATAATAAAACAAGGAGATCACTACAAAGAGGTTGTCACAATTGTATTGATTAACAAGAGTAGCACAATACTTTAATTGGTTATCAGTGCCTTATACAATCCAGTTAAGAACTGTTATTAAATATGAAGGTCTTTGTTACATTCTTGGCACTAGGGTATTACAAAAGTCTATCACTGTCGGTCAAACTAAGAATGTCTCATGCCGTATGTACTCCTAGGGCTAAAAACCATTGTCATTGCTAGGGTATTTCAAGTTCTTTATCAAACTCTATCTCACCAGTATTGCTCTGGGAATATCCATTGGTGGCTCGCTCGTGGGTCAAGAGCTCAAAGTTGAAAGTGACATGGGTGGTGAGGTTCCTTCCTAGGTGGCCATGTTTCCACTCGGCTGAGAATGAGAGGCTTAAGTGGTGGGGCTAGGGCCAAACTGGGTACAACACCTACCCTACCTCAGGGGTACCTAAGGCTGCAGTTCAAGTAGGGCAGTGAGTTCCTAAAGCAGAGAAGGTTTCTAGTTCGGGAACGCTAAGTTACACAACAGATAGTTGACGAAGTTCCAGCTGTAACAGAACAATATTCAGGTAAAGCGAAGTGTGAAACCCTGATCTTAGAAGCACTTAGTTCCTGATGATAAACAACGGACTTCTTTATCCCAGTCTGGGAGCTCACGGTGTTCTTTCTTGGTAAGCATTTGGCGGAGGGTATGAATGAGGAAAGTGGAAAAGAATTGAGGTAAAGTTGGGTCCAGTTTGAACTTCTCTCATCTCCCAAGGACTTTCATGTGTGAAGGGAAGCCACTTCAGGTGACCCCAAGACGCATTTTATTTAACATTAGTTCACTTTATTTCTAAGTCATATTGGTACCACAGAGACAGTTTCCAAATGTATGAGAAGGTGAGCATATAGACATAATGTGCCTCCCACACAAAAGAGCTCTCCCAGCTATCACCTGGCCTCTGTGTTGCCTTTTGAGTAGTTTTCCCCTTTAGACTATCAATCTTTTTTATTACTTCTTAGCTTCAAGTCATCTCAGTATCTAGGCAGCCCAAAACTGGCATTTTTAAAGATATAAGTCTAGTAAAATAAGGAACCAAATTTACCACTAAAAAAATAGAACTGAGGCCAAGGTCATAGGCAAAGGCGCAGTGTGGAAAGGGGGCCCTGATACGGTCTTGCATTCAAAGTTCAGTAAAGGTGTTTTCCTAGAAAGAGAAAATTGTTATCTTTGTACCCGTAGTCCTTCTCTCAGCTCAGGAAAAAGAAGTCCTTTTTGCAGAGGGTGTGGATAATCCAGAGACTAAAATCTGGTCAAAATGCTGAGAATATAATCTGTTGAGTACTTGAGCTTTAGGGGAAATTCGGGAGTACCATTAGCAGCCACAATAACACCTGACCCTGGCCAAGGTTCAGGAACACTTCAGATGAAGAGGCAGGAAGAATGTCAGAGTAGGAAGACGGGGAGACGTGCTATGACACAGGGCCACATATGGCAAGCCATCGCTGTCATCAACACACACTGGCAATAAACATCTGCACAAGACTGGACCCTTCACCATTCCATCAAGGATAAAGGAGGTTTGCACAAGGCCCCATCCCTAGTGAGGAGCTATTGACTATTAATGGATGCTGGAGGAGGGAACATATTTTTCTTCAAGTGATGTAGCCACATTGGAGAACTGATTGGGAAGGAAAGGATAATAGATGTCAATGGTGGGCAAATATAATCACAATATATTTTATATAATATAAAACTGTCAAAAATGTAATGACTCTGCTATTGAGGGATAGTTAAACTATGGGAAGTAGGGACGACGTGAAGGATGTAGAACACTAATGGGGTGTCACTGAGTATGACATCCTGTCCTACCATCTTCTTGTCATCACTCTGCTCAGCTCCTGTCTGCCATGGTGTGGGGTCGAAAGAAACCATGAGCAAAATAACCTTTCTTAACTTAAACTGTTCCTGTTAGACAGTTGGTCATTGTGATGATGAAACCTGCAGGAGGCATTTAGCAGACTGAAATTCAGAGTTGGATTCACATGGTGGTTGCTGGGAACTGAGGGGGAGAAGGAAATAGGGAATTACTAACCTATAGATGTAAACTGCAGTTAAGCAAAGTGCACAGATGCCATGGCAGCAAGCTCAAAGGAATTCGGCGATAATAGGTGCACAGCTAGTATTTGCTAAGAGAGTACACGTACTGCGATGTATTACATGTTTCAAACACATGCACAGGGAGCCGAGGAGGTAGTTCAGTGGGCCTCGTGCCTGCCATACAAGCATGAGGACCTGAGTTCAATGCCTGAAACCCCCCAAAAAACGTAAAGAAAAGGAGGGGGAAGATATCACCCTTTGTTTACTTAAATTTCTTTTATAAAGAGTATTAAAATAGTCCACTGAAATGCCATCAAGCCTGACTTTGGATATTAATTTGGTTGATTGGTTAAGTCCTTTTAATTTACTTGATCTTGTACTTTAGTAATTAGGTTATGGACCTTAAGACATCGCCCTGTAAGGAAAAAGGCAAAGAAAGCTCTCTGTGAGGGCTTGACCCGACAGAGTTATTTGAAAGGGCCTGCTCGATGCTTTCTCAAGCTTTAGTTTTAGTTTATTAGAAATTTCAGATGTTATAGAAAGAGAGTCCTGTGGGAAGACTTACAGCCTGTAGATCTTCACAGAAGGCTAAATCTGGGTATTCTTGTTCTTTTTTGTTGTCCTAAAATACTCTCGGCTTTAAAAGAAGGGAGTTCATCTTAAAGAGATTTTTACAGGGCCAAGTCATGTGGTGCACACCTATAGTCATAGCTATCTGTGAGATGGGGGCTGGAGGTGCTCCTGAGCCCTACTTCAAGATAATCCCAGGCAACACAGCGGACATATAGAAGAAGGAGGGGGAAGTTTGAATGAATATATACTGTAGATGGGAGAAGCTGAGAAAGTGAGAGACTACAAGACAATGGTCTCTACCTGTGGGTTGTGATTCCTTTGAGGGTAGAATGACACTTTCAAAGGACTTGCCTAAGAACAGAGGAAAACACAGAGATTTAAACCAAGGTTCATAACAGTAGCAAAATTACAGTTATGAAGTAGCAATAAAAATAATTTTATGGCTGGGCTCACTGGAGCATGAAGAACTGAATTAAAGGGTTGCAGAATGAGCAAGGTTAAGAATCACTGCTCCCCAGGTCTTGTGGGGAAAATGATGACTCAACACTTGTGAACAGTCAGGGGGTTTCAGAAACCTTTATGATTTGGGTGGGGTTTGCGTCCAATGGAAGTGGGTAATCTGCTATCTGTAGTATTGAGGTTGAACATATATCTTGGCACACACCGGGCAAGTGCTGTAGCACTGGTCTGAGCTCCTGGCCTGAAAGAGTGATTGAAAGTGATGGAGTTGAGAATGATACAGCCAGTATGGAACAGAGCCAAGGACTATGTCGCATCAATAGATCTTTCAGTTTCTCTTAAGGTGTTGGTAAGGAACAATAAGCCTCCTGGGAATCTCGGAGCAACCCTGTGGAAGTCAAGTGAGTTGTTTTGGGAGGAACCCCAGCATTCTATCAAGGTTGCCTGAATTTCATGGCTTTTTCTAGGAAAATTGAACCCAGATCACAGCAGTGAAAGGGCTCAATCCTAACTGTCACAGAGCATAGCAGGTTCTCATTTTGGAGTGCAAAAACCAAAATAAAATGATGAAGACATGGTAGAAATAAATTTCATATCTGTAGTGGGCAAGAAAAGCTTGTCAGTAATTTAAAAAAAAAAGCTCCCTTCTTATACCAAGGAACTCTTGCGATTTACTCAGGAGACCCATATATGTACATGAAGGGGTGGGCCTGTTGTCACAGTTTATGAAGAAAATATAGTAGACATATTTGTGAGGAAGCATGCTTAATTTAAAGTCATGAAGCAAATGTTTAAAAGGCTCAAGTGTTCGCCAATAATGTCTCTGGGCATGCTCAGAATGAAGTTTCACTTAAAAACAAAGGAAAGGACAGTTTGAAGGAGTCCTTACACAAGAGAGTGCCCGTCAAGGGGGCTGCCTTGAACTATGCTAGTGGTAGGAGAAGGCAGGCAGGAAAACGTCATTCTGGAAGACTTAGTTCTCAAATCATCTCTCTTGATGTTTTTTTCATTTACTATTTGCAGGGACTCCCGAAATAAATTACACAGAAACTGTATTAATTAAAGCACTGCTTAACCAATCACAAGTACTAGCTAGCTCTTAAATCTAGAATTAACCCATTTCCATTATTTTATATTTTACCACAAGGCTTGCAGCCTACCGGCATGGTTCCTACTAACAACTTGTGTCTTTCCCCTCTTGCGTCTACATGGTATCTCTCTGACTCTGCCTTCTTTCTCCCAGCATTCAGTTTAGTTTTCCCCTCCTAGCTCCACTTTGCTAAGCCATTGGCCAAAAGCAGCTTCTTTATTCATTAACCAATAAAAGCAACATATATACAAAAGGACTCTTCCCACACTACGTGAGGCTTTCTATCCAGGAGGGAGTCAGCTATAAGGAGCAATTTGCCACCATTTAGATTCTTCAGCCTTATGACCAGGTCTGGGCTGTGTGGGAAGCCAAGCATCCACTTGGGGAGTTAGCCCTCTGTACCTTTGCTCTTGAGTCCATTTAGCTTATTTATGTGTCTCAGAAACCTAATTGCCTTACCATAAGAAGTCAGCTGACCCAGGTGCCTTGATCTCCTCCTCTTGGCTGAGCTGAAAGTTCCCTCAAACAGTCTCTTGTGGGAAGTCCCATGAGACTGCCAAAGGATATGGAGCAATGTCTGAGCACTTCCACTAATGTTTGCATTATTGAGAGCATCATTTCCTACCCCAGAGGTCAGATCAAAAGGGTCAGTCGCAGTCAAAGATAAATCAGTCACAAAGCAAAAACAAACAAAAGCATCCATGCTTTACACAGCACTGAAATTATGTATATTACAAATTGAAGCAAGGTCATGGCAGTGAGGGGACTATGTCCTAAGTCTGGAACCCTTATGAGAAAACATACTTTTATTCTCCCACAAAAGGAGGTAGGAAGCAGTGTTCATGCCATGCAGATGCCAAACTGCTCCTCGTTTGCTCAGAGAAGGGTTGGAAACAGCTGAGAATAGAACCCAGGCTTAACCAAAGATAAGAGAGACTCGGGCCCAGAGAGGCTAAGCTCATGGGGTCAGAAAACACAGTGGTAACAAGTTCTGGTCAAGATCTGTCTGGGGAGACCTGTGAGGGAAGCAGGGAGGGTCAGAGAAACCTGACATGGTCCCCAAGAATGTCGACCTAAAAGGCAAGATGAGGCACACTGACCTAGAGATCAGAAAGTTGGTTAAAGCCAAAATGAAGACTGCCCGGCCCCAGGGAGGAAACACAAATTTTAGCTGTCCAGCACCAGTGCTTCCAAGATGATAAACAGCAGGGCTTTTGTAAGTTAAAGAGGAAGAAGGAGAAGCAAGAACAGGAAGGTTATAGAAATCCACTCTTTACAGTTGTGTTGACCCACAAAGCTGCTGAGGATCTTGATTGGTCGTTGACTTGTGCTATAACTTCTCAGGATGAAGGGCAACAACCAGGGAAAGGTTTAGACTGTAATTTTATTTTTTTGTAGTGCTGGGGTTCAAAGCCACATCTTGTACATTCTAGGCAATGTTCTACCCATAAATGTCACCAGATTCCTCAGGAAACACATTTTTACAATGCTTTGTTTTGTGTCTTTCGGGCACCAGGAAATCTGCATCTGCCATGCTAGGTCAGCATGACCTGGTGTCTGTCTTATGCCTCACGGATCCTCTAAGCATAAAAAAAAAAAAAACAACAACTTAATTCTTGTGACTTAAAAAATCCTTTTTATTACATTGTGTATGTGTGATGTGTGTGTGTGTGTGTGTGTGTGTGTGTGTGTGTGTGTGTGTGTAGGTATACACATGTTGAGGCCAAAGGACAACTTTTTGGGAATCAATCTTTACCCTCTTCTGTGGGGTTTCAGGGATTGAATTCCGGATGGCAAACTTCTGTAACAAGTACTTTTCCTCCGTGTCCTGATGATAGTAGTTAGGCCTAAAAGCAAAAACAGGTGGATGTTCCCCTGGTCCTGCCCAGTTGCCTGCTCCTTGAAACCAGTCCTGGGAACTCTCAAAGGGCAGCATTTTCTCCATCATGAATTCTGACCCCACTCACAAGAGACTGAATGTGGATCTTCTGAAAGATACTGGTGTGGAGGATTTTTTTTTCTTTTTTTGCTGGAGTTTGGGGGATAAATACATTAATACTTTCCATTTTCCTGACTGGAGAGGATTATAAACACCTTGGAAAGCCAAGAGACAGCCAACATAATAGTTCCTATCAGCTGCACTTATACCCTCAGGTTAAGGGCATCCCCTCTTCAGTGCTTAAGGAAATGAAATGTCTTTCTTAATGGTTATAGAGGTGGGAAGTGCAAAGTCAAGGTGTCAGCAGGTTTGCTTTCCCCTGAAGTCTCTCCTATTTCTGGAAGATGGTACCCTTCTTACCTTTTCACCATGGTGCACACTCCTTCCCAGCCTCCCTTCCCCCTCCTGATAATGATTCCACCATTACTGGACCAGGGCTAGATCTTTATGACCTCATTTAACTTTTATTGTGTAAGCATCTCATCTCCAAATACAATCACATTGGGAGTTAGAGCTCCTACAGGTGGGTTGGAGCTATGGGAAGGTGCACAATCTCACTCATAACACCAGCAATGTAGGTAATGCAGCTTGAACTTTCATTTGATACACAGGAAATTTTTGACATGGCATGGGTAGAGATAGGGTCTCACCCAGTACCCCAGGCAGGCCTGGAACTCACTGTGTAGCTCAGACTAGCTGAATCTCACGAAGCTCCTACCTCCACCTCTTGAGTGTAGGGTTCTAGGTGTGTGCTGCCACACCCATGTCTTTACACAGGTTTTAAACTCTGGAGCTGCTGAACCACTTGAGTCACTTGTAAAAATCTGGAACCCCAGGCTGAATCCAAGCCAACTCGCTAATCAATACGTGGGGTAGAATTAGGAAGACTAAATACATGGAGTTATTTTTGCATCAAAGAATTTTGAGATTTCATGTGGCTTCCTGACAGTCTTCTGGGGAAAATTTCTTTCTTTCTCCTATCCCTGCTTTTTGGTTTTTCAAGACAGGGTTTCTCTGTGTAGTTCTGGGTGTCCTGGAACTTCCTCTGGAAACCAGATTGGCCTCAAACTCAGAGATGCACCTGCCTCTGCTCCCAAGTGCTAGGATTAAAAGTGTGTGTGCCACCACTGCCTTGTGGGAAAGTTCTTTGACTCTGAATAAACTGAGGTATACTTCCCTCAGAGCAAGACCAGGCGTTCAAGCGCAGTCCACGATGTGTAAGAGACTCAGCAGACTTTCTCTGTTGGATGTTTGCCAGCCCTGACTGAGAGAAAATGCAGCTTCAAGGAGCAACTGATTTGCTTGGAGAAAATGCTGGAGATGGCCCTGAAAACCATCCTGAACTCCGGAATCTACTTCCTAACATGGTCTCTGATGTCCCCCAAGCCGCTCTACCACCCTCCAGATGACAGCCTAGTTCAGGGCTTCCGGCATAGCCATGGGTGAACAAGCCCCCTGGAGCTCTTCATGGCCCTGAGTCATCCAGGGTGAGATAGAAGTCCTTTCTGAACTCTGGGGGATGTGCTTCTGCGTGTCTGGCTCAGCTCCAGCTGTCTAAGAGCAGCATTCTGAATGCACTGTGGATCGTCCAATCCTTGTAGAGCCCTTTGCAGAAGTGAGTTGCAGGAATACTTCAGTATCTCTTTTAGGAAATCAAACAATGGCACTCTTTAGACAGCATATCAGTATGAGCTCAGCGCCTTAAATACGCTGTATAAATAGCACGGCAGATAAACGGCCGCCTTTAGAAACAAACCATTCCACTAAGTGCATCTTGCCTCCATCAGACATTAAGCACGTATCTGATTCATTCTGAGATGACAGTTACTCTCCCAAATTAGGTGCTTAAAAGGGCATTCAGTAAAGGAACACATTATTGTATTAACCTTTGAATTGTTTTAAAGGTTGCTCTTACATTTTATAATGCATGTAATAGCACGGGAGAACTTTTTAAAAGAGGCATCTGTGAATTTTTATTCAAGAATAAAGATGTGTCTGTGAATTTTCCTTCAAGACTAATATAAACCTTTTAGATGTAACCTAGAGATTAAGATTTTTTTAAGGGAAATTAAAATTCCTGTGCCAAATGCAAGAGAAAAGAAAAAGACTCAGGGAGACCAAAATTAATCTGAAAGCACACCGAATGAACAAAAGAAAAGGACAGGTAACTTTTCCATATTTTTAATCACTGTGGTGTCCAGTATGGAAGTGTGCACAACAAATGCGAAATAAGAGTGATGTAGTTCAGTCGAGAAGCCCTTGCCTCACCTGTGCTAGACCCTGGGTTCATGCTCAAGTACCATCCATGTTAACGCCTCATGCTGGCTGCCAATGCCCTGTGTTCTCTGTCTAAAGTGATGACTGCCTGAAGCCGTAAGCCTGAAGTGAGTGAGTATGCCTTACCCCTCATGTAAATGGAGACTAGAGAAGCGGAACCACAATGGCAGGTTCATGGCTGCTGTGTAGCCAAGAGGGACTTCCCTTGGTGCTTCATCCCCTGACTAGAAGGCCTCTGAACAAGTTTTCTTTCTACCCAAGTCCAGGGGAGGGACTGATGCTTGTGGAAGAGACCTTAGGCTCTGATGGAAATTCAAATTCCTCCCCTGCAAGGAATCACTTCCTGCTCTTGAGACAAAGCTTCCTTCTGTAGGCCCATGCATCCCATTGCTGCCCCGCCTCCTTTACCATGAACACATCATGCCATAGGCCTGTGTGACTTCCATAGCTCAGAATTCCTGAGGCTCATCAAGAGTCACTTTGCCAGCTGGACATGGGCCACCACCTTGTCCGCTTCAAATGAGCAGCTCTTTTTGAGGCAAGTTTGAAAAGCAAGTTTGAAAAGAAGGCATAATTGTCAAATACCCATAAAAATGTGGAGATAATGGAGAATATTTGACCCTAAGTTTTTTTTGTCAAAATCAAACAAAACAAAGGTTGGCTCTTGGCATTCCCAGAAAAGAGGCTCTTGCCATAGACCTTCAGCTGCCTAAATTTAAAAGCAGGTGCATAGAACGCAAAATGGTATTTAAAGAGGTGTCACGATATTAATTAAAGTGGGCTTGTCGAAATGCCATGGAGATCATCACTTTTGAAAATTGAATTAAGCCCTGAATGTCAGCGTTGAATTATCAGGAATAGACTTATCTATCCCTGTCCAAATATATTTCATCCACAAACTCTATAATACTTGCTGATTAACCAGAGGTTAGAGATTCAAGCTGAAACCCAGTCAGTTCCTGAGAATGCTAACAGGGGAGTGTTCACAGGTCAGAGAATATTAACAGAAAAATTCCCTTCACTTAAAGGTCACAAGTAGAGTGGGTAAAGAGTATGACAATTTTGCTTTTAATTGTTCTCTTCTTGGTCTCTTATTGATGGTAGTGTAGAGAACTTGTGTGCTGGAAGTTAATTTAACTTCCTAGCTTTCATTTTTGAAGCTCTTGACATTAGTGTGTGGTTCAAAGCTGCTGTCTTAGCTGAGAAGGTTCCAGAGATTCCTGGGGCAGTGGAATTTCCCAAGCTGAGCTGAGGTCTCCGGACCTGCTGCAGAGGAAGCTACTCTTCTTTCTACTTTGAAAGAGTCCCAAGTCTGTATATTCAGTGTTTAGATGCTATGCTGTTTCTTCTGCAACAGCTTGTACACGCTATTAAGGGTCCCTAAAAGGACATAAGATGAGAGAGGCCCTGCTCTGTAAAAGACAAGGCTTACACCTGGTGCCCAGCAAGCCAACTCGATGTGTGGTACATTATTGCATCTGTCAACTTAGCAATATTCCAGAGTTTCTCCTCTTTTTTATCCTTCTTTTTATCTCACTGACTTCCGTTGGTCACCAAAAGCAGATCCAGGCATTGCAAACACACCTCAGGAACCAAGCGCTTCCCTTTAAATCTATGGCTAAGCCTGGTGTTTAAGGCTTTCAGAGTGGCTCCATTCCAAAATCAAGTTAACATTTGCCCTCTCCCTGAAGGGAGACTCTGAGGTAAAATTCAAACAGCTTTGTAGGTAATCTCCAGCTGGTGAGGTTTAGCATGACCAGCTGACTCCTCAGGCCGCTGCACTTTCCATGCAGACAGCAGAGCCAAAGACAGTCAGCCGCTTGCCAACCCAGCTGTGTCTACATTTAAACTTCAGTGATTCTCAGCATGGTCTCTCCATCATCAATAGCAGCAGCTTCTGGAACAGTAATTCCACAGTCTTACCAGTGTTAGTCAGCTTTTGGCCACAGAAATGTAGCGGAATGGTCATAAACGTGAACAAAAACTCAAAACAAAACAAACAACATTAAACAAAAAGTCTGAGACTGTCATCTTGGAAGGAGCAATGGCTTTATTTTTTGGCTCGCAGTCTCTGAGGTTTTAGTCAAATGTCATGTTTATACATAAAATTGATACAAAACACTGGGAGTATGTGAGGCAGTGCATACGTGAAGTAGCATGATCCAGCCATTATACATCATATACACATGTAACACATTGTACAGCACACAAATGTTGAACTGTTACTTCTCAAATGGGTATGTGTATCCTGCCATGGGTAATTATGATTTGTGTCAGATGAATTCAGTCAGTGCTTTTTTTAAATTCTTTTTTAAATATGTATTTATTTATTTATTTTGGTTTTTTCCAGACAGGGTTTCTCTGTGGCTTTAGAGCCTATCCTGGAACTAGCTCTTGTAGACTAGGCTGGACTCGAACTCACAGAGATCTGCCTGCCTCTGCTTCCCAAGTGCTGGGATTAAAGGTGTGCACCACCACTGCCCAGCCACTCAGCGCTTTTTAATGCACCTATTATCCCTTAAAATATAGCTATAGATATATATTTAATGTACACAGAGACCCAATGAAGTCTTAAACATATGCTTAACACCAGGTTATCAATCCTCCTCGTTTGGGACCTAATATCACATATAAACTTAAAAAAGAAATTTTGGAAAGACATTGGAGATTCTACAAAGGCATTAAGCTCCACTTTGTGAGATAAAATTGTGCTCTTCAGGTAACAAATCCATTTGGAAATAAGGTAGTAATCCGCTCATGCGGAGTAGGGTATGGCCAAAAAGTGAACTTGTTCGTGCTCAAAAAAATCCCTTTATCGTGGAAACTTCCACTGTTCCCATGAATTTGACATTATTGTCATGTGACTTCTGTAACTATAAATGAGAAAATATTTCCAAAAGTAATTACAATTGGATTTGTAGAGTAGTAGTTTCTCCCTCCCTGATACTAATGCTTTTCATAAACATTTTCACAAATGCATTTTATAAAACAGAGCACCACAGTCCACTGACATAGCCATGTTCCCCGGGCAGCAACTGAAATATTTTCTGAATAAATAAACAGACACACAAGAGTGAAAAATAAAAATATTAGAAGTAATTATGTGGATTCCAAACAAAGCTTTATTTTAATTGCAGCTTCTAGTATTTGAATGGCTCCAATATTTATGTTACCATTATCAGAGGACTGTAATAATTATCACTTGCCCAGCAGTGGCGGCCTGTTTAATTTGGTATTATTAGTCCTGAAATGTTTTGAGATATATCACTATAGATTCCTCAATTTTTAATCCTGCTTTTGAAATAAACCTCCTGATTTTTCTTTTTTTTAGCTAAGGAGAAGTTCAATGCCCTTTTACAAATTTCCTACTGAACAAAATGAAAGTATAGTTCTCTTCCAACTTTCTGCCTCTGCTCCCTTACATTTACTCCCTTAGCAAGGAGCTAAGCAGAGAAAACCAGGGCTGTTGGCTGGACTTGAGCTTGATCTCTGATCGATTTATATTACAGCAATTCATGTCCCAAACGTGACATAGACTTGGCTCCAGAATTGTCCTTTGTAAAGTAGAACATCAGAATGGGATTGAAAATGTGGAGACTCTCTCACTGTTGGGATGGAATAGAAACAGTAGCTTACAGACACAGAGAGCTGAGAATTAAAAGGCACCATGCCAGCTATGATTGTCACCTCTGACAGCCTCCACGTTTGCTGCCTTTCCTTTTCCTCCAATTCGCTACGGTCACTAGGCCAAGAAAATCCCATCACTTCTGGATCCTGTGGTTCATGAACATATTCTGAAACAACGGTCATCAGGGCACTCAGATTGCTAAAGGTGGACATTTACCAAAAGATCAGCAAATTTGCCTGTGAAAAGTGTGTGATGCAATGGTTTTTGGCACATTTATTATTTTGGTATACACATTTATACAACCATCACTGATTTTAGAATATTTTTATTACTCTAAAATAAAACCCCATATGTGAGAATAACCTTCCTTTCTCCCTATCAACTACTTAGATTTCTGTATCTATAAAATATACAATCCTAAACTAGAAATGAGAGTACATTCTGGTGATCCAAGCACTTAGGGGGTAGAAATGGGAGGATCAGAAATTTAAGACTATTCTTGGCTGCATGGTAAGTTTGAGGTCAGTCTATATGAGCCACTCTTAAAAGAAGGAAAAATACTAGACTATCCTAGACATTTCATATAAATGGGACCATACCACACATGGCCTTTCATGTTTGGACTCCTTCACGGAGCACAGTGTGGTCAGATTTTCTCCATGGTAGCATGTATCAGTGTTACATTGCTTTGATTGTCAAATAATTTTGTATTTCTTATTTATGCTGCAATTTTGTTTATCTATTTATCAATGTATAGACACTTGTATTATTTCAACTTTTATTTCTTTATTTCCTTTGGAGACCAGATGTTTCACTATACACAGTATAGTCAAAATTGGCTTCCAGTTCTGGAAGATCCACTAGGATGGAAAGTTTAAGCCATCATGTCTGACTATTTCAACCTTTGACTACTAGAAGGAATCCTGCTGCTGGAGTTTGTAAAGTTGTGGACATGTGGCCCATGTCTACTTCTTCTGGGTGTGTGTCTTTGGAATGACATTGCTAGGTCATGTGGATGACAATGTTTGCCATCTCAGGGACTTTCACAGTCTCCCAAGGGCCACACTACCTAACTTTCCCACCAGCAGTGTGTTTAACAGGTCTCTTCTTAGATAGAATGGACAAGTTCTTGGTCCCATTTTGTTGTTGTTGTTTTTTTTTTTTTGACAGAGTTGTTGCTCCACAATGCTTTGTTCATTACTACTTGATTTATTGATTCTTGTTGTTTTGTTTGTTTGTTTTTTAAAACCCAAAGATTCTCACATACTAGACAGATGTTCTACTTCTAGGCTATCTTCCCAACCCAGTGCTTTTACTGTTAATGAAATCGAATTTTCTATCTTGTTGCATCAACTCTCAGATTGTGAAAAATGGTTACTTAGTTCAAGGTTTTAAAGGTTTATATTTACACAGTTGTCTAATGTCTTTGCAGTTTTAGCTCCTATATTTAGGTACACTATACATTATGAGGTAATTTTTGTATGTATTGTGAGGTAGGAATCCAACTTTAGTATGAGGGTAAGCTTATTTAAGTAAGTAGATTTTAATTTTAATTTTTCTAGTTTAAAGAAAATACTGAAATCAATAGTAAGTTAAACATCGAAGAACTGTGTCATGATTTCTTTCCAAACTTTCTGGTAAATCATCCCAGTATCCCACACTCCTGAAGAAATTGCTTCCTTGACTTGTACTCTTATTAATTATTATTATCTATAGAAGGCAAGAGCAAAACAAGACTAGGAGATATATTGGCACCTATATACATTTACACATATGTATACATTTGCAAGCTCAATCTAAATTTAAGATTCTATTTTAACCTAGAAGCTATAAAGCAAGCACTGAGAAACTAAAATGATAGCATTGGGTATCATTTGATTTAATTCCTATTTATCAAATACAGGAAATAAATGCTATGGTTTTGGTAAGATTAAACATGGGTAGGACTGAAAGTTAAGAATTAAAATAAATTAACACCTTCAACAAAGCTACCACTTAGAAACTTTCCTGGTGCAATATTAGATGGAAATCACTGAGGAATACGTGAGGAACATAGTTTACACAGCTTAAGAAGGTACAGGGTTACTGTCACTCTGGGTTTACAAGGCTGACATGGTCCATCATCTCTAATGCTTGGGGTTGTGGTAAGGGGGAAAAAGAGTGGGGGTGATGAATATCTGACTTTAGGGATAAGTCCAGCCCCTTAGGGGGCATGTTCGCCTCGGGCTAATGTTTACCTATAAATCTGGCGAGTGTGCTCTCAGTGCTTGCTTCTGCTTTCCTGGTCTCCAAGGGAATGGTGGTTCTGTAAGTCTATTTCCCCATTAAAGCTGTATATATTTTTACAATCTGTCTGCATTCATTTACGCCGTTACATCTGATGATGCTCTCAGACAGGGACAGAGTTCCAAATCCCCTTCAAAGGCATATCCCTAGTGACCTGACTTTCTTCTTTTAGGCTCTACCCCTTAAAGATTCCAACACTTCAAAAAACGCCATACTCTACTAAACACCACACCTTAGACACATGGACCATTGGGGTGCATTCTAGATTTCAAGTACTCTAACCAGTGCATTTAGATGCATGGAGTTGACTAGTAAGAGTGGAGAATTATTTTAAAATGTTAAAAAAAAACCCTCTATTTCACCTTTAATTTTTTTTTTTTTAAAAAAAAGGAGGTGTAAAGCCAGGAATGCCAGTGCATGTTTGTGACTGTACCATTGGGGAAATGGAAACAAAATGATTTTGAAGGTTAAGGCCAGCCTTGACTACAGCTTGAGTTTGACAACAACTTGGGGTTATGTAAGACCCCCATCACAAAAAAAAAAAAAAAAAAAAAAATTCGAGTTTCTTAACTCCAAACACATGAGTCACACTTGTTTTTACTTTTTAAACTCATAAAAGCAAATTCTTCAGGAAGCCAGGAGAGCGAGTCATAGTGACTGGAAAAGACTTATTCAGCCAAATATAGTTTATGGAGTTCCATCACCTCAGTGGACAGGAAGGTCGGTGACTGAGTACTCTGCAGGGACATCTCAAGGCCACCCTTTTGGTACTGTTCAAGGATTCCTATGTAATGCATTCACCGCAAGCTGCTTCTGTTGAGATCCCATCAGCTTTATTCCTTCACCTTCTCGCCTCCCATCAACACAATGAGGCAGCTGCCATGTGTTCCAAAAACATTGCCAGATCCCTAGAACCTGCCATGTAGTGAAGGAATGGTTTGTTGAATGAATGAATGAATGAATGAATGAAGACAAGTACAACGGGAGAAGGTGAAAGGAGTCTGCTTATGGAATCTGTAGAGCTCCAGAACATTCACTTGGGACTCGGTTCTTATCCTGAATGGTTCTTCAATGAACATTCAAAATTTTCTTGAAATTCTGTGATATAAAACAGAAAAGTAGACTGGCAAGATGGCCCTTCAAGGAAAGTCGCTAGGCTGCAACCCGAGTTTGAGCAAGACTTGGAACCCAGATACAGGTGGATATAGAAAGCCTGCTCTACAGAGCTGTTTTCTGAATTCCACCCACTGAATTCCACCCACACACCGAGCAATGCACTTATGTGCATATATACACACAAATAATAATAATAATAATACTTAGAAACCACAAAAGTGGGTTTGCAATATGTGATTCCCAAGGCCTTGTCTTGGCTCTTCACTGACAGTCAATTCTTTCCTCTTCTCAAGTCCTTTAAGGCGTCCAAGGTTTTACCTTCCCCTGACCTGTGTTGCTAGATCCTAAAGTCCTCTTCTCTCTATGGACCCGGTGGATATCCAGGGTTTCTGACCAGAAGATCTCGTTAACCATGAACGTATATATCCCAGAGGCAATAGATGTCACAGGCTTTATAGGTGTACTGGGTACTATGGAGCTTACCAGATTCTTCTGTCCTAATTATGGGCTGGCCAACACATATCACCTTTTTAGATGCCCTACCTGCTTTGTGCTCTCGAGGGCTCAAGGCTTTCTTATCCAACAAAACATTATTCATTTTGCTTGCATCATGCATATTATAATTTTAACTTCTTTATAAGCATAACTTTTTAAAGCTACCGACAGTACCATCATATGCACTTAAATTATTTGTTTCATATGTGTGCATGGTACTTTGAATATTTAACTAATTTGCAAACCACTTGTATTTGAGAATATCTAATACACAATTTAGTAATTTATAGTTCTTTTGTTATAGGCATAGAAGCAGCCAATGTATCATATTTTGAAGGTGCTATTATAGTTCTACATCACTATTCAAAACCACCTACATGAAACACAATAGCCTTAGAAATCAATGTTTTTAATAAAGTGCCTTGTTTCTGAAATGTCCCTGTTTGCTACCAGATATAACAAAGCACAGAAATCTTTACCATCTATCTTCTGTGGAGACTTATCCAAAATGTGTCACCTCTCTTTGAATTCATTAGGCCTTCCTATGTAGTCACATTTTGATAAATAGAAAATGGTTTTAGCCTGAGAATCAAGGGAGGAAAATGTGAGATGAAATAATGTCCTGAAACCCATGAAAAGAAAAAGATGTAACAAAATCTCCTTAATGTTTTTGTGCTATAGGCTTCTTTGACTGTGTTTAGAATCCTGTTTATCAAACTGAAATTAGGGGCTCTGTTTTCTGTAGCTATCATTGGTGGAAAAAAAAAAGGCTTCCCCAATGGGGCTTATGTTCTGAATGTAGATGTAGCCTCAGTACCTCTTTCAAGCTTAGAGGCTCAAAATTTAAACAGGGAATTATAACCTTTACTTCCACAAGCCTGGACTTCCCCCTGGCATCCCTGTTATTCCCAACAGCATCAACATGTTGGTTCAGCAGTTCAGAATCTCAGAATACTACAGGCATCACCATCTCTTGAGCCCCAGTACCAATGCCAATATCAAGTCATGCTGTTCTGTCCTACCTAGTGCTCAGGTCCAACCATCTCGACCACTGTACCCCTATCTAAGATACTAGGTTCTCCTATTACAACACACATGTGAGATATATATCTGACTGTACTTCCAAAATTCAGAAGGCAGAGGTTGGGGGCTCAAGGCCAATCTAGGCTGCATAAAAACTTATCGACCAACCTGAGATACATAGTGACAGTCTGAGAACACCAAAATAAAGAAATCGAAAGATAAGTATTATATACAATCTCCTTCTTCCAGACTCTCTCAACATTCTATCAAATGCTATTCCAGGTCTCCCCAGCTTGAAATTGTTCAAGGGAGACTTTCGTGGAGTGCCTTCCTAAGGACAGGTCATACCTTCTTGCACAGAGTGCCACCTGTTTATCTCTCCTGCTTTATGTCACCCAACCTTCTCCCCTATCTTTGAGTCTTTTCATGCTTGCTCTCCTCTCTTCAGTCACAGGGAGGGCTAGGTTGCATTTGCATATGATGCCCAGGCCTTGTCTGCAATGTCTGACGATAACAAACACAATTCAGTTACTTAAAATGCCTCTATGGAGCCTAAGGCTTGGTGGCATATATCATTAATTCCAGAGCTCATGAGGCAGAGGCAGAAAGATCTCTGTGAGTTCCAGGCCATCCTGGTCTATATAGTGAGTTCCAGACTAGTCCAGGCCACATGTGCAGCCCTGTGTCCAAAACAAAGAAAAATAAGCAATGTCTTTAGGGAGTTTCCTCCCCCACCCTATTTCAAAATTAACATTGTTAGATTCCTGAACTATACTCTCTTATATTTAGTTATGAGACTCTTTGATTTTTGTTTTATCTTTTAAGTTATTTTGTGGATGTTGAGGACTGGGTCTCACTACATACCACAGACTGGGCTCAAACTAGTAATCTTCCTGCCTTTGTCTTTAAGAGCTTAGATCCCTTAGGTTTCTTATTGTTTTGCTTTTTAATACCCATTTCCTCACTAGGTTGTAAGTGTCACTAAGATGAGGCTATCTGGTTTTATTCATTACGATAGCTCCGTCAACTAGCACAAGACCAGGTAAACAGTCGGGTCTTGATAAACAGTTGTTCCGTGAATGAGCGGTGGTGCCGGTGCCGGTGCTGCACTGGACCAGAGAAGGTCCCTAGAGAAATACACCCCTGCATGGGGAGAAAGCAGCAGTTCTGCTTTGGAGTGAGATGCGCTAATTATGTTTCCTTTATATTGTATCAGTCCTAACTCTACTGGGATGAAGCCTAAAGAGCTGGATCTACCCAGTGGAACTATTCTGGGGAGTGCTCAGTGGGGCCCTCTTATATAGTACAGAGAATGCAACAGGGATCTCAAACAAAGCCAATCTCAAGCAGCCTTCTTCAGGCAAAGGCAGAAGAATGGGTACCTAGAGATTCTAGGTAGTGTGTGTTCAAATTGAGGTCAGTCCATGCTCCCAGTAACATGAAGTTTCTCTTCTATAGCTTTTGTAGGCTGCCTCTGGGTACAAGTGGTGAAGGGTTGGAGCCAGTTTGTATTAGTTCACAATAGGCAATTGTTAAATATTTGCAATATTCTTTGTTAAACTCAGGCATTATTATAAATTAAATAATATAAACTTGCAGCCAGATGAGTTATATTTAAAATATCTCAAAATGTATCACTTTGTAATTATTTTATTAAATATTATGGCTATCTGTGATCTTGAGGTTTGTTGTCCCTCTAACAGATGTAAAATTAAATAGCATATAATAATGGACTTCTTCTAATGGCTTTTTGGCTCCAAGTTCAGCTGTGTCATTGGGTAGCTTGAAACTGGCTGTTTATCTCACAGGCATCGATAAATATTACACTATAGAGCATGGGGCTTTAACTTGCTGACATGTTTGAATTTCGTGTTTTGAATGTTTGATGATTTGCTTTCTTTTGGTTTCTGAAAGACTATTGTTAAGCGCTTGCCGGCCAACCACAGGAAGGCATTCATTCCCGGCCCAGTGCAATCCAATTTTTGTACTTAATTGTTGAAATTACCCAGCAACACTACACCATCATCAGACTGGAGTCAAGCTATGAACCAGTCTCTCAGTCTTGTAAAGCATATTTGTCCTCAACTGTGTTCCACATAAGGGTACTGACCTGAAGGAGTTAAAGAGAAGCACACATAGTCTCAGGTAGACCGATTTCTGGACGACCCACAGTAGTATTTGTCCTGCCTTAACCATATAGTATATATTTGTTTAAAACCAATAACTAAGTCAAGAAATGGAAATTTTTTCAGTAAGCCGTTAACAAATTGGGTGGTTAGACTTCTCTGGCTATGAAAGCAGGCAACATTATGTCCGATTTCAAAATATAGCAGGCACTGAATGTCACCTTCCTGGGATGGCATAAGAACATTTGGCTTCCTGATTTGCAACAAAATAACAAAATATCATGGCAAATTTTGAAAAAGAGAGAGGAAAAAAATGGCTGAGGAGGTAGAAAGGAAAAAAAAACTGTAAACACAGCAGTGACGTGAGGACAAATGAACAAAAAGCTCATCAGTTACAGCAAATGGTAAAATGGAAAGACCTGGCTAATCAGGTCCTGGGACCTGTACTGTTTGGGAGCATCTCTTTCTGTGAAATGAAGAGTGCCTCGTGCCCTGCCTGTGCAGAGCTGTGCCGAGAATGCCGGGGATGGTTTTACAGCTTGGAGATATCATTAACCCTCAGGTCTCGTTGAATAGACCCAATCACAGAACTCTCAAGATGGTTTTTTTCCTCACTGAAATTGAAGGTCTTAGAGATTACAACTTTAGTCTTCGTGCATAATGTGCTTTGATGAATAGCTATAATGGATTTTTGAAGATAGGTTCTTACAGCCAATGAGAAGCACACACATAGAAAGGCAGAGTTAAGCCAGGACTTACTTAGGTGTTAGTAGTTACTCCTTGGAAAGTAGGTATCAGATCTCCCCAAGACTTTGAATTGTGGAGGGTTTTATGTCCCTGGGATTATAAAGAAATAACATTGTATCGATCTTTATGTATTAGTGGAAATGGTTAATGTCTGTATATCTGGATTAATGGAAAACAGATGTAAATAAAATTAAAGGGAAAAATCCCTGAAAGTCAAAATGCATTTAATTTTGAGATACATTTCTAGAAACTTCAGCAAGTATGTACAACTTCTCAGACATTTACAGACCCATTTAATCCATTCTCCTTCAAGTACTTGTAGTCAATTGGTAGGAGAGCTTCTTTCTTAGCTCCTAAAAGCATTTACAGTTTTAAAGGGGAAAGAAGGTAAGTAGCAGCCAGCATTTATTTCACTATTTTTCATGGCAGCAATCATATCAGGACATGCGTGAGTGCATGCACATACATACGCAAGCACGCGCACACGCACACACACTTTAATTCCTTAAGAACATGGGATCCTTTAGCCTCTACAGCTTCAGTTGACTCCCTGTGCAAATGTTGTACATAGCAGGCATTGTGCTTCGTACCTACCTCGTGAGGAAGCTAAACTGAAGCTCAGGAATCATGTTGCCTTATTTTGAAAATCAGTTGAATGAAGGAGCTGGAAACTGAGACCTTCTAGGAATGGTTTGTCCTTTAGCATTCTGTGAGATGTTTCCGATTGAAGAGCGAATTAAGAGAGATACTACATTCAAATACACGGTTTGAAAATATAGTCAGTCCATTATACATGAACCATATAATACTTTGACTGGTAACTCACACAGAAATAGGTTCTGGTTTTCATGAGGTTAAGTTGTTCAGTGGGTACGTCATCCTGGCTTTGACTTTCCAGCTGTGATTTACTTCTCAGCTGCTCTCATGAAGGCTCATTTATTTACTCTGACAGAATTTTAAATGGAATATTGCTGTCAGCTTCAATTCACAGATGAGAAAACTGAGGCATGGGATGGGAAACAAAGCTCCACACGACCACATTGCTGTAAATAGTAGAGACAAATACCCACCAGAGTTAGTGCAGAATCTGCTGCCTCCCTCATTGGGTGATAGGCAAAAACCATCGAAGGTTCCAGAGAAGACCCCAAGGGAATCATACCCAATTGCTACTTTCACAGAAAATCCATACAAGGACATAATCAGAGACTCAGAGCATTCATGCTGCCCTGGAGATAAAAACATGACTGTGAACACATCCTAAACTAATCTAAAGAAAGGTCACCCTCCTGACCCTATGAGTCAAAAGTGATGATGAGCTGACTACAGTTGACATCAGACACTGACCAGCAGGACCATACACTGTACCAGCTTGCAAACTTGAGTCACCAATTGCTCCTACTCACTTTTGTCAACCTGCCTCCCACATCAGCTAGGATTCCAACCTAAAACTTTCTGGATACTCGAGAATAGGTGTGTCATGAAGACACATGCCCATATGCCCAGTCTTTTTTGTTCGTTTTTTTTTTTCCAAAAACAGAGCTCACTAACTTGCCCAGACAGTTTTGAACTTGTGATCCTCCTGCCTCTGCTGCTATAGCAGATAGGATTACAGGATTAGTCACCAGGCCCCTGTTGACATTGGTCAGTCAAGAAGGAACATTCTGTTGCAGTTGAAATCCCTCATTTGCATGAAGGAGTTGGCAGAAACTGTGGGTGCTCTTTCAGTATAAACTCCACTTTCTCTTTTGGGCATCCACAGTCTGGCTTGTTGGTTAAAGCTGTAGATCTCATTGAGCTGACACAGGTGCCTTCATAGGAAACCTCTCCCTGAACTCTTCTGAGTCTGGACCCTGCTTACCACTGTAGATTCAATAAACTCAGGCCAGTTACAATGGGTCAGTACAGCCATTAGTGTATATGTATGGGCAGGTTGATTTCCAAACAAAAAAAAATTATTATTAAAAACTTTTCAGACCTCCTTTTGAAATATGCTTAGCTTTTGAGTGTGTTCTCAAGTTCTAAGAGCTCCCTTGGCAATATACAACTGTCGTAGAGTACATGAAAGAGAACAGATGCTTCTATGAAATAGATCAATAAAATGGAGATGGAAAAGGAAAAACACTGACCAATAAGACAAAACCAAACAAACGATAAACAGTCAAACAAACAAAAACCTTACCTGTCAGGGAGATGAGACAAAGTTGCATAAATATTAGTTATGCTTTAACCAAACCATGTGGATATGAAAATTATCAAGAGACTGGCTTCCCTACAGGTTGAGAGAGATATATTGAGAGTGATGTGTTTCACTGCCTCTGAGGGGGCTCAAACACAAAGGAGCACAGAATTCCTATCTGCCTACTGTGTGTACACCTCTGTCCTTCCAGCCTAGGGATTTTCACGTTCTGCAGCAGTCTTTCTGGAAGGGGTGGAGAGATGGCTCAGAGGCTAAGAACACTTGTTGCTTTTTCAAAGAACAGATTTAATTCCCAGCACCCATATGCTATCTATAACTCTATATAACCATCTATAACTCTAGTTCTAAGGGATCTGGTGCCCTCTTCTGATTTTGAGGGCACCGGGCATGCATGCAATGTACATTAATGCATGCAGGAAAAATACGTGTGTGTGTGTGTGTGTGTGTGTGTGTGTGTGTGTGTGTGTGGTGTGTGTGTGTGTGTGTGTGTTGTGTGTGAGTGTATGTTCTAAAAATCAAAATTAAAAAGGAAGAATTTTGCTGGAAGTTGGTAGTTTGCAGATGTCAAGAAGGCAGGAAGGATTGAGGCAGTTGGTAACATGAGTGACATACTACCTATAAATAAATACTAAAAAGAAAAGGAGGGAGCTAACTACTTCTCTCATTGACTTTTGAGAATCTACCATATACTTTGCGTACTTACACTTTCAGTAAGGTGACTATCCAAAGGCCATTGAATGTCACTCTTTAGCTTCCATTTATGCTAGAAAGAAAACTGGTGTCATTATTTCACATTTTCTCTCCTATTTTGATTTACTATACTTTTAATAAACTGACCTAAAAATCACTTTTGGATGGTCACTAATAGGTGCTGTTTTATTTTTCTGCCAATTGAAACATGCACATGATTTTTATATTAGTATCATTCAGTTGTATCAAGGATTATGTCTTTCTGTTTACAATTTTTTAGGCATAAGTATTTATTAAGGGAGAGAGAGAGAGAGAAAGGGGGAGAGAGAGAGAGAGAGAGAAGAAGGAGGAGGAGGAGGAGGAGGAGGAGGAGGAGGAGGAGGAGGAGAGAGGCAAAGCCCCGTGTGTACACTGGGAGAAAACAGAAGAGAGAGCTCTGTTTACAATTATTACTCTTAGTATTGATCAAAAGGCTTTCAAATATCAGACTTTCTCGTGATTGATAGATAACCATAATTCAGTTGAGAACATTGCCTTAAGTGCTAAGAACAGAATTTTCTTCATATAAAGAAGTGTCAAATAAGCCTGAAATCTGATAAAAATGTCTTTCATGCCTATGAAAAACAAATGAGTATGGTAGATCTTTCTGCACCAAACAAAAGGTTTCTGGTACCTAAGTATCCCGAGGAGATGCATTGTGTTGGGAAAGCCTGGCGTACAAATAAATATCTTTTCTTTAGAAGTCAAATTAAGTAGTGAAGATCTAAATTGGCATTTAGTTTTCCTTTTAAAAACCCTATGCATAATTTCCCATCTGTCTCTGACATTCTAAATTACATAATTCCATAATTGTGTCATACTTAAGTCCCCCTTCCTTAGGTGTAGAACAGTCTTATTTCTCCAGAAGCCAATTGCCAGGTAATGGTAATCGCTAACAGATATCACCAAGAGCAAAACTCTTTCTTTAGAATGAACGTGAAGTAATTTAATCACAAGTCATGGTGATGAAGAAAAAGTGGATTTGAGATAAATACTGGTTCCTCTGCTAGTGACCCCTCAAACTGCCCATGCCACACTACTGTCACCCACATTCAGAGGGTCTAGTGTGGTCTTACGCTGGTTTCCCAGCTGTCAATCCAGGATCTGTGAGCTCGCACTAGCTTGAGTCAGCTGTGGCTTTCCCCATCATGGTCTTGGCCTTTACTCATAATAGCGCTCCTCCCTCTCTATGACTGGACTCCAGGAGTTCGGCCCAGTACTTAGCTGTGGATTTCTGCACCTGCTTACATCAGTTACTGGATGAAGGTTCTATGATAACAATTAAGGTAGTCATCAATCTGATTACAGGGGAAGGGTAGTTTAGGTATTCTCTCCACTATTGCTTAGATTCTTAGCAGTATTTGTCCCTAGTGCATGATCTGGCTCTTTGGAGTCTATTCCCTATGGAGGGATACCTTGTTCAGCCTAGATACACAGGGGAGGACCTTGGTCCTGCCTCAAGTGATGTAGCAGACTTTGTTGACTTCCCATGGGAGTCAACACTCTGGATGGGGAGAGAAGAGGGGGAGAAGGTAGGAAAAGTGGGAGGATGGATGGGAGAGGGAACTGGGATTGGTATGTAAAACAAGATTGTTCAGAAAATAAATAAAAAAGAAAAAGTGGACTTGCATAGCCAAATCATCTTTGTTTCATGATTCTTATAGGAGTAGAGAAAACCTAGAGGCTAAGTGAAAACTGCCAGGGTTCTCAGTTGCTCTTAGCCCCAACTGTAGAGGCACAGAAAAAAATATTCTCTGTAGAAAGTAAGCCTGGAATAATAGCTGAAAATGTAAAATTCCAAGCTTACCCCATCTCTTCGTTTTCCCTATATCCTTTAGTACTCTTGGAAAAGTTAAACAACTTTGCAGCGCGGAGGAATGGCTTACTCTCCTTAAAAGCACCTACAGTCAACACGTCAGTGTGTTTAAGTGCTCTAGAACCTGGGGAGTCGAATAGTCTCTGGGAACTTATCAAGGATTTTGAGATTCACTTAAAGTTGCTTGGGAGAAAGGACAGGGGACAAAGTAGTTCAGACAAACTATCAACAGGACTTTGTCCTTAGCACAGTTTTGATTGTGCATGTTTGTTTTTCAAATACAACCGTTCATTTTCCCAGACCTACAGTACTGGAATCCAGAAGTATCACAATTTTAGACATCTGAGTTCATTGAATTAATTTCATCTGTGAGGTCCTCATCTGTGAAGTCAGTGCTGATGTGTTTTCAGGTTATTGATCTTCACAGTCTGACAGTCTAAAGCTGCTGGGGATAGCCTGTGGTACTTGAAGAGATGGGTGTCTTCATCAGCAAATGCCCCACGTGTAGATCTGCTGAGAAAATAGAAGTGTTCCACAATAAGATGTTGTAGTGTTAGTTGAGGGGACTAAAATGAGGAATGGTCTAAGAGAAAGTAAAAAAAAAAATCAACATTAGACACAACGTACTTGTTACATATTTTCAATCGTTTCTTATTTTATATCCTGAACAATATGATTTTAAAGGATTAGAATTTCTATTGATAAAATATATCTCAAATCCAATTGCTCTCCTAGCTCATTACCAAAACTCATTTAAAATTCTATGTTAGAAATGTGAACCATTTCAGATAGACTCACCAATATTCAGCTTCCCTTTTCACAACCTCCTTCATCCACCCAAATCCAGACACCACCTCTAGTTACAAAACGACCAAGGGACTTTCAAAGAAATAGCAATAGCCATTAGAAGAAAAACTTACAGAGACGACATGTTTCTTCTAGATTCTTGCTGACGATAGCCGGTAGTAATGCTGTTCTTCACAGGATTTTGGAAGTTCTTGACCATATTTTCTATTTAGGCACCTCCTTTGGAGAGACTTTACATATCTCCAGATCCTCTGTTTCAGTGATAAGTCACACGAACTCCTGACCCCCACACCTCTTCCCTGCAATCCTGGGAAGTAGAAACCCTTAACCGAGAGCCGTTTAGTGAGTAAGCAAAAGTGTTTTGACCGTACATGAGAATTATGCAAGCTTTAGTTGGTTTCTGAGAATTCTTATTCTCTTCCATGTATATAACAAGTATTGATCAAATACACTTAACTCCCTAAACTTGCCTCTATGGTTTCTGAAAACTATAATGTAATTAATCATTTCCAGAACAGCTGGAGTAATTGTTTAATTTGCTTAAGCATGTGTTTCCAATCTATTGATTCGATAGTGCTGAAACCCCCCACTTTGTGGTTTTCATTTGGGAATTAGTTGACTCTATACCTCTCCTTTTGTGGGTTATGGAATTGATAGCTTTGAGGGAAGCAGCTCATCTTTCCAGGAGGCTCCCTTGACTTGTTAAGCTCTCACTGTGTCAGGGAATTAAATCTTCGACTCTACTGGGCAACCTTGGAAATGAAGTTCCTTTCTCCATTGCTTACTTGAAAGTGTGCCTTTTTGTGCATCCACACAGGAGAAAGTTTTATTAATGAAGAAAGAATTAATGATACCAAGTGAGTAACTTAACTGGAAAGGTTTTGCTTGTTTTCGTTCTGTTTTTTTTTTTTAATTCATTATTTCTTTGTACGGGCTTATAACCCCCCACAGAAGGAGGCCAGAATAACCCAGCCTCAGTAATCAGGCCCTGTTGGCATAGTGTTTTGCTAAATAAATAGAAATGCAAGCATGGTCCTTGCTCAGAAGCCGGCAGCAAATTTGCTAAGTGATTGATTTGATGCTAATTTTCTGCATGGACTGAAATGTCCTACAGGGCCTGTCCTATGGGAGGAAAATAAATGCAGCCAAGTTGACTAAGTCCTATTTTCAATTTTATTTTGAGTTCTGTGAGTTTGGAAATGTCCCTTTCCCAGAAAAAAAGGGGGAGGCAAAAACAAAAACGGTATCTCCAAGGGATACTTACTCAGAGTGTTCCCAAAGAATGAGGCTTGCTCAGAAAGAGATGGCAGACATCCCCTATGTCCCCAGCCCAGAACACACCCGGTGAGGGACTTAAAATATCCTGTGCAAAGCTCCGCTGACATCCTTTCTCTTTATATCTGTACTCAGTGCAGAGGAAGGCCCATGGCTAGAAGCTTGTCACAAATATTGGAGATAATCAGTTTATATGGACAAAAGGCTTATTTCATTCAGCGCATGTTTTAGGGTTCCAGTCTATGACTGAGAGGACCTATTGCTCCTGGACTCAATGTCACCTCCAAAGGGATAGTCTCAATGATCAAAAGACTCCAGCTAAGCACCCCACCTTCACCCCCTAACCTTGCACTACTTTCCGATAGTACCAACTTGAGTCAAATGCTTCCAGAACCTACTGAGTTGTTTAGACTTTAGTAGGCATGAACATTTTTATTCTGTAAGAATTTCTTTTTCTGTTTTAACGTGTCTGTGAATGGAGGAGAAGAATATGACATTTCATTTCAATGTACAACTGATCAGATGATTGGGGGAAAGAGGGGAGAATTCTAACACGTACACATGCATTGCAGGATGGCTGTATGATATAAAGACCACTTTGCTGAAAACCACGGGTCTTAAACTGGGAAGGCTTCCCCCACAGCTCTTCAGCAAGTGACCAACCTCCTCGCCACTGTAGAGAAGAATGCTTCCATTCATACAAGCTCCTCTTAAGAAAAGGCAGCTCTACTTCTCGTTCATTGAAAGGTGTGCTACCATGTTAGAATCTTTCCTTATATTCCACTCTTTTTAACATTTCTTATCCAGGACCCCAAGTTACGTGAACTCCTGGATGTTGGGAACATTGGGCACCTGGAGCAGCGCATGATAACGGTGGTGTATGGGCCTGACCTGGTGAACATCTCTCACTTGAATCTCGTGGCTTTCCAAGAGGAGGTGGTCAAGGTATGGTAGGTGGAGACAACGAACACTGTTGGCCCCATCTGATTTTTAATGATATTGTTTAACCCATATGGAAGACTTTTGATTTGTTTAATAGTTTGATGCATTAATAATCCAGCTGCCAAGTATCCATGTGTTTAAAACAGTTTTCAATAATAGCACTGGGATTCAGTAACAGATTGTTTTCATTAGGGACAGGGCATTGGATAAAATTCCTCTGCGAAACAAAGTGTAGATAAAGCTACATTTCGTTTCACCGGGTGAACATGTTTCCTTCTGTCTTAACTTGGATCCTGTCTCCCACCATTTCTAACTCCGGTTCCATTTTTAACTCTTCCCCTGAGGATGCTCAACTTAACACATTTTTAAACTGGTTTCCCTCACATACACCACACAGATTACCAGTGGTTGTATAGTAGTTATTTGATTAGTATGTGAAATAAGAAATACATTTTTAACAAAAATTTGAATAGTCAATATTTATTCAGCTATAGACTGGAATGGTGATTTAAAAACAGGTTTTCCTTTAGTAACTTATGATGATTCTACTTTAAAAAGGACTGCCGGGTGGTGGTGGAACACACCCTTAATCCCAGCATTTTGGAGGCAGAGGCAGGCAGACGTCTGTGAGTTCAAGGCCAGCCTGGTCTACAAGAGCTAGTTCAGGACAGACTGCAAAGCTACAGAGAAAACCTGTCTCAAAAAAAAAAAAAAAAAAAAAAAAAAGAAAGAAAAGGAAAAAAAAAAGAAAGGGGCCTTCAGATGTTTCCAGATGTACACAGAAAGAGCAAGGATACACAACAAACAAGAAGCTGTAAATTCTAAGGCTTCCTGAACTCAAGTGGGATACTTCCTCTAGACGTTCTCAGCCTTCCTAATGCTGCGACCCCTTAGTACAGTTTCTCATGTTGTGGTGATCCCCAACCATAAAATTATTTCACTTCTACTTCATAATTGTAATTTTGTCACTATTATGAATTGTAAGTATCTGATATTCAGAACATCTGTGTGCTACCCCCAAAGAGACCACAGCACACAGATTGAGAACTGCTTTCTAAAGTGATGATTTGGAAAGCACTGAAATGAACACATCAAACAGAAGGGCCCCACCTCCATCCGTGTTTATACTTTGTAGTACAGAACAGTAGTGACTTTCCATCTCCATCAGGGGTTAAGAACATGGATCTACGGATACTTAGGGGTCTGCATACCATTGGTGTGTCCTTACAGAGCACACAAAGCACAGATCACAGCTCCACAGTCGCTCCTCGTCAGCGTGTGCTGTCAGGGCCTTGTGGTCTATAATTGTCTGATGTCTTGTGCCCTGACAGCTGTATGAGTTACAATTAATGTGCTGGCCTGCTTTGACATCTCTTAATGATTTTTGGCAGGAGTTTATTTCTGATCATTTCTGTAACATCAACTTCAGTTCTTACAACAGAATGGATAAAATACCAACCAGATATACTACTCTGGGGTGTGGAAAGTTATGTTTTTCAAGTGTGTTAAAACTAACCTGTTTTCTCTCTGTAACAACAGTGTATAATGTACACTTGGAGAGAATACAGAAGCAGGGAACTCTGTTCCTGCTGCCATCATCCTGGCTCTGCCTTCCTCCCCATTTTAGAGCCCTGTCGTTAACTCACTGGGTTGCATAACGCCATTTCTCAGTATTGAATGGACAGTGGGTGATTGCAGGTAAACAAAACATTTGCATTTGCAAAACAGCATAAAACTTTCTCTCCTCCAACACACCCACATTCCACTTTCTAAAATGACCAGACTGGGTATTCATTGTATTTCAAATAAAGACATTAATAAGTGTTCTATCAGACAGGTCTTTTCTGAGATTGAATGCAGACCTACTTCCATTGCACACTGATCTGTAAACCTTCTGTTGCTTAGGGCCTTTGTGCAGCTATATTTTCACAATGTCTGAGTTCCCCCTCTCTGTGGTTCCCACATGCTAATTTCCCATAGATTTAAATTTCTAAGTCCGTCATGGTCGCCAGCAGTATGGGATCTGCAAAAGTTACTTCGTTCTGTTTTTCAGCAGCTACGTGAAGCTCCTGGCATCATTAATGAAGTCATATAGTATATTTTACATCATCTAGTTACAAATTTCTTTCGAATTACTCCCCCCATGAAAATGCAACAGCCAGAAATTTAAAATTTGCAGACACTGTTTTCCTTCTAAAGCATATTTTCCATATTTCTGGCTGTTAATATTTTCTGAGTCCATCGCACCTTGTACCTAATCTCAGGTGTCTTGCATAACGCTCACTCTGAAGGAAAGAGTGTGTCATTGCATGAAAACAAGAAAAGAAAAAGGAAAGTATATGACTGTTTCTATGTACAGTGAAAGAGAAAGTTTATTGCAGAAAAAAAAAAGGAGAGCATATCCCAGATGCAGAGCCATGTGGGAGAGTCCAAAGTGGACATGGCCATGGGCCATATGAGAAGAGGGGCAAGGGTAAAGGAAAGAGAGGAGAGAGGGGAACCAGGTGCAGCAGTCAAAAGGGCAAAAAGTAAAAGCAGGGCAGGTAACCAAAATGTCTGGATTACATAGGGAAGGGCAGCACAACCCCTGGGCTAGAGAGTTGGGGTAGAAAGTTGAATACGGATATGCAAGCCATACCCTGTAATAGGTAAGGACTGAGGGATGCTGGGAGAACCTGGTTACCAGGTCTACGCTGATATGTTAAAAAGGCACTTCAGCCATTTGTCCCAGGGTTTGAGACCTAACAGTCACGATGTAAGATGCACAGTAGAACCTTTGTGGTAAGAGGAGCAGGCTCCGTCCTACCACCCGGCTAGCTTAACCCCCTGAAATAATCATACAGAAACTATATTCTTTCAAATCACTGCCTGGCCATTAGCTCTAGCCTCTTATTGGCTAACTCTCACATCTTTATTTAACTCCTTTCTAATAATCTGTATTTTATCACGAGGTCGTGGCTTACCAAGAAAGATTCAGCATGTCTGACCTGGCGGCTGGATCCATGGCAGCTCTCTGTCTGCCCTTCTTCCCAGCATCCAGTTCTGTCTACTCTGCCTACCTAATTGCTGCCCTATCAAAAGGCCAAGGCACGGGGAGGGGGAGGGAAATGGGAAGCGGTTTGTGGGGACGAGGCAGAAATCCTTAATAAATAAATAAATTAAAAAAAAAAAAAAAGGCCAAGGCAGTTTCTTTATTCAACCAATGAAAGCAACACAAATACAGAATGACGTCCTACACCAAACCTGGACTCCTCTGAAAGCTGAATGCTGTCAGACTATTTAAGTAGATATCAGCTCATGCTACCTCCAGCATGTATCTGCAGGATGGAAGTTTTTCTGTACCAGACACACTTCCAATGTTAGGGCTTCAGCTATGAACAAAGACATTTCCTCAAAGAATCTAGGAAAAAAATCACCAGCTAATTCACAATGAAGTTGTAAGCATGGCATGTCTGAGTGCAGACGTATAAAGCAGGAGGCCTGAGAAAGTAAGGGGAAGAGGAGGGTCTGGTCTCTTAATGAGCCAATCAGGGAAGGTCAGGCTCTGAAGGAAGCTGCTCACTTGAACTACTAGCAAAGATATAATTCCAGACGTGCTGAAATTTTCTTGTTTTTGTTTGTTTGTTTTTGAAAAGGGCTTATTCCCTATAGGCCAATCTGACCTCAAAGCTTGAATTTTCTCTAGTTTTAGTTGAACCCAGACTGCCCTCAAACTTGTAGTTACCCTTCGCAGCCACAGAAGTGCTGGAACTAAAATTGTGCCTGGCTGAAATTGAATTTCTAATTTAGTCCTTAAGAAAGTTGGATCCTTTGAGAGACAGATGTGCAGAGGAAACTCTCCCACCTTCCCTCTGTGGTTGGACTAAGAACATAGCACATAGCGTCTCTTACAGTGAAACGACAATCACATCTTCCTCACACAGCCTGACTCAGCAGCCTTCCTGCGCCCTAACAATCAACTCTCCTCTGGGAGTACAGTGTGTCTAAGAAATAGGAATGTAAGCCATCCTGTTCTCCACACATCCCTGCTGTCCAGAAGGCCAATGGTCACATAGTGTTTGCTATCATGTGGCCCTCCAGGACTTCATCTCACCTCCCGGAAATGTCTGACCACTCTGAGGAGCTTCAGGAGAGATAGTGAATGTCATGTTTCTTTACTCTCTTACTTTGACTCCCAATGGACCTGCATTCACAATCTACTGCAAGGTTGGGGGTATCCGTATCCACTAAGTAAATGAAAACACAGGATGAAAAGAATAAATAAACTCTCTAATAAATATGGCTGCTTCATCATCTAAGTAAAAGCCTGGACAAGATATCTTTAGGGAACACACTATAGTTTTTAGACACATCACCATGACTACATCTTCCTTGAACCGCCCCCCGCCATAGTGCCAATTGCCAGCCTCATTCAGAGGCAAATGTCCTTTGACCATCAGTACTATCATTTTGACTCCCATCTCTTCTATTCTAATGTAGACCTTGGACTTGAAGCTCACTCAAACACAACTGCTGCACCTCCCTGATCTATCTTCAGTATCCCCTCTGCACACACTCTTGCCCTCTGACTTTTTCTAGTCATCTGGAAATGCCTTTAGTTATCTAAATTTTGATCCAGCCTGCCTTGGAATTCCCTACCATGAAAAGGTGCTGTAATACTCAGCATCCCCGTACACATCTCGGTTGACTACTATAACTGCCCCAGCCACAAGGACAGTCGCTCATTATCAGAGACTGCATAGGCTACATACAGGTTGTAGACCTAAATCTGCAAGACCTTCTGAGGTGTGTTAATAACTACACTGCACAGAAGTGGTGTAGAGAAGACTGGGGGGATGGGAGCCTCCTGACAATCTCCATGAGGCATTTTCATTGGTGCAGTTGTTCTTTAGCTTCTACCAGTTGTGAACCAGTAGGCATAAAACGTGACTGTAGCCAGGATTACCAGAGAAGCTTATTAAAAGACTGGCTATGGGTCTGGGTGCACAGTCCTACCCAGCGGGTCTGGGTGCACAGCCCTCGCTTGGCAGATCTGGGATAAATTCTGAGTATTTGCATGTCTAACAAGTTCCCAGGAGATTTGCATCCTGAAGATCTGGGCATTGCATTCTAGTGCTGTCTGACCTCTGAGTTTAGTTCCTAAAGGAGTTGGAGAATCCAGATAGGATGTTAAATATAGACGGCAGTTGTTTTCACATATCATGTTAGACAAACAAATACAACTACGAGCTGGATGTGCTTTGGGGACTTCTGTTGGCAGCTTCTCAGTCTAGATTCACATTAAGGAAGAAAAACATTGCACTGAATAGAATCTCAGGTCTTGACCTCTGAACACAATGGGGAGAGGCTATCATCTTACTTAACAGAGCCAAATCGACATTCTTAAGCACATGTGTACACTCTCTAACTTGCAAACATTTCCCAGAGTCTTTGGGATACCTAAGAAATATGGCCTCTTTGCATGACACTTTTCAAGAAACTGAGTCATCTAGCCTCCTTAATGACATTGTGGGAACTTTGCAAACATTTCTTTAATAATAACTTACGTGTACCTCAAGTCAGATAACATTCCTAAGCGGGTATCTCCATGAGCTGTGGGAGAAGGGAGAGAGTAACATGAAGGAAAATCTTGTGGATGCCTCTAGTCTCTATTTCTGAGCAAGTCAGGAAAATGAAAGATGAGGGGGCACAGAATATGATGTAAGTAGGGCAAGCGGAAAATTCAAGAAGAAACACCCCTCAGTGTTCTGCAAGGTCACATTTTAAAATTCAACCCATTAATTAAACAAACACAATACAAGCAATAGAACTGTTGCTGAGAAGACAAATGCAGGCTGTTGTGCTGCTAGGGAAAACAAAACCATTGTAAATGGATTATTTCTCCAGCATGGAGGCCATTTTTGCTTACTGCAGGAAAGAAATAAAGAGGGGAAAGATTTCATATTAATAAGTCCTGAAGTTACGGATACAGGAAGGAATGCGGAAAAGAGAAGAAAACACTTAAGGCATCTACAGATCCAAAATCTCAGCCACAGTCTCCCAACAAATGGATATGAACCCTGAAGCCCGTTGACAATTGGTCAGAGTTTTTATCTGTAAAGGGAAGAAGGTGTTGGGATCCTTCACCCAGTGACTTCTTCAACAATTGTATTAAGCTCTCCACAATGTCCCAAGCTCTGTTTGTGTTACTGAGGATAGAACAGTAAACAAAACAAAGACTCTCTGCTATGTGGAACATGAATTCCAGTGAGGGAGAGACAATCAACAAAACAAAACAAAACAAAACATTAAGGAAGTGAAAAGTGAGATCAACACAAACCAAGTAGACGTTGGGAGTGTTGGAAAGTAGACATTATGTAAATTGGTCCCACCAGACATCTCTATTACCTAGGAAATGAGTTTTCTTTTTAGGTTCTTGAGCTTCTTAATAAAATAAATAAATAAAAACCGACTCAGAAGGAGGCTTGAGGAGGATTTTATAGTGTTTGAGAGAAACTTCACATTGTAGACAAGCTGAAATCCTGAAGGAGGGAGATAGAAAAGAGGAGGAGAGATAGTCATTCCATTTGGCGCAGAGCAAGAAAACATTCCCATGGTGGGTTTGGTAACGTTGTGGCTTCAGGGAAAGAGTGAAAATCTCCTAGCGTGCCAGGGAAAGCATGCTTGGGTGTCTCTGACCAATATGCAGAAGAAGAGGAGACAGGAAAAGGATGGGACTTGGAAGATAGCTCAGTGGATATGAGCACTGACTGTTCTTGCAGCAAACCTGGGTTCATTTCCCAGTATGCACACGGTGGTTCACAATGACCTGTAACTCTAGTTTCAAGGGGTCCAACGCCCTATCTGGACTCCTCAGGCGCCAGGCACATAGGTGGAACACAGATACACATGCAAACACCCATTCACATAAAGTAAAATGTTTTTAAGCGAGAAAGAAAAAGTTCTATATTTGAGAGGTTAGGTCTCAGAAAAGTGGGAAGACTGACGGATGCACTGCAAGGGTCTGCACCAGCGCAGAGGATTGTGGGAAAGAAAAGCCCTTTACCTCATTAGGGAGATAATCCTCTCTTCATAGGGTGTGGACTTCTGGCCTCCTGGCCAGGTGATTGACAGACCCAGACGCACTAAACCTTACAGGGAGGAGAGCATAGTATAGACTATTTGGGGCAGTATAGAAAGAATATCAGCTCTCCATTTAAGTCAAGAGATTGAACTTGTATTCTATTTTGACTAGGGAGAAGTTCCTTGTCTTAATGGACCTCAAGGAAGTCTCAGCACCTCCACCTTCTCATAGAGTAATTTAAAACCTGAGGAAGGGATTCTCTTTCTAGTGTTACCAGGGAAATGTGGGTTGGGGTCCAAAGTCAACCTAAAGAAATCACTGGTACTCAGCAGCCTCCAAGGCTGTTAATCCCTGTAATATCTATGAGTAGGTGATGCCTCAGCAAAATCTGAAGCATCTGAAGGAATAGGCCAGAAATATATTTGGAGACAGAATATTCCAGATAGACAAACATGAAGGATAAAATTCTCCAGCCAGGTAGTGTCTGGTGTGTCTTGAGATGTCACAGGGTACCGATAGCAGGGACAGAGACAGCAATGCTGAGAGAACATAGTGGCAGAAAGATTCTGACTTTTCCTATGAGTGAATGAGAAGCCATCAGGGAGTGTGAACCGAGGACAGATGTGACCTGACTTAGTGTCTGTTCGGTAATGGACTGGGGTGAAGGGTGGGGCACGGGAAGAAGACAACAATGGGAAAAGGCAGATCACTTAACAGACTCTAGAATATTCTGTGTGAACAGCCAGTTATTTGAGTGAAGGAGAAATTTTACAGGAAATGGAAGGGGGTCGAAATCCCCATAGTTTAAAGCAAGAGCCAACAGCAGATACATATGAACCTGAGAAAGAAACAAAAGATGATGTTAACATTTTTTCTTGAGTGTCAGGAAAGAAAGAAGTATCCCTCACTATGTCAGAGGCTCATTTTTTTTTTCGTGTTCATTTTGAGATTATGAGAAATCCAGATGGAGATGTTGAGTGGGGGTTCACTTTGTGGGCCTGGGATTGAACAACAAAGTGACATATAAACTTCTCAAAGGCGTTAGTTAATTGATAGCATTTAAAATTATCCTGGAACTTAATGAAGCCAGATGAAAGATCAGCTGATGAGTGGACCTAGATGAAGAGGCTAGTCAGCCTCGGAGTCGGGAACACTCCAACGTCATGTAAGCCTCAGAAATAAAGGAAGCTGAGAAGGAACAGGCAGCAAAGCAACAAGCAGTGAATGTGTTTCTTTGGAACTCAGGTGAAAAAATACTCCAAGGCTGAGTGAGATCAACTGTGCCATTGCTGCTCGCAGTGCCAAGACGAAGGCTAAAAATTGGTGACCGGGTCTAATAACATGAAGGTCATCGTAGCCTTGTTAAGACTACCTCAATTGAGTCTCAGGTTCAAATTCTGAGCGGAATGGCCTTGAGGATTCAGAAGGAGGAGGCAGGTTAAGAAAACAAAATCAGTTTCCTTTTTGAGATGTCATGATGTAATTAGCAGCAGGGAGATGGGAAAAGCTCCTAGGAAGGGCAGGGAAGTGAGGACAGGTGCTTTAAAATATGAGAAATGAAAGCAGCGTACATAGTAGTGAGGCTGCTCCTGTACAGGAAACCCAAGAGCTCATGCAGGCGAGTAAAGCTGCTGGGATATATCTTTTACTAGACAATAGAAATAAGATTTAGTGTAAGACTTGAGAAAGTTAAGCTTGGGGCCAAACTGAGCACTCTCCTTCTTAAGTGAGGTTTTATTGGAACACAGAAACTCCCATTTGCTTCCGTGTTGTCTAGGGCTGCCTGCACACGACAGAAGGTGAGTTCTTAGGATATAAACCATAGAAATAGCCAAAGCTCAAAACTGCTACTGTTTGACCCACAACTCCAAACTGTCCATCCCTAGACTGATAAAATGGCTCAGTAGATAAAGGTGCTTTCCATTGACCCTGACAACCTGTGTTTGATTCCCAGAGCCCACACTGTGAGAGAAAAAAACCAGTTCCCACAAGTTGTCCTCAAACTTCCACATATGTGTTATGGCATATACATGTACACACACACACAGTACATGCATACACATACATATACACACATACTTGCATGAAAGCACATATATACACATATAACACATATACACACATACATAAATAAAACACATGCATATACACACATGCACACATACATATACACATAAAACATGCATATACACACAAATATACATATAACACATAAATATACACATAAAGCACATACATACACATACACATATACCACACATACAGCACATATGTGCACACATATACATGCACAACACATACGTGCATACCGCAACATGTACATACATACATACACACCATGTAGGGGAGGGACTGCTCCTATTCCACTGCCCCAAGAGGCTGAGCTTAGGTGGGAGCAATGGGCGCTTTGCTCGGGTGAATAAGGAAAGCGCCCTGGTGGTCCTAGTAGCAGTTGAGTGTAGAAGAAATTTTTTTCTGATTACCTCGATTTTCTTACCACGGGTGCCAAATTTTAATCAGCAGTCACTCAGTAAGAAAAGTCAGTATTTGATTTCTCAAGCATTTTTCTTCACTAGTGAGTGAATTACTTTAAAGACCCAACTGGTTAGGTTACTGTGTACTGTAAAAGGAAGGTCATTTGCATCTACCCACAAAATTCCTGTCATTTCGAGTAATCTAACTGACTCACCAGATCAAATTTTCTTCGAGAGGCCAGTATGTCCAAAGAGAAAATAGTTCTCTTCTGCCTGCCCACTTCCATTCTTTATCCTATATCCTGTTTTTCTCTCAGGGTGGGGCAGAGAAACTGACTTCTAGGTGTGTCTGCTATGATGTCCCGAGCCCATGCACTGTGAGCAGCATCCTGTGAGCTGCAGACTCGGAAGCGTTGTATGCCAGAGGCAGCCCGTCTCAGACTGCCCTATGCTGTGTCCACCTTCAGGTCTCAGGGACCTGAGTTACAACTGTTCAGAGAACACTCATTTCCCAGAGAAGCTCAGCCAGATATAAAAATGTGTCCTGGAATTTCGCCCAGAGGAATCCCAATATGTAAAGGAAGCAAAGACACAGCCTCACTGTTTTGCATACAGAAAGCCAAATGTTTCCCAGCCTGTTTACCTTTGGGTCTAGTGAGCTCCTTCCCTAATCATTCATGGTCAAACTGCTAGTGTCAGCCGTCTAGGAAGCCTGGTGCTTGTGGCCTAAGGAGAAATGGGTCTTAACTGTGGTGCCTGAGTGGCTGTGTAATAGGAGACTCACTCATCTCCTTGCCCTGCCTCTGCTTCCTGTGCCATGAAATTAGTGACATCATCTGTCACCTGAGAGGCAGGACTTGAGGTCCAGGCTCTGATACAAAATACTAAATGGTTGGCCATTACCAGTGTGGGTAAACTGTTAATCACCACCTATTTTGGCAGACTTTAGCCTCAATGTAGTTGCACTATTCTGTTGCGAAGCCATGTGGTCTCCTGCTTTAGAGCCCAATGGGTTGAGACTGAGATGTTCAATAATTACCATGAGAGGGAAATTGTACAGTTGCTTAACTGCATAGGCACAGTATTGGCAGATACCGCTGGTTCTAATCTGTAGTGAGCACTAAATTCTTTTAGGCATTATAAAGACACAAAACAAAGCACATTCATTCCATGTAGCCATACTAATGGTCATGAAGCACCTGGAAGAGTGCTCGAGTCCTAACTCTGCCTTGGTAGACCTTTGAAAAGGAAGCACGCCCATATACCTATCACCCAGACTTAAAACCAACAGAGAAAATCCAGCATCATCAGGATCCCCAGCATCTACCTTCTAACAGTCCAGATTTGGGCTTTTTACATTTATCTGTTTTACCTGTATTCAAAAATTTGTAAATGGCTTCATAGAATGTAGCCATTTTGGCCGAGTGGTGGTGGTACACTCCTTTAATCCCAGCACGTGGGAGGCAGAAGCAGGCAGATCTCTGTGAGTACAAGGCCATCCTGGTCTACAAGAGCTAGTTCCAGGACAGGCTCCAAAGCTACAGAGAAATCCTGCCTCGAAATACAAAAACGAACAACAACAACAACAACAACAAAAAGTAGTCAATTTTGTCTGTCTTCTATCTCTCCAGATTTACTAGTTAAGTTTTTTTTTTCTGTTTTATGAGTAGACTTCATTAATTCTCTTTGTTACTTAGGAGTCTGTACTTTCTGCTATAGTTGACAGACAGTTCCTAAATTTAGGGCTATTATAATAGTGAAGCCATACAGCTGCCTTGTCTGGGGGCATACACTGCAAGGTATAATTACATAGATTGTTTTATGTTCTGCCTTAATAGATATGGTCAATTTCTAGCTGCATTTTTAAACGTTATTACAGAGAGAGAGAGAGAGAGAGAGAGAGAGAGAGGAGAGAGAGAGAATGTGCTCTCCGAAACACAGTCTGTGCACTGACCATCAGTCTTAATTATCTCCACTTTCAAAGTAGAACCTCTGCCACTCTGTTGTGGAGAATTTAACTCACTTATTTGAAGATTATGATGTAAGATTTCCTGGAAACTTGCCTAACTTCATCCACATCAGCTGTTTGCCCACCACTCTGGCAGCATCCAAGCTTTCTGCCCCTTCTCATTAGAAGTTCATTAGTTCCCATGCCTCTCCCTCACCTTCTTTCTCCACGATGTTTCATCCAAGCCCTTGACAGAACTTGGTGACTGTCAACTACCTGCTTTTCTAGAAACTTCTCTTTCCTGTCCAGTTCTTCCTGTCTTCCTGCATAAGGTCTCGGACTCACTTGAGATTGCCCGTCTCCTTTTCCAGCCAGAGATCTCAAGGAAATCTCATACTATTCTCTCAGTCTTGCCGAAAACACCATCATGCCTTTGGCTGCATTTATTATTCTGGAGTTGCCTGCTGGTGTGTTTAATGCAGTGCCCTAGATATGTGAGCCGGGGAGAAGAAAACAGCACAGCTAGGTCACTCTTGGGTTATAAGAATCTAGTTCAGTATTGGCATGTCATAGATAGATGGCAAAGGAGTGTCGTTCAGGGTTGGAGAAAAAAATGAAAGAAAGAGGGAGGTGGGGATAAAGGAAAGAAGGCATTTGAACTGTTGAGAACAACGGGTAGATCACATAAGATGCCAAGGCCCTGGAGGCTTTGAGCATCATGGACTCCAGTTGTCTCATCCTTCAGAGTAGATGAAGCTGAAGTTCCTCTATTGGATGGTTGTTTCCAGCTTCCTCCCATTGAATGTTCCTATGATTTTCTGTCCATAACTTGCAAATATTCTGAGTAGGAGGACATAATCAGTATTGTTGACAATGACTTTCCGTTTTTCTAATTGTCCCCAAACTCAACCTGTTCCTACTAAGAACCCTTGTTCCTGCTGCCTGTATACCCATCAATCACTATGCACTTTTTAAAATATGAAAGTCAGCTTCTGCTTCCGAGCAATTGACACCTTCAATTTGAAGAAATGAGAGAAGTACACAGGGAAGGGACTTTTGATTGTTTTAGTTAAGAAGAAAAATTAGCCAGGCATAGAGGTACACACCTAAAATCCTAGCACTTGGTAAACTAAGATAGAGAGTAGACATAAGTTCAAGACCTGAACTCCAATAACAAACAAGTAAATACAAGAAGAAGGAGAAAGAGAAGGACAATTGCAACCAATGAAGTGAAGCTGGAAATTGAGGAGGAACAATTAAAGAGACCTGTCAAGCCAGTTCTGGGCCATTCTTACTTTAATACTTGATACATAAAATGTTTTGAAAATTTTCATTGACATTCTTCAAAATTAATAGTATTATATGTTTTAAACTAATCCCCAAAGACAAAAGTCATATTTTTGTTGTGGGGACATTTACACTGAGGTAAAGATTTGCAAACACTAATATATATTCTCTTCAAAATATAAAGATTGTTTTCATTTCAGGGCCAATTTGTGATAAATAGTCAATAACTCAAACTTTGAATTTTCTTTAAATAAAAAACAATAAAGAAAAAAGAAAACATGCCATAAGTGATATTCCACAATCTGTTTAGGGATATGAGGGACTCTGTATGTGACTTTGTTACAGGTGGCACATATGACTGCTGGGAAAGATGACATAAAAACTATTTATTGTAGGTTATGAGATTTTCAGTCTTTGTCACTCCTGATCCCCTTGTTTAAACTGCCCGTGCCTACACTGTCTTCAGCTCTCTCTTACCAACCATAACACAGGCCAGGCTCAGTCCCCTGCACTCTTTGATAGTCCCTAGAAAACACAATTTTCCCCACAGTCTTTGCCTAAGATTTGTAGGACATTAATAATCAGATAAATCCTGAATTTTTACATTGTAAAAATGTTACCCACATAGAACACTCTTACAAAAGTTTAAAGACTCAGAAGTCAGAAGAGAGAGATTCATAATAAGAGGAGAAAGGGCAACTTGGACTCCGTCTCTTTCTTATCTACAGAAAAGTCTCAGCAGCTGTCATTCCAGGACTATGGAGAAAAGCACTTATTGCCTTCTGTCCTGAAAGTCTCTTTTCCGGATGTGTTAAACATGAGCTGCTTAGAGCCAGCCAAGATTCCACATAGAGGCACATGAGCAAGAGTGAAGGGAAAATATAAACCTGGTTCCATAAATGATTATGCTGTTTGGTTGTGAGTTATCATGTGTGCAAATCCTGCCAGCTGCAGACATGCAGGACAGAAAGCTAGCTCAGTGGTGGCATCTCTCCTGCACCACTGGGTGCAGAGTCAAGCGATTTCTTCCCCACCCCTTGGCATCTCTGGCTTCGGAGGCTTGGTAGCTGAGGATGCCTTGAATGTGTTCTCTTGGACCCAGGACTTAAAGCAGACATGCTGATACAGAAAAAAGAACATATTTAAAACAAAGAGAAATGGTAATCTACATCGGTAGTAAAAAAGACAAGACCTCCTGAGTAAATTGGGAGCATAGGGACCTTGGGTGAGAGTTGAAGGGCACGAGAGGCAAGGACGGGAGCAGAGAAAAATGTAGAGCTCAATGAAAATCAATTAAAAAATATGAAAAAAGAATTTAAAATTAATAATAATAATAATAGAAAGGACAGGAGGGGAGCAGAAGAAGAGAAAGAAGAAGAAAAAGGAGGGAGGAAAGAAGAGAAAAGAAAGACTCACTGTTTTGTTTTGGAGGAAGAAGGACTCAAAGACAATCTGACTTTTTCTTATGTTTACCTCCACATGTAAAGTTCTGGAGAAAAACAATTGTTTGGCCCCCTTTGAGAGAGGCTGATGGTTCTACCTTGATATCAGTCACTGGCTTGAGGAGCTAGCCAAGTGCTCCCTATGAGTAATCTATTCATCACTAAAGATAAAAATAAGTGTTTGAAAATAACATACTAGTAGTTTTTCCTATAGTTTACACTAATATCCACTGATTTAACAAATGTTTACTTGCCCACTGTTGGTCAGATACTGTTTTGAGGGCTAAAGTTAGAGAAATAACGAAGCATTAGAATAGGGAGTAGATGGGTAGCAAAACACATCAGGACAAGTGAAATGTAGCGAGGACACACACACACACACACACACACACACACACCGTACACACACGAGATGAATAACCGAATAAAAACAGACAAATTTCTAACCACTTCATTCCTTCCTCCTTCTTGTGAAGAGTAATTTATAGCCAGTTACTTCTAGTGACGCAAATCTTAGAGTTTATCTTTTCAGAAAGTGAGCAAAGTCTTTAGAAAGAACTGTAGTTTGTAGCACAGGAGTTAGGGAGCCAAGGTACTTGAAAACAAAAAGTAGCCTGTAAAGGTAACAGTTTCTATCTGTATATATTTTTTCTTATGTTTTATCATAATATCAGGATGCATGAAGGTAAATAGTCTCTGGAATTGATAGATCCAAGCTAATAAGATCAATGCTCCTGGTGGTCTCCTCACATCAAGATATTTCCTCATCCCTAGCCGTCCATGTGTTTTCAGGAACACCCACATCAGGAAGTCACATTTTCCCCAGAAACCCCAACTTCTACTTCCCTACGACTGCCCATGTGCGATGGGAGACATTAGAGCTAAGTAAGTTGCGGCATTGGTTTATAAGTTGGATGTACAGCTAGTATAGGTGAGAGTTAGGCCAGAGTGTAGAAGGAGAACTCTTAGTAGCAAACTCCACAGCTCAAGTGTGGCAAACAGAAACTCTAAAACCCAGTGCAAAAACCTTCAAAATCATCTAGAAGAGAGTTCAACATGAAAATAAATGAAGTGTCCAAAGTCAAAGGCAGAGAGTGGCTCTCATGGAGGAGAAGGACCACCAGGATACAGATTCCTACAGAGGAGGACCACCAGGGTGCAGATTCCTACAGAGGAGGACCACCAGGGTGCAGATTCCTACAGAGGAGGACCACAAGGATGCAGATTCCTATAGAGGAGGACCACAAGGATGCAGATTCCTACAGAGGAGGACCACAAGGATGCAGATTCCTATAGAGGAGGACCACAAGGATCTAGACATCTACCAAAGGCCAAGCCCCTCCTCATTTCAAGGAAAAGAAACCAATTTGCTAGTGGGTTTAAAATAAAGTTGGGAGGTATAATTAAGGTATTTAAAACAAATTGATTTCCAAATGAGAGAATTACATTTTAGCAGAATCCCGTCATTATGTTGTAAGTTAATGAGGAACTACCTGTGCGTATTTACAACTCAATTTTCAAGGAATGCAGGTTTAATTCTGTCACACGCTTCAGGTTAGCGAATAAGCAGTGCCACTTAACTCCCAAGAAGCAGCGATTGCTCCCTGTTTCCTTCTTGGCGTTCCTCCCACTATGAAATTAGCTGCAGTTTTTGTTTTTTTAATCTTTCTGTTTTAATACCTTCAAATAGAAATTTTTTAAAAAAAAATAAGCAGGACTAAATAGCTACTAGAATAGCAGAACCTTCTTAATACACATTTACCATCTACAGAGCACAGTACTGAGTCAGCCGCAGGCAAAATGATTAGCATCAGACTGTCAGGATTAGACTAATAGCAAACATCTTCATAAAAGTGACAGTAGTCTGTGGGAGGGGCACTATCCCTAGAATATACCAGGTTGCCTTGGAGCCGTAGGTGTGACTCTTGAGGGGTTTTACACACCGGGAATGAGTCGGGAAGCTAGCTAGAGAGAAATAACAACACTGCGACTTGTGCCGGCACCACTGCCGCCGCCACCACCACTGCCGCCGCCACCACCACTGCCACCACCACCCAGCTGATTCAAAAAATACCCTAGAAGCTCACAGTGACAGCACAGACCTCTCCTTGTCTTCCTTCAACAAGTACATGTACCTGTATTTTGCTTCTACCTCTTTTTGGGGGGAATATCTTAGTCCATTTTTGGCTTTGTAGCCAAATAATTGAGAGTTGATAATTGTAAAAGACAAATGTTTATTTAACTGAACATGTTCTGAAGTTTGAAGTTCAAGACTGAAGACACATATCTGACCAGGACCCTAGGCTGTGACATAAAAGACAAGCAGGTTCATGTGGAAGAGACAGAACATGAGAGGTGCCACGCTTTTTAATATCTCACTCTGTGTCCCATGTCACTAATTCAACCCCAAGAGAATGAGGACACCCTCACACTCCCAAGATTTAACATAAACCCTGAGAATACCATTAACCTTCTGGCCTACTCACATCTTGATGGCCCCATCACCCAATTTCACAAGGGCAATTAAAGTTCAGCATAAGTTTCAGAGGGGACAAAACATATTCAATCCATAGAAAAGGGTTTTTTTTTTTTACACTATCCTCTTCAAGATAAACTTGAGTCTGACGTCACTGCATTGAACTTTCCCTGTATGTCAGACAAACGTTTCTAAGAAGTCTAGCATTGTACTAGACCTAACACCCTAACAGACCTAAGTGTGGAACTTTGCATATGTAGTGCACTGGCCGACATGCACAGTGATTTCCTAGACCTTCTGAGTATTATTTAGCACAGCGCTGCTGTACTTGACTGCAGAAAAGTGGTTGGACAGGAGTTCTTTATGATATAGCCAAAGCATAAAGCAAGGCATGGAGCAGGCCATTGCTGCCAGGACAGAGGCTCCAAACCAACATGAAACTGCTTATACTTGGATGTTACACTCAGCTCTCCTAACTTTCTAAAATCCCATTCCAACATGGTTTGCATTACATTAAGAAACACACAAAACCAACTCACCAACCCTGTAGCCAAAAGTGATGCTCAAAACTTAAAACTATAGGGGAGACATGGGGATTAACTTCCAAAGACAGGACCTCGAAGGCATGGAAGTGTTTTTCTTTTACACTTTGCATTGCACAGTCTAACTCAACAACTAAGAATTTATCACTCAGTTTGTAAAAACAATCAGACATGAATGATGAGAACCATGTAAGGGATGACACACAGCCTTGTCTCAGGGCTCTTGAACAAAATTCAAAGTTTTCTACACCCCCTCCTTCTACATATTGCTTCACCTAGCTCAGGATTTGGCCTCTGATTCATTATAAGATTCTGACTTGAGTGGTGGTGCACGCCTTTAATCCCAGTAATCAGGAGGCAGAGGCAGGCGGATCTCTGTGAACTTGAGGCCAGCCTGGTCTGCAAGAGCTAGTTCCAGGACAGGCTCCAAAACTACAGAGAAACACTGTCTTGAAAAAAAAATATTCTGACTTGAAATTATTGTCCTCAAAGGTAGGTCTACTAGACCAGAGTCAGGACTGTTCTAGGAAAGGTAAAGAAATCAGGTAGATTCTCTGTGGTGACAAGAGCCACCACCTATGACAGCTTGGTGCAGTTCGGGCACTGGCTTCATTGCAGAGGCCAAAAAAAAAAAAAAAAAAATATATATATATATATATATATATTATATATATATACGAAATTTGAAAAGCTTTCAATATATATATATACGAAATTTGAAAAGCTTTAAAAAAAACTTTTAAAATCTACCAAATATATAAAGAAATGGTCAACTACATTGGTAAGTCAGGACGTCAATGAAAACTACTGCAGGATTTCATATTGTGTCAGTTAGATTTGAACAACTTTCCTGAATGTCTCATAACAGCAGATGGCTTTGTTTTAATGCAAGCAATGCAAGTTTCCATGCACTGCCAGAAATAATGCACAGGACCACTTCACTGACCAAATAATACTGATGAAAATGCCAGATTCCTAGAATTCTGTAGGTACTTCACAGTAAAGATTCAGCTATCTCCTAAAATAAAATTAAGCACTAAACAAACAGTTTAAAAGAAATAAGCATAACTATCCATCATAAAAATAGAGATTCTCAAATTATATATTCTTTTTTTTTTTTTTTTTTTTTTTGGTTTTTCGAGACAGGGTTTCTCTGTGGCTTTGGAGCCTGTCCTGGAACTCGCTCTGTAGACCAGGCTGGTCTCGAACTCACAGAGATCCGCCTGCCTCTGCCTCCCGAGTGCTGGGATTAAAGGCGTGCGCCACCACCGCCCGGCCTTCAAATTATATATTCTTGTAGTAGAGGAATATGGGAGTTAAAATGAACTAGATCTATGTGCAACAGTCTTATTTTAAAGAAATAATATTGATTGCAAACAGAAGCTCATACACTGAATTTCAAACATAGAAGGGGCCATAGTAAGAGGTAACAAACCTTGTCTAGGAGGGGCTGAATGGTATTGACATTTCATAGGGGAGGGGCTGTTACAAATAGCCACTATTCCATCATTGCATGAGCACAGCCACAAACAGTGAAGAAATGAGAAGTCTGTCTCTGTTCCAGTAACACTTAGTGAATAAAACAGAGGACATGCCGACAACACCTTTATCCTAACACTTGGGAGACAAAGACAGGGAGATCTCTGAGAGTTCGAGGCCAGCCTCATCTACAAAGTGAATTCTAGGACACCTAAGGCTACACAGAGGAACCCTGTCTTGGAAAAAACAAACCAAACCAAACAAACAAACACACAAAAACCCCACAAAAAACATAGCAAAAAACCAAAAAACAAAAATAGACAAAAGGCTAGATTAAGCCTTCAGGTCCCAGTCTACTGAGCCCGAACTACACCACCCTTATCTGAATGCCATATAAAAATAGACGCAGTGTTGATATTTACCTTTCAAACTGGAGCTTACTGCTGAAAGAGAAGTAGGGAGAACATAGGGAAGAATCGATTATAATTGTGTTGCAACAGTTTGCAATGTTTTAAGTATTAAGAAATATAATTAAAGAACTGAAACAAAATGTTAATGTTTGTCAAATTTGGATTGGTAGATATATGTACTAGTTACATCAGTCCATGTATTTTATATGTATAAAAAATGAACTACTGAAAAATGAAAGGTAAATACATCAGAGCATTTAAAATAACATGAATCAGAAGAGTAGAAAGCAGAAACATTGGCAAGAATGCCATTTCTTTCCAAAGACAGTCTTTGTATGTTTACTCTTCTTAGCCAGAAGCTGAATTAGCCCTGGAGAATGCCTTTCTGTTCTCAGAACTGGGAGCATTTAACTGAACTACTGCATGGATGGTTTTTGGATGAAGGACAGAGATAAATCATGTCAGGGCTGAATCTTTCTCTTTATTCTCTGTACATGAACTAAAGGAAATTTGAGTTGAGTTGGTGCCCATCTCCATCAGGGCTGCCAGACGTCAGCCCTGCATTTTGTGGCTGGCCTCCTACTCTCCCCATTAGATCATTTCTTGTTTCTCCTCTACTTCATTCACTTCATCCTTGTAAGGTAGTTAGTGGTAAAGTGCTTGGCTCCAGAGGCAAACCTAGGTTCAAAATCCAAGTGTCCCTAGCTCTCTGGGCCTGCCTTATGCATCAACTTTTTCATCTGCTAAATGTGCTGTTACCAATAGGCTGTCCTTTCTGAGTTCATTATGAGATCTATGAGTTAGATATTCATAAAACGTTTACAAGATAGCCTGGCTGTAGGAAGTTATAAATTGAATGTATGAATTAAATGTAGTTCAGTGGGTTTATGTATCTGTTTAATTGTGTAGATTAGCTATCCTGGAATTGTCTAGAACAGGACAATGGTGAGGCCAACATCTAAGAGTTCAGGCTTAAAGTCCAAGAAACCAGTGATCTGTTCCCAAGTGACTCTATTAGCCCCAGGGCAAATTATAAGTGCTGCGGATCCATGAGTCCTTTCTGTAAAATGAAGATAATAGCTACCCATCTCCTAGAAAAGTACTGTGTGAGCCTGTTGCTGGATACAAGGGACCCCCCTCAGAACATGGTAAATATCCAGTCGTCAGCAGTGTAATAGATACTCGTGACTGATGAGTATTCAGAGTAGTAAGCAAACACATGAAATCATGTCACAAATTTCAGAACTTCAATAGCTTTCTGAAGTAGTAGGCAAACTATCTTTGAATCTGTCTAAATTGCCATCTGAGATGGAAGGGAATGGAGAAGGAATAGAAGCAGGAGCCTTGAAACTTCAGCACACTTCCACTGCCGTTGATCTTTAGAGGTTAAGTCTTTGTTCCAAGGGAAAGTTTAAACCCAAAACAGGAAACGCCCTTTGAGAATTTTCAGAATTTACATAGCTGGGGCTAAGCCAAGTTGAATGACTGTCAATACTTGGTTTCTGATAGGAAAAGAGCAGGTCCTCAGTACCAAAGACGCTACCCTCCTCAGGCCATAGTAGCCAAGGCTCAGCACTGGATTTATGAAACAAGCTTCCAGTAAAATCCATTGATCCCACAGCGAAGCATGTTCCAAATTCTCATGATGAGTTTCGGTTTGAAGTCCAAGAAACCAGTAATCTGACCCCAAGCGGTGATTCTTATTTTCTTCTACTTCATAATACTCTGTCCCCCTTCTCTCCAGCCATACTGTTCCTGACACAGCTGCGAGGTCTTTGGGGGCTATTCAAAACTCAACAGCCCCAAATCATCTATTTATTTGCTCGAGAAGAGAATAAACAAAGACTGGGCTAAAGCTTCCTGGACCAGATCCTCAACTGCCTTGCCATTCATCTCGCTGCTTTTGACCCAGCTGTATGTTTAGATGTTGATATGCATAAAACACATAAAGATTTCCTGGATATGTTTAGATTCTGATGCAGTGTGGAACCTGAAATCGACATTTTTAACAAGCTTTCTAGGGTGCGACATGTCCACCCTAGGACATGGCCACTCATGTCGTGGTACAGCAAAGACCTTGCCCAGAAACTTCTAAGTGATGCAGAATCTCTTTCTACTCCTCAGCTCTACTGAAGGAGCAGATGCTCTTCAGCAAAACCCTGATGCAAATGCATGTGAAACTTGAGAAATGTTGTCCATATATGGACCAGCTACCCCAGAGCTTAGTTATATATTTCTTTCTTGTACAAGGTGGCTACTGATGTTACTCAAAAATCCTAAAACACTAGTTACTACATGGGGAAAGATTCTAGCGAGGCACTGACCGTGTTCTTTCTTATTCTACTTAACACTGTCAACAAGAGGTCTTTGCTGACTGCTCCCTTGAATGCTACAACGCACTTTGATAAAAGGAGACCAGAGTGCCTGAGGCTTTCTCTTTTTCTTCTTGTAGCCATCACCAAAACTAAGAACAATCATTATTCCACACCTACACTCCTCACCTCTCAGCATATTCAGCTCTGAGCTGCCCTCTGCACAGGGTGAGATCCAACCATTGTCGGTCTTGCTGGGACCTTGCTTGGTTCCACCCGTCTAGCTCCTCTCTGACTGCCCCTGTTTCCTACTCTAATGTTATCATGGAACACTGTAATAAGCCCCATCCTTATAAAACCCCATCTCAGGATCTGCTTCTGGGCAACCCAAAGTAAGATGTGCTAGTTTCTTCTGCAAAGGGGCCATAGAGCGACCAATAGATCTAGAAGACTGGTGCTGACCAATCAGCAGCCACAGCTGCCAGAAATGCCTCAGATTCTGAAATTTTTTCCATTTTTTTTTTACAATCTAATGAGAAATCTTGAGGATAGAATTCAAGTCTAAACATGAAACCAATTTATGTTTCACAATTATCTTCTATATATAATATGAAGGTAATTTTTATATATTTTTATTTTTACATCTATATTTAGACTGACCAATTACATGAAGTTGTGTGAATTTTCTTACTGTAATTTCCCACAGGTGCTTAAACAGGTAAAATAGTGAAATGAGTCAAATATCTTAGTAAAATTAATTTTATGTACTTTTTCCTTTTGTTATATTTGGCTACTAGAAAAATCTAATTTCCATTTGACTCACATTATATTTTTATTGGACATAATGGAAGACTTAGGTTTTTAGCCGAAAGCATCAAATTAAAATTAAATTTCCAGAAATGTTTTTAATTCTTTTTGTATTTGGTATGAAATTATCTCTAAGCCAGTGATTCTCAACCTTCCCATTGGGCGACCCTTTAATACAGTTCCTCATATTGTGGTGATTTCCCCAACCATAAAATTATCCTGTTGCTACTTCCTAACTGTAACTTTGCTACTGCTATGAATCATAATGTAAATATCTGATATGTAGGACATCCTATATGAGACCCCCCCCCAAAGGGTTCACCACACACAGGTTGATAACAGCTGCTGTAAACAAACCCACTAAACCACGCTAATACTGTCGCTGCTACATAAAGTTGCCATAGAGAAATCCGAAGTTTGAGCTTTTATTCCAGAAAACAATATAAAGGAAACAAAGTTTTAAAACCAGTGGCAATATTTATTGCTTGCTGAAATCATCTAATCTTAGTACAATGGCTTTCTGTGCCGTTAATAACATTGTCTTGATGCTGTCCCGTGCACACTTCAAGTTTGGTAGGGGGTGATTTTATCTCCCATACCTCTCCTGTGCTGTTCCTTTTAGGTCCTCACCACATAATCTACAAAGATCAAAGCATCATCATTCCTCCCCTAACTGCTGCAGCCTCCTGGCTGAGATCTTTGCATGCTCAGCCTCAGATTTCCCCTTTCTTTGTTGTCAGGCAACCCCCCTAGTGCTCAGCCTCATCCTGGCTCCCCTCACTGCCCATCCTGGAAATGGGCTTTTGATGCTATTACAGTCTCACTTTCTATATGCGTCTGGCCAAGAATGAGTTAACACTGAGAAAACTCCACGATATGAGTAGTAAAGTTATAAGTTTTTTTCAGTTCTATTGAAAATAAATTTGCCGCATTTTAAACTTTCTGTTATTCTGTATTTGTTTATAATTCTATAAAAAAGTAAAGCCTGTAGAGTTGTTGAAGCACAGCAGTTTTATCAATGAGGAACTTAAAAGACAGAAAAGCATAACTTCACTGATACATTTCTTTATTAAAAGATAATCACCCAGATTTGAATTTAGTTATAACCTTTGAAAAAGAAGAGGGACATGGTAGGAAGTTGTTCACACCCAACTTGAATTAATTTGTCTGTCCTCCTCAAAAACAAACTAAAAGCATATTTTATACCTGAATAATATTTAAACTAACTTAAGTGTGACTTATATCTTTCAGGAATGGACAAGTGAAGTTTTCAGCTTGGCAACAAACCTACTGGCTCAGAACATGTCCAGAGACGCATTTCTGGAGAAAGCGTAAGTCATTCTGATTGTATTGCTAAGGGTGTTGCTTCTTCTGAATCCGTTTCCTTCCTCCTCTGTGAGTCTTTGTTTATGCTGCCTTTAGCTTCTCACATTCATAAACATATATTTCCCTTTGGGATAGGTTGGAGGACAGATTCCTCAACTGTGCAGGCTTGGAAGACTTCCAGGAGAGATGGCTCTTTCTCTCAAGTGTACATCAGGCTGAGGTGGCCTGAACATCAGGGCTTTTGGCACACAAGAGAGATACCTCCAAACTCTGGCAGCTGTACTCGGAACACAGAGTTGCTCTTTTCAAAGCACCCTCTGTTGTGTCTTCTTGTGTTCTCTCTTTTAGAACCTCTTGAAGAGACTGAACAGCATATGCCCTTGTTATTCTAGATTCAGAGATCTTGATGGGTACCACAAGAACTTCCTGCCTCTTTCATTCAAGGGGTTGGTAACAGAATTCCTGACCTGAGAGACTATTGCACCAAGCAACAAAGGAGAGAGAGAGAACAGAGGAGCAAGCAGAAAGAAAATAAGAGGAGAAAGAGAGAAAATAAGATTAGAAAATCACCCTGGAATTGCAACAGCCTTTCAGAAAATGATTTGACCCAGGAAAACAGTGATGCAGGCCAGAGGAGCAGCAGGGAGATGGGTGTGTTCCTCTGGGTGGTTCAGGAGCTTAGAGGACCTTTAACTCAAAACCACAAGCAGAAATATTAGTAGACTTGTTTCTAATTCACTGAGTAGATTTCTCTCTTCCCTCTTGTTCCAGAGCCATACCCACTGCTTTAGATCTCATTCCAGGCACTTTCGATTTTGTTCTTCTGTCAATTTTAGTCACAGGCCTTTACTTAAAGGCTTCATTGTGGAATAATCCCTTCTCCTAATTTTCTTACCTTCAGGATCCTCCCAATCTTCCTTTTGCTTTCCTTCCTCTTTTCTTTTTATCCTGTTTATCTTGCATGCCATCCTTCATCCAACAAACATTTCTAGAACATGTCTTTCTCTACACAGCGTTAATGAATGAGATAGAGAGAGAAATAGGATATGCAAGCTGAGACACATCATGGTGTAACTGGTCAACTAATCATAATCTACGGCAAATGTCTATTCCAGACGCATGAACCCTGTGAGGGCTGCTGTGGGAATTGTAGCACGTGCATTTTGATGAATGTGCTGTACACAAATCTGGATGTGGGGTCTCTGGGTCACAGTCTATGCAGTGTCCCAAAGCAGCACTTCCTGTTGACACTCCGCTAGCAGTGGTTGAGAGTTGTGTTGCTCTAACTCTCTACCTTTGTGTCTGTGGGCTGATGAGAGATAAATCCAGTCCTTATATCTTTTGTGAATTTCTTATGAACACATCATGGTAACTAAGCAGGATGTAGATGGATCTCAGGAACTTAACACTAAGGGAAAGAAGCCAGACCTGAAACACAACCACATTTTATGTGGGATAAAAACAAGTGAAAATAATCTCTGCTGTTGAAAGATGCCAATGACATGTGGAGATGGACTCCAGAAGAAGGCATGAAGGGAATTCTGGGAAGTGTCTAAAAAGACATTGTCCCATCATACCAGCCAGGCACCAACCTGGAGATTTTGATAGTTTGGCAAATTCAGCACACTACACACGCATTCTCTTTCCAGTACCTTTTAAAATGATGACTAACTTTTTTCTCTCCCAACAGATATACTAAGCTCAAGCTTCAGGTCACTCCAGAAGGACGCATTCCTCTCAAAAAGTAAGCTCTGGCCATGTTCACCTGCTCTGTCCCTATGGGTTTGACTTATGTCTTCACCAGGTTGAGTGGGAGCACGGAAATGGCGTGGTAACCCCGTCCTGCGTCATGCTAGTCCCACACAAGAACAACTGACTTCCTCATGATGCTTCCTTGGCATCTCTTGAGGCGTCTTTTTTGAAAGAATGCAGGAAGTGGTAGAGGGACTAGGGAAGAAATCACACTGTGTCAATCCCAGAAATCACCTGAGGTTCAGATCTGTTATAGGAGTGAAAACTGTCTAACTTTGGTACCCCTTTGGCCACTATAAGGCAGAGCTCTCAATGTCAAGTAGACACCCAAGCCAGGCAGAGAGGGAGCTCAGGTAACAAAGCAGAGCAAGAAGGGGAAGAGAGACACAATGAGAAGTCAGTGTAAACAAGACGGGAGATCCCTTTACCCTGCAGAAGTGGTGAGCACCAGACTGAGTTTTCTAATGTATCAATCAATAGAGCATACAAATCCAAATCACTGTATTCAATTCCTAGTACTTATTTTTTAAAAAATGTGACAAAAGAAAGTACATGGTAAAAGTATGTTAGCTGGAAGTCCTTAAGCGTTGCCATGGAAGCCAGCAATGAGCTTCTTCTGTACAGTATACCATTGGAGTCAATGTGTATAACAAGGGACAAGATTGGGAAGACTGGGAGAATCATTTATTTTATGAATTAACATGAAAAATTAGTTAGTGCAATAGTTTTCAGTGGGTCATCTCCACTATCTTGGAATATTTATTTTATATCAGACGCTATAAGTTTTACAAGATATACATAGACCTTGAGAACAGATGTAGACACATGGAGAAACAGTTAATTTTTTACTATTCAATGATCCTTAACTTTCATTCTGTGTAATAGTTTACGTTGGGGTCATCTGTGTGTGTGTAGTGAACCACATCACCTTTAACCAGCTCTCCTGTGTGTGTTCTCACTCCGCAGCATCTACCGATTGTTTTCAGCAGACCGGAAGCGAGTTGAAACTGCACTAGAGGCTTGTAGTCTTCCATCTTCAAGGGTGAGCATGCTGTCTTTCTACTGACCCCCCACATAACAGTTCTTAAAGTCCATACTAAACGTATACTGCCTAGTATTTCCTAGACATAGATTGGCACAATTTAAAACAAAAATGTAAGTGAGATAGGCATGGTGTTACATGTCTATAGCCCCAGAAATCAAGAGGCAGAGGCAGGAGGATTACTGCAAGTTTGAGGCTAGCCTAGGATACACAACCACTTACAAGCCATCTGGGGTTATGTATCCCAAACATGTCTCAAAAACCAAGCAACTAAGACCAACCAAAAAAGAAGACAAATGAAAAGAAGCATCATTGATTTGTTAATATGTACACTGTGTCAGACCATTGTTAAATTCTCCTATCTCTGGTATTTCAGTTCAGAATGACCCTTTGTTGTTATTAGAAAAAAATATCTGAGCATATAATTTATATGACATATAATCATGGTAACAAAATGCCCAATATCTCAAAAGCTGGGATGTAGAAGCAAGAAGAACACTATTTCAAGACCAGTGTCAGCCACAGAGAGAGTTCAAAACTAGCCTAGGCTATGTGAGGCTTTGTTTAGGGAGGGGTCTAGAGAGATGCACAGAGAGCCAAAGACAGGGAGAGGCAGGGTTGGGCGAAGGCTGAAGACAGATAGAAAGGAGGGAGGGAAGTCCACTCAATGATATACTTCTTTTACATTGTCAATTCTCAATGTGATTTGAATACATCATTCACAGTAAACCCATTCTTGATGCCTCTTGAGATAATATCTATTAATAATGTTAAACTATTATGCTTTAGAGCCATGGTTCTCAACCTGTTCCTGCAAGTGACCCCTCACCCATATTTCTTTATGCCAGCATGTAGGTTGAGACCCCTTTGGGGGTCAAACAACCCTTTCACAGGGGTCATATATCAGATAACCTGCATATCAGATAATTGCATTACGATTCATGACAATAGTAGAAGTAGAGTTATGAAGTAGCAATGAAATAATTTTATGGCTGGGGTCACCACAACATGAGGAACTATAGTAAAGGGTCGCAGCACTAGGAAGGTTGAGAACCACTGCTCTAGAAGCATTTCAAACTTCAACTTCTATTTTTAAACCTCTAGTTTTAAGATATGTCAGTTACAGGCATAGTTGGTACATAGTAGAAATACTGTTAAACAAATTTAGCACAAATAATCTTTAAGGCTGTGTTCGCAGGTTCTACTGAAAGGGATGCAGATTCAGTTTGGAGATTTCTCACTGCTCCCAGGAAGAAAGCCAGAACACAAAGCCCTCTTTTATTTTTGTTCCTGACTCACAAGACGTTCAGTGTATGTTAGCCATTGAGAGGAACCCCTCTTTGTGTCATCTCCAGATAGTTCTAAAAGGATGTGTTGCCATTGCTTCTGGGAGAGCAGAGTCTATTGCATGAACTCTGTATCTCGTGCTTCTGGAGAACTTCATTTCTCTTCTAAACTGCATTCACCTAGTAACTAGGCAACGAGCAAACCCTCATCTGAATCGCTGGCTATGGTAGGGGACTCAGAGCCTCACTAGCCATGTTCAAGTTACACTGAGTAAGACTAGAAAGCTACTCTTCAGCTCAGCATGTGATGACATTTTAATAAAGGACAGAGCACTACTTAACATCTCTTGTCACCCAATTTTTGTTGCCAGCGTTAGAAAACTAAGTAAGTGAGAAAAGATTGCTAGCCGGGCATGGTGCTGCATGCCTGCAATTCCAGCATTCAGGAGCAGACTGGGATCACTGCAGGTTCCAGGCCAGCCCTGGACTGCAGAATGAAGTAATATCTCCAAAAACAGACAAATAAATAAATAAACAAACAAGTGAAAGTTCTTTAAAAAAATTAAAATAAAAGACGGGAAAGGTTTTGCTAGGTCACAGGAAAGCTGTTCCAATGCCAATTTGGCTCGCTTAAGTTCACGTGGCCAAGGATAACTTCTGCTGTACCTTGAGTGTGCTTTGCTGTGCACTCCATCTTCACACCTTGAGTGTGCTTTGCTGTGCACTCCATCTTCACACCTTGAGTGTGCTTTGCTGTGCACTCCATCTTCACACCTTGAGTGTGCTTTGCTGTGCACTCCATCTTCACACCTTGAGTGTGCTTTGCTGTGCACTCCATCTTCACACCTTGAGTGTGCTTTGCCGTGCACTCCATCTTCACACCTTGAGTGTGCTTTGCTGTGCACTCCATCTTCACACCTTGGGCATGCTTTGCTGTGCACTCCATCTTCACACCTTGAGTGTGCTTTGCTGTGCACTCCATCTTCACACCTTGGGCATGCTTTGCTGTGCACTCCATCTTCACACCTTGAGTGTGCTTTGCTGTGCACTCCATCTTCACACCTTGGGCATGCTTTGCTGTGCACTCCATCTTCACACCTTGCCCTTCGTTGTGCTGAACAAACTGAAATGCTCAGACATGTTCACTGTCGCTTGTCTGGCAAAAGCTTTGGAATAGGAAGGACAGAACCATGCAGTTCCTGTCACTGGCTTCACTGGTATCCCATGAGTTCCTGTTGCACACCCACCAGCACGGAGTGAATGCTGCAAGCCTGGGTTCGAAACACAGTATTGTAAGAGAATTAGTAGATAAATATGCCAGCAAATGCACTTGAAAATGGAAAGAGTCACTGTTCAAAATACAATAGGTGCTGCCTCTGAGGAGAAGAAAAGTCTGTTCTAGAAAACAGACAGTACCCAGAGGCCTGGGCCTAGGGAAGAGTATGACCAGCTAAGGAATGACTGTCTCATACACTCGGTGTAAAGAGGAAGCAGCAAGATGGACTTACAAGACATGAGAATATATTTTTCCCCTTTGTGAGCACTTCTAAGCTTATCTTTCCTTGATACAATCTTGTGAAATACAATGATCAAAACGTTTAACTTCGTCTTCTACATCTAGTTAAGTGAGAGAAGAAACATAGAATGAAGCTGAATAGAAAAAAATCAAATCCATCAATCAATTCTCTGTAAATTGCAATTTTCTGAACAATTGGATTCTGACAGTCCAGTCAATAAGCATAAATTGAGTCTTTATAATTCACTATGTTTATTATAGGCTTAAATTTTCAGTCCAATAGCAACTGGAGACATTTTAGAAGGAAAATGAGATTCAAACAGAAGGAGTGATGTTTAAATTGGGAAAAAAAATACTTCTCTTTAGCAAATTAAATGTAATGGCAATTTTCTGAAAACAAACTGAAGATATTTTAAGATATAATCAACCTCCATTATAGTTTTGAAAGGTCATTATTCATTGTAAACTATAAATTATTTGAAGGACTTGTAGAATTCAAATGCTTTTTTTTTCAAGGTCCAAAGACCCAAGGCCATTTCAGAGCCAGGAAATAAATAGTTCTATGAGCTGTCTACAGCACATCAAAATGAATTTTCAAAAACCCTTATGGTAATTTCCTATGTACAAAAAAGTAGGTATAAGAACTAGTCACTTGTTAGCTAACAGATTCTGACGGTGTTGCCTAGGGGTATTTTACACATTCCACAGAGGCAAGGGGTTATGTAAATGGTTGATAAGTCTGCATAAATGGGAGTCGGCTTCCTAGCCAGCCGTCATTCAAACTGGACTTAATTGTGTTCTGTAAATAGACACATTACCAGAAATGCTGTGGATATCCTGTTGAGATTTTTTAAACATTATCTTTGCGCACATTGTTAGGAATAATTAATGCACTTGAACTTGTACCCCGGCTGACAGGTTCTGCCGGAATGGCACAGTACAGTACTGTAGAAGGTTTTCCTTCAGAGAGTACAGTCACTAGCCTCAAGTTACCCTAATTGGTGAAAAGTGATTCGGTACCTAAAATGAGACAAAGCAATTACTGTCCTTCTATTAATAACTCAAACATATTTTCCGGTGAGACCTGTGAAAACCTTTCCATATTCAGAAAATTACTATTCTACCCACAAGCTCTCTGAGAACTGAAAATAATTTATCAGCACTAAATTCCCTTGATTTAAGGGTTATTAACTTAAAAGGGCTTGGTGACATTTGAATTACTTTGTAGTCTTGGCATGACAGTGGCCTGTGGGACTGCATTTTAATGAAAAAAATAAGAAATAAACCCATATATTTGTTTTAGATATAAATTTTACCACAGTGAATAGGTAGGTGTGTATTAAATACACAGGGAGACAGTTATCTTCTAGTTAAAGATTTGCACATATCTTACTAAGGAATGTTTTGGGGTTTATAAAGGAACATCTCTGTGTAACTGTAGTTAATTGCCTTATTTCCTGAAGATAAATCAGAATTATGGCCATTTTACAGTTGTGGTTCTTAAAATCACTGTATCAAAATTATATTTCAAACTACACAAGAACTCAGTATATAATGAGCAATTTATTTGTAGTGATTCCATGGACTCTGGCTAATTCAACTTTTGTTTCATGGTTCTATGACAAAAATATTACAGAGTGCTGAAGGTCTAAAATTTACTGGATAATAACGTAATATATATGTACACACATGGAACTGGAGAGGTGACTAAACAGTTAAGAGCACTTACTGCTCTTCTAGAGGACCCTATTTTGATTCCCAGCACCCACAATGGTGGCTTACAACTGTAACTCCACTCCCAAGGGATCTGACACCTTCTTCTGGTCTGTGGGCACTAGATACACACATGGTACGCAGACATACATACAGGCAAAACACCCATACACATAGAATAAAATGATTTAAAAGGCAATGGTAATCATGATGATAAATCTATGGGCTTTACTGGAGACTGCTTCAATAAAATGTAGTCTAATACTCTTGGAATATTAAATACAAGTTCATAGTAAAATGATTCTTTAACTACTCAAATGTGTGACAAAGATAAAAAGCACCGTCTATAGCAAATCTGCAGAAGTGGCACAGAGTAACACAGAGACGTGGGATAGGACCTTGCTTTAGTGCACTGGGCTTTGGTCAAACAGGTAAAATGAACCTGTGCTTACCTCTTCACCAAATCCAGGGAGAGAAAGAGAAGGTGTGTGAATGAGGTCGGTGAAATACAGACTCATTTCACATGGAAAAATCTGAGACTTTCCTGGAGCGGGCAGTAAATATCTCCAAGATGCTTGTGCCTTACTTTCAATGATAATAATTTATTTCAATTATTATATGGAATACTTTTTTCTCCTGTTTTCACCCACTGACTCTGAAGACCTTGGGTCAGTTGGGCAGGAGAGCAACGAGATGAAGAAAACCAGCTTCACGGAAAAGCGTTCCATGTGCTAAGTTTCACCATGCAATGAAAATAGTATTGCACTTATTCAGGTTATCTCACTATTTGTCCATTGTAAGTGAAAGTCCTAGTTCACAGCTAAAAAACAATGGCTATATTTTAGTAAAAATATGTCTATGAAAGTATATGTCTGCCCACAAGTGTGGTTAAGCCTGCTTTTCCAAAGGAAGTACAATATTCAGCCCATGATAGCGCTGTTCAATTTAGTAAATATTCTGTAGCTGCTGTATTCCACATGCTGGAAACTAAGCAGTTAGCATGCAAAGTTCTTGCCTGGGCCCAAGAAGCAGAGCTAATTCTGCAGCTGAGGACAGGATACAGTCAGGAGTGTTGAAACAGGAGATGGGCAGAGTGAGACAGGGTCAGGAGAAAACACAGTCCATATGGAAGGGATGGCTATTCAGGGAGATGCAAGGAAAGAGGGATCAGGAAAGTCAAGGAAGACCACTATTGATATCCTTAGCTAAGATCGATTTCTGTGCCTGCCAGCTCTGGTTAGAGAGCTAGATTTAATAGAAGAGTGGAGTGTCCCCCTTGGAGAATACTTGAGTTGGCCAACTGTACCATTAAATATTTTTTTTCATTTCTTTTTTTTTATTGAGAAAAGGAGAAAAAAAAAAACAAGTTTCCACCTCCTCCCAGCCTCCCATTTCCCTCCCACCCTACGCCCCCTCCTCCCACCCTTCTCCCCCTCCCCCCACTCCTTTCCCCCTCCCTATCCAGTCCAAAGAGCAGTCAGGGTTTTCTGCCCTAATAGTCTTCTCCCAGTCAAATAGTTGGGTAAATAGAGTCATTCTGACTATCTAGAAAAGATGTGTGTGCCTAACTCAGTCCAAAATTGGCATCCTCCAGGCAAAGGTATTTCTTTTCATAAACAAAATGGAATTCTGGGATTCTGCAACCGGGTTGCTCATCTCTCCAGTTTATGAGTGGCAAAGCACCAATAAAGCCCTTCAGCAAAATTTTCCACTGCTGTTGGATTTGAGTCCTTGAGCTCATGATTTCAAAGCTCTGTCTAAGGAGACCAAGTCTGTTAGTATAAAGATCTTTTGTGTGTTCTTACATCGTCTTTTGTTTTCTAAAATTCATTTTTGCAAAATATTATTTTCACTCCTATAAATGGACTTAACCAAAAAAATATTACTTCATTTTTTTTTCATTCCACAAACATGGGCCCTCTACTGTCTGCCAAGTGGTGAGGTAAATTTTCTGGTCTGTTAGCAAGCAGTATACAATTTCAGACAATGATTTTTTTTAAGTTTTCTATTAAAATACAGCTAAAATACATGAATACGTTTAAAAGGAAGGGTGTTTCTTTGTTTTAGGGGCTTGAAAATAAAAATAATCATTGAAGCACATACCTGAAATAGGGAGCCACATGAAAAATTCCTTCCTGTTAACAAAGGCTCAAAGACATGCTTCCGGTTTCCATGGCAGCCCAGCCAAACAGAAAACATACGCTGTAGAAGTGGCCTTTTATATCAATGACTTGCTTCCCAAACAATAGGACAATGAGCAATCAGTAGCAGACGATGACGGGTGTTGTCCTGCCTATGAAAAGCGTCTTACGATCAAATAGCGTAAGCCAGTACTCCTCATGGCCTCGGCATCAATTCCTGCCCTGCCTGAGTTCCTGCCCTGACTTTCTTCATTGATAGACCTTTACCTGGAAGTGTGAAATGAAATAAACCTTTGGGAAAAAAACCCAGAGAGAGAGAAGGAGGGAGGGAGGGAGGGAGGGAGGGAGGGAGGGAGGGAGGGAGGTAATGAGGAACAAGACAAAGAACAATCAGAAAGGAAACTAAAGAAACTGAGACCTCCTTCTTACCCTGTTTTTCACTCCCCAGAATGATTCCATACCTCAAGAGGATTTCACTCCAGATGTATACAGAGTTTTCCTGAACAACCTTTGTCCCCGACCTGAAATTGATAACATCTTTTCGGAATTGTAAGAAGATGCATTTTACTCTACGTTTTCTAGCTTCTGTTGATAGCGTGGCTAGGGCAGGATTTTGTCATGACTAGAAAGACGATGTCCAAATGCCGTGCTTCTGAGTCATGCAATGGAGATGCTGATCTGACAAGCAACTTGTTATAATGAGCAGATATTGGCTATAACACATGTATAGCAGGGTGTAATTTTAGTGTGCTCAGCTGGCTTGGTTTAGATTGATTAGTATAGATACAGCAGGAAGTGTCCTGATACAGAGAAGAACGATTCATGTAGCAGAAAGATTCTTGAGTGAACGCTACTTGTATCCCTCTGAATCACGTCAGTATAAAGAAGCATGGGTTATAAGAACCCACAGGCAGCATATTTTCTATAGGCATTTTCAATGCCATTTTCTATAGGCATTGGGCCTTTTTAGGTTTATTTTTATTTAATAAGCATGGGTGTTTTTTCTGCGTGGATGTCTATGTACCATGTGTATGCTTAGTTCTCTCAGAGGCCAGAAGAGGGAGCTGGAAACCCTGAAACTGAGTTACAGATAGATGTGAGCCACCATGTGGGTGCTGGGAACTGCCTCTGGGTCTGTTGAAAGATTAAGTGCCCTTAACTGCTGAGCCACATCTTCAGCCCATAGGTATTGTTTCTTTTAATATATATTATATATAGTATATATATGATCTTTTTTATTTTGTGCTCATTGGTGTTTTACTTGCATGTATCACTGTGCGAGGGTGTCAGAAGTTCTGCAACTAGAGTTACGAACAGTTGTGAGCTGCCATGTGGGTGCTGGGAATTGAAACCAGGACCTCTAGAAAAAAAGTCTGTGCTCTTAACCACAGAGTCATCTTTTTCCAGCACAGTTATTGCTTCTTAAAGAGATTCAGACATGAAAGGAGAAAAGAAACAGTTAAATGGAAGTACCAGTTTCTCTCTCTTGATATACCAAAATCTACATAACGGAAAAAAGTTGATCCAAATTTGGTAAAGAGAGTAAAATGGCAGGCAGATAAATCGTGCTGCTGAGTGTGGTACTGTACACTGAATGCTTTTGCTTTGTGATTTCATCGCCATTAAGCATTTATCGAGTCTCCCCAATACTTACAGCATTGAATTGTTGTGAGTTGCCAATAAAACTGGCATTTGAATAACACTTTTCAATAAGCACCACTATTTTGAGGATAAAATGTGATTGTGTGTTTAGTGCTACATCCACAAACTAGTATAAATCATTGTTATCATTATCTGAAAGGAGATGACTTGGGAGTCCCACTATGAATTTGAAGCTAGCCTGGACTGTAGTGAGCACCAAGATAATCGGGTACAGAGTGAGTCCCCATCTCCAAAAACAAACACAAGCAAATGAAAGAGGTATAGACTCTTATAAGCCTGGAACTTCAATGAAATGAAAAATGTATTTAAGCACATTTTTAATTATAAATCAGTAATATTTAAGGGATAAGTATAACAGGGGACATTAGTCATCTGATGCTTCTCCAGGCATTTGAGAAGTGTGGGGTGGAAGCTCCAGGTTTTGAGGGCCCAGTATGAATTCTGTTGTAGACTGTCCCGGTATGACGCAATTTTATTTCTCTGTAGCTAATTGCATAAAGAAGATGAGGGAAGTGGTATGATTTCTTGTGTTTCCATTGCTTCCAGTGGTGCCAAAAGCAAACCGTACCTTACTGTCGAGCAGATGATGGACTTCATCAACTTTAAGCAGAGAGATCCCCGGCTCAATGAAATACTTTACCCACCTCTGAAGCAAGAGCAGGTCCAAGTGTTGATTGAGAAGTATGAGCCCAACAGCAGCCTCGCCAAGAAAGGTAGAAGCTTCTTTGCGTCTGGACTGTCCTGTGGTTTTTTTGTTTGTTTTTGTTTTGTTTGTTTGTTTGTTTTGGGGTTTTATTTTAGCCTGATAAACTTTTTTTTTAATTTTGGTGATTTCTTTTTCTAGTTATATCTATGTGTGCATGTCACATATTTTTAAATTTCTCACCATTCATTTTTCTAAATTTGCTTAGTAATTTAATGCATTTTTCTCATGGAGGAAATTTATTATCTCAAAGGTTGCCCTTTTAAAAAAAAAATCTTTTAAGTTCTCTAAAGTGTCCCATGAGTTTGTTTTTTTGTTTTTTTACTGTTTGTTTTTCTCCAATTCTCCAAAACAAAAGAGAATATTCAGTCTTCTATAATTATGTCTTATTCCAGTTTACAGCAACTGATAACTTTTGTAACGTGGGAGAATATTCTGAAATGTGGCCTTATAGTTTTTTCAATTAAAATTTTGGGTAGATATAAATCAAAATCTTAATAGAAAAAAATAGAACAAAAATATCATGAGAATGGCAACTCTAAGTTACCTGGAAATTTCTTTTAAACATATATATTTTTTATTCTGAAAAAATGAATTAACAAAATATGATCATGAAGAATTAGTTGCTGGATGTTCTAACTGTAATGATAGCATAGTCTTCAAAACTTCTACCTTCATACTGAATATCTTCTGGATGGAAAGACCCCCAGCAGAAGCCTGACCTGTCATGACTAAACTTACTGCAAATGTCTATAGAGTCCATAGGGCACAGTGAACCAGTTACTGAGAAGAAAGGAATTGCATGTTAACATACAGGCGCTTCATGTAGTGACAGAAAAAATAATCACAAGCCACAGATGAGAATGCATAGCATAAATTTTTTCCATACATTATACTTGTTCTGGAATCAGGTCTCTCAAAAGAAAAGGGAAGTGTGTATTAAGTATAGATTTTTTTCTTCAGTCTGTTAATTGGGAATTTTTAGACAACTTTTTTTTCATCCTGTCTATTTTCTTCCCCGAGCATTTTGACGTTGTTACTGGCATTACTCTTATTACTGCCATTTAGGTGATGTCAGTAAAAGTAAAAGTCCAAATGTGTGCCTTGTCATTGACAGGCCTGGCCAGCAAGCATATGCAAATATGTCCTCTTTGTCTCTGATGCCTGCTCCTTCATGATGAAGGCTGGCATTCCCATTAGGAGAGCTAGACTTTCCCAAGAACGACTTCTACTCAGTAGTGGAACAATTCCAGAAGGACTTCTAAACATGATTAGCTGATAATGGTGCAACAAGAAATGTTTGAAACCAGCAGGGCTCCCTGCGGCCTATTGACTGTGCTCACAGGCCCCTTAACTGAAGTAGCCAGAGGCAGCCCAGAGCATCATCTTGACAGTTAGCCTCTTTGCTCACAAGGTGAAGAGGGAAACGTTTTTCACTACCTGTTTGTGAGTTTGAAATAAATACTATCCACTAAAAAGTGTCCGGCCCAGGTGATCTGATGACCAATACTCATTCTACCTGGTATACTGATGTGCAGGAGGTTGGTTTCAGTTCTTCTGATGGGTTTCATCTAGCTGCTCTCTAGATTTTTTTTTTTTTTTAATTTGTAAGAGGAGTCATGGTATATTGGGTTTTTAATGAACGGCATGAATTTTGCTAAGAACTTAACTTTTTAAGTTTCAATTTTTTTTTTAATTGAGAAAAGGAAGAAAAAAAAGTTTCCCCCTCCTCCAAGCCTCCCATTTCCCTCCCCCTCCTTCCACCCTTCTCCCCCTCCCCCCACTCCTCTCTGGCTCCCTCTCCAGTCCAAAGAGCAGTAAGGGTTCCCTGCCCTGTGGAAAGTCCAAGGTCCTCCCCCCTCTGTCCATGTCTAGGAAGGTGAACATCCAAACTGGCTAGGCTCCCACAAAGCCAGAACATGAAGTAGGATCAAAACCCAGTGCCATTGTCCTTGGCTTCTCATCATCCCTCATTTTTCGCCATGTTCAGAGAGTCTGGTTTTATCCCATGCTGTTTCAGTCATAGTCCAGCTGGCCTTGGTGAGCTCCCAATAGATCAGCCCCACTGTCTCAATGGGTGGAAGGAAACTCAAGAACCAGAAAATGCGTATTAGGTTTTGGCCAGCATCCAAAAGAAAAAACAAAAGAGGAAAAAATTATTAGGAAAAGCAATGCATTTTGATCCAAATTCAGAAAGGCAGGTGAATATCTCTTGACACACCTAGAAAACTAATTATTCCTCTTGCCTTGTTAACATGGCTTAAAGTAGACCCGCCTTCCTGAGGGGTGGTCCATTGGCCAGAGGGTTGAGTTCCTCAACTGAACTGTTTAAGAGATGATGCCATGTCTCCACATAGACACAGATTCCATTCTTCACCGTGAAGGCCCAGGAGGAAATCTGTAAGCAAGCACAAGCATGTATTCTTCAAGACTTTAGCATTAAAAAAAAATAAATAAAACAAGCAAAAAAAAACTATTGATGAAAAAGCAAGAGATGACAGATCAAAAGATAAAATTTCCATTTCTGAAGACTTGTACTCAGAGTACATCATAATAGCACAAACCTGTAATCCCTACATTTGGGAGGCTGAGGTAGGAGGATCTCAAATTCAAGGCCAGTCTGAGCTACACAGCAAAGCACTTTCTCAACAAAAATCAAAGAAGGGTTTGAAGGTGTCTACTCTTTTCAAGGAAAGTAGGATATAAATATGGATAACTCCCATTTTTCAAATGCTAACATGGCTTTACGTCGTCTGAGGCCTTGTCAAACTAAGATTCTTGGTTCTATAATTCTAACAAGGTAGTGAGCAGTGCTAGCCCAGCCTACAGGAGCCAGGCTGAGCGGCCGGGCTTTGAGAGATACTGAGGATGGGTAGAAAGCTAGAAGATGGAGTCTATAAGGAAGGTCCAGGAATTGTCCAGGCTTAATTAGCTTCGACAGGAGTGCACGGAAGATTTTCCAGGGATCAAGGGTACCATTCTTTTGTCTTTTCGTGCATGTCTTCAACAAAGCTGTTTTGAACGTTCTTATGTAATTATCACCCAGAAAAATTAAGACAAGACTTACACAGTCTTGCAGGCTGAGTCTGCAGACATCACAGGACAGGCAAGAACATCTGGGCCAATGGCCTGGACAGCTGTTTTGCTGAATTTCCCATAGCTATACAGAATAAATCTTTTTCAATGACAGTATCTATTTTTTAACCCAGCTACTTCAGTGAGAAAGCACTGTTAAACTTCAGCTGTTTTCTTCCTGAACATTCTGTGTGCTGTTCTCACTGCTCACGGTAACACTCTGATTTCATAGTCAAAAGGATAAGGATTTTGAGATTTATCTCTAGGGCAGAGAAATTGCAATGCTCTAGTAACTAAAGATTTGAGGTCAAGTGTGTTGGTGAACACCCTTAATCCCAGCACTGGGAAGGAAGAGTCAGGCAGATAGATCTCTTTGAGTTCAGGGCCAGCCTGGTCTACATAACAAGATCCAGGAGAGCCAGGACTGCATAGAAAGACTGTCTCTAAAAAAGAATAAGAAAGAAACTAAGAGACTGAAATATTTTCTCAAACGATGAAAATCGGTGTTTTTAATTTGAGTTTGTAGTTCATGACCTATTGTGTTTGACTTAGGATTTCTTTTCTTTAAAAAAAAGTTTCATCTCTCTTTTAGTAGGTAGGGATGAGTAAATATTAACAAAGTACAGTTTCAGAAAGCTTTATCCAGAATGAGGTGACTTTAAAGATGCATATGAGGGCTAGGCATGAAGTTTAGTGATAGAGTACTTTCCTAACAGGAAGGAAACCCTGAGTCCCATCCCATGCACTACCAAAGACAACGAGTAAAGAAAATATATATGTGTGTGTGTGTGTGTGTGTGTGTGTGTGTGTGTGTATGCGCATTTTCAAAGAGCCATATCAAGACTTTGTAGTCAGATTGCTTCCTCCAGACATAATACAGGCATGCTCTAGTTTTACCTTTAAGCCAGATGGTTCTTGTACCTTCATTGATGACAGTGTGAGAAACAGATACCAAAATTCAATTTGATGTCGTAGTTTGTTTTCTCCTGCTGCTATCATTTTGACTGTTTCCTCGGGTGTGCCCCAGAATCAGATAAGTTGGTTTTAATCTCAATATTGACTGACAAACTCAGTCTGATATATCTTAGAAGGAAATGTCTGTATTGCTTCTATCCATTAAAATCAAGAGAAAAAACTAAAATAAAAAAAACAAAAATTAATGTTTTAAAAAAAGGAGAGAGAGAAACGGCAGGACATTATGAGACAAGGAACCTCTGAAGATGCCACTGAGTTCATTTTCTGTTGGCCACCTACTGCAAGGCATGAGACCAACTCTTATGAGTAGTTTGTTTCCCCAGTGAGACTCCCTTGGAGAAAATCAAATATTCATCTGCAAGTGCTTATCAATTGGAGATAGCTTCTGGTGTCGAGGTGGGGAAATGTGCCCACTTCTCTCTGCTCTGGAATCCCATCTGTGCAAATCTACACACGCCCTCTGCATGTTGCCTCCATCTCTGCGAGTCTCTTTATCTTTATCTTGTTGATTTAGAGAGCTTTGTTTACTTATCCCCTCTGAAATCTACTACTGTCTCCTCTTTCAAGGGGTTCGCTGAGCTCTAAGGGGAGGAGTTTGGTGGAGATGTCCTGTTTAGGGCTCAATGTCCAAGATCTCTCATTCTCTGCATAATGTCTGGTTGTGGGTCTCTGTATTTGTTTCCTTCTGTTACAGGAGGAAGCTTCTCTGATGATGGCTGATAGTATAGCAGAATGTCTTAAGAGTCATTTTATTGCTACTTTTTGTATTTTGTTTGTTTGTTTCATTTGGTTTTGGTTTGTTTTTTGTTTTTAGGACAGTGGTATTTGTTTTGACTCTATGTTCCTGAACTATCTAGTCTCAGGTTCTTGATCACCCAAGCAGTGTCAGGAAGTGAGTTGTACAATTTTGTAAATTTTCTATTGCTGGTGTTTTCCACTTTCCATCTGTTGTGATCAGATCGTATCACGGTGCAATTTCAGTTCTCTTAGAAATGCCTAGACTTGCTTTGTATCTAAGTATGTGCTCAATTGTGGAGAAAGTTCCATGAGCTGCTGTAAAAGAAGGCACATTCTTTTGTGTTTGGGTAAATTGTTCTACAAATATAAATATCTGTTTATCCATTTGGCTTAAGATATCAATTAGCTCTAACATTTCTCTGTTTAGTTTTGTCTGGATGGCCTCTGTAGCGATGAGAATGGAGTACTGAGATCTCCCACTAACACTGTGTGAGGGCCAATATGTGTTTCAAGCTCTACTAGAGTTTCTTTTATAAACTTGGGTGCCCTTGTGTTTGGGGCATAAATGTTAAAAATTGAAATGTCCTCGTGGTGGATTGTTCCTTTGATGTGTATGTAGTATCTTTTCATACCACTTCTAATAATTTTTCTTTGAAGGTTATTTTAGCAGAAATTAAAATGGCTACTCCAGCTTGCTTCTTAGATCCATTTGCTTGGAATATTCTTTTCTATTCTTTTATGCTGAGATAACCTTGATGTTAAAGGTATTTCTTGTATACAGCAGGATGATGGACCCTGTTTTCCTATGCATTCTGTTAGTTTGTGTCTTTTTATTGGGAAATTGAGTTCACTGATGTTGAGAGTTATCAATGAGTAGTGTTTTTTTTTTATTTCTGTTCGTTGCTGTGATGGACTTTTTCCCCCTCCTCTTTTTCCCCCTCCTCTTTTGGTTCTCTGGCCTGGAATTTTTTATTTATTGTGTTTACTTGGTGTGGTTAACCTCTTCGGATTGACATTTTCCTTGTAGCACCTTCATTAGGGGTTGAATTTATAGATAGATAATATTTTAATTTAGTTTTATATCGTAACATCTTTTTTTTTCTCCATTTATTGTGATTGAAAGCTTTGCTGGGTATAGTAATCTAGGCTGGCATCTGTAGTCTTTTTGAGTCTGCAAGACATTTAGAGTCTCCATTCAGAAGTAAGGTGTTATTCAGATAGGTCTACCTTTATATGTTACTTGGTCTTTTTCCATAGCAGCTTTTAATAGTTTTCTTTGCTCTATATGTTTAGTGTTTTGTTATTATGTGCTGAAATAATGAATATTATTATTATTCCTTTCTGGTCCAGTCTATCTGATGCTCTGTACACTTCTTCTACCTTGATAGGCACTTACTTCTCTGGGTTAGGGAAATTTTCTTCTGTGATTTTGTCGAAAATATTTTGGCACCTTTGACCTGGGTTTTTTTGCCTACTTCCTCTATCCCTACTGCTTTTAGATTTGGTCTTTCATAGTGCCCCATATTTTCTATCTAGATTTTTACATTTTTAACATTTTTTTGACCAAAGTATCCATTTCCTCTATTATGTCCTTAGTGCATGATAGTCTCTCTGTCCTGTCCTGTATTCTGTTGGTGAGACTTGCTTCTGAGGTTTCTAAATTTTTCATTTCCAGATTTTCCTCAGTTTGGGTTTTCTTTATTAATTCCATTTCATTTTCAGGTCTTGAACAGCATTATTCATTTCCGGCCACTGTTTCTTTGTGTTTTTATAGATTTCTTCTATAGATTTCTTCATTTTCTTTTTTCATTTAAGGACTTTTAACGTATTCATGAAGGCTATTTTGAGGTCCTTGTCTTGTGTTTCAGCTATGTTGCATTTTTCAGGGCCTGATGTAGAAGCCTTGCTGAGCTCTAGTGGAGACATATTGCCCTGTTACTGAGTGTGCTTTTAGGCTGGCATCTAGGCATCTAGGATTGCGATTATTGTAATTCTAATTTCTGATATGCTTTGTTCCTTGATTTCTGTTGCCCTCTCTGGTTCTTGGGAGAGTGTCCTGGCTGTGGCTTGCCTGGTAGGGAATGCTTCTGAAATCCTGCCAGATGTGGCTACTAGGGATTCCAGATACAATGTTTCTAGGTAGTGGGAGCTGCCACATTGGAATGGAGATGGGCCATGAAGGGAGGAGGGGAGCAAGGATCCACAAAAGGGAGGAAAACAGGGTGTTCCACAAATATCTGAAAGCAGGATTTTTGTCAGGACTGTCGGCTCCCCAGTAATGAGAAGAAGACTTATTAATCATGCATGCTTGGCCAATAGCTTAGGCTTGTTTCTAACTAGCACTTATAACTTAGATTAGCCCGTTTCTATACATTTACTTTCTGACTCCTGGCTTTATTCCCTCATTTCCATATTGCCAATCCTGCTTGCTCTGAGTTTCCTTTCCATCTCTCTGGTGACTCTGCCTTTCTTCTTCCCAGAGCTCTTTCTGTCCAGATGTCCCTCCTGCCTAGCTATTGGCCATTTAGCTTTTTAAGAAACCAACCACAGTGACATATCTTTATACAATGTAATCATATCTCAGAACAAATATCTGCTTTGTTCCCTGGGAATAGGAGCAGAGAGGGAGGGGAGACCACGGCTAGTAGTCGGCTGTGGAGCTGGGGGTGAGATTGCGTGATTGGATTTGGAAGAGAGGAGAGGAGATGTAAGTGGAGTTTTTAGTCCCAACCACTTGTTCCCAAATACCTGGAAGTCAGTTTTCAAATTACCACATGGATGCTTGTATTAATTATAAATGTTTAATTGATAGCTCATGTTTTTTATTAACCAGTTGATATTACCCCATTTCTGTTCATTTATATCTTGCCACATGCTCATAGTTTTACCTGTCCCCTAACATGTCTTTCTTCCTGGGCAGCTGGCTCGCATGTCCAGCCAGACTCTGCCCTTCTCCTTCCCAGCATTCTCAGTTTGGCTTTCCCGCCTAACTTCCTGCCTAGCGACAGGCCTGTCAGCTTTTTATTAACCAATGAGAGTATTGCATATTCCTAGTGCAGAAAAGAATTGTTCCAGAGCAAAGAGGGTGAGTGAAGACTGGAAGATCACCTACCTCATCTACTTACTTCTCTGGTATGCCTGGCTGGTGGGCTTTTAGGGAAGACATGCTGGAGTTGGGGACTGAGATAAAGGGATGAGTAAGGAGGGAGGAGATCTGTATAATCCACTAGAGATGAGGGCAGAGAGGAAGGGGAGGCTGCGGGAGGTGGGGGGGGGGTCTGCTACAGACCTAGTAATGAGATTGGGGATTAGATTTGGAAGTAAGTAGGGAGAAGTAAAGATACACGGTTAGAACCTACTTGTTTCTCTGGCTGGGGAGGCCTGCGGGTTCCCAGGGCTTCAAAAAATATGTTTAAGGAAGATTTTTTTTTTGGATGGTTAAATAATACACACACATGATATATGTTAATGTTTAGTTTCTGAGGAGCTTTTTTTGTTTTGTTTTGTTTTGGTTTTTGTTTGTTTTGTTTTGTTTTAAGATACCATTCTCAAGGGAGTGTTGTCTTATTTTTTCATGTAATGTCCTATATTTATAAATGTCCTGACCCGTCACCAAATGCCTTTTCCTTGCTTAGTTGTCTGAATGTAAACCTAACTATGCATGACATGGGAATGCAGAGTGACCCCTGCCTCTCCCAAACTATATGCTTGTGGATATTTCAGTGTGAAAGACTAATATCGTTTTAATCCCTTACCCACTTTAGAAAAATCAGTGAGTTAAAATTAGCAGGAAAAGTAAGACTGTTATATTGGTGCTTTTGATAACAGAATACAGATCTCCAGATTCAATGGATATACATGAGTGAAAGACATTTTTTGGTTAAACTACAAAATCAAAAAAATGAACAAAAAACAGTTGAGTTTGTTTCTGCTCAGCGTGCGTGTTTGTTGAATATCTGAACTGATACAACAGTATTAGCGGGTGTTTCAAGCTCTTCTTCTCTTTACCATTGACTCCATCCTCGAAAATTACTTATAGAGTACACTATATAAACTCCTCCCTGTTTTGTCACAGTTAAATCAGTAAAAAATGAAGCTATGTGACACCCATTAGTATCTAATCAGAACCTAGAGAGTTAATGATTTGAGAGTTTAAATAAACTCAGAATTAGGATGACACAATTTGGTTTTAAGCAAAGCATTACAAGTTTGGGTCCAGCAGGTATTCTACCTCGAAGCAGAAACACGATAACATTGTTTGTATCAGGAGGAATAACTCTGTTGTGTTTCCAGTTTTGTTAAATCCTGACACAGTTCAAATATGTTGAAACATTATTAATACCAGGAAGCAGACCGAGTGTGACAGGGTTCTGAGCTTTCTAGTCCCGCAAGCTGTATTATTATGAGGAAGTGCTCCTTCATTGGAAAACAACGGAAATGTAAATTGGACTGAAACACAGAAAGGGCTGTACTTGTCTGACAAGCAGAGGGTCTGGGCTGGGTTTCAGTCGCTTCTAGCATGCAAATGCAAGAGCTCTAATGATGGGATTGAGAATTATTCCTCGAGGACCACATGGTTTCACTTATACATATAGAATCTAAAAAGCAACGCTGTGGAACTAGTTAGGTGAGGCTGGGGTGAAGTGGGCATTCTCCTCTTTTCCCTTGGTACATACTGTCCGAAGCTAGCCAGCAGCATCCTCTGTAACCCTCCAGGAATTCCTCTCAGTCCAGCCATAGCCATCCTGAAAATCCCTGGGAAATGCAACCTGTTTCTGAAGGTGCTCCCCACCTTCCCTAGAGTTTCCCCTTGATACCATTCATGAAGTTTTCACTAGGGACTCTTGTCAGCGAGGGACATAGCCCTTTAGCTCTAACACTGAGATCACAGAAGGAACAGGTAAGGAGGGAGCTGTGCTGTGCCTGGGGCTCCCAGTTTCCCTCCTGTCCGCAGCTGCTCTGGAGTCCCACGTGGGCCTTGGCACAGCATCTCTTAGAAAAGAGATGGGGCGGTGCTGATGTCGTGGGTCAACTTTTGGCACCTGTAGCCATGGTTCTCACATTTGCCCTTGATGAGGCACTAGCTTGTCCAGGTTTCTCCTAACAAAGTGTTACAAGAGAGCCGGTATGTAGAGGAAATAAAACTGCCAAAGTGCTGTTAAGAATAACAAGAAAAGAAGCTGGTGTGTACTTGGGGAGAGGGGGGTGGGCGGTGACTGCCCTCCCTTTCCTTGTGTCTTCTGCAGGCCAGTCCCTGGCTCTGCAGCGCTGTGGCTCAAGCCCCAGGAGATGCACGATGTGCGGTTTTAAAACTGCTCATCTGGAAGAAATATTGACGAGTTTAAAGATCTGCCTCACAGTTCGAGGGGTGTTGCATAGATTACTCATGGGGCAACTGAGGGAATGAAGGAACTGAAACGGAAGAGCAAACTCCACTTCTTAAAGACAGAGACGGATGAACCTGTATGACTCTGCTAATTCTTTCATGCCTGAATTTACTGTGCTGAGAAAACTGCTGAAAGCCTGCTCTGGTGTTTTATTGATTAGGATCCTATTTAAACTCCACCTATTGACTTTCTTCCTCCATGCTCCCCCCCCCCCCCCCCACACACACACACAAACCCCTGTAGTGTCTGCACTACTGACTGGTCCACAAGCCAGGAACTGGGCTGGAGACTTAAAAACATACGCACACACAAACAGACAGAGACACAGGGATTCAGATCATCCTTGATACAAGAGTGCCAAAAATGCCCCCTTTATTATGCCCAGGGGCGGCTTACATAGGGATCCTTAACTGATAGCCATACCCCCAGCTCTCTGGATCTTTCAGCTGCAGGCCTCATCAGAGCCCATCCCCCTGGCATCAGGGTCTTGTGCTCAGAGCAGCTGCAGGCTACTCAGAGCAGAAGAAAACAATTTGTTTTCAAGCAATTCAGGGTCTGGTGGTCCACAGTTCCTAACACACCCAGTGGAAGGTTGAGGAAGATAACTCTGTCATTCCTAGTGCATTTCAAGCTCCTCCTTACTCTGATTTCTTATATTTACAGACCTACCTCTTTGAAGGATGTGAAATGGGCTCAGAAAAGGGAAAAACAAAAACAAATTAACAGACTAAACCCCACCTTTCCCGAGAACAGTGATTACGTGCTTGCTGTTGCTTGGCAGACTCGGAACTCCCAGCACCTTTTTTCTCTAAGCTTTTCCTTCATCCCCAGAAGGCAGGGATTAAGCCTAAGGGAAGCAAAGGCCTGGCCCAGGAAGCCTGTTTTTTCCTCCTCCGGCCTTCCCTTTGGTGACCTCAGTGTCTGCTTAGCAGTTCTCCTTTAGCCAGAAGCTTAGAGCCTTATCTTGTCACAACTAAAATTCCCTTTGTTCAGAAAATAGCCACTCAGGAAATGTAAAAATAGTAAAAGGCAAAGAGGAATGCCAGTCCCCGGGGAAGGGAAGGGAGCCTGGCAGGCTAAGACACCTTCAGTGTGCTGTGTCTTCCTCAGGCCTCTTCCCTCATCACATGAGATCTTCCCAAGATGCCTTGCCATTTTGTGATGTCTTAAACCAAAACAAATAGCCATGTAGCCTGCCATCAGACTATGGGAACGACAGCCACTGCTGTTACCCCTTTCCCCTCTCACCGGTAGGTAGATGGAACTCATTCAGTAAGAGAAACAGCTGGGCAGGTCGACCTGTGCTAAGTCACAGTAAGCCACAGGCCTCTGATTGCCCAGCACTGCCGTCCCCAGAGTGGCATTCACACCACACAAGAGGAAGACACATTGAATGGGGGGAGCAAATGAGTCATGACCACGAGGAAACCAGACTGGACGGTCCATGTTAACACACAACTGAGGAGCTGGGAGACCACTCAGCAGGAAAGCCGAAGATACTGAGCAGTTCTCTGATGGATGTAGGCATTTCCGGGAGCTCCGTCTTAACCCAGAAGCCTTGCAGTCTCTAGAATTTCAGTTACAAAGCAATTATCTCCAGGCTTATGGATAGGATATTACTTAAGACAGCCCTTAATTGGGACAATAGACAAAAGCAGTCATGTTAGCTAATACTACAACTGACATAAAATATGAGTCAAAGATGTTGCAATGTTGCTATATGCCATTGTTCTACATTTCTTTAGGAACTAGCGCTGAAAGAAAAATTGGGGTCCAGAAACGTTTGAGATACAATCCTTGGAAGCAGAGGCAAGGTCATAGGATGGAGAACAGGGAGGAGAAGTCAGGCAGTCAGGAAGTCAGGAGGAGAGCTCAGTACTACGGCAAATACTATGTAGGTATGCGGAGTATCCATCCTTCACTGTGTCTTAAGCTGCTCTAAGGAAGACCTAACTCCCTGGGGCTCCCAAGTAAGCTCTCCGGTAGAGAGATGCAAATGGAAGTCCAGTCATATCCCTTGAGACAGTGACATAGACTACTACAACCCCCTCGCCAGCAAAACAGATGTTCCCCTGATTATAGGTGTACAAAAAATATTATCCACCCTGGCTACTTTGAGGCTGACAGAGGAATCTCAACTTTAAGGCATACCTGGGCAGCTTGTGAGGCATTGTCTCAAAAGTAAAAAGGTGACTGGCGGTGGGGGGCAGCTCAGTAGTAAAGCACTTACTTATCTAAAAAGCTGGCACCCTAAATGCAGAAGAGAATAACCCAACCAGCCTCCAGTCTGCGAAAGAAGACACCCTCCATGGTCCAGGATAGCTGGATACCTGTTTCCTTCACCAGATACCTGATAAAAACCTGCCCTTTACATCTAACTTAAGAATTGCTGGAATTGGTTGCAATAGCAAAAACCTATAAACCCAAAATGATCTGAAAGCTTTGTAGGAGGAAAGTGGCATTTCCTGCTCAGCTTCAAGAACCCTACAGAGCAGGGTTCCCAAGAGGGACAGACAGAGTCTTATGACACTAGGAAGGTTCTAAGCCCCACATCAGAAAGCTTGGAAGAACACACGGTGGGGCCCACCTTTGTGCTGCAGAGTAGACAAAGACTGAATTAAGGAAAATAAAGCCTTTTCCCCTGCAAAGGCAGCATCCATCTTGACCCAGACATCATGGTCTAGGATCCAGAAGACTGCCTGCTGGGCATTATGGTCAGAATCACAGAGCAGCGCCACAAAGAGTGCATTCACGGACCACAGTAGAGCGTGCTCCCTGCCCTCTGAAGACCTCTGCTCAAAGGACAGATCTGCACTGGGGCAACCCTAGGCTCCACATGGAAGTCTAAGGATACATTTATAAAAGAAAGGGGACTGCGGATGATACTGCAGGTCAGGGTGCATGCCAAGCATTTGGGGGCCCTGGTCCTAGAGGAGAAAACAGAGAATCAGAAAGTGGTCCTTCCTTGTTTATATTATTTTTAGAAGGTATTTGTTTGGGGACACATATTTACTAAATCGCCCAAGCTGGTCTGGAGCCTGCTGTGGAGCACAGCTGGACTTAGATTCAGAGCAATCCTCCTGCCTCCACCTCCTGGCTACCGATATCACAAGTATGAGCCACCACTACTAGCTTTTAAACAAAAGATCTAATCTAGACCCTGTCTTTATCTCTCCATGTCAATTTAAAGGGACAGTTAGGTCTTCTTTAAGCCAAAGTTTATCTGTGGAGTTAAATCGCGAAAGCTTCTTCAACTTCTCAGAGTGGTGAGGAGTAAATAAATTCACGAATGTGAGAATGTTTTGAACAAGGGAAGGTGCTAAATCAAAGTTAGATGTCATTATTAAGAACTTTCACACCAACCACCTCCACGGGTACAACTTGACACTAGTGGGAAAACTGCAGAGCCGTAGAGAGCTGTGCAGCAGGGCCAGGGGCTGACCTAGGGAGACCCCGGAGAAGAGCACGCAAGCCCCTCCTGAGCATCGTCACACCACGTCTTAGCTTTGGGCATCCATCCACAGTTATGGTAAAAAGGCAGGCTTTTCAGTCCACAAGGAAGAGAATAGATGATCCTTTTCAATTTAAGATAAAGTAAGAATGGATGAGAACATGGGTAGAACATACTAAATACAGGATTGGAAAAATCTGGATAGACATTAAGAAGTCAGAAAAGCTCACCTTACTATACAGAATCTGAGGTGGTTAGCATATGCTATAGGAAAATCCACGGCCAAGTAGAAAACAGGAGAAACATTAAATGATTATTTCTGGAAGCAGACAAATAGATGTGGGTGAGCCATGAGATGTCAGCACCATCTGCACTTTCCCTGAGAGGAGCTAGCAGAATCCTCAAGGGTCATAGCACCGGGAATCAACCTAAGCCAAGAAATAGCATCTCACTGCTGGGCTTGAAAGTGATTTAAGGAGGTGTTAAGCCCTTGGGCAGGAAGTGTTCCAATGACCTTTGCTATCATTACACAGAGAGTGAGGATTGAATGATGATGAATGGTTTCTCAGCCACCTAATCCCAGTGACATCCAGACAAATGGGTGCCAGAGGCTACCTAATTGGCATTTGGCACAGCAGAATGTGGTTGGTGCCCATGCTAACTGGCAGACACATTGTCCAGTTTGCCCATCTCAACTGTTCGACGACACATGTGGACCATCTGTCTCCCAAAGCAAAATGTCCCGGTGTGGAACAGCTTTGAAGATATTTGCATGTATTTGGCTTTTCTTACCCTTTTCAAGCTAACCTGAATAGCCTCTGCAAATCCCACAAACCATGTCACCTCCTGCTTAGCATGTCCATTGTCCGTTGTTGACATAACACATTTTCTATTGTATTTTATTTTTCTTTTCCTAAATGTAAGAAACATGGGCTGCAGGAAGAAAATGCTGGAGGACACCTCTAAATTGCATGCAGAGATTAGAGCCTAATTTAAGTCTGGAAAAGAATTTTGGAGCTTGATAGACAAATTCAAATCAGAGAGGCTAATCCTCACACCTCTGCCAGATGGGTCATTTATCTGCCAAAGCCCGGGCTTCTTTGAACAAAGAGATTAAAGTAACACATTTTAGAGAGATAAGTGAATCATTGGAAAGGCTCTTCCTGATCACATTCGGGGCTATTTTTAGGACTGGTGCAGTGTAGCAAGATTGAAGCCAACCGTCTTCAGTTGGCAAAATGTCCCCTTCTCTGTGGTCCCATGGCCCTTACTCAGGACAATGTTAGGAGAGATAGATGGGTGGATAGATACGATCGGTCTCATCGGCTCCGTCTGTCTTTTCATTGCCCCAGCACGAGCTACCAGGTCAGTTTCCACACTTGCCAGACCAGTTGTTTCCGACTCAGCCTCAGTTTACCAAGCTCAAAATGAGCCACTCTCTCAAAAAAATGCCTGGGCCTGGCATGTGGTCCATTCTCAGAGTGGTAAGTAGCTCATATTATTACCAGTGTTATTACTGTTTACTTTCTGTTACTAGACCATGGGCCTTGTCTTTTACAGTATTACGACATAGCCAGTCCACCTAAGGCATAAATCCTCTGTGTTCTATCCTGTCTTGAGCAAGTCCCTTCCTTCAGATTTCATGTCTATAAAGCAGGCATGTGAGTTTTCACCATGCACGGTGGCAGTGAGGCTGGGCTGAGTTCATTCTGCATATGGTAAGGGCCATGAATGATTTGTTAAGCAGCATACGGGAAACCAATCAAACTGTCGGACCAATTCAAAGGCTATTTTTCCTCCTTCTCGACCCTGCCTGTGCTTACTACATATTAGATTTTCTTTCAAGTCACAATCCATTATCGAAAAAGAAAATCTGTGCATAGAAACATGCCGGCCATATTTTCTATGCTGAAAACTCCTGGTTCACGAGCAACTCCACATCTGTTGGTAATGCCACAAAGGGAAGATTTCCTGGATAAGCATCTGCATTAGTTACTTACTCCATTGTTGTGACAAAATATTTGGCAGAAGCGACTTAGAAGGAAGCGTTTATTCTGGCTCCCAGCTTGAGGACACTCTCCATCATGGTGAGGCAGGCCTGGCAGTGAGAACAGTTTCGGTGGTTCTGGCTGGAATGGCTCGAGCATGAAGCAGCTGCCCACTGTGCACCCAAAGTCACAAATCAGAAAGACACATGCTAGGCTCAGCTCCCTTTCCCCTTTCCCCTTTTGTTCCCTACGGAACTGCATCCCATGCAATGATGCCACCCCCATCAAGTGTGGGTCAGTCTTCTTTAGTTAAACTTCTATGTCAAGACTCCCACATATCCAGCTGGGTGTGACTTTCCTAAGTGATTTTTAAAACCAGTAGATCCGACAGTGAAGGTTCGTGAGTTTATCCCTTGTCAACTTGACAACCAGCTTCATCACCTTTAAATCCTAATATTCCACTCCTGGACCTCAAAGACTCATGTCCAGCTGACAAAGCAAAAAGGAATTCACCCCAACTTCGCAAGTCCCCCGTGGTCTTTCCCAGTTTCAACACTGTTTTAAAGTCAGCCAGGCATGGTGGTTCACACCTTTAATTCCAGCACTTGGGAGGCAGAGGCAAGTGGATCTTTGAGTTGAGGCCACCCTGGTGTACATAGTGAGTTCTAGGACAGCCAAGGCTACATAGAGAGACCTTGTCTCAAACAAGCACACACACACACACACACACACACACACACACACACCAAAGCCTCTCCTAAGACTCATGACATTCTCTTAATTATAAACCCTTGTAACATTTTTTTAAAGTCACGTGCTTCCAAAATATAATAGTACAGAATAAAAATTCTCATCCAAAAGGACGGAAGAGACCAAAGAAAGACTGAAACCCAATAGGGAAAACACCAAATTCGTCAGCTTCCTATTCGATATCTGAGATCGTGGTGGCATTATACGGGCTCCAACAGCCTTAGCTGGATCTGTCCTTCGAATGCTGCTGCCTACAGCTCATCTGTTCTCTCTTGAATTGTACCTCCTCTGGATCCTAGGCAGACATCAATACTTCTGTCACCCCCAATATCCTGGAATCTCTATTGTCACATAAGTCTCATTTTCGCTGGCTCCTACAATGGCATCTCACAGCCTTCTTGCAGGAAATCCAATCCTACCACATTATTTCTTGACCTCAGTGGCCTTCTGGAATCTTGGTCAAGTCTCCATGGCTCTTTCCTTCTTGTGTCTCTCACATGCCTTCAAAGTCAGCACCCTGTGGACCACTCTGCCAAGGCCCATTGCCCACTTGAAGCACTATGTGGCTCTGCCACCGCTATCATGCCCTCTGTACATTTTGGCAGCCAAATATAGACGAAAAAGAAACCACATCCTTAAGTGGTTGATTCTGAGTAGAGAACATGGTCTGTGATGTTCTTTCTTCTATCTCTTCTTTCTCAAATGAATGTGTGTGTTTCCAAGTCTTGATCTCAGAGCACCTCGCCTAGAGGTCAGGACAGAACCCCCAGGTTCTCTTTCATGGTGATGATCCCTTTAAGAATTATAGTTACCTTCTCCCCACCTACCTTGTCCAACTTTAAGCTTGCTAATGCTCCTTTCCTACCTAAATTGCTCATTTTTCATATCTTTCTGTTCCCTCTCCCTCTGAGCTAAGAACAGTGAGTGACATGTACCATGTACAACTTGAATGTTACATTGACTTAAATTTTCCTTTCTGAAAAAATTTAGTCCGTGCCCATTGAATCTGGCTTCATTCAAGTTAAGTTTTCAGGGCATGGCAGCCTGTATGTAGGCTCTTTGCCAGAATAAAGCAAATATGGCCTCTAGTCCACTCTCCACTGTATTCCTAATTCTACTTGGAAAAGTGGTGAGCACAGTCTCCACTCCGCCACTCTCAGCATATTCTGAGCTTCCACACTTGCTCCAGAATAGCCCCTAAGCTCTGTTGACAACATTGTCCGCTCTACAGTCCAAATTCTGTATTCCTCCTATGAATCACATGACCAGATGTATCATGGCCATCACCCTGGTCCTGGTACTTATTTTCTGTATTGGTGACTTTTCTCATTTTTGTGATGAAGTGCCTGACAAGGACAACATAAGGAAGGGTTTATTTTGGCGCATGATTTAATTGTCTAGTTTATCATATTGGTGGCCCTACCAGCCCTAGCTGTGGTATCGGGAGCATGAAGTAGCTAATCATACAGAAGATAGTCAGGAAGCAAGATGAGATGATGCTGGTGCTTACCTCTCTTTTCCTTTCAATCTGGACCCATGGAAAGATGCCACAGATTCAGGTGGCTCTTCCTTCCTCAGTTAAACTTCCATGGAAACATCTTCACAGTCACACTCAGAGGTGTTCTAGGTGACTCTAAGTCCTGGGTTGTTAACAGTGAAATTTAACAATCAGAAGCTAGGTGTGGTGGCACATGCCTTCAATCTTAGCACTTAGGCAGAAGCAAGCAGATCTTTGTGAGTTCAAGGCCAGTCGCATCTACACAGCAAGTTCCAAGACAGCCTGGGCTACATAGAGAGACAGTGTCTTAAAAAAATAAAATTAAGCATGTAAATTTAAAAAATGCATATTGAGTGACAAAGAGATGACTGAAGGACTCTGTGGGCATCTGACTAATATGTAATGAATTCTATTCAGAGATTAGCGTTTCGTCACGCAGTATATATTTTCTCCATCACTGGGTCATCTCATTCATGCAGAGGATAATGGAGGTATGGTATTGGACCCATTGCTGTGCTCATAAATTTCATTATAAATGAGAAGCATCCACTTGTGCTATATGGTCATACTGAAAGCCATATGCATAAGCTTTTAAGTATGAAATTATAGTCTATGGATTTCTTTCAGATATGCTTTTTACTTCTGACATTAATAGGAAATTCTCCCAGAGCAAAGGTCATTAAGAAGAATATGCATTGATGGATCCCTAGCTTGCCATGAGCAGTGTAATGGAGTGCACTGAACCCTTTTACCTTTTAAGGACTGGCTTACCATTTTCTCAATTGTATTCCCTTTTCTATTGTTTTGATGGCCTTTGATACCAACATGTCTAGGACTTGTTGTATTATGAAGGAGAAGCCAGATTTGGTATAATAGTGCCCCAAAACAATTAGAAAATGTACCATCCCTCCCTTTCCAAGGGCAAAAGGTAGCATGTTTTGTTGTTTCCTATTTTGGAAGAAGCTTAGAGGGTCAGACTTTTGGAAGTTAAGAGAGAATATCCAGCTACAATAGGACTTAGCGTACAAATGAGTTCAAAGCCTTACAATTTGTCACTGGAATTTCCTTATGATTTTTTAGATAATTGGATAAATTCTTCAGCTCTATTTTGAACTCAAGTTGTGACCTGACATGAGAGGTAAAAGAAATTCAATTATAAATGTGTATATGATTTCCTGATTGACATCTCAAGGGTTCCTCCTATGCTGTCCTGAAGGAAGGTGGACATCAAGGACCAGCTTGCTTCAGTAATCATTTCGTTAGAAACTGAGAGAGTTGAGAGTACCTTTCGCCCCCAACCACACCTGCTGTACACAAACGCCCCTGTGAGGTTGGCAAGAGAAGTCATGAGGCCCAAACAACTTCCCAGTTGCCAGTTTAGACAGTGTCTGTCACTCTTGACTGCATGCTACTGGGAGAAACAGCAAGAAAAACCACAGACAAATTATCCGTATAGTGCCACCTATCGTGAGATGTTAGTCACTGCGTATGTTCCACTGCAAAAAGAAAAAGCAAAGGCCACACTAAGTACCTGGCAAAATAGAAGACCTAAAAAAAAAAAAAAAAAAATCCCTTACTGTATGAATCACTTTCTTCTATAATTACTAAAAATGTTATCTTATGTAATCAACTTTATCTAAACTACTAGAATATATGTATCATAATAGAAACCTCTTAGAACTTCAAGGTAAACATAATGGCATGAACATATTTATCTAATTAAGTTACCTTGAGTCTACACTAAAACTGCATTGAGACAATTTTGCAGATGTGATCTAGAAAAGGTTTGAACTAAGAAGATAAGCAATTCCCTTAGAAAGTTAGCTGTATGCTTACAGCTGTAATAGATCCTAAATCAATCAAGTGACATGCTAGGAACCATTCTGAGTTACTCCATAGGAACTTTTAAAATCTCAGGAATTGAAGATGCTGCGTTTATCCAGAAGGAGGAGTACCAATAGAGACTAGAATGGAGTTTGGCAGCTGTTGGAATGTAGTCAGAATTCCTACCTGAGAAAGGAGCAGACTAAGGGAAGATGACTCAGAATAGGTGAAGGCCAAGTAACCATGTTGAAAATAAGGTCCTAGAGTGTGCCCGTGTGTGGTTTCTCCACATTGGCCTAGAACACTGGCACTGAACTTTAAATCTTCATGCAACAGATTAGACAGGGAACCCAAATATGAGTGTTCACTTCTAGAGAGAAGACAAAAGCAGATCCTTCTGCCATGATGCCTCATCTGTCTCGCAGTTCTCAAAGGGACTCATCAAAGCTCACAAATAATCCAGAGTTTTTCATTCTGTCAATTAGAAAATATAAATAAACTGTATTTACTAAGTATAGGAGGAGAACTTCTTTTAAAGTATGGATCAGGGAGACAGTAACAGCAGAAAAAGATAACTATATGGCAAGAAATAATTACATGTATAGATACCATTTTACCCTTAGAAAAGTAACAAATACATTTATCTTTGCAATAAGAACAGATGTCATTTCCCATAGGAAAATCAGATACCAAAAATTGACTCTTGGATATTAAAAAAAGAGCATAAAAGAAGCAAAACACTGAAGAGATGGAAATAGAATTGAAGAAATAGCTGAGTAAAACAAACGTGAAAATTATATAAATATATATGTTTAAGATGCCTTAAAGTATTAAAGCTTAGAAAATAATATTCTAGAAAGAAGACGGCATCATAAAAATAAATTTATAAAGTTTATCTCAAACAGGCTAATAACTTTCAGACCAAAACAAAGAGTAAAGACAAATCATGGTAAGATTTTAATAAATTTTGGTCAAAGATACTAAAAACGTCTAGAGAAACAAAAGAAAAATAGACCGTATAGCTGTTTTTAAGATGGTGAATTAGAAAGACTCAAGTATTTCCAACATACATGCTGGAAATCAAAAGACACTGCAAAAACTTTATAAAGAAAAAGAAAAAATCTACCAAGAATGCTATACCCAACTAAACTAGGAACTACATGTACAATTGAATATAAATTATTTTCCGACATGCAAAGTACAGGAAATTCAATACCCTGAAATCTTTCATCAGGAAGCTACTGACAAATGTGCTACAACTAAAATGAAATATATATTCATGAAATAGCAAGGCATAGTATGTGAAAAATAAGAGAGATTAAGAAACGAAGTAAAAGGAAGCTGGCAGTGGTGGTGCAGGCCTTTAATCCCAGCACTGGAGAAGCAGAGGTGGCCAGGTCTCTGTGAGTTTGAGGCTAACAAGAGCTAGCGAGGCCAGCCTGGGCTACAAGAGCTAGTTCCCGGATAGGTTCCAAAGCTACACAGAGAAAACCTGTCTCAGAAAAACAAAACAAAAGAATAAAAGTAAAAGGAATAGGAATTCATCAGTTTCAATTGGGTATGTCAGAAGGCTCCAAGAAAGACTTCAAGACAATGTTCCTCCTTTCATCGCTTGCTGAAGGTTAATATTCAGGAGGATGCCTATATGTTTTTCTTTGGGTTCTCCTTATTTAGCTTCTCTAGGATCCCTAATTATAGGCTCAATGTCCTTGATTTATGGCTAGAAACCAAATATGAGTGAGTAAATCCCATGTTCCTCTTTTTGGGTCTGGCTTACCTCACTCAGGATAGTGTTTTCTATTTCCATCCATTTGCATGCAAAATTCAAGAAGTCCTTGTTTTTTATTGCTGAGTAGTACTCTAATATGTATATATTCCATACTTTCTTCATCCGTTCTTCCACTGAAGGGCATCAAGGTTGTTTCCAGGTTCTGGCAAAAGCCTGGGATAAAACTGGACTCTCTGAACATAGCGGACAATGAGGACTACTGAGAACTCAAGAACAATGGCAATGGGTTTCTGATCCCACTGCACGCACTGGCTTTGTGGGAGCCTAGGCAGTTTGGATGCTCAACTTACTAGACCTGGATGGAGGTGGGGGTTCCTTGGACTTCCCACAGGACAGGGAACCCTGATTGCTTTTCGGGCTGAGGTGGGGGACTTAATTGGGGGAGGGGGAGGGAAATGGGAGGCAGTGGCGGGGAAGAGACAGAAATCTTTAATAAATAAATAAATTTAAAAAAATAATTATTCATTAAAAAAAAGACAATGTTCCTGACAACGCACTTACATTTGAACGCATTACAATGAGGTTTAGGTAAAGGATAGAGAGTTGATGTTGGCTTAGATACATTTGCAAAGAAATTAGCAAATGATATGTCATGTATTAAACTCAAGGGAAGTTACGAGTTGAGCAAGGTAATTGTTGGTTCACTATATGACTTGGTTCTAAATAGGATGCATAGCCATGATAATATTACCTTTGAATATAGTAACCTCATATGTGGTGAGAGAGTAGATATAAGATGGAATGACACTCTCTTCTTTCATGATGGGAAGTAAAAAATAAAACAGTGAACAACAAGAACCAGAAATGAATAGACATAGAAGCATCACTGAAAGATTGGAAAGTTTTTTATCCTAATCAAGGAGAAATTGGGGAGCCTGTTTCTACTCACCTGAAGACAAGTCATTGTGAAAAGCAGCTTTAGAAGTGCTATGAATTTAGAAATGTACTCTTGGCTTCTAGGCCATTCTGGTATTTGCCCCACATCTTCTTGCAACTCTGTGTATGCATCAGGAGCAAAATACACAGGTGACTTCTTGGTACTCCTTGGAGAGTCTGTTTACATCTACACTCAGTCTCCCCTCATGTCTTTTCTCCTAGCTCAGTATACTGGTAATCAAAATTGACCAGTTTTTCCCCATCTCATGCTAGACCTATGCAGCAGAATAGTGGCCATGTTTTTCGGAATTGTTTTATATATGTGTGTACTTTTGCCTACATGTATATCTGTACACCACATCCTTGCCTGGTGCCCACGGAGGCTAGAAGAGAGTATTAGATTTCCCCAGAACTGGTGTTACAGATGGCTGAGAGCTGCCCTGTGGGTGCTGGAAATGGAACCCGGGTCCTCTTGCAAGAGCAGATAGTGTTCTTAAACACTGAACATCTCTTCCTGCCCAAAATGTGGTTTTAAGTTTTGAAGGGCCAAGAATTGATGGACATATCCTGATTTCTCCCACTGCAGGGCACATAGAGGTGGGCCCTTGATAAAAATGTTTGTTGATAGCCGTAAGCAAAGAGGGCCCTAGTTTCCATGTGGATTCTAGACATCTTACTCTTTATGGATAGACTTGAGGTGCAAATACCTTTTTCTAGATGCCTGGAACAGAAGAAACATTCCAGAACATTTTATTAGAGATAGTCTGTGTGTGCTAATAAGAACCTGATATTGGAGAACGAGTCAAAAAGCTCTTCTATGTTACAATTTTCCATTTTCCAGAGTTTCTTTTCACAAGCATCCTCCTTTGCCCTTGTCCCTCAAGACCAGTGGAATAGCCTCAGATGATGCCTTTACCCTGTGGCTCTTCCAGGGGCTTCCATGCATTATACAGATGAAGTACAGGCTGCCGAGTGCCGCAGGCTCACTGCAGGGGTTTCAAACACCTCTGAAAGTCTTCAAAGTGTCACAGATGAGTTTTGAGTTTGTGTCTTCCCTATTAGACACGAAGATATCAGCAAAATGACAGCCACTGTCTATCCCAAGGACGAGAGAGGGTCAGGAAGAATGAGTGGATGATACATAACCATGACATCACTGCAAAACCACGTGACATTTGAGAGTTTATGACAATATTTTACTGACCTTTAAGTGGCCTATTGGGTACCATCATCTGGTCAAGTCGCTTTCCTCTGGGGTCTCTTCAAAGATGCTTCCGCTCTAGTGAAGTCAGCCCTGCTCTTCCTTTCTGTAAGACCCTGTTTTGTTTTGTTTTTCTTTGAACCTGGAGTTTCTTCTGCAGAGCTTCACAGGACAATGTTACTGCATTTTCCCAAGGACTTGTGTTTCCCAGTGTTGGCTCCAAATGGTATAATAGTTAGTATGTGTTCTCATAAAGACCTTAAGGTGTATCATGTGACCAGCATGGACAATGGAAAGCAAACCGGTCTCTCTATTCAGAGAATATGTCAGGGAATTTATTTTTAGCCTTTGCCATCTGGTCTTACCCTTTAAACCCCATTTGATTCTTATTCCAGAAAACTTTATGGTCCATTGTTCCCCATTGTAGACTGGTGTTTTGTAATCCTTCTGATGTGGGACTTTAAAAAAAAAAAAATTGGCTAGCGATCCATAATTTATTGGCCCGCTTGAATTCACAGAACTTAAAAGCTTGAAGAAAAGTCTTAAAGGGGCCTGTGACTGGCTTGCCCTTGCCTTGCGGCTGGCAGGAATGTGGAAGCTGGACTCTTCTCTGTTATGACCTTGTTTAGAAAAACAGTGTATTTCCATTTGGTTGGTTATTTGGATGGTTTGGGTTCTGCTTTGCCTTTCTTTTGTTTTATTACATTTATGTGTGTGCATGTGTATGTGTGTAGGAACATTAGAAGTCAGAGGGCAACTCTGTTGCCATGCGTATCCTAGGGCTCAAACTCATTTCAGGCACCTAGCAAACCTTTCCCCACTGGCTGATCTCACAGGCTCCTGTTTCATTTTGTTTGTTGTTTCATGTTTTGCTCTGCTTTTGCAGTGCTGGGGACTGAACTCACAGCCTCACAGCCTTGGACATGTTAGATCAATGCTCTCCCACTGAATTACAATGTCGAGCTCCAACCTATGTCAGTTCCCAAGATTTTCCATCGTCTGCGCTCCTCCATGGACTAGGAAAATAAACGGAAGTTTTTCATAGTGAAAGACTTTTTTTTTTTAAAAAAAAAATGCTTATACTTTCCAGTCAATGGCAACGGCATCCTCCACTGTGGTTTACATGGGAGCAATGAAAATCTAAGGCCCTTTCTCTGCCCCCACACTTTGACCAGTCAAAAGCACCTTTCACACACTGTACAGACTGTGAAATATATTTTGAAATTGAACTCCTGACCTTTAACTGACTCACCTTCTATAGTGCGCGCGGACTGACCCTAATTTTCACAGTGACATCTCTTGACTTTGCCGTACCTCTCCCCATTCACTTGGGGCATCAAAAGTGTTGAACACTTGCTCCTGTAGTTAGCAGATAGAGCTCTGAAGGGACAAGTGTCTGATCACCTGCATCTTCGCCATGTTTTGTCTGACCACTCTGCAAACCTCCACGGCGTTCTTATTCAAATTTAGATTCATGTCATCCAGCAAGATGGCTCAGCAGGAAAAATCACTCCCCTACTGCAAGCCCGCCTTCTTCAGCTTGATTCCTAGCACCCTCGATGGAAGAAGAGAACCAAATCCTGCGGCACGCTTGTGCCCATGCCTACATTCATACACGTGCATATTCACTAATAATCACGAGTAAAATTATAAAATAAAGTTACATAACTTTCTTCCCTGGGTTTTGTTGTTGTTGTTGTTGTTTACTATCAATAATCTTCAAAAGTACTAACTTATCTAAACTCCTAAATTGTTTTCTGCCTGTGGTCTGTTTTAAATATTAAGTTAAGGGTCTGGAGTCAAAGCTCATTGGTTCAGTGCCTGTTTAAAACCGGTCAGGCTCTTGATTCAATGTTAAGCACCAAAAGAGGAAAAAAACCAAATTAAAATATTTGATTTCTGTGAAATATTAAAGGGAGAAGAGATGATCTAAAAGGTTGACATGCAGATCCTTAACTAGGTTTGTATTTAGTTCAGCAGTTTTGTCCATGTCTCTATTTAATTTTGGTCTTTGATTTGTTTTTGTTGACAAAGCTAGAATGCTTGCTTAGCATGTGTGAGGTGCTATATTCAGTTCTCAGCATGAAAACTTATTTTTTAAAAAAAGTAAAGACGCATATTTGTTTATCTGTGTATTTAGTTATGACTGGTGTTAGATAAATTGTTGAACTGGTAGAAGGTGAAGAGAGAAAAAAGAAAGAGAAAGAGGAAGGAAGGATGGAGTCTAGGTGGAGTAATATTTAACAAGTTGGAATAATCACAAAAACCTAGAAAATGGGGAAAAAATTGATTCTCTTACTAAATTTTGCCTCAAGAGTTTTATACTTCAAAATATTTTTTCAACCATCTGTAGAAGTAGCTTTGTCACTAAGCTGACTGGTTCATTAATGAGATTCATGATCAGTCCAGAGGGATGTATGCATTCTATCTACCAAGGAATGTTTAACAGAAGGCTCCAGTGGCAGATGGTCTTTCTGATGACCGTGTGACCAGGATGGTTGCTATATTAAGTGATGGCTATTTGGATGTATAGATGATGGTCTCTGTTGAGACTGATCACACACAAGTATAGCCTGCAGGTGGGTAGCTGCTGTAGGTCTCAGGAATGCCAACTAAAGCCTTTATATCAATATTTTTCATCTCTAATTAAGAGACTTTCTTGGAACTTCTTCCTTTTATCATTATGGAAACTATCAATCTCGTATTGGAGTGTACTTTTAGCAGTTGTTGCTTCAAATATTTGTTTCTATTTGAATGTTTGCTTAGGAAGATGTTTCTTTCCGTCTGGCAAAACGGTTTAGCTGGTCCTTGCTGATGAAGCCTGGTGGCCTGTGTCTATCCCCTGGAACTCAAGTAAAGATAGCAAAAAAGAAATTGTGCCCTCACACCCCCATGTTCCAAGGCATATGCCCCCATCCACCCACTTCATGGATGCACACAGACAGCAATGAGAATGATGGTGATGAATAAAAATATAAAGAAAATGTTTCTTCTATGCAATAGCCACTCTCTTTTAGAGAGCCAATAGTCAAGCTTCTGTTTCTTTAGTCATTCATTCATTCCTGAATGATGTTAACAATGATTTAGCTGTGCTATTCCCAGGACTTTGGTATCAGTTATCTTGAAAAATACACTCTATGTGAAACAAATTTAGTGTGGTAATATGCCATGGTTAATTCTGCCATTTCTTCATGGTACACCTAAAGAAGTTTAGTGGTCTGCATTAAAAGCCTTCATGACATGTATACTCTGATTTGACAGCTCTGTTCCTGCCAGTGCAGTCTGCAGAAGGAATTACATATATGTATAAAGATATACCTGCTGTAGCATTTAGTCCAGTGTCATTTATACTTGGAAATATTTAAAACAAATTTAATAACCAATAATAACAGATTTGCTTAATCTTTATTATATGTTTTTTGTTTTTTGGGGTTTTTTTTTTTCTGAGACAGGGTTTCTCTGTGGTTTTGGAGCCTGTCCTGGAACTAGCTCTTGTAGACCAGTCTGGTCTCGAACTCACAGAGATCCGCCTGCTTCTGCCTCCCAAGTGCTGGGATTAAAGGCGTGTGCCACCACAGCCCGGCATGTTTATGTTTTATAATTTATAAAGTAGCAGATGTTTCATGAGTTCAAGTTAAGCACTGATCTTAGAGAATTTACTTTGTGATGAAAATATTTATAATGTATTGTTTATTTAATTCAGAACAAATTACTGTCCTATATTATATATGTGTATATACATTTGCACACTGTTAAAATACACACACACAACTTTTTGATGACACATGGCAAAGGTCCCAAAGTATGTTCTTCTGAAGGAATGCTTGCATGCATTTGGACAAGCTTTTTTTTTTTCCTTTCTGCTTACCCCAGAGCCAAAACTTCTTCAGTGAAGATTAGCACGTTGAAATTAACACAAGACCCTTCCAACAAGGAGCTAAGATACGCCACCCCCAACCTTTACTGACACCACCTTCATTTCCCATTTATTTGCTGTTATCTTGAAGCTTCAACTATCAAAGTGGACAAACGCACTGTGGTGAAGGCTCTCTGTGGGCCTATCAGGCTGCTGAGCTGGAAATGAAGGATTATCTCAGTCCTTGTAAGGCAGCTTCAAACGGCACTAAATATGTGTAATTTCTGCCTGCCAGCGACACCTCAGTAATGCTGAAAGAAAAGGACGGTCTCAATACTTAGTTAGAGCTACCTCAGAAAGTTGGAAGAAAAAAAATTCTGAGTGGAATCACTAAGTGAAATACATATTTTTCTATCCGAAGTAAACTTGTAAAGAAAATTCAGAGCCCCTCCTCTCTGAGTGATCTCAGTTTGCTACAGAAAGCAAAGGTCATTTGTTGTTGTTTCTTATATTGTGTAAGAGATAAAATGATTTGAACCCTTAAAGTAGAAATATTTGTTCATAATTTTTATTATAAAAATAAAAGCAATATATGTTCTTAATGGGAAATTTGGAAAACCATCTCAAGGTGATTTACCCAGAGTTAACCTTTCTTTTTTGTGTTTGTTTTTTCTTTTGTTTTGAGGCAGAGTTTCTGTGTGTAGTCCTGCCTGTCCGAGAACTGGCTCTGTAGACCTTGAACTTAACCTTGGCCTTAAACTCAGAGATTCGCCTGCCTCTGCCTCCCGAATGCTGGGATTAAAGTCTTGTACCACCACTGCCTGGCAAACCTTTCTTTTTAAATTCATGAACTGTATGTTCACTATTACATTAAAAAGAGAGAACTTGTGTTTAAATCCTCTGAAAAGCTGAGGAGGCATCAGAATAGCTGCATCTTTCCTTTATGTATATGGGGTTGATGGTACAGCGTGATCCTAGACAAGTGTGTGTCTGTATTACGACAAAACTGTGTCTGCAGTCTTCTCCTTGGATGCTGCAGAGCTTGTTTAGCGTGGACCAGGAGATCGGAGTGGGTTGACCCCGCCAGTATCAGGATGCTGAGCCACTCACGTGCCTCTCGATCCGTTTTCTCCAGGGCAGATGTCAGTGGATGGATTCATGCGCTACTTGAGCGGAGAAGAAAACGGAGTCGTTTCACCTGAGAAACTGGATTTGAACGAAGACATGTCTCAGCCCCTGTCTCACTATTTCATCAATTCCTCACACAACACCTACCTCACAGGTACGATGCGGTCGGCTTCTAACAGTTAGACGGCTAGCCCTACCAGATTTTACTCTCTAGTGACTGTTGATGGGAAGCAAACGTTTCCTTTGCCCTAGGCAATGTCTCTGGGGACTTGGGTTGCCATACTGACTTCCCCAGCTCGAAGCCATCCTGTGTGTATTTGTGAAGCTGTTTCCTCGCCTCTCCACAGTTTGTGTTGTTTTCAAATCTCCCAGCTAGACTGTACTGGCCGGCACCTGATGTTTTCTGACCCATGGGATTTTGTATAATAAGATTGAGAGTGCAGTGAATTTTCAGGCATTTCCAGAAGGAATAAGGCCCACAGTGCTTTCTTAGTATGAGGGAGGCTTGCTCCATACCCGACACCACAATAAAAATAAATAAATAAATAAATAAAAATAAAAAGAGGAGGAGGAGGAGAAAAAAAACTACTTAAAAAAAAAAGAACTTAATCCAAGACACCACTTACAGTGAGTCTTGTTTTTATCACATACTAAGGACAAGATTAAAAAAGAAATATGTGTCTGAATTTTGTACATGTGGATTATCTTTCTGGCCTGGAAGTTGTTTTAGTGCCAAATGGCAATCCCTCAGTGCAGAAAACCGTCTAGCATTTGTGTGTATATCCATTACTCCCCCACGTGTCTGGGCTCTCCTTTTCACCACGCTGAAATAGTTCACTTTTTATCTGTCCACGTATTCTACGAATGTGTGGTTTTCCTTTAAAACCCTGTTCTTTACCTACAGCCATCCTGCTTTCTCCCTCCAGTGCTAGGTCGCCTTTTATGGATGACAGATCCTTGAATTCCTGCAGGCTCACCCTGTTCTCTGTCCAGAGAGTCAGACCTCATCCCTCCATCCTGCCCCTCACCCCGCCCAATCCGGACAATGAGCCCTGGTCCCTTTCTGTTGGAAACAAGGTACTTTAATAACAGTGTAGACCCTGTGCGATAAGGCATTTTTTCCAAACTATTTCAGTGACAAGTTCTAGGAAAGTCTACAAAAGAAACTTTTTATTTTTGCTTCTTAGGACTTGGTTCACAAAGGTATTTCTACTTCTATCTTCCAACTTAAATTTTTAACTCTACAGCTGTGTCTATTAGTAATTTTAGTATGTAACAAATTACATATAATTACTAACAACCCAAATAATATGCAGTTATTATTGTAATATATTGTGTTACATTGTAACATCACAATAACAGTTATGGGAAAATTATTGTCTTGAAATACAATAGAATTGTGTTTTGAAACACAAACAGCACTGAATACAAAGAATATAGTTTAAAATTCCCTTGATGGTTTCTTTTTATAAATTGCACTTCAGCAATGATTTTTCATGCAGATTAATTTCTTGGCAGTCATTAATATCCTCCTCCCTCAGTATAACTCTGTTCCCTGATCATAGAGGAATCAAGTTCCTTTATGCTAAGGCTGGTGCACAGGTTTCAAGAAAAAAAATCAGAAAACAGAGCTTCTTATTTGTGTAGCTACATCATTCGTGGGTGTGTACCTGAAGAAATCCAATTTAGCTTTCAAGAGAAGTTCCTGGACATCCATGTGTGTTGGGGCACTTTCCCGTAGCCAGGATGTGGACCCAGCCTCACTAAAACAAACAGTGTCTAAACACAATGGAGTACAGTGACTGTGAAGAAGAACAGAGTGTGTGCCATTCTTCAGGAAAATGAAAAGAACTAGAGATCACCAGGAACCCTAAGCAAAATCCACACTCTAAAAATGTGTGCCTGGAGACGGATGAGGCACTGTTCTGGGAACTGAAAGGGGACCAGTGGGAGGAGAAGGAGAAAGAGGACAATAGGGGGTGAGTGGGACAAATAAGATCAAAGTACATCACAAACGCGTGTGAAACTTTCATAAGGAAGCCCATTGTTTTTGTACAGTGGTTGTTCACTAATAAAAACTAGCTAGGATACTTGCATACTAATGCATATTTGCAATGCTTAGATGCTAGGAAATAGAAGGACTCACGTTTTCCACCTGTTCTACTAGGCATGCAACCCAGGGCATCTCAAGGTAGGCAAATGTTCTAGTAGTAAGTGACATGCCCAGCCTGCTGACTGTTTACTGGAAAAAGAGTTCAAGCCGGCATCTTCACATTTCTGCATCTAATTTGCATAACGTGATGTGTGATTATTGCGTCTCGCTATTTGGGTTCTAGTAACATCGGTGGACACGTTTCCAGAAATGCAGATTCTAAACCGCGAGAGCCGCTAACTGCTGTCGTGGTCCTGAGTAGTCGACTTGGTTTTCTTGCTCTGTCTTTTGAGCTGCTATTGTGCTGTGGTCTGCATTACACAGATTTGAATTAGATCAAATCAATTCTCACCATATTACACTTTCCTAGTTCAAAGTATTCGCTTTCCTATGGGGAAATAGAGAAGAACTCGACATAATCAGTAGGAGAGGGGAAAGGAGGGAAGGGAGGGAAAGGAGAGAGGGAAGGAAGGAAGGAACGAAGGAAGGAAGGAAGGAAGGAAGGAAGGATAGATTTCTATAGGCTTTCAAGGTTTTGTTTGAAAAGTCCTTTTTTGACTTATGGGTCAAAACATGCCTTTACTTCATAAGGCTGCTGCTTTATTTACACACAAAGTGAATATAATACTCCTATTTCCCAGAGACCTTTAAATAAATATGACTGTCTCGGTAATAAAAATTCAAACTCTCGCAAATCATTTAAATGTGCACTAAAATAGAAAATATATATAATCAAAGCCTAATGCAGAATCCAATTAAATTTAAAAATCAATGGCTAAGAAATAAATGAGATTGTAAACATGGATTGCAGCCCCTTGCCTGTCTGCTATCTTGGATTCTTTTCAGGTGCATAACCATGCTTTAGATCCATTTCTAGAACAAACGGAAACTCCAGAAATCTTATTTCATAGGAGTATGCAGTAGCCTAAGGAGGGTTCTACTCATTCACATGAGCCTAAGCAATGCTGGGCTCAAGCAGAGGGCGGCACCAGGGGGGCTGTGTTCTGGTTAGAGGAGTCACCCAGGTGACACAAATCTTGGCCACCCTGTCACCACTCTGCTCTTCTTGGAGAATTGTAAGAACTTGTATTTCTGAGGCGCTTCACTCTCAACCCAAACAAGAAGAACTTCAAAACCTGGCTGTTGGGAGCCTAGGCAGTTTGGATGCTCACCTTACTAGACCTGGATGGAGGTGGGTAGTCCTTGGACTTCCCACAGGGCAGGGAACCCTGATTGCTCTTCGGGCTGATGAGGGAGGGGGACTTGATTGGGGGAGGGGGAGGGAAATGGGAGGCGGTGGCGGAGAGCAGGCAGAAATCTTTAATAAATAAATTAATTAATTAAAAAAATAAGAGAAACACACACAAAAAAACCTGATTTTTTTTATTCCCTTTACAGGGAATACAAAAATTAAATATATACAGCCTGAGGAATGAATCTGTTTGGTATTCTCTTATTTGTGTCTTCTCTATCCCTGTTACTGCCCCCTCATTAAACATGAAGATGGACCCAAAAGGAAAAATACATACATAGGATGAGCTTGTTATTAATGACAACAGTTACTTTTGAGAATTTTGGGCAGTCTTGGCAGTGTACCTTTAGTAATTATGTTTAAGTTACTGTCTCTCTCTCTCTGAGGAATCTATCCAAGTGGCTCAAAGAGGGGGAGGGAGGAAAGCCTCTCTCCAGGAGGAACACTATATAATCGTTTCAACTGGCAACATAGCTGGCTCATAAAATTTTCTGAGCTCCAAAAATCTGGAAGATACTGGTTCTATATAAAGGCAGCTATGTTCTGTATCATTGCCTGATTAATACCCTTGTCTCACGTAGAACAAAATGCAAGATTTGAGATTTAATGTTGAAAAATATTATAAATTACTTGTCCCAATAATCTGATTAATTGAATTATCTCCTTGAAGATCTCAGATCATTATTCTCTTCTCCTATATACTTCCTTGGCTGCAGAAAAAGCCTAGCCGTTCCCTTATGAACCAACCACTATTCAGCTCAAGCTGAGTGTCACCCGTTCCCGTCGTTTATCTCTCTCCCCTTTACTAGACTGGGGCGTGTACAAGCTTTCATCATTTTTGTTCAATTTAAATTATATACAGTCCTAAGAAAATTGAGTAGTAGCATAAACTTAGAAAATAAATAAGCCCTGCTTGAATTTACCTTTAAATGGCACTCTTACATTAATTCCTTTATAAAATGAAGATAAATTCAAACAGCAAAGGTCCTTGTGGCTGAACATGATTGGATGCCATCTACATGACCCAAAGAGTGAGGAATTTAGACCTCGTGCAGCAAAACATCAGCTGCTGAGGCTTGCCTCAATCAGGAATCCATGAACGACATCAGGTTCTCAGGTACGCTCCCTGTCTTTTGGGACTAAGGAATTCAGGTTGATTGTGCAACCTAAGCATGGCTTTCTATAACCATTATCCATACCTACTTCTGTGTGAAAGCCCCAGATGGATTCCTTTTTATAAGAGTCACGTTTCTAGAGGTTGCCTAAGCCACTCCTCCAGCCCCATTCAGTATTCTTTCCATTATTCTTATCATGTATAGTCAGCAGAGACCACGCTGACTACCTCCATGGGCATGGAGTTGCCATGACAGCATGAGAAGATTCTAGATTTATTTTCCAGGGCTGGGAGGAGACCCTTAAGCCTATTGAAACCTAATATAATGTTCTCTTGGAAAGCGGAAATAGAAAGAGGAGAAAGAAAGTATAGGATTATGATGATAGTTTAAACTGCCTGCTAAACAGGAACCGTTATTATTCATATTTCACTCCCCTGTCGGGTGATAAAGTTATGGATGTGCCTTATATTTGTATTCCCGGTAACCATTACTTTCCACAGAGAGCATGTTTGGGAAAAATATATATATAAAATATATATATACACAGACTTGCTGCTGATACTTCTGTCAATAATAAGGCTTAGAGGTGAAACTGATTTTCTTAGGAGAGGGAATGGCTTTGCCTTTGTACCTTCAATACTTTCTCAGTTAGGCATTTAAGATCACTGGAATCTATAATCAAGAGGGTGTTGTGTTTTCAGTGGGACAACAGTGAATTCAATGCATTCTTGGTAACCTAGATTGCTCTCCTAGGTGCAGCTGTGAGATCATAGACCCTGAAAGAGCATCACAGAATTGAAAGTTGGCAAAAAATAGTGCCCATCTCCATTTATTGAAGGTGACAATGTTCACAGAAGGAAAACCCCAAGTTGACAGGGACATCACATTTTGAGAGCATAGCACTTTGAAGGGAGACATCAAAACATTGATAAATGTGAAGGTAGATGGCTACCTGCCGGGCTTTAAAGCGTGAGAAATTCTTCAGAAGGTTGGATTAGTAGTGAAGCTGTTAATTCCCAGTTACTGGTCTTTTCTCTCCCTGGGTGCCTCAGTAATCAGAGTCAAGGCTCCAGTGATTGTAACCAGCATTGCCACCAATGACAGGGAGCAGGGGAGCACTGCGGGCTGACTCGAGGCACCATTATCCAACTGTCTGGAATAGAGCTGCAGCTTGGAGTTCAGTCTGAATTGGAAAGAGGGTTCTTGATCAGGCAGAGATGATATCAAGGAGCAGCTTTAGAAATGCCAAGGCTCAAGTGATGTAGGACAGAGCCCCAGTCCTTAGCCCCAGTCGTATGCAAATATAGTGGGAGAGTGCAGTATTTGAAAGAGAAGTAAGGAATTTCAGGGACGAAAGTAAACTTAAGACTTTAGGGAGAAATGGAGAAGAATGGAAATTATAACACAACTAAGAAACATAATAGGAATTCCAAGACAAGGGACAGTGGGGATATGGATTTTCTCCAAAATATGCTTTCTTGGCATAAAAATAGACAGGAGGACCGATGGAACCCAATCAAAGACTCTGATATTAATCCACACACCTATGAACACCTGATTTTTGACAAAGAAGCAAAAAAATATAAAATGGAAAAAAAGCATATTTAACAAATGGTGCTGGCAAAATTGGATATCAACATGTAGAAGAATGAAAATAGATCCATATCTATCGCCATGCACAAAACTCAAGTTCATGTGGATCAAAGACCTCAACATAAAGCCAGGCACACTGAACCTCATAGAAGAGAAAGTGGGAAGTACCCTTGAACACATCGGCACAGGAGATTACTTCGTAAATATAACCCCAGCAGTACTGAAACTGAGAGAAACAATTAATAAATGGGACCACCTGAAACTGAAAAGCTTCTGTAAAGCAAAGGACATGGGCAACAAGACAAAACGACAGCCTATGGAATGGGAAAAGATCTTCACTAACCCCACATCAGACAGAGGGTTGATTTCCAAAATATACAAAGAATTCAAAAAATTGGTCATCAAAAGAACAAATAACCCAACAAGGACAATGGCACTGGGTTTTGATCCTACTTCATGTTCTGGCTTTGTGGGAGCCTAGCCAGTTTGGATGTTCACCTTCCTAGACCAGGACGGAGCGGGGAGGACTTTGGACTTTCCACAGGGCAGGGAACCCTGACTGCTCTTCAGACTTGAGAGGGAGGGGGAGAGGAGTGGGGGGACGGGAAGAGGAGTGGGGGGACGGGGAGAGGAGTGGGAGGCTGGGAGGAGGCGGAAATTTTTTTTTCTCAATAAAAAAAAAATAAAATAAAAAAAAATAATGGAGTACAGACCTAAACAGAGAACTCTGAACAAAGGAATCTAAAATGGCTGAAAGGAAATTTTCAACATCCTTAGTCATCAGAGAAATGCAAATCAAAACAACTCTGAGATCCCATCTTACATCTGTAAGAATGGCCAAGATCAAAAACACTGATGGCCACTTATGCGGGAGAGGTTGTGGGGTAAAGGGAACACTCCTGCATTGCTGGTAGGAGTGCAAGCTGGTACAGCCCCTTTGCATATCTGTATGGTGATTTCTCAGAAAATTATGAAACAACCTTCCTCAAGACCCAGCAATACCACTTTTGGGTATATACCTGAAGGATGCTCAATCATACCACAAGGACATGTGTGCCCAACTATGTTCATAGCAGCATTGTTTGTCATAGCCAGAACCTGCAAACAACCTAAATGCCACTCAACAGAAAAATGGATAAGGAAAATGTGGTACATTTACACATTGGAGTACTAAACAACAGAGAAAAATAATGGCATCTTGAAATTTGCGGGCAAATGGATGGATCTAGAAAACATCATATTGAGTGAGGTAATCCAAACGCAGCAAGACAATTATCACATGTACTCACTCATGAGTGGTTTTTAGACATAAAGCAAAGAAAACCAGCCCACAAATCACAATCCCAGAAAACCTAGACAACAGTGAGGGCCCTAAGAGAGACATGTATGGATCTAATCTACATGGGAAGTAGTAAAAGACAAAATCTCCTGAGTAAATTGGGAGCATGGGAACCATGGGAGAGGGTTGAAAGGGAGAGGAGAGGTAGGGAGGGAAGCAAAGAAAAATGTATAGCTCAATAAAATCAATAAAAAATATTCTTTGGGACACTTTATTTCTTATAAAAATTGTTCATTTCATGAAGGAGCAAGAGGGCATTTGCAGGCTGTAGGTGCTGGATGGCAAACACGGTCTTTAATGTTTTCAGATTTTTTCATCTTGCAAAACCCACACTTTTCATAAAGTATTCAATTCCTTCTAACTGCTCTTTAAATGACGAATGCATTTGTAAGCCAGTTCACAGAAATGTCTCTAAACGTCCTTTGAATCAATTATGACAGAGCACTCCAGTTTTGCTTAGTTACTATCAACATAAAATAGCTTCTCTGCTTTTGAAGGAGACGAGAAAACAGTTTATCATGAACCAGGTATGAGTAACCGAGGAATAGAGATCCAGGTTACCCTGGATGATATGTTCCACTACAGAAGAGGCTGTGTGAAGTTTGGTAGTTGTCACCAAAGCAAAGGAAAGTATTAATAAGCACATGTACCGATTTCAAGGACATTGATGGGAACCTAATGGGGCAGGGTGCAGTAAGGGTCCAGAGATCATCTCATGGAATTCTTTGCATTCAGGTTGGTGAAGGCTGGAGGTCTGGAGATACTGCTATCAACTAGTTATAGCTTGTGAGGTCTGATAGGGAAGGGAAGGGAACTGAAACCAGTCCTAGGACCCTTGGGAAACAGAGGCAGGAAGACTGGAATCAGAGCTACATAGTATGATCCCTCTAACACATGCACACATACACGTCCACACACACACACATACACACATACACATGCAGTCACAGTAAAGGTAACTGGCTACCAAAGGGCCTAAAATAGCCCATGATAATTTTAACTTTCATCTTATAATGGTCCATCTTGCCAGGTCATGGCATGTATGGTCAGCCAAGAACAAGCTCTCTGCAGCATCTTGTTGTATCAAAAATGTTGGGGTACTTTACCTAGGGTGGTGTTCCCAGGGTCATCAGGGTTAGTTCTCGGGGTTCTTGGTCATGTTAATAATGGAATTTAAGAATGGACTCAGAAGAAAGCATGTAAGGACAGATTTATTAGAGTTTAAGTCAACAACAACCCAGCAGTAAGAACAAGCAAGCTGTCAATTTCATCAGCTGCCCTCAAAGAGGGAGGTGAAGAAGAGGAAGAAGAGAGAAAAATACTCGCAGGGAACCACATTGGGGTGAAGGAAGCAGGTGAGTTAACTTCTATAACAAAGGAGAGAGCAAGCTCAGAGTGCCCTAGAGAACATGCCCAGGTTTGCCAACTGAGATCAAAAGAAGAAAACAGGAAAGTTACACTTCAGAAAAGTAGGCAGGCTTAACAAAGTCCTGACCACGTAGATAGAAATTGCACACTGTGTCATGGTGTTGGTGCCCTACTGACACATCACCCACAACCCCCAGACAGCCATCTTCAGTTTCCTGTGGCTGTGGTGAGTTGCTCTGGCACGAACAGCTTAAAGGAGAAAGGGTTTATTCTGAGTCGCAGATCAAGGGCACAGTTAATCATGGTAGGGAAATTGGGTGATAGAAACTTGAAGCAGTTGGTCCCATGGCAACCACAATCAGGACAAGAGGGACAGAATTCAGAGTGCCGCTCAGCTCCCTTTATTCTGGGATCCCAGCCTGGAGATGATGTTGTATTATTCAGGATTCTCTAAAGTAACAGAACTTATAGTGGAAAAATGTGTGTGTGTGTGTGTGTGTGTGTGTGTGTGTGTGTGTGTGTGTCTATAGAGGACTTCTAGAGCCGCTCAGCCTGTGGGCATGTCTATGGGAGACTGTCTAAACATTCAAATATATATACTTATAGGCTGTGGTCCAGCCAACCAAATGACTGCCTATGACAGAAGGTCCAAGAATCCAACAGTTGTTCATGTGTCTGGATTTGTCAGCTGATCTTCAATATACACCAGAATGCCAACGAAATAGGCTCTATTGCCAATGAAGGAATGGACTCTAAAAAGGGCAGGGAGTGGCTGGCAAAGAGAGACAGCTTCCCTCTTCCATGACCTTATATAGGCTTCAGCAAAAGGTGTGGCTCAGATTAGAGGTGGGTCTTCCTACCTCAAAAAATCTGGATTAAAGATGTATCTTCCGCCTCAGAGATCCAGATTAGAAGTGAGTCTTCCCACTCCAAATGATTCAGTTAAGCACAGGTGTACCCAGCCACTTTGGGGTTTTAATTAATTCCAGATGTCATCAGGTTGACAACCAAAAATGTCCATCGCAGATGCTATGCACAGTAGGACAGTAGGTGGGTCTTCTCACCTCAGTTAACAGAATGAAGATAATCTCCCACAGCCGTGCCCAGGGCTCCATCCCCCAGGTGAGCCTATAGTCTATAAACTTGGCAGTGAACCCTAGCCATCACAGTACCAGTACATGTACAGATCTGTTCTTTTCTTTTATATGAATGCTGTTTTGTGCAGGAACAAACCTTTGGATGAATGAATCTTACGATTATTTCAGTTCTTCGCTTCCCATAGTTCAGAAGTTTAGGAAGAACAACAGTGTTAATTTTCACTCCTCCCACCCTTCTCCTTTATGCAGCCGTCTTGGGGACAGTTTTGCAGTGACAATAAACTTTGAGGCAATCATAAATGGCAAATTGATTATCCAACATCAGGAGTTTTCCAGGTTCTATTATCAGCATTTTTTTTTTGTCTTTGCAAAAAGACATTTGTGTGTTTAAATGCCCTAATTTTTCTAGGAAAGAAAAGTGATTATGCAAATGTACTTAACCAGCCTTTCAGCGCCTTTGCTAGAGCTGTATAGCGCTGAGGAGCACCGTCTTTTGTTATGCTGATGGCTGGGTATTGTGCCATGCATATAAAATAAAATTAAGCCAGTTGGCCTAATCCCATTTTCTTTCCCCTGTGTGTCTCCACAGGGCAGATGTTGTCCATTTCAAAGTCATTTTGGCAGTTTTTATCCACAAGTCATCCTTCAATTGGCTATAAAAAGAAGATCCAAAAGAGCAAAGGAGAGAAAACCTGTCTGTTTAGCCCACTGCTAAAGAGGGAGAGGCAGGAGGGATTTTAATTTGAGGCTAGCCTAGACTACAGGGTGAGACTGTGACTCTAAATAAATAAAAACAAGTAAATAACTAAATAAAACATGTAAGTTTGTGACGTATTGATCAAAGAAACTTCAATTTGTCTGTTTGATAAAAGACTTGTTCCAAAATGTATCCATTATTAATCTTTTAAAAACAATTCTGTCTAGTACTTGGTAGCTTCCAGGACTAGAGAGATGGTTCCAAGGTTAAGAACACTTGTCTTCTAGAGGACTGGGTTCAGGTCCCAGTACATGCATGGCAACTCATACTCCACCGCCATAACTAGTTTGGGGGGGTTGATACCACCTTCTACCCTCTGCAAAGTCACCACTTGTACAGTGCATACACATCGCCATTAAATGAATGAATAACTATCTTTTAGATTAGTGACTTTCTTTAACTTCTTAAGGGAAAAAAGAAGTTCTGTCTATTGTCCATCAGTGCCATGGCTTTATCACAATTTCATAACTTCGTGACAGAGATCTTACTCAGGCTTCCTGTCATGAGTCTCTTTCCACAGAAACATAGACAATCATGTTTGTGTCTCGCACAGGACCCAAAACTCTTAAATCACAATCAGTTCGCAAGCTACATCAGTTTTGTTGGCTGCAGCTAGTCTGGCAAGTAGTCTGAATTTGCTGGCGATGGCTGGACACTGACCATCAGCACGCCTTAGTCCAGCCTTCACTACTGATACTGGCTCTCCTGTCACACACTACCCTTTCCACAGTAAATCTATCTGTGCACATGTGCATATGGAGGTTACAGAATGGCCACATGGGCGTGAAGAGCCTTCAGTAGAGTTCAAGGCATTCAGAGGACCTTATTAAGAGGCAGAAGCAAGAGGCTGATAGAAATGCAAAGAGAGTCTATATGGGAGTTAGGTAGCAAACCCTGTTGAAGGTGTGCCGGGGGTGCTGATGTAGAGTCAAGCACAGAGTCAGAGGGAACCCAGGTTAGTCAAGCTGCACAGGTGAGATGCAGGGCCATGGAGGCCATAGAGATAAAGCACAGGACCCAGTCCATATGAATGGGCACATGGCAAGTCAGATAGGCTGTCTCAGTCATGGAGACTGAGCCAAGCTGAAGCCCCTGAGAGAGTTGAGTGTTCTCTGCCAGTCTCTTCCTGGAGCATACACCAAGTTAGGTTCGAAGGGTCTATAGGCAAAATATTCTGTCCCACCAGCCAGCTCCCAAATAACCACACAGAGACTTCTTATTAGTTATAAAAGCGTGGCTGATAGATTAGACTTGTTTCTATCTAGCTTTTATAACTTAAATTAACCCATTCCTATTTGTGTGCTGCCATGTGACTCATGGCTGATTACCTCATGTTGTATGCATCCTGATTCCTCTGATTTTGCCCTTCTTCATCCCAGTGCTCTCTCCCTGTCCCTCAAGTATTGCCTAACCTCTTCCTGCCTAGGTATTGGCCATTGAGCTCTTTATTAAACCAATGAGAGCAACATATTTTCACAGTCTTCAAAAAGATTGTTCCACATCAAAGATTACTGTCATCGTGGTGTTAGGTGTCCACCTTTTGATGAAGCCCAAGCCTTGTATTCTTTTCTCAGTCTTGTGTGTCCAATTGATCCTGGTATCTGGTTTTACTCTTATAGATTTGATACACACATCTGCTTATGGGTCCCGATTCATGGTAATAAACTCATAGGGCAGCACCCTTTTCACAGTCAAGAATAACTTGTATATTATGCTCTGCTTCATGAAGTTGGACACATGGTAGTAGCCACGTGCCAGTCAAGATACAGAGACATTCTTCCTCTGCATCTGTACTCAAACTGGAGTCAAAGGCTGTTTGTAATTGGAGTCTTTCAGAACAAGACAACCTGAAGCCAACGTTTTAGACAGTATGCAGTAAGCATAGAACGGAGTACACTCTGATCTCACCAGTTCCCCTCAGGTCCTCAAACCAGGTGACCTTTGTCAAAAGAATTCAGACAAGAAAGACACTCAGAAAACAATATGGAAGATGGGTGGAGCTTATTACAAAGTGAAGAAGAAAGGGCCAAAGGAAGCACTTTCCTGCAGGGAAGGAGTAGTTAATCAGACCGACCCAGGTACTAATCTCCATTTTTAAGTATATTTTGTATTGCTTTCTAAAATCTCTGGAAGAAACAGCTTGCCTTGGGGGTGTTTTCTGTTCAGGTGATTGACATGGCCACTTGAGTTCATTCTGAAGGGAGAGACTAGTTATGTCTTTCTTCTGGAAAGCCTCTGACCACATAGTAATCCTATGATAATTTGGGTGGTTCAGAAAGTTTTATCTCCACCCAGGGTCAAATATTTGACTAATAATTAATTCTTTCGACCAAAACAAAGTGGGGGGTGGGATCACATACTAGAGCAGACTTAAAAAAAACAAAACTAAAGAAAGAAAAAACAAAAAGTACACCTATACAAATAATAGCCATATTTTACTAGGAGGAAATAGCCCCGCCTCAAAGTGCCTTCACAAAGCCTGCTACCCCCTCCTTTTTCCTTTTGTCCGACCTGTAGTTATTATTTATTGTGGTATTTTAAAGTGTCGAGGGGCAGTTGTGACGTTTTCTCCTTCTTCCACATGGTATTCCAAATCCAGAAGGGATTTGTTGTCATACTTCCCCTCCCTCAGAATCAATTGCGTTTAACAAGGACATGGAAGGTCGCGTTCAAAACTAAGTACGAGAACGCTGGTGGAGACTGCTCACTCCTACCTAGCTATGCAGCAGCTTCCCTAGGTTCCTTTGGCTCTGCTCACAAATACCAATTTTATCAAGTTTCCCTAGTATTCTTTTTGTTGCTTGCACTGTTGGTGTTGGCTACACAAAACACAATCGTTGGTGCTTCCTTTGTTTCTTCTACGACCTTCGTATTTTTAGCTCTCAACACTTAGGACTTGATCAATTTTGCATTAATTTAGTCTATGTGGTGTGAAATAGGGATGTTTGTTTTGGCATGTGACTGTCCTATTGCCTCAGGTCAACTCATTGAACACACTAATTTTTCTGTACTGAGTTTTACTGGCTACATTGTTGAAAGTCAGGGAGCGAGCGATGAACTGAAGGTTTATTTCTAAGCTTTCATTTCTTTTGTATTTACCCGTGTACTCTTCCTATAGTGTTGCCATGCTGTCTTGATTACTATAACTTGGTAGTAAGTTCTAAAATTGGAAAGTGTGATTTTTTCCAACTTCGTTTATATTTTTCAAGATTCCGTTGGCTAATTAATCCCACCACCACCACCAATATTGCCATATGATGCTTGGGTCAGAATATCAATTTCTGTAGCCATATTTCTGTTGGACTTAATATGAATTAATACTGTACACCAGTTTAGGGAGTGCTGCCATCTTTGCTTACTAAGTATCTTCTATGAACAAAACTGTGTATCTATGTATTCCCCATGGAAACTTGGGTAACTCAACTGTTCTGTGCCTCTTTCATTATCTGGAGTGGATTCTGTTTCTTATAAAATAGTTATACCAGACAGTTGATTTCTTTCAAGACTAACTGTTGACTATAAAGGTCTGTAGTTGGCTTCCAGTAAGCAGATACTCAGTATGTGTCATTGTTACTATTACAACACCTTTCCCTCTCCTCTCCTGTCCTCTCTTCTCCTCCCAACCCACACTAGGGAGCCCTGATGCCACCTGGGCAACTCCGGTGCTTTGTTCGCCAAAAGAGCTTTTGATGAAGCCTGCATCCCATATTTTCCTTGACTCAAAGGATTCTGGGGTTTATTTTGCAGCTGGCCAGTTGGCTGGGAACTCCTCTGTAGAGATGTATCGCCAGGTGCTTCTGTCTGGATGTCGCTGCGTGGAGCTGGACTGCTGGAAGGGAAGGACTGCAGAGGAAGAGCCTGTCATCACCCATGGATTCACCATGACAACAGAAATATCCTTCAAGGTAGAGTGAACCCAGTTTCCAAAAGCTTGGCGACCTGGCCCTATGGGGGAGGGGGGGAAAGCTTTCTCAGATAATGTCTGGGTATTCCAATGAAGTTCACAGGTTGGGAATGATCTCCATGTTTAATTCAGAAGCCAAAATGCAACAGTCTATCCTACTAACCAAATTATAAAGTTACTGACTTAGGAAAGGAAATATCAAATAAATATCCAAAATATCCCCAAATCCAAACTTTTTGTACATAATATTTGTGATAAACTTTCCGGTTTCAAAACATTTGGGATTTCAGAGTTTTAGAGGCAAAATGAGAAGCATATAAGCGTCCTAATCTATGATGCTACGATTAAAACTAGAAACCTCTGATGGTGAGTGACTAGTAATAAGTATATTTATTTATTTATCTAACTATTTATTTATTTATGGTCTTTTGAGAGAGGGTTTCTCTGTAGCTTTGGAGCCTGTCCTGGAACTAGCTCTTGTAGACCAGGCTGGCCTCGAACTCATAGATCCACCTACCTCTGCCTCCCAAGTGCTGGAATTAAAGGCATGCACTACCACCGCCTGGCTAATAAGTGTATATTTTTTTTTTGCTCATGAATGGAGCAGGTTTATGTCATGGGAAACTGTAGTGTCTTGGTGAATATTTGTTATGGAGAGCTGACAGTACAGATTTTGATTGGGTTATTTGGAACAGGCTTTGAAAAAGTTGGGTTGCCCTGTGGTAAGCTGGCTGTTGTTGGAAGCAGAAATAATCCTATGGTTGTGTCTTTGTAAGTCATGTTGTCTGTGCTGACATGGGGTTCTCACCACTTCGGAGGAAAATCAGGCAAGAGGAACTGGAAAGTAAGAGTTGTGTTTCTAGGCGAGGTGTGTGACCTGCATTACCGGAGTTTCTAGGCAAGGCCCTGGGACCTGAGTTACCTGTGTTTCTAGACATGGCCCTGGGACATGGGTTACCTATGTCTTTAGGATTATCCCTGGGACCTGGCTTACCTGTATCTCTAGGCATGGCTCTGGGACCTGGGTTACCTGTGTTTCTAGGCATGGCCCTGTGAACTGGGTTACCTATGTCTCTGGTCAGAAGTAGCTCAAGCATAAACTCTTGCCCTAGTTAGACGAAAGTATGCAGCATCAGTGTGTGAGTCACTGAGATGATGGGGGCAAGGTCACTGAAAATGAGAGGGGAATGTCACATATGGAGTTAGTGAAACATCAGTATCACTGGAAATGGAAGCAAAGCCTTGGATCAAAAAGACAGTGAACCACACTTTCTCAGTCTTTTCTGTGCCATGGAAGACTCGAGGAAAGGTAGAAAGGGGTTCAGCTATCTTGGGGAAAGTGGGATTTTTTAGATTGAAATGTAGGGAAATTAGTCTTAACCCTGAGCACTTTGGATACAGCTAAATAAAACATGTGGAACAGCAAATAAGACACCGGGTTTTCAGGCCAAATTCTAGTCAGAGAAATGAATTTTTCTGATCTAAGCTGCTGTGCTGGGCTCCAACAGTGTGTTCTATGCCATCAATGTCATTACCAATGTGTGTAGGATGCGCTCTCTGTGGAATATGGTGGTGTTGTTTTTAAGACAGGATCTGTGCACCCTAAACTGGTCTTGAACCCCAGCTCGTGCCTCTGCTTGTGTCTCTAGAATGTAGCATTCCAGACACGTGCCTGCACACCCAATAAGTTAGCCCCTGTTTAGTTCCAGTCTCACGTAATTGGGCTCGGAAAGAAAAAGTGGGGCCCAGAGCCAGAGAGAAGAGGCTGGGAATAGCCACTATGCCATAGCTTCCTCCGAGTAGTGAAGGTGGAGAGGGTCCTAGCCTTGGCAGGAGTGGGGATGACTTGGCACTACCCTTGAGTTGATAGAAGACTCACCTACCACCCTATCTATGCCCACTTCTATCCCTTAGAGTCCCTTGAGAGTTGCAATACTGTTTTCTTAGGGTTTAGTCTACAAAATGTTTTGAGATCCTGGGAACAGAATAAACATCTAGTCCATTCTATGGCTTATTTCTTTTGACCAGAGCCTTGGCTTCCCAGCCTTAGCTGCCAGGTCACGTGAAGTGACTGACTCTTCCTGTGCATTTGACCTACAAGTGGTTCTTCAGTCACACCTGTGAGCTCCTGGTCCCTGCTTGTTGAGTGTCCCTGTCTGAACCCCTGCAGCCAGCTTCTCGACCATGTCCAAATATTGTCAGCGTTAGAGGCTTAAGACTATATCCCTTGGCCTGCTGGTGGATAGGGTGGGTAACCAGGGTGGCCAGAGAGGGCCCAGGTAGATCCTCCAGACCCCTACCCCTACGCTCTTGCTCATGCAAGTTGGAAAGACATGGACATGGGGGCTAGGATGGGTAGTGGAAATGCTGACCTGAATTGTAGAAAAGTTCAATAGCAGAATTTTTTTTTTTTTCTCCAGGCGCCAGGTGAGGAAGTTGCTGAGGATGTCAGATTTGGGCTCTTCACTAAGAGCCCCTCAAGTGCAGTGCAGGACCCATGTGAAGGGCTCCTAAGCCTGGTGCTTAGAGACCCCTCTTCCCTCAGACAAATCCAGTCCCTGCTCTACGCAATTGTAGTGTGCATTCCCAGAGCCCATGAGTAAGACAACTTTGTAATGGAACAAGGGATGGGGCCTTCCACTCGCCATTGTCTCCTCCTCAAATTGATCCTTGCCACTTAACTGTGTCATTCACTCAACTCACGCTATAACAAGGACTTTATGAGCCTCTTGCTGTTCCCTGACCCTACCAGGCAGGCTGTGTCACCGCACAGGTTGTACTGAAGTTCTTGGCTTACTTCTTTGAAGTGCTCTCAAACGTCACTCCAGTAAATGACTTCGAGGGCATCTCTATTTCATACTACTACTAGGGGTGACCCCATACCATTCAGAATGAAATTCTCATTACCCCCTCACTCTGTATTTTTAAATTTCCATGTGGTATCCAGTCACCTTGCGACAGTCTGCTTAACTTCATCACTGCATTTACGTAATCCCCACAAAGGCAGGGTCCTTCATTCTGTGAGCCGAGCCCATCTTGCTACAGTGCATTGAATTAAACTTGACTCAGAGATGGTGATCAATAGAGATCTGGAGTTCTGCCATCCTAGAACAATCAAAGGGCAGCCTCCCTTTCATGTCCATCACCTTTCCTCTGTCCATTATGTAAGAAAAATCTGCCTCTCCACTGTCTCGTGTGAAATTCCACGGGTAGCAGCATGTTGGTGGGCAGCGAACATCCCTTCCACTGTTTCCTGTGCCTTTGGAACTGACTTCCCCAGTGTGACTGGACTGCACCTGACAGTTCAGTGCACAATGAACGCAGCAGCCTCCATGCAAAGCTTGCCACTTGGGTGTCACAGCGTTTATCTGCCCTGAGTTTATGTGTTCCTGAGCACTGCCACATGATGGAACTCACAAAGCAAGTGTTCCCGTTGATATATGATACCTGCTTATTGTGTGGACAAAAACAACATGTTACACCCTAGGGAGAGGGAGGATGCTGTAAGTCAGCCTCTTTCTGCCAGCCTTGGAGTTGTGGCCCTGGCTCTACTCCTTGTCCCCCACTGCTTTGTTCCTGTTTTTATGCCACCTGCCCTGGTCTTTCTGACGGCTGTCCTCGAAATTCACCTTTCTGTCTCCCTCTCCCCATTCACACTCGGCCTCTGTCCTCTTTACCTAGGATGACCACCACACTTCCCACTCCATCCCAGGACTTTTCTCCCCTCAGGCAGCTACATTTGACCAGCCATTAAATGGAACAGAATGGAGAAAGGCACGTGATGGAAATGGATGAAATGGTCAACCCAAGCACTTCTAAAAATAAGGCTTCATTTTTCGGAAATAATTTAGGGTATAATTTTATATGGCTCCACCAACGTCCACCTATCTAAATTCCCACTGCTCCTGTCTGTCAAGGGCAAAGGCATCCAAGGGAAGTTTTCCCAGTGGAAGTTAGTCATTGACCTCTGTGTTCAGTAGGTGTGGTGGTTTCAAAGAAAATGACCCCCAAAAGGAATGGCACACTATTGGGGCCATGTGGCTTTGTTGGAGTAGGTGTGGTCTTGAAGGAACTGTGTCACTGTGGAGGTGGGCTCTGAGCTCTCACCTATGCTCAAGCCACACCCAGTGATTCACTCTACTTCTTGTTGCCTGCATAGTCTTGGAGGAATAGGAAGCAAAGGTACAGGAAAGGTCTTTAACGCCCATGCCACTAATGTAGCATGTATGAAAGAGCGAAGCTTAAAAGCCATTGCTAGTTTTCTGACCCTTACAAAATATTTTGAAACATTAAAAAAAAAAGAACAAAATTCCCCTTAAGAGGACTTAGAGAATTTTCAGTTGTGACCAACTTAAAATATTAGACAAAATTCAGTAAAGTCGTGTTTGATATGAACATTTGAAAGAGTGTTTTAAGCAGTAGTTAAAAGTATTGTAGAGTTGGAGGAGAACTGGGCAGAAAGAGGAGATAGGAAGATGGGTGAGAAGGAGAATACAGATGTTAGGGTGCTGCTCGTCAGCTGACTGTCGGGCCAACGATGATAGGCTCCAGGACCAGCTCTGGCTCTGCCACCGCAAGATCTTGGAAAATCTTCCCATCAGTTCAAGCCTTATCAGCAAACAGGTGGAAGGAATACACTCCTCCTGGGCTCACTGTAAACAGAAATGCAGGTCATGATTTGCCCAGCACGCGGGAAGAACCCTGCAGATGTGAGTCACTGGCATCTTAACTAGAATGCAGAAAGCCAAACTTGCATCTTCTCTTTGCGAAGATAAAGGTTGTCGTGTATGGAATAAGAATCCATAGGGATTCTTATTCACCCAGACTGTAGTGTATGGAATAAGAATCCATAGGGATTCTTATTCATCCAGACTGTAGTGTATGCAAAAGAATCCATGGGGATCCTTATTCATCCAGACTGAGGGCTGAGAGTAGAATTAAATCCCCTGTAAGACTGGTGAGGGGAGTTTCAGTGTCCTGTCTGCTTGGCCCATGCCCACTAAGAAGGTGCCAGAAGCCCATGCCTGTGTGTTAGCCAGCACCATCCTGACTTGGTTGGGAGCCTGTTTGCATCCACAACCTGTGTGCGAATGTATGATATAAAAAATGTTACCTCCTGACATCACTTGCTTTTTATAGTGCACTTATTTTGATGGACTCGGCTGTGATAAAAAGTTCAATTGATTATGTATGAAAGGCAATCTGTGAGTTCACTTCCAAGAAACAGTAAGCGTGGTTCTTGCTCTGTGCAAGCACATCCTTCTTAGAAGAGATATGCAAATGCAGCCCAGAATTAGAAGGCCTCATTTATACTCCGGGGCAAGGGAAGTGGCTTAATGATGTGTTTATAAAGAAAGCTTTGCACCACACAGGAAAGGGAGAGGAGTCCAAGGGAAAGGCTTTAGTGTGCAGAATGGGAGCAGAAGCTACAACTGGACAGGAGAAGGTGCAAAGAGTCTATGTAAATAAACGCAGTGTGTGGGAGTGTGACGTTTGAATAGTATGGATGGTGGAACACTTAATAAAGAAGGGGCTGGGGAGATGGCTCAGTGGTTACAAGCATTGATTGTTCCTCCAGAGGATGTGGGTTTGATTCCCAGAACCCACACGACAGATTACAAGGGTCTGAAACTCCTCCAGGGGGGGTCGGCTGCCCTCTTCTGTTCTCTATGGGCACTGCATGCACATGGTACGCAGGCATACACGCAGACAAAAATTTTCACACACATAAAATTGAAAAAAAAATCTTATATATAAATAAGTAAATGAGATTGTATGTCAATATCAGTTAAGTAAAAAAAAGCACTTTGGAAAAATAGTGCTCAAATGCCCAGTGGTGAATATACTTTGCAATCTGATCCTTTGATCATCACTGTAGACAGTTTATAATGAAAAATAATTTGGAAACCTGTGAGAGACTATGAACGAGTCCCTATTATTCAGCTCAGGTTTTCTTTTTTCAAGAGTCTATTCCTAGAAGAATGCACCCATCCAACAACTGATGACTAGTTAATTCAATCGTGGAACTTCCATCTTTCTAGAATTTTGGGCATTTACTGAAGCTTATGACATATAATCTATTTCCATTGTTGGGTGTAAAACCTAGGGTACCGAGTATCCTACCACTGGGCTCCAACTCCAGCCCTGACGTAAACATTTAAAACAAGTATAAAAGGAAAAGTGAAGTACTGCTACATGTTAGAACACATATGACCTTTGAAAACACACCAACCCCCAAAGCCATGTATTCCACAGTTGCATGTATTTGAAAAGTTTGGGAGAGCAGAACGAAGAAGACATAAGGATTCAGGTTGTAGAGCCGATTGCTGAGAGTGTGAGCGTGAGGTAGGGCTTGGGGAAAGCAGGCAACTGCTAATGGAGGTAGTTGGAGAGGATGAAAAATAAAGGTAGACTCTGCTGGTATTTATGCATTTGGGATGCTTTAGACACTGTTGTCATGAACACAAGGCCTATCTCCATTTGTTTGCTCTTTGTTTGACTTTGATGCAGACTATCAAAACCAGGATCTTGCCAACTCCAGGCAGATACCCTGCCACCAGGCTACATTCCTATCCTTTTATTTATCTCTTAATAACCATATTTATAAAAATATGATTATCAAAACAAAGTCACACAAATGCATGAAAAGATAGACCAGAAGCAAATATAACCAAGTGCTAATAGCAGTTTGGTTCAGAAAGTAAATTTATGAGTAAAAATTTTTGCCTTATCGTATTGTAAAATTTTTCCTGACAAGACTAAAATGGTTTCATTACAAAAAAGTGGAAGCTACAATCAGCAAATAGAAATACATTCCCCACCTTCCCCTCCACCAAAGCCCACACTTCTTTCTTTTTTAATCATACAGAACCAAAATTCAGAACTACACAGAGCATTCCAGCCATTCCAAGCCATTTGATATAATTCTAAATTTTTTTTTTTAAAAAAAGACAGCTATTTGAGCTGGGCATGTGGGTCAGTAGTAAAGCACTTGCCTAGCATTCATGAGGGCCTGGTTTTAACCCCAGAACTGCTATAAACAAACAGCAATGGAAACAAAACAGACACACACAAAGACTGAAACAAACACCCTCCCCACCAATTTAACTCCAAGAAAAAAATGCACACACATTGCTCAGTGTTGAATATATACGTGTGTTCTTCTCTTAGGAAGTCATAGAAGCCATCGCAGAGTGTGCGTTCAAGACTTCACCTTTCCCCATCCTCCTGTCCTTTGAGAACCACGTGGATTCGTAAGTATCAGGAACTTTCAGTGAGCAGTCTTCCCTAGCGAGGCCTCTTTAGCAATTTCCCACCTGAGTTCTAATGCTTTGCTCTCATTGGTGGTGTCCTTCAATCGTGTTGTGCAGTGAGTGGCAAGCTCTCATCTGTCAAGGAAGAACTGTTCATTTAAATCCTAGTAGCTCTGAGCTAGCCTCTGGGCTTGTGGGGTCTATCTTCATGTCGTAGCACGATTTTGAGGACTTTGCTTTACAGTGTGGTAGAGTTCATTGTCTTTGTACTGATGGTCTATTACTGACTTGGAATGCAGTGGGCCATTCCTTTTTTTTTTTTTTTTTTTTTGGTAAACCAGGCTGGCCTTGAACTCACAAAGATCCAAAGATCTACCTGCCTCTGCCTCCCGAGTGCTGGGATTAAAGGCGTGCACCACCACCTCAGGGAGATTCTTAAAGCCTTCTTTCAGCAACTCCTCCTGCTACAAATCTCGTTAATTTTATTGCCTCACAAGTCCAGTTCCCTCTGCCTGTGTCTGGTGGTGGAACACCATACACTCTTTCTTCTTTAAACCTTAGTTTGAAGTGGCCAGTTTCCTCAGTATCTGTTTCTAGTTTGTTCTGAGGACAGTGCACCATTTACGGCCCTATGTTGTTTGATTGCAAGCATCTCATCCTGTGAATGATAAAATCTCTATACATGATTTTCCTCACACTCCCGAGGAGGCATGGATGAGAACAGAATTTATTCCATTTCTTGCTATTTCTCCTCACCCCTGCAGTGACTGCATTTAACACCTGGTTTGCAGAAACAGCTCAGATTTGCAAGGGACTTTATCATTTTTCCTTGAATTCCAACAACGCCTAGCCACTTTTTGTTCAGGCATAACAGTTTTCAGACTTGCTGGCAGTGCCTGGCTTTTGTTTTCTTTAATAATGGACCTTCAGCAGTGTTATTTTCTTCAAGAAGTGTGTCTACTTAAAGGAGACAAAATCGAGAAATGCAGTTCAATTTGCAGTCTCACCCGCTACCCAGTAAACTCTCCCTTGGGGTAGACAGAGAGACCACATGTACGACCACCACTGACATAGGAAAACAGCAGCAAACACTGTTCCTAATATGTTACATGCTCTTGCAACCCGTACTATAAACCCTAGTGTTGACCAAAGGAACAGTAGAGTGACCCTTATCTCACAGGTAAAGAAACTGAATCCCAAGTGAGTATTTAGCTTGCCCAAGGCTGTGCAACTGAGGTGAGATTCCAACCAAGCTAGCCGGGCTTCAGAATGTAGGCTCTGGATCAACAATACATACATGCTCATGCACGTGCACATGCGTGCATATGTGGGCATGCACACACACACACACACACACACACACACACACACACACCCCATATCAGAAACCCCTAAGACATGAAATCAAGACAACCAGAGCTCATCTGTCAGTCAATGTTCGCTCTGATGTGGCTTGTGATCTTCCACAGTTTGGAGATCCCAAACTGTGCACCAAACCTAATTCCTACACTGTGCACAAAAACAAAGAGGCTGTAGCACCAGGATGCTGCATTTTCTGGGTAAATGAATGTAGCTGTTGCAAGTTATGTGTAATTCACACATGAGGAAAGAAAACCGGGAAATGACCTTCCCGGGACACACAAGTGTGACAATGTTAATGGCAGCACAGGACAGAAGTGCTGACTTCTGATATGAATGGAGTTGTTTGACAGGTCCTACTCCACCTCAACGTAGCCAAGTAGCTCAAGCCTAGGCTTTCCCGGGAGGAATACCATGCACCCATTGAAAGGCAGTGGACTTCCTTAGTGAATGGACCCCTATATTTGATGGGTGGGTCATCTCACCTAATTCTGCCTTGCTCCTCATGTCCTAGCTCTTTCTTTGTTACCCAAAGTAAAGCAACCCTCAGAATCTTGAACACAGTGACCTAACACCACACCCCACACACATCACGGGCCTGCTTTCCATCTCTGGTAAACCATCTCAGGGTCCTCTGTCCCATGTCTGCAAGGCCGGGGCTCAGAACTTCTCCCTGCTAATTTGGTCCACACTATCAAAAATATGCTTATGTGTGGCGGGAAGAAGTTCACAGATTTTACTATTTTTCTCTTCAAACATTCGAAATCACCTACCCATAGATAACGGGGGATGCTACTCTTTGCTACTCTCTACCCTCACTTGCCTGCTACCGAGGATCTCCAGAGAGCTGCTCCCCACTTTTTAAACCCCTGTTTAAAAAGGACCCCCACTTTCTGCCAGCAAGATGGCTCAGTGAGTGAAGGTGTGGGCTCTGGAAGCCTGGCAACCGGAGCTCAGTCTCACAACCTACAGAGGTGCTGGGAGAGAACCAGCTGTGCAGAATTGACTTCCAATCTCCGCATAGCCACTGTGTAGCACACAGGCTCCTTGCTGTACACTTACCCTCCACCACCACCACCACTACAAACAAGAAGACGGGGGAGAAGAGGGAGGGAGAGAAGGAGGGAGGGAGACAGAGAATGTTAGTTTTATAAGGTCCCACTTTATGTGTGATTTAGCATTTTCAAAGAAAGATTCTTATATTGAATTGGGTCGAAGTGACTTCCAAGCTCGGCTTTACCACAAACTGTGATTTTGACAAGGTCTGGAAAAGGGCATTGCTTTAGTTTATTTTGTAGGGTTTTACCCCCATGCCATAGGGTATGTTCTTTGTCAGAAGACTGCCTTCTTTGGCAGATGCTATGAGGATATTTTAATGTGTTTAGGAATATGTGCCATGACATGAAGCTCATAATAAGTGTGTGAATTTTTCTTTCTTTATATTACCATGGCAGTTGATGTTGATTCTCTAAAAGCCACAGAATTTCTTTGCTAATTGTAGTTAATGCCATTTATTTCTGTGTGTATGACCTGCAGTTAAGCTCTCTCTGTTTTCCACTGATGTGTGTGCATGCATGTGTGCGCACATATGTGTGTGTTCAGTTTGCTCTCTGCTCTCTTAGGAAGGCATTTGTCTTTATTGAGAACACAAAGGGCCTGACTGTTGAATAGCACACTTTGCTACCTTGGATACCTGCATCTTCCTCCCCTGTCTCCCCTCAGACGTCTTTCCCACTGCAGTCCCCAAGGTAGCAGCATATGTTCCCTGGGAACTGTAGTAAGAGCTGTGGGCCTCTTCCCACAGCCCGGCTCCTGGCCATCTGGCTAGATTATACCCCGAAATAACAACACACAAACTGTATTCATTTAAACACTGCCTGGCCCATTTCTATTAATGTGTGTAGCACCAAGGTGCGCTTACCAGGAAGATTCTAGCCTACGTCCATCTTGGGTCGGAGCTTCATCGCGTCTGCCCCAGAGAGGAGAGCTATTGAGTCTGAGCTCACTTCCTCTTCCTCCCAGCATTCTGTTCTGTTTACTCCACCCACCTATGTTCTAACCTATCAGGGCCAAGCAGTTTCTTTATTAATTAACCAATGACCTTCCTCCATCAGGGAACTTCTTGGAAATTAGATCTAGATGTTGGCCCTATACGAGTTTCTAAGTGTGAAGCTTCATTTTAATGACACTCCACGTGGTTTGAATGATGTGTGTGGCTCATCAGCTATTCACATCAGAATTACCCACAGCCTTGCCCAAAATGCAGGTTCGCTGCATTGTTCCCAGGTTCTTCAGTGAAGCCTGGCACAGGTGCCCTTCTCCCAGCTGAAGTCAGAGACCACATGGGCCTTGCCGACTTCTTGTGTAAATTACCATGGGGCAAAAATCATCTACCTCACCAACCACTTCCCTGCCTGTTCAAAAGGTACCATCCACATAGCTAGTGGGTTGTCCTTAAACCACCATCTCCAGTATATTTCAGGCCAGTCCCTTCTCACACTTTGTGAGACCTATCATCTCTATCCTTAGGGCTCCAGAGACCACACAGTAAAATCCTGTTTAAGCAAGACAGGAACAGTAGAGAAGTGTCAGGCTTTGCTGTGGACATGATTTCAGCTGAAGCAGGGGGATTGCATGTTTGAAGCCAGACTGGGATACACAGTTTGAAGCCAACTTCAGTTACATAAGAAGACTTTGTCTCAAAGGAAAGATGTAAACTTGTCATGTGGGGCTTTTTAAGTTCTTGGAATCTTTTGTTTAACTCTCCCTGCATTTCCAGGAAGATAATAACTTTGAGAGTTGACATATGAACCCCCAAAGCTCACCTGACCATGGAGCCCTGCTTCGTTTTTGTTAGAAACAGTTATAATGAGCACTTTCCTTCTGCACCACAGCAAAGTGCCAGTCTAGGTAACCCCTTCCCAGAAAACACAGTGTATTCTAGGCTTTCCCTTCAGGGAAGGAGTGAAAATACGAATTATATCTCATAATCTTTATGATTTACGGTAAAGCACCATCATTTTCATCACAGTTACTAGTCCTCTCTTCAGTATGTTTTTTAACTAGAATGAAGTGTCTTTGCAGGATAACCAGGGGAAGTCAAGACCCACAGTCTGTAGTTCACAATCAAAGCCCATAAACCCCAACCCAGTAGTACTGGGTACTAAGTAATGATGTTTATCACTGCACAGGATGAGAAAACTGTGTTTTAATTGCATCTGAAAAGGTCAAGGGAAACAGGAGTGCTGCAAGGATGTGGATGTTCCCTCTCCCAGCGTCATTGCTAGGGATGGAGGCACAGGCTGTCTCGGCTAGCCACAGACAGGGCATCCCAGCCCCGTAGGATCCTTGTATATGCATCTTGGTCTGGCTGTTCTTCTAAGGTGTTTGTACCCATTGCTTCATTGCACTTTCTCAGAATCCTTTGTTCAGTTCCAGGAGCAGTTAAAATCCTTCTCCTGGTACAGATTCAGACCAGTTCAGAGCGAGGAGTTCAACTAGGCAAAGCCTGGTCTCCAGCCCTGTCAGAACAGGCTCCTCCCCGCAGCCAGCATGGGCTGCCTCCTCCCTCTACTCCACTCTTTCCACACAGAAAGGTTGCTGACATGCAAATCCTGGCCCAGAGGTGTCTATCTGCCTGTCTTCTCAGCACCCTGGCCTTTGAGGCAGGAGGATCTCAAACATCATGCCAGCCCAGACTACACAATGAGGCCATGTCTCAAAAACTCAGGAAAGAGAAGACTTGCAGATAGCTTTTGCCAAGGCTGCTTTGTCCTTCCTCCAGCAACCCTCTCATGCACACACACGTCTGCTTAGTTTTCTTCTGCATGTGTGGTTCTCTCTCCAACTACTTTCCTCTTGTTCTGACTCTTCCTTCCCCTCTGTTCTCCTCAGAGGTACTCCTTTTCTACCTTCTGTTGTGCTGATGCCTTTCCCCCAAGAGTTCGCATGGAATCGTGAAAACATTCCTATCCCAGGTGCCTTACAGTTGACATAAAACCAGGGAGTCTAACCAAAGGAACAAAGATTCTAACTCTGGAATCTCTTGGCTCCAGAGACAGGAAAGGCTGTACTGTGCCCTCATCTGGGTTGTTGAAAATAGCCCCACAACCAGCCTACGAGCTGCACGTGTGTGATGTGTGTGTGTGTGCATGTGTGCGGGCATGCGTGTGATATTCAGGATAGCGTTTCAGAATGATGGAAATTCATCCTGGCTGACCTCCTTCTGTGATCGCAATGAAAAGTAACTTCTATGAAAAACAATCCCCATAATTCTTTTCTTCTTGCTCTTAGCCCAAAGCAGCAAGCCAAGATGGCCGAGTATTGCCGATTAATCTTTGGTGATGCCCTCCTTATGGAGCCACTGGAAAAATACCCAGTAAGTAGCAGTGATGCCCTTGAAGGAGAGCACTTATTAGTCACAGGTGGGCAGCTACTGCTCTGTGTAGGCAGATGAGCCGTATGGTTTGATCCATGGGACTCAAGCACAGTGCCCAGCTGAAGTCAGAATGTATGTGTCTGTTTCCTTCTCTTTTCCAGTCTCGTCCCTCCGTCTCTGCTTAGAGAGACACAGCAAGTTTTTTGTTTTGCTTTGTTTTTGTGAACAAATGTCTGTTTACCCGACATAAGTTACTGGGGACAGGCCAAAGTAGCAGTCCCACAAAAATCTAACATGGTGCACCATGAGTTTATCGGGGTTAACTTGCAGCAGTGTGGCTGACTCGAAGGCAGCTGCAGACTCCAAAAGCCTACTCCAGTGTGGGTAGCAGCTCATGAAAGATCCATCTCTGGTGCTCCCTGACCGATAGGCAGGCAGCTAGACAGGCTGAATGACCCATCTCTCCTCCTGAGCTGTCCATACTGCTTATGTAACCATAGAAAGGGGCCTTGAGAATCTTGTCGATTTCAAGAGCTTTCTCAGGGTGTGAGATCTGTTTACTTTCTGAATCTCATCAGTCTCCATCTTCCCTTTGAGAGAGAATGTTACAGTCAGGAAAGCAAGGTCCTCTTCAATGACAGCTCACAGGGACAGTCCAAGAGACTCTAACCCCCACCCATGGATCTCTGTCACACCCTTTTGACATAAATGCAAAAGGTGGCAGCACTGACTTCTCAGCCTGCCTCTGCCACCTGCTGTCCACTTGCATCCACCTTGGAAGCCACGCTCAGGCTTCTGTTGCAGGCATGAGCGGATTAGATGCCCAAGTCTCCCCACGTGTGTTCAGCTAAAACTTTGTTAAACGTTGTTTGTAAGCACCTCCCTTATTGCTTTTTTTACCCCTTTAAACAAGATACCGGGAAGCTGAGTAGATTTGATTCCCTTAAATGAACAGTTATTAGCCCTGTCCGTGTGTCCCGTTGCTTGAACAGAGGACTGTCAGCCAGCTGGACTGCCCTTTCGGCAGCCTGACAGCCCTGAACATTATATGCCCTCCTTGAGGAAGCTTCTTGTTGCCAGATCACAACTCCAGTTCCATGAAGCCGCCTCTCTGTTTAACAACAGTTTCTTGCTGTCACTAGGCACCCAGACCAGAGAGGAACCTGCTTCCTGGTGGTTCAGCATAGGCTTGTGATTCATGTAAGCCCAGTCTTTAACTGCTGTGGGGTTCTGTGCTGGGATGGGTGCAGACACTCCTGCCACGCCCCCTTTGCCACTGTAGAAACAAGCTTTGTCGGGAGACATCCTCCTGTGCTGCCCCCTGGCGTTGCGGTATGAGGGTTCCTAAGACTTTCCTCCAGCCTGCATTGCTCTTACTCAGCAGGTGACTGAACTGGGCACTGGAAGAGGAACTGATGGGAGTGGCAGCAGAACAACATCACAGGGATGACAGTGGGGCAGGAACAAAGGGGCTAGAGGCACAATGAACTGGAAAGAACTGAAAAAGGGAAACTGAGACCCAGCTGATAGAAGTAATTACAAAAGAAGCTAAGCCTTAAGTTCCCAGTGTCCCAACATGTAATGTTTGAATTTCTATGTGCTCAGGGTCCTGACACCCTAAACTTTTTGGGGAGTTAGAATGCAAGTAGACACTACACCCTGCTGCCGATCACTGATGCAAAAAGCTGAAAGTGAATACAGCTGCCCAGGTCCGGGCTGCTGATGGTTAAAGCCCAACACTATGATCTCCAGCCGTAGATCGTTAGCTTCTTAAACCAGATCATTAGAACCCTGGCTCTCCTGGCTTGGAGCTGTAAGTCACTGGGCATCCTGCTTCAGGCCCCTGAGCTCAGTCTTTAAGTGTCTGTAGCTTGTAACACCAGAAGAACTTCATCTCCTTATGACCTCTGAGTATACTAAGGGGACACCACCCAGGGGACTAGGAGGAGCCACAACCCTGTTCAGAAAGGAAAAGAGCAGCCATAACCTAAAGTAGCCACTTCCTCCTGGATACTTTGTCCCAGAGTCTGCATGCTGTTAAGTGAGTTCACGCCAGTCCCCAGACTCATGACAATCAAAGACTAGAGGGTGAGCTTATGGGACTTCAAAAGATTTTCTAAAAATAAACCTATCTCGTGTCTTGCACACGCTCCCTGATACAGTAGCTCCTAACCTTCTCATGGGAAATTGATTTCCCATTTTATGAGCAAACTTGCAACAGTGAAATAACCCTCTGTAATAAGACAGCTTGAATCTCAGGGCTAGGAGGAGACCTAAAATCCTGTCATCCATCTTGACAAAACCCAACTAAAATCAACATGAGAGTCTGCTGTCCATAAAGCGTTGTCTGACAAGGTGACTTATTCGGAAACTGTTACACAACGTCATTGATTCTTCCTGTCAAATGTCGGGCCGTTCGCAGAAGATTCGGGTCAGAGATGACTTACACGTTCTGCAGTAAACCGGTTGGACTTCCACAGTCCATCAGAAATTGCCTAAAAGTCCAGGTTCACTCCCTCACATCTACCAGTACATTTCTATGGTCTGACTTTTGTAGTTTTATTGTGGGAAATGAGTTCAGTGCTTTAACACATCTCTTATTTAAAAAACAACAACAAACAAATGTAGGGCGCAATTACAACATTTTCATGAGCTGTATTGAACACAGTAAATGATAGTCTAGAGGCTGTGGGATCCAAAGCTATGTGGTGGGTTTGGAGAGATCTCTGAAAGGAGGGGACCCTTTTCTTGTTGTTGTTGACTTCTTTTTTTTTTTAAGAGCAGTTAACTATTGTTTCTTCATCTTCTTCTTGATGGGAAAAATATAAACAAGTAGGACTTTGTCAATTTTCAGCATAAATACTGGCATAATTAAAACATATGAAATAACTTGAAAGCAACATTCATGGGAAAATGTTGCAACTATGCATATGTGCTAGTTGGCTAAGATAAAGAAGTCAGTTAACGAAGTGTGATAGCATTCGTGATCAATAACTAATATTTGGGGAACAGTATTTCTAAACACCATGCTTTCTTTTAAACAGCTGGAATCTGGGGTACCTCTTCCGAGCCCTATGGATTTAAGGTATAAAATCTTGGTGAAAAACAAGAAAAAATCGCACAAATCATCGGAGGGAAGTGGTAAAAAGAAGCTCTCAGAGCAAGCCTCTAACACGTACAGCGATTCCTCCAGTGTCTTCGAGCCCTCGTCTCCAGGAGCTGGTGAGGAACTCCTGGGCTCACAGTGGGTGGATTTTCACATCTGCTGCTCTGAAATCGGCCTAGGAGGGCTTCTAGCTTTGGCTTTTTTTTTTTTTTTTTTTTGGATGCTTTAAGCTGCATTACTTTTCTGTGGCTACCACAAAGTTAACGAGTATGGCTTAGCCTCAAGCTCTGTAGGTCCAGAGATATCCGAGAAAGCTTATGGAATCAACCAAAGGTGTCAGGCAGCCTGAGTTCCTTTCTGGAAGCTCCACAGAAGGATTTATCTGTTTTCCCAAGTCCTAGAGCTACTCATGTATACTGGCTCATAGGTCCCTTCCTCCAGCTTCAAAGCTGTTGCGTCTCTGTAGCCCTTCTCCTGTTGGTCACTTCCACCCTCTGACTGCCACTGGGGAATGTCAGTTCTTAGACTAGACCCACTTATCACTTAGACCCACGGGACAAGTCCGAGGTCCCCCACCCGCCGCAGCCTGCCCCCCCCCCCCCCCGCAGTGTCAGCACACCGCTGGGAAGCTGCTCCTCTGGCTTGCACTTGAGGCAGAGCAGCTTTCCAGTAGTCAGTTGATTCTAAGCTTCCTCACGGGCAGCATCAGCAGGGGGAAGGAGGACAGGAGATGGGCCAGCATCAGCAGGGGGAAGGAGGACAGGAGATGGGCCAGCATCAGCAGGGGGAAGGAGGACAGGAGATGGGCCAGCATCAGCAGGGGGAAGGAGGACAGGAGATGGGCCAGCATCAGCAGGGGGAAGGAGGACAGGAGATGGGCCAGCATCAGCAGGGGGAAGGAAGACAGGAGATGGGCCAGCCTTTTGATGCAGTCCCCGAAGGGTTCTGGGCTGTGCAGTTCTCCCATGCTGTATAGGGCCCTTTAAAAATGTGCAATAACAAAATGACTTGCATTGTTTGTGAAAGCACCTAGGCAATGCTTAGAGTTTCTTCACATTAGTTTGAAACTTACTTTTTGTGGTTATGAAAAAAAAATTCGAAGGACCACTAGTTTTCTTTAGGTTATTTGTCATTGAGCCTATTTTTTCCCCTTTTCCAGGAGAATCCTGACGATTGCAAAGACCTCCTTATTGGGGGCGTGATGATGTTAAAAGAATGCTAAGCTTGACTTCAGGGCCTCAGGGCGTTTAAGATGAGGTGCTGACAGGGTTCTCAGTGGTTTGTGCCTAGCAGGGATGAGGCTCCAGGTCCTGTCCTCAGCACAGAAAAAAAAAAAAAAGGAACAGAGAGGGGAGGAAAGAGGAAGGAAGGCAAGAAAGAAAAAGAGGAAGGAAGGATGATGTTTAATATATTGACAAAAGCTAAGCACGTGTACCTACCCCTAGCCCCGCCCCAGTTCCATTCCTCAGGAGAGAGCTAATGAGAAATGGGTAGTGGTATTTATCAAGAGACTAGAAAAATTTCTATAAGCAGCGTTATTTAAAATGGGAGGCCAAACATCTGTCTGCTGATTATAAACCATGGTATAGTCATACAAAAGAATCATGTGTGTAATGCGGACAATTAACAGCTATACATGAAGGGTAAGTGGCTGTCAATGCAATAACCTGCAAAAGAAGCCAAATGCAAAAAAACTATAATTGCTATGTAGCTGCGAATGTAAGCAAAAGTAAGAGAGGCTGTGTGAAGTCAGGGTAACCACTGCCCTTAGAAAACTAGAAGGGGGCCATAGTATCTTCAGGAATCTGGTCATATTTTCTGTCTTAATGTAGATATGTCTTTATTTGAGGAAAATACATGCACTGCTCATATTTGTATATATGTTCATATATGTATGTTCCTACGCCTATCACACATAAATTCAAAGATTTTTAAACCATTGGAATGTTAAATTGTAAAATCTAGGGCGAGCGGAACGTAAGCATGGCCAACTTGGTTTGTTGTTCCTTTGGCTGGTTATTTGGGTTGGTTTAGTTTGGTCCTAGGAACCTCTCCCATGCTAGGCAATAGCTCTGCCTCTGAGCATGTTACACCACCCCCTTAAGCCCTGACTGAGCTGGATTTAACCTTTTCTTCTGTTTTCTGTTTCACCTGGCAACTGCTCTTGTTATTGAAATGGACAATGTAACGAACAAACATTATACAATTCTTTCAAAAGATTCCTCCCACCCCGTGGTTCACGAATGTGTTTTGTCAAATATCATGACACAATTCTGACTCATTTTTGAAAAATAACTTCCGTTCTCAATGAGAACGCATCTGAAGTGTGAAATGATTATCATTGGAGGCCACTTCTTCCCACCCTGTCCCCATGTGCCTTCCTTTGCACGTAGTCGCTCCGTGGGTTTTGTGCCATCTGCCTTTATCTAATTCCAGTTCTCCCTCCCATTAACTGGATGCTTAACTCTAATAGTGATTTCTACAGGCAGTGAGCGTGATTGCTTAATAGAGAAACACAGCAGCAATCTGCTACCAATTCTCTAGGTTTCCTAAGCCAGCCAGGAGTCTGTTGTGCAATCAGTATTTATTGCTATGCAAATTTTTGGAGGTTTTAGTATGTAGGTAGGCCCCTGAATAAAGAGTCCTGATAATTTACCATTGATTTTGTGGATGCTCCCAGTACCAGAAACTGAAGCAACCAAAAAACCATGGCATGGATCTTATTTCAAAGTGGATTTAATCTGTTGTCTCGATTCCTCTTCTGGGAGCTAATTCTTTAGCCAGAAAAGACTTTCCAGAAAGAATGAGGATCAAGTAAGATACTGCTTGGGGTGTTGTTTTCGCTGCTTTTTAAACTGGTATTATTTTTATATTTCAAATAGATTTTTCTAGGGCCCTTTCAACGTCTTATGAGAAAAGCCCCTGAGTATGTGTGGACTCTGCTGATGTGACATATAAATACACATCTGTTCGGGCTTTCTTTCTTAAACTTGCAAAGGAAAAGCTGGGTCTTTATTTCACTGTAGAGGAAGATAAAGTCTTTCTTCCTCACAGAATCCAATCTATGACCCGACGGGGTATCTAGAATGGTGATTGGACAATTCTTATGTTTCATGAAACATTTTGTAGAAGGTTCTGGCAATCCTGTTTTCAGATTGCTTGATTAAAAGGATCGCCGGGCGGTGGTGGCGCACGCCTTTAATCCCAGCACTCGGGAGGCAGAGGCAGGCGGATCTCTGTGAGTTCGAGACCAGCCTGGTCTACAGAGCTAGTTCCAGGACAGGCTCCAAAACCACAGAGAAACCCTGTCTCGAAAAACAAAAACAAAAACAAAAAAAAAAAAAGGATCATTTTAATTGTGATTAAAAATAATACATAAAAGAACTTCAGGACGTATATAAAATATCAAGAAGCAGCCTCCTAAAAAGTGTATCTGTAATATAACAGGATGTATCTCTTCACCAAAGATGAGGAATTCACATTATTTTTCCATCAGCATCATCAAGGACCTAATGTGGCTCTTTGTAACAGAGCGGTTTTTACTGGCACAAAAGTCTTCCCCCTCTACGGATGTTTCCCCATTCCCATCCAGTAACTGAGCTTGGTCACTCACATGAAAACACTTAGGAGCGTCTTGGAAGGCAGGACTATGGGCACCATGTCAACTCCACTGATTGAAGTGTGTGGCCAACTTACCAGAAGGCTCCCAGGAGCTGCTGGCTGCCTCTGTGATGAGCTCATACCGCCATCTATTGGGATGTTCGTGCTATTGCAGTGGGAGAAACTGAACGGGGTGAGGGGGCCTGCCTACTGACTGTACCTTGGTTACTTTTTCCGTGTAAGTATTTTTACAATCTCCATTGTGTTTGAATGAAGCCTAGAACTATAGAAGAATTTAATACTTAATATACTAATGTAGGTATTTTACCTGGAAAATATCCAACCAATTGAACGACAGCATAGTGGCTAATGGTAAATACGATGATGAACCAGGTCAGACTGGATTTTCAAGCATAGGGATGTTAAAGTATTAGGTCGTTTTCAGTTTTTATTGATTTTCATTGCTTTTATTCCTTTTTACATTAGATTCTTTTATCAACCCCTTTTAAAAGGAATGTCATTGTTAAAAGTATCTTTGTTAGTTCTTTGAGGATTTCATGCAATACGTTTTGATGATATTCACCCCCAGCTCTTCCAAGATCTACTCCCCTTTCCCAACCTTTGCAACTTTGTATACTTTTTTTTTTTTAGTTTTAAATTCTTTAACACTAATTTCAATTCTTTTATACTAATTTGGGCGGCCTGCATACCCTTAGATGTGCAGCCTTCCCCTCAAACATGATCAACTTAGGGGCCAACCTCTCCCTCTTCCAGAAGCTATTAGTTGCCAGCAGTTTCTCCTCTAAAGGTGAGACTTCACACCCCCCCCCCCCCACCTCCCCTCTCCTCTCTCCTCGGTCAGGATTTGGTCTGTGCGTACTGTCACGTCCACTGTGAGTTCCCAAGACACTTCTTCCTTGTACTTATCCTGTCTCTGGCTCTTGCACTCTTCGAGCTGAAGGATGCCATCATTTTGATGACGTATGCACTTTCCTGTCGTTATTTGTGCTGCCTTTTTCCCCACAGTTCCTGATCTCGCTCATAAACGTCTTTCATTTCTGGGAGGGCCTTTCTTTGGAGAAGGTTGGTCACTGAGCTGCGTGCTGACCAGGGTTGCATCAAACAGGCCTGACTTAGGAGAGGACAGAAAAAGGAAAGCAGGGTTTGTCCCTGTTAGAGCCACATCCTGTTAGAGCAGGTTTAACATCCCTGCGGGAGAACATGCACATTACAATAGCATGCACAGAAATAAAATTATATTCAGTCATATATGTTTACAGTTCAGCGGTACCAGGATCTATCGCCGATGCATGAGCCAGCTTGTTTTAGCCCATTCCCTATGGTGGGATGCCATGCTCGGTCTGAATGCGGGGGGGGAGGGGCTTGGTCCTGCCTCAACTTAAAGTGTCTGACTTTGGTGACTCCCCATGGGAGGCCTTACCTTTTGGGAGGAGTAGATGGTGTGTGTGTGGGGGGGGGGAATCTGGAGGGGAGGCAAGAAGGGGCAGGAGGAGAGGTAGGAGGGAGAACTGTGGTTGGAATATAAAATGAAAGTTTTTAAAAAAAATTAAAAATTGAAAAAAACAAATGGAAGAGGAAACTATACGATGGGCATTTTTTAAATTGAACTTGAAAATTGCAATGTTATCACAAATCAAATTTGTCAAAATGTCAGTTTAATTCTGTTACTAAGAGAACATAAATCCTTGTTGGGGAGCATGGGCAAATGACTTTAAAAGAAGCCAACTGTCAGCTTTCCAGGGTGCTCCTGACCTAGTCGGTAGCGTGCTTTTGCAAATTCTTCAAACTTTCGAATTCTGAAATCATGTCTATGATTAAAATTTGACAGGGGAAGCAGATACGGAGAGCGATGATGACGACGACGATGATGACTGTAAAAAGTCTTCCATGGATGAGGTGAGTTCGCTCTAGAGCTCTGGTCCCCGGGTAGCCATCTTATGGCTCTCTTATGATCCCCTTCTGCCATCTAGTGGCAAAAAGAGTAAGCACAGGACATTTGGTCACCAGCTTCAGGTTTTTTTGAGGCAATTCCGTGATTTGTGGAGTGGTCTGAAAGTGCAGAGAAAATGCAGGTTTGCAGGAATGTTCGGAATGCGACAGGGAGTCCGTGTTTCGGCTTTGCATCAGATCCTCCTGTCTCACCCAGCCTCTAAAATGCTGGGATCATGGGTGTGTATCACTACACATGGATCAATACGCTATTCTTCCTTGGCATTCTTTTCCTTATAATGACATGCTTTGATGTGGTCTGAATTTTTATATATTTTGTTTGTTTGTCTTTGAATGAGTCCCACTGTGTATTCTAGGATATCCTCCAAAGCCTGGGCTCAAGCCCATGTCTGCCTCCACGTAGCTAAGGAAACACACAGGAGCCATGGTGTCCAGCCTAGTTTGAAATGTGCTTCGTTACGTCCCTGCTAAATTTCATCTTGACTTCCAAAAGGAAGCTGCAGTACTAACGAGGATGCTGCTTGCGCTTGAGAGTGGCTTCAGGGTCCACTTGGATCATTTGGTCTGTTTTCAAATGGCTGTTTCCCAGCTGGCAATTAACCAGGGGATTTCTGCCCGCTATTTTCACAAAGAACCCTCATCTCTTTGTGTTTTCTCTGCTAAAATAAAAGATGTGAAAATGTTGGACCTGTCTGGAGAGGCCTGTCTTGTGCAAGTAATAATAAGGATTTTCTTCACTGAAACGTGTATTAAAGAATATGTTATTGAAGATAGCATCTAAAATAACCTAAGATCTTACCATTTTCCAGGCACGGTTCAAGCTCACATCCTTTATTTGTTGAAACAGGATTTCTCTGTGTAGCCCTGGCTGTCCTGCAACTCACTCTGTAGACCAGGCTGGCCTCAAACTCAGAGACTTGCCTGCCTCTGCCTCCTGAGTGCTGGGATTAAAGGCAAGCACCACCACACCCGGCTTTTTAACTTGCTTTTAATAATTATAAAACCGTACTGCTTCTTTTTATTTTGCAGATGAGTAGCACATTAGCTTCTGACTTGTGGCCTTTGGATTTAATATCAGATGGCCTTGCTCTAGGACCTAAGCAGCTCTCCTGTTGCCAGACGGCAAACTTGGTCACAGAGGAGCCCATGAGGGAGGGGAGTGCTTATAAAGGAATATAGAAATTATTTGCATAGTCCCCACTTACCTCCATAAGGCAACCTTTGGTTAATTTTTTTCCATTAATATGTTCTTTACCTACATGGAAGTTGTTGTTACTGTCAAGAGAGTTCTTGATTTCCTCACTGTAGACTTCATCCATGCTCTCTGTTGTAGAGATCAACAGTTCCTGTGGGCATCACTGCATGAATGCAGATTTTCAGTCCCGATGCCTGAGGGGAGGCTAAGAACCTGCACATATATATATATATATATATATATATATATATATATATATATATATATATGATGGTACTGAGGCTGTTGGCTCCAGACCACCCTGCCAGCTCTCCCATTCATAAAATAGCCATACACCGAGCATACAGAATCTGAAAATATAGAATCTAAAATGTCTAAACCCCCAAAACTTTGGAAAGCTGACCTGAAACCACACATTGGAAGATTGTATACCGTGAAATTTTTATAGCATGTTTAAAGCCGTCATGTGCTGGTTTTTATACTCAGCATTGAAAGAATGGGTTGTGGGTAGAACATGCGTTTGAGTTTTAAATGAGAATTTGTTTTGTTGGACTTAGGACTCATCCATAAAATATCCGTGATGTGTAAACAAATACTCCAGATCCAAACTCTAAACACACGTGCCACCAAGTATTTGTGATGAGGACCCGGCCTGCCTTTCGTTCCTCTCCTGCGGTGGATCGACCTGCAGCAGTTCTTTTCAGAACAGAAGGACTTTCTGCTCCCTGGTGGCACGTGACCACTTTCCTGAGAAGCTAGCCCTGGGTAGTATAATGCTGTCTCTGAATTTTTTTTTTTTTTGTTCTGCTTCTAGGGGACTGCCGGCAGCGAGGCCATGGCCACAGAAGAGATGTCTAACCTCGTGAACTATATTCAACCTGTCAAGTTTGAGTCCTTTGAAATTTCAAAAAGTAAGCTTTTCTGCAGGAGAAATCCCTACTGTCGCCTAGCTAAGGGGCACTCAGAACTGGAAAGACGTGTTCTATTCTGGACATCTTGAATATTTCCATGGAATGTACTGTCTTGGCATCATTGCAGAAATAGAACTCCTTTTAACACTTCGTAATTATGTTTGCTATATCCGAAAACCATAGGATACCGTTTCATGATGCTTCTCCACATACTTAAGGGTTCCCTGAAAGATATCAAGACAGTGTCCAAGTGGTGGAGAATTTCACATTTCATTTGTTTTGCTACGACCCCTGTGGGGCCCCTAGTAATATAGTGACTGTGCTGAGCATCTGTTCAGCTTGGTGACACAAACTAGAACCAACCCACCCAGGTTCCATTGCTCTAGCTCATTTCAAGTCCAGAGGAGACTATGTCATTCCCTGGGCATCACTTTTTCTTTGCTCCTCACCCAACTATACACTCATAGTAAATACAAAAGCCATCTTTCCATTACCTGGTGGGGGAAACCCTTTTGTGGAAGTGTCCCTTATACTAACATAAGGTGCAAGTTAAGATCAGAGAAGAGGATCCTTGGGGACTTCCCAGTTGCTTAACTGAAACTTTGCTTAAATGCAATAGCCTCATTAAGAAAAAAAATGTAGATATAGCCAACTTCAAGCTTCTGTGTGGCATGAGCATTTCTGTTTGTGACCTTCTGCTCTGAGTCTCAACTTAATGGCACTTGGTGCATTGATGAGCCTAAGGAATTTATACTTCATTACAGCTCATATATAAAGAATTCAGCATTTTCTGGTGCCGTAATTACTGATTCTTTTTACCTGAAATTGTTCAGTGTAAAGCAACCTAAAGCCATGGGGTTTCCTGCCCTTTGGCTTCACTTTCTGTGTCTCCATAGCAAAGCTCCTAGGGGTGCTGCAAGGTGGAGGAGCAGGAAGTGGACATTCTCTGGGGCCCAATGATGCCCGTGGACGTTCGAACACCTCCTCCTTGTGATTCTGTCATGTGATCATGCCAGACCTCTCATTGGTTGTATTTTGCCCATCGTGAAGACTTCATTTTAATTAACAGCTGTGCTTAAAATAATTAGTTGCATGAAAGTAAATTAATGATGAACCAAGATAAAGGAAATGGGGTTCCCTGAGAGCAAATTAGGAAGTAGGAGATGGATTGAGTCTTAGGTGATCGAGAGATAGAATAGGGGCCTCATTTTGAAAGTAAGGGAGCCAAAGAGGGAAAAATTTCCCAAAGATCGCCTGTTTTCTAACCCCAGAGCTGTTTGCCTGCTGTGTATAGCACATTTCTGAGTGTAAAGCGTAGCCGCTGAGCCAAGCTGGGAAGACCAGGAAATTGCCTGAAATCAGACACATGAAAGTGTCTGAGTTAACACTGTTTTGTCCCCTGTCCCCTCTAGAGGCTTGAATTCCACATTCAGCATGTTTTCCTAACGCTCTGATATTCAGGAATATTGAGTTCTTTAACACATTCACCTCTTTGGCTGTTGTAATCTAATAATGGAAATGAGGTCTGCAGATTCAAATGTCTCCCAGGATTCCTGTCCTTTGATACATTCTAATTCTGATGCCACATTAGCTGTGACTTTAAGGGTTTGCAGTGTGGGTCTGAATAGCCTGCAATGTCAGCACCGATATCCCCCCCACATCTTTTGCAGATCCCTCAGGAAGTCTGGAGGGATTTAGAACAAAACCATTTTCCTTATTATACTACTATACACCTGTTACTTAATTCATTCATGCCCTAAAGTTCAGATACATGAAAATATCTCACCCAAAATATGAAGAGGTAACTTGCAAGACTCAACTTTTATTACTGGTAAATACTTCATGGATAGAAGTCTACGTATACACACTGAAAGTTAAATCAGTTACTCTCCAATTTGCTTAACATTTATTTCTTTTATAACACTATCATTTATAATACTGAATTTTATTTCTTGCCCTTTTTGTTGTTGTTGTTGAACTCAGAGAGAAATAAAAGCTTTGAAATGTCTTCCTTCGTGGAAACCAAAGGACTCGAGCAACTTACAAAGTCTCCAGTGGAATTTGTAGAGTATCCTTGATTTGATGAATGACTGCTGAGCTCACCAGTGGAAATCATGGACTGTTTATTCAATAAGGAGAAAGATGCACAGAATGGGTCTCCATCTGTAGCCCAAGTCCCAAGTGTAGTGTGCAATGTGGGTAGCCTGGTCTATAGAGAAACCAACTAAGCTTAGGTTAGTGGAGGCTCTGGCGGCAAGGCTGCCTCAAACCATCAACCTCTAAGTTCCCTGGCAATTTGCTTAATTCTGATTTTCCTCATCTTCAAACAGAAGTAATGCTACTAGCTTTGTGATTGGCTGTTTGATGGGTACAATATATGTAACACAAGTGTATATACTTTATGTACTAGTCGACATATGTTCTCCAGATTTATATATATATGAATCTATAGATCAATGGTATGTGCACATAGCTATAAATCTGGCTTAGCACCTCACACACATGGTGTATGTTCAATTGAAAAGTAGTGGGAAGAATGACCAAAAGGATATGAATGTACATGTATGTCAATGGTGATTTCTAGTCTTATGTTATTCCCCATGGATCAAAAATCAAAGAGGCCTTCAGGTTATTTTTTCATAAGTCAATGCGACTATCCTAAAGAGTTAAAATTTGTGAAGCAATTTCTAGAATAAAATTCATCTTTAGACCTCATCAGTGGGACTAAAAATATGGCTCAGTCACACATGAGGACCCATGTGTATAGAAAGTTGGATATGGAGCAATGTACCGATAATTACAGTGAGGTAGGTACAGAAGGATGGTTCTGGCTTGCTGGGCAACCAGTCTAGCCTGCTTGTGCTAACTGTATGCCTGTGAGAGACCCTGGATCATAAAACCAAGAGAGATAGCTCCTGACAGGTAACATCCAAGATTGGCCTCTGCTATAACCTTGTAAACACATTCACACATGCTTACATTTGCATACACACACCACACACATGTGCACACACACAACTCAAAAGCTTTGTTAATAGAGGGTAAGCATGAAAGCATGTGCATATAATTTCAGCACTCAGAAGGCTGAGGCAGGAGGATTACCAGTACCAGGATACCCTAAGCTATGACACTTTTCAAACACACACACACACACACACACACACACACACACACACACACACAGAGAGAGAGAGAGAGAGAGAACAGTGAGAGAAGAGGGAACACATGTGAACTCTATAATTAAAGTCACATACAATCGTTGTCATCAGTATTGAGTACTAGCTTTGTGATATTCTTTTCTAAAATAAGTTATCCCATTTAATTCTCAAAGGAATCCTATGATGGAGGAATTGTATTATATTGATGAGGACACCGAGAACAAAAGATGAATTAACTTATCCAAGATCATATAGTGTACAAGTTCCAGACTCTAGTCTGTCTTGCCTGCCTTAGATCTTAACTAACCTCTGCCGGAAGTGGTGGTAGGAGCCAGTCTGTCACGTCACAAAGACAGAGCAGTGCTAAGTTGTTGCAATGTTCTTAGGATGGAAACTGAATGAAAATCTGAAACAAGATCAGAAATTCCTGCGCTATATTTACTCTCTTTATTAATCTTAAAAAACTACTGTGGTCTTGGCAAATAGCATTCCCAGAGAATGTTAAGAAAATGAGGACAGAGCATTTCAGAAACAGTTTTATGGTTCATACTTTCTGCTTCTCCCATACTCTATACCGTCCTCCCCTTGTGACTTATATTCCAGCCTCTTGTAGTGCGCTTCTTCTTCACGACTGTGGTTAATGCTTCCTAATTGCATAGACTTCGACTCAGTTGCACTTTCTGTCCCAGTACTCAGCACCCACAAGTTTCCCAATAGTAATACTTTGTTTCTAAGAACACGTTTGTTCTATAAACTCATTCTGTGCCTATTTTGCCTACCAATGCAATGTGATCATTAATATTTACTCCGTTCCCCCAGTAAGAGAGTAGGCTCACAGTCAATAGAGTAGACTGATAGTTTTGAAATTGTATCCACTACTTAACATGATGGTCCAGATACAACAAGATGCAACTTAGCAGGATCTATCCCAAAGGAACACGCGTGGACTCCTCCAACTACATGCCCCAGCTCTTCTGGAATGCTGGCTGCCAGATGGTGGCACTCAACTTCCAGACCGTGGGTGAGTAACAGCAGCTCACTTCCGTTGCTGCAAAGTCACATTTCCAAGTGTTCAGAAGCCATTACCGTGGGAACTTAGGAGTGAGGGTGGTGCACATTTGATTGGATAACTAAATTCCAATGAAGGAAAATCAAAGCAAAGGAAGAGCACTAAATTTTGAAAATTGAGATGTCTTTAATAATTTTTGAAAGGGGTTTTATATCTGGATTTCATGCTGTTTTTTCAAGCATTTTAAAAAGTGGTATAAAATTATTTTAGAAAAACTAGAAATTCGAAAGCATAAAGAAAAAAAAAGGAAATCCTGGGTTGGGAGAATGCTCAGTGGGTAAAGCCCTTACCTCGCAGCATAGGGACCTGGGGTCCTTTAGAGCCGCATAAAAAAGCTTGATGTGTTGATAAGCGCTTGTCATGTCTGCTCTGGAGAGGCAGAGACACAGACCCTCGGGTTTGCTGGCAACCAGACTGGCCTTTTCAGGTCCCACTGGAAGAGCCTGTTTCTAAAACACAGGTGACCAGTTCGTAAGGAGCACCTGAGGTTGTGCTCTCTCCTCTACACCTGTGTACACGTGGTAGTTGTTCCCTCCAGTCACACGTGCACTGATACATAAACCTGCACACACACACATAAAGATGTACCTGCACACACGTCCATGTGATGTGTACACACACACACACGAAACAGAAATAAAAGAAATCTTCCAGAAATGCTGCCATTAAGAGGTTCACACCTTGCTCGGTAGTGTGTGTGTGTGTGTGTGTGTGTGCGCTGTGTGTATCTGTCTATCTGTCTGTCATCTGTCTGCCTTTGTGTGGGCACCCACATGGAGGTCAGAGGACAACTTTTATGAGACAGTTCTCTCCTCTCATGTGAGTCCTGGGAATCAAATTCAGATTGTCTGGCTCTATGGCAATTGATTTTCTTTGCCAAGCCATTTTACTCATCTTAATATTAGTTCTGTTGAATAATGCAATTTCTTGAGTAATATTAACTGTTTCCAGTAGGAGAGGTCTATTGTTTCCTTTTGAGTTGCCTTGTCCAATTTTAGTGTTGTAATTATAATAGTTTGATAAAGCAATAAAGAAATTTTTGTTTTTTTCCCCTTGCTCTAAAACATCATGCATAGAACTCTGAAACAACCCTCTTATTACCTCCTTGTTGCCCCTAATAGTACAAATATATCACTTCATGGATGATATGGAACATCTAGTTATTTCCTAGGTGCCTTGGAGATTTAAAATCTTTCTACTTTTTATTTATTATATAAATATATGTACGTATACTCTATACATATATGTATACATGCACACTATATGCACACTATATATACTATGAATCAAATCCACAGATTTTATTTGATCCTGGATTTGGCACTTGCTAGGTAAATACTTCACCACTATGCTCTTAGACCCTAAAATGTGTTTTGTTTTGTTCTGTTTTAACCCCAGCAATTATAGTAAATGTACTGACTGTGGAAACTTTGACCAGTAACCTAGGTCCTTTGGAAAAGAGTCTGTGAACAATTCATATTGGCTGTAATTAATCACAGAAATGCACATTTAAATGCCTTCTTGTAAACTGATAAACAAATAATTAGAGCATCCCTTGAAATGGATTACATATAAATCAGTCCTCAAACATCCTCTAAAATGGTTTGCCTGAGTGTAAGTGAGTTTAAATTTTCTGGAGAGGGCATTTTAATAAGACTTACCAAAACAAAAACAGCATTTTCTAATGTGCCTACCTTTTGACTCCCAAAATTCCCCTTGCTCATAGCAAACCCACTTTTAAATTTTCAAAACTTTCATTATGATGTTCACTGAAAGACATATGTAAAATGCTAAAAATTTACTAGAAACAAATATATCTAAAGAAGAGACTGGATAAAACCATCAACTCAAATATATGTATTCACAGGAATTTTAGACAGTTGTTAAAATTAAGGCCGAAAAATACTTGCTAAAATGGGTGTAACATTTGTAAAAATGTGTTTAAAATGAAAAAGGTTAACACTATAAGCCAGCCTGCAGGCATGGGGATTACAGCTCATTTTTTTTTAAAAATTTGTGTCTCTAAATTTTTATGGTGTGTAATTATTTCCTTGTAAAGGTGTGAACAGTTGGGGAAGTGGACTGTAATCTTATATAGTCTTACTCTGCAATTTCCAAACATAGATGCACTCACCCTGAGCTGCTTTTTTTTAATTAGACCTAGCTATGCAGATCAACATGGGCATGTATGAGTACAATGGGAAGAGCGGCTACAGGCTAAAGCCAGAGTTCATGAGGAGGCCGGACAAGCATTTTGATCCATTTACTGAAGGAATCGTAGATGGGATAGTGGCCAACACTCTATCCGTTAAGGTATGTACACTCCCATCCTAACCATCCCCAACCCCCACCCCTACCCTGGATATGCAGGTCACAAACCTGTCCCTGAGAAGAGACTTAAAGATCATATATATTGCATAAAGAAATATCTTTGTCATCAAAAACTTAGGAGTTAGGAAGGATCCTTCATACATTTTCTTTTCCTTTTAAGGATAAAATACTCATTAGCGATTTCCCCAGACTAAAAAGAAATAAAGGAGCTGAGTCTCATTCTTAGGATGAGAATAGATGGAGCTAAAGAAATAGATGAGCAGAGCCTTCCCATTGGCCATCCCCAGTCATCTCTTTGGAGGCAAACACCACATTGGAAAATGCACAGGGAAGCCCGGCACCCATACAGAGACCTTCCCATCTTCCCTCCCCTCGTTCTCACCAATTCTAATTATTAAATATTGGGCAAAAGCTTCCATGTTACCACAGCATATTTTTTAATCTACCCAAATATTCAGGGATGTAAAACTCATTTTAATAATCTAAAGGATTGCTTTATTAACTATGCATTTTATCCTAAAAATGAATTCCAGTTCCTTTTATTCAGTTTTTTAAATAGATGTGACCACAGATTTTTAGCTGTCAAGAAGTATTTTAATACCATAAGAGGGCTCTATTCTTATAAAGAGCTTCCCCCATGGACTCTGAAAGTGTGTCGCTGTTGAAACTAGAATGTTATAAAACCCCCAAGTTTTCTTTTTAAAGTCTCATTCATTTGTGTTTTCATGAATAATTGTGTGGATAATGAACATTCAAAACTCAGCATAAATGCATTTTTCAGACTGACCTTAAAAAAGCCAAGTGAAACACTTGTCACACAGCCCTTTGGGAGTTTAATTTCTAACCCAAACACCACCAGCCCCCTCGCGCATGCTTTGTACCGCTAGTGATGAAACACCAGGGCCTTGGACCTACTAAGCGAGTGCTCTGCCTCTGATCTCCCTCCCAAGCCCTTGGTTTTCTGAGACAGCATCACTATGTAGCTCAGGCTTGCCTTGAGTTCTCTGTTCCCCCAACTCAACCTAATGCTGGGATGACAGGCCTCTGCCTCCATACCTGACATTGCTCCAGCCCTTGGTTCTCCCCAGAGTGAGCCACTTTATGCTAAAGTCTCAAAAATGTTTTATAATTTTGTCTTTTGAAGTTATTTCAAACCATGGATTATAGAGTGAACTAGGCAAAAATGACGCTGCATAAATGTATTTCTTGTAAGAAATGGATTTTAGCAAATGAGGTTTAATTCCTGTCAAGAATGGGTAAGACACCACAAGCAGCACATATTGATGGAAGACTGTGTTTTAGCATTTCTGTTACTTGTCCTAGCTGAGGCAAACTGGTAGTAGTTTGACTTGTTTAGCTCCACCTCATTCTCATGTGTCTTTTGGTTTATTGATTTTTGTCCTAAAAATTCTACTCTGACAGTGGAAACAGTTCTAAAACCATGACAGAGATACGGGGAAGATGGAATGAATGGGAAAATATTTGAGAGCCCCACCAAAAATTTACCCTTTAGCTTCCATCCAAAATGCAGGTCACTGAGTAGAGTCCCACCTGCCTCTGTTGTCATTGCCAAACCTGGATGGGGATCCCATTGGTCCTATCATAGCTCTATGTGGGTCTTCTGGCAGAGACTTCCACAGCCCAGACCAGATAACACCGTGATCTGCCATTCCATCTGACTGACAAGAACCCTGAGACTTAGGGTCAGGGCTACTTTAGGACCCTGATTTTCACCAAACAACATCAGCACCCAAACTTCTTAGCATCTGAATCCTTAATGGGATTCATGTCACTTGAAAGTTTCAAATATGTTATACAAAGCCTGCTGGCAAGTAGAACCCAAGTTCAAAAAGCAGTGGTTGATGCCAAGTGTGTGTCCACCAAGCTTATCCTTGCCTTTGCTCTTGCTGAGCTTGTCGTCTGTACAATTGTGAGCCTACTTTGCCTAGCTATTCAATATTGTGTAATTGAATGAGATTTTAAGACTTACGTATTCAGAAAACATCTCCCACATGTTCCTCTCTGTGTAGCCCAAGTTGCCAACATCCAACGGATCTACTACCTGCCATAGTGGTGAATGGAAGCAAATAGAATGTTCCTGTCCTTCCAGAAAGGGCAGAAGGAGCAGGGAGTGATGGAGCAAACCTGGGGATCCAGGTTGTGTTTGGAACAAAGTCATCAGCTACTCAGCAGCTTTCTGAGGTTACCCACAACAGGGGCAGGGTTTCCAAGATGGTGACTAGGCTAGAAATCTGGCACAATGGTGACATGAACATAAGCATCAGGAGCTGAGCAATGCCAAAGACTCTGCTGATGTGGTCCGAAATCCTGAAGAGTCAGGGAGCCAATAACCTGGAAAGCTCTCTGAATTAGTTCTGGGTTAATGTATTCATTAATCTTTATGACAGGTGATGGGTCCCTCAGATGTTGACCACTTGAATATAGATAGAGGAAGCCTTAGGAAATGTTATGTGAATATGTAGTCTTAAATCTTGTATAGCTACAGGACACTGATTAATTCTGTATCTAGACAAAGGAGGCCCACAATTCTACAGGTGGTTATCTGGGTGAGGACAGAGGTCATGATAACTTGGTGACATCCAAGGATGCTTGTTCATTCATTGTTCCCAATGACTCCATCTGATTGGCTCCCAACCTCCCCTTCTCCATCTCCTTTGTCTACTTGTTAAGTGGGAGAGGAATGGTGGTTTTACCCTTGCTTTTATTTCATTTTGCATAGGATTTCACACTTGTAGGCTCCTTCAAGCTGTCTCCTAACTCTTTGTTACTCATTTGTCAAGACTTTCTGCTCTTTTCTAGATTATTTCAGGCCAGTTTCTTTCTGATAAGAAGGTTGGGACTTATGTGGAGGTGGATATGTTTGGTTTGCCAGTGGACACAAGGAGAAAGGCTTTTAAAACCAAGACATCCCAGGGAAATGCTGTGAATCCTGTCTGGGAGGAAGAACCCATTGTGTTTAAAAAGGTGGGTGTCTGCTGCAAGAGGCAGGTGGTTTCTGGGTGTCTTAAACAAGCAATTATTTGGCTTTGTGTAGGCAGAGACTGTTTGTTCCTTTGTTTCCTGGCCACCGAGACCCGAATAATAACACAGAAACTATATTAATTAGAACACTGTTTGACCAATAGCTTAGGCATAATTTTAGCTAAATATTACATCTTAAATTAACCCTTAATTCTTGTCTGTGTTAGCCACATGGCTTGGTACCTTTTATCAGTGAGGCATTCTCATCTTGCTTCCTCTGTGTCTGGGTGACGACTGAAGACTGAGCCTTTCCTCTTCCCAGAATTCTCCTATTCTGGTCATGGCTTTCCTTACCTCACAAAGAGGCAGTTTAACTTTTTACTGAGATTAGATGAGTCGATACCTGGTTTGGGAAAGGCAGAGTCAGGTTCTTCAATACTTTTGTAGTTCTTTCTGCGATTTGCTTACTCTTATAACCACCCTCATTCATGTCCCCACAGGTAGTTCTGCCTTCTCTGGCCTGTTTGAGGATAGCAGCATATGAAGAAGGAGGTAAATTTATTGGCCATCGGATCTTGCCTGTGCAGGCTATTCGGCCAGGTATGTGGTGAGAGACTTTGTCATTAAAGAATGACTTAGGATCTGTTGCTCTGTGGTTGGTTTTTTGTTTTACTCTTTGGGGGCCTGCCACTCAGTTCCCAAATAAATACCTGGAGATTTATTCTTACTTATCAATGCCTAGTCTTAGGTTGACTTGATTCTAGCCAGCTTTTCTAACTTACATTTTCCTGTTCCACATTTTGCCTCTGTACTTTTTTACTTTATCTTTCTTTACTCTCTGTATCTTTATTTCTTTCTTACTCTGTGGCTGGCTGTGTGGCTGGGTCGCTGGCCCCTAGCATCCTCTTTTCCTCCTTATTCTCACTCCTCACTCTCTTCCCTAGATTTCTCCTCCTATTTATTCTCTCTGCCTGGCAGCCCTGCCTATTTCTCTCTCCTGCCTAGTTATCGGTAGTTCAGCTCTTTATTAGACCGTCAGGTGTTTCAGGTAGGCAGAGTAGCACAGCTTTACAGAGTTAAGCAAATGCATACTAAAAGATTGCAACACATCTTTGCATCATTAAACAAACATTCCACAGCATAAGTGAATGTAACACATCTCAAATTGATATTGCTTAAACAGCATTGCTCCTTTGTGATGTTGCTGCATAACAGAGGCTTTGAAATTATTCAAATAAATCTGGTAGTTTTTCATTTTTTCATGGGGTAGTGTTGCAAAAATCAACTTTGGCCACAATTCTTATGCATAACAAGCTGTTTGAAAACTCACTTCCAAATATTTGTATTCCTGATCATGAGTCTTGTGGGTTAGGACTGTATAATAGTGTCTTTTTTATTGCTATAATGAAAATTCCCGAGTTGGGATGCTTTATAAAGCAAAGAAGTTCATTTCGCTCACAGTTTTGGAGGCTACAGGTCAAGATGAGATCATTTTTATCAGTTTTCTTCTGGTAAAGACCTAATAGTGGAGGCTTCTGAGAGGAATTGGGGGGTGAGGATCACCTCACCAGATAGGAAACTAGAGAAATGGGAAGGCCAAGCTCAGTCTGGATGATTGCTCAGCCTCCAACAAGAGAACCTGGGGGTCAAAGCAAAAACAGTCATAGCCTAAGCATTGGTTGGACTAGCCTGTGCTCATGGGAGAAAAAGCTACAGCATAAGGATTGGCTGAGTTAGCCTGAGCTCAGTGGTAAAGTTATACTTCAGGATGCCATTTGAATTTGATTCTGTCCCATGTGTGTTCATTTTGGGGTGCAGGCTGAAGTGGTGGTGGCTTCCAACCTAGGGGCTCTTTTAGAGAACCCACTGGTGTGTTAAAAGTATGTTTTAAAAACCTCTGCATCATGTGCATGTTGACACAATGCTGGTCCCAAAACACTAATGTCCCATGGACAAAGCAGATCTCCAGTCACAAAATCACATCAAGTATGACTTATTGTAGAGGGCACATTTGGACCAGTAATTCGGAGTGGGATACACTATTTGCAGGTAAAAATGTGGTTAGAACAGAAATGATGATGATGATGATGATGATGATGATGATGATGATGATGATGATGATAGTATATAATTAGTGATGCTTTCCAGCCTGTTGAGGAAAGTACTTTCTTATCACTCGGAACGGTGTGATTGACATGAGAAAGAAGTGGACTGTTTTTCCTGCACCACAGGTGGGAATGGATGTCGCTAGCACTGTAAAGCAAACAGGTGACACTCAGTGTCATTGTCACCCTGCAGGCTATCACTATGTCTCCCTGCGGAATGAGAGAAACCAGCCCCTGATGCTGCCAGCTGTCTTTGTCTACATAGAAGTCAAAGACTATGTGCCAGACACATATGCAGGTAAACAGCGCCACCTGGTGGAAGGCTAACTGGGCTAGGGGTATGACACTATGACCTCATAAGCACAGCTTCTTTTGTGCAATATGCTTAGCAGTCGGTTGTTTGAGCTTTTGTGTGTACGTTAAAGATTTCTTGACTGAAATCCTAGTATTCCAATGCTTAGTCTACACAAGGGTAGTCTTATGCCTGTGGAACCAACACTCCCCAGTCCCCACAGGACCAATACTCCCCAACCCATGCTGCCCACTTCTGCTGTTGTTTCTCTATGTCTATATAGTGAATTTGCCTCCAGCGAGTTACAGATCTCTAATTCAGTTTATAGATGTGAGTCCCAAATTCGCAGGCACTAACTTAATCCAAAGTCACATTTTCAAATGTTTTGTTGTTTTTATTTTGTTTTTGTTTTGTATTATCGAGGCTCCTAGGAGTGAGACACTGGCCATTGGTGGAGACTGACAAACTTGGAACACATGTTTCTGGCCCAAGGGTGGGGGCTGTAATTCCCTCTGCCTTGCCACTGCCATGCAGATGAGACCCAAATTGCCAAATCGGTTATTCCTATAGATGGAAGGCAGGCTTTACATGATGTCTCCACTCATGATACATTTTTAACCAAATAAGTGCGGAAGCCATTGCTGGAGTAGACCAACCCTTCAAAAGGAAGCTAGAGAGAGCGCCACGTTGTGGGGATTGTCACTTGAAATGCAAATCATTTGACTCTCAAAACCGAGTGATTCTGATTTCTCCTGAAGTTTCAGAAAAGTCCTGACCCTTGTGTATTTTCAAACTGGGGCATATCTGAGTGGGGAGTTCCAGGGGTAGGTGGAGGAATAAATGATGCTGCATCAGTGAGTGGGTAGGCCGGTGATGAATGAATGCATGAATGGATGGTGGGTTGTGTGTGTGAATAGTTCCTTGGATGGATGACATAAAGTCCACTCCTGCCAAAACCTTGACCTAGAGTGTCTCTTCCCCATTTAGATGTGATCGAAGCTCTGTCAAACCCAATCCGGTATGTCAACCTGATGGAGCAGAGAGCGAAGCAGCTGGCCGCGTTGACACTGGAGGATGAAGAGGAAGTAAAGAAAGAGGTGAGAGAGAAGAGCTCCAATAGTAACGCATGATTTTTAGCTTGTGTTCCACATCTCCTGGCTGGCATGGGCTATGTAACATCGCACCTCAAAGACATGGCACACATGGAATTCAGCCGTAAGTCACAAAATTGTGGATGAGTCAGCAAAATTTCCACATTTCTTTCCCTTTTGGTATTCCTTAGATAACACCTGTGCCTTATCCCGTGGTTGTAGTAAATTGTACACATCTTGCTGCTTTGGGTGTTTCTAGGCGATTCTTTGATGATTTAGCCATCAAATCACTGAAAAGCAATAGTCACTACATCATTTAGTATCTTCTTTTGATTTAATTTAAAATGTATGGTTTTCCAAGTGATTTGTGATTTCTTATACTACACAAAATACTTAGGAAGGGCTGGTGAGAGGCTCGATGGGTAAGGGTACCTGCCACAAAGCCTGATGACCTGTGTTCAATCCCTGAGACACATATATATGGTGGAAGGAGAGAACCAATTGCCACAGATTGAATTCCACGTGGGCATTATGATGTGTGTGCTCACACACATGCCAGACCTTGGTTGTTGTTACACATTGCAGGGGTCACAGCTGGGTGAGCACTTAAAGCTATACAGTTTCCTCTTCGGACTGTCTTGGTAGTACCATGAAGGTTCTCATAAACTGTGTTTTCATTTTTATTTGATGCTAAAACATTTTTAACTTCTTCCCTTATTTTCGAGTGTACGGTTTAGTCTCTGTGTATTTCTCTTACAATTTATTTCTAGTTTTATTGCTCTATGATCTGATCAGAAATTAAACACTATTTTGCTTTTTTTTATTTGATAAGGCTAGGTTTGTGCCTAGAATATTTTAGAGAAGGCTCCATAGGATGCTAAGAAGAATTTATCTGTTTGTTTATACATTTTGTTCCTTTTGTTGAAAAATAGATGTTTTTCTCACATAACATATCCTGATTATGGTTTCCCCTTCCTCTACTTCTCCAATTCCTCCCTCACCCTCCCATGTGGATCCACCCCCTTTCTGTTTTTCATTGGAAAATAAATAGGATTCAAGGGGATAATAATAAAATATAATGAAATAAAATGAAAACTAGCCCATCGGAATTGAACAAAAACAAACAAACAAAGGGAAAAGAGCCCAAGAGAAGACACAGGAATCAGAGACACACTCATTTGCATGGAACCCCATAATCACACTAAACTAGAAGACAACATATTATGCAAAGGGCCTGTAGGTACCCGCTGATACTGTCTGTTAGCTGCTGTTTCCAGAGAGCACTTACTCATATCAAAGGTCCATTGACACCTTTCTTCAGCTGTTCAGCTGGTGAAAGTCTTGATGGAGCGTTTTGGTGATGGTGCCTCCCAGATTATGTCCCTATCACAGAGCGAACTGTCACTTTAAGGAGAGTGAAGAGAGACCTTGAGACTGCAGAGATCTCTGACGCCACTGGTGTCCTTCAAAAGCTTCACCCTACACCCGGCACTACATACCAAGATCTGTGCCACATATTAAGGGCCTATTTATGATAAATAAAAACAGTAAAGGGTATAAGTGCCACAGAAATTGAGACTTAGGTCAATATGTTTTTGTTTCTTCTTTTTAATAAACTTACTCGAAATGATTTTTATATTGCTGATAAAATCTAGATTAATTTGGACATGTCCAGTGTCATTCATTAAACCTGAAATCACTGGCACAGGGAACCCCTTCCTAAATATAACCCCAGCAGCACAGACACTGAGAGAAACAGTAAATGGGACCTCCTGAAACTGAAAAGCTTCTGTAAAGCAAAGGACATGGTCAACAAGACAATACGACAGCCTATAGCATAGGAAAAGATCTTCATCAACCAGGGGTTGGTGAGATGGCTCAGTGGTTAAGAGCACTGACTGCTCCTCCAGAGGACCCAGGTTCAATTCCCAGCACCCATATGGCAGCTCGCAGCTGTCTGTAACTCCAGTTCCAGAGAATCTGACATCATTATACCAATGTGCATGAAATAAAGTTTTGTTTTTTGTTTTCTTAAAAAAAGATCTTCACCAACCCCATATCAGACAGAGGTCTGATCTCCAAAATATACAAAGAACACAAGAAATTGGTCATTAAAAGAACAAATAATCCAATTAAAAAAATGAGTACAGACCTAAACAGAGAACTCTCAACAGAGGAATCTAAAATGGCTGAAAGACACTTAAGGAAATGCTCAACATCCTTAGCCATCAGAGAAATGCAAATCAAAACAACTCTGAGATTTCATCTTATATCTGTAAGAATGGCCAAGATCAAAAACACTGATGACAATTTATGCTGGAGAGGTTGCAGGGCCGGAGGGGGGAGGCACTTCTGCATTTCTGGTGGGAATGCAAGCTGGTACAGTCCCTTTGGATGTCAGTGTGGCGATTTCTCAGAAAATTAGGAACTGACCTTCCTCAATACCCAGCAATACCACTTTTGGGTATATATCCAAAGGACGCTCAGTCGTGCCACAAGGGCATGTGCTCAACTATGTTCATAGCAGCTTTGTTTGTCATAGCCAGAACCTGGAAACAACCTAAATACCCCTTGACCGAAGAATGGATAAGGAAAATGTAGTACATTTACACAATGGAGTACTACACAGCAGAAAAAAAATGACTACATCTTGAATTTTGCAGACAAATGGATGGAGCTAGAAAATATCATATTGGGTGAGGTAACTCAGACCCAAAAAGACAGTTATCACATATACTCACTCATATATGAGTGGTTTTTAAACATAAAGCAAAGAAAGCCAGCTCACAAATCACAACTCCAGAGAACCTAGACAACAATAAGGACCCTAAGGGAGATATATATATAGATCTAATCGGCATGGGACGTAGAAAAAGACAAGATCTCCTGAGTAAATTGGGAGCATGGAGACCTTGGGAGAGGGTTGAAGGGGTGGAGAGGCAGGGAGAAAAGCACAGAAAAATCTAGAGCTCAATAAAAATCAATAAAATTAAAAAAAAAAGAAATCTGAAATTACAGAGACTCCACATTGGCCTCAGAGAAAATAAAAGACCATCCTACCTTTGCCCTGTGGAGTTGCCTAAATCCTCCCTGGCCTCATTTTTGAAAATGGAGAATTAGAAAAACAGTTTTATTTTTTGGTATTGACCATGAATAGCTAGGAAGAGAAAGTGATTCAGCCTCTGAATGCTGGTGTGTCTTTTCCCATCACAGTGATGTACTCTTATTTTATTTAATGAGGCCACTCAAAATAGGCAGCCATAGTTTTCAAAAAGAAAATTCTATCTGGGACCTGTTAGCCATTGGAGATACCAATGTAGTAGCAAAGACATCTTCTGTTTGACGCTTCTAACATGATGCTTCTAAAAGTCCTTTCTTATCGAACATAAAATCTTCATTGAACTATAAAGCATTACCAGGTTTCTAATATGCTAATCAATTACCTTCTTAGAATGTTTTTAAATCCAAAATTTTCCCCTGGGTTCAGTTAACAGTAATTCATATGAGAAAAGCATTATGCAGCTTATATTCTTACTATTGTAAGTTCAGACTGTAATGTTTATTATATTTATGTAATAGGTGGATTATGATAGGATATTAGGAGATCACATCGAGATTGGCTGCATTTGCTTTCATGTCTTCCTTCTCTTTCTTCTCTTTGGTTTTGGTTTTCCTTTCCATTTTGTGTGTGGGGAGGGGGGGGCAGGACATCACTGAATAGTCCAGGTTGGTCTCAAACTCTCCATCTCCCTGCCTGGGACGGCTGGTGTGTCCCTGAGTATCTTTATCACTTTAAAAATCACTGTGTAGCATGAGGAGTTGGGGGGAGATCGAATTAGGTAAAGGACCAGCACTGACATAGAAATGTTTATTATTATTACTATTTACATCTTAATTGTGAGCACATTCATGACCTACAGAATGCTGGCAGACTCAGTTCAATTTGTGGGAGTCGTTTCTCTTTCTACCATGTGGATGGAGTCTAGGATTTAAACTGAGGTCTTATGCATTGTGACAGCTGTCTTTACCCACTGAGTCTGATGGAAAATTTAATAAGTGTTATACATTATAGACAAAAATCACAACAGGCAAATTCCCAGAGAGAGAAAGAACCACACCCATATAAAGGAACAGGTTAGAGTTCTCCCTGAGACTGGCCATTGGGGATGAGCTGCCAGGAGCCGTTAGAAGGTAGGCTCTAACTGTACTCAGTATCTCGGGCCCTAGGCCAGACACCAAGAAGGTAGGATCGGACAGGTAGGGGTGGGGTGGCAGGCAGGACTGCTGCTTCTTTTGGATTTTTCCTGTCTCTACAGTGATCATATCAGCCTAGCAGAGGACCAGAGGAAAATGGGAATGCAATAAGCACCATGATTTCAATGGAGCTGGCAGGGTATTGGGCCTTTTAATGTATTAACATATGTGGCGTTTTGATTGAACAAATATTCTACCATTGAGCTATATCCTAAGCTGTTTTAATCGCTTGGGATGGCCTTGGACTCATTGCGTACCCTGGACAGGTCATGAGCTCAGCTCAGCTCCTAAGTAACTAAGACTGCAGACATGAGCTACCAGACCCACTTATGCCTTAAAATATCCATAATGTTCATAGTGCCCCCTTTTAGCAAATGAGGAGATGTAAGTACTCGGGGGGGGGGGGGGGTAAATTTCTTGCCCAGGGCCACAGAACTTGTAAGCAAACAAATTGGGATCGAAACACAGGTAATCCGACCTCACAACAGCTCATCTATGCCAGGATGCTTCCAAAATTTGCGTCCAGATTGGGATATGACGATAACATGCTGAACCTGGTCCGGTGGATTTGGGTGCGGGCCAGGAGGCTTGGCCTCTTTAATATGCTTCACTGACAGGATCTTCTGGCCCGTGGAGCCTACTTTGAGTAAGACACATTTATACCACACCCATCCCATAACAAAACTGTAATGTTCTAGAAACCGTTAGCAAGAAAGGGTTCTTCGTAGTCTCCTAGACAGCCTGGCACCTGGACAAGAGCCAGCATAGCTGTTAGGATAGCATGAACAAGACTTTTGAAAGCTCAAGGCAGGCAAAACCCCAGCATAGAGGTGGGAGGTGGGCATCCTTAGCTGAGGAGCCATTAGCAAGTGATTACTAGGGAAGGGGCACTCAGTTATCTCTAAGGGTTTGGTCCCTGGTGGATCCGCCCAGCTCCATTAAATGGTGCCACACTCATAAGTACATGGACACACAAACTGGACTTCCTGGGTTTTAGAAACACCAAGACAGAAAGTTGGGTGCTTAGGAAGGGGACGATGTGATTGGGGTGAGGATGAATGTGGTGAAAATGCATTGTGAGGAAATTTTCAAAGAGTCAAAAAAAGATTTTCTTGAAAAAAAAATGACACCTTCCTCTTCATCTCTGTGCTTCTTAGCTTTAACAGTTGCAGGCCACTTTCTTCGGATGCCCCAGAGCAATCATAGTAGCCTCCTGTTTTTAGAGGAGGAAACGATTGCTTGAAATTGTTGAGTGACTTGCTTCATGAAAGAACTGTGGTCTTTTAAATAAGACCTCATGAGACGTCCACATAGCCAAGGGAACTAAAGCAAAACAATCATTGGTTTGTCCAAGGGGTTTTCACAAATCTCTACACTGGTATTGAAATTTTTCAGTGGGTTATAATTCAGGGCTTTGCATTCATCCTCCTACAATGCTGGAATCATCACCCATGCCATTCACAACAGCTGAGGGATTGAAAAAGCATGGCTAGAACCGGGCGGTGGTGGCGCACGCCTTTAATCCCAGCACTTGGGAGACAGAGGCAGGCGGATCTCTGTGAGTTCGAGACCAGCCTGTTCTACAGAGCTAGTTCCAGGACAGGCTCCAAAACCACAGAGAAACCTTGTCTCGAAAAACCAAAAAAAAAAAAAAAAAAAAAAAGCATGGCTGTCAATTAGTGAAGGCTTTTACCTGCATCTAGGGTAGAACTCTCAAATTTTAATGTGCATAAAAATCACGACTTAATGCCAATTCATTAAATCTTGTGCAGGCCATAACATTTTGCACTTCTAATGCACAAAGAGAATCTGCATCATTCCTTTCATCCGTGGATTTATCCATTCCTTCTTTCAAACACATTTTTCTCATTTCAGCCTAAGAGTTAGGTGGTATTGTAGTTTCAGGACTTGGCCCATGAAGTGTACCTACTGCCTACGTACCAACTGAATGTGGACTTATTCCTCCACTTATTAATTAATTAATTAGTTAAATGTTATTTTTATTAATTAATTAATTTTGTTATTTATTTATTTTTGGTTTTTTGAGACAGGGTTTCTCTGTATAACAGCCCTAGCTGTCCTGAAACTAGCTCTTGTAGATCAGCTGGCCTCGAACTCACAGAGATCTACCTACCTTTGCCTTCCGAGTGCTGGGACTAAAGGCATGCACCACCACTGCCCTGCAATTAAATGTTATTTTAATATTATATGTAGTTACTATGCTGGAATGATTTTATATCAAATCACGTATACATATTTATGTGTATGGATATTTATTTACATATAGGTACCCTGAGAAAAATCATATTCTCTCTTTCTCATTTCTGAGGGAAGAAAGTAACACTAGTAATAGCTCACACATTAAATTTTTAGCCCTTACCTGTGGTTCAATACTTGGTGGGAATGCTGCATTTATTTAAACGATGGTGCAGCCCCGATGATGTATGAAAGGATCATTTAGATTGCATTCCAGTTACTACTGAAAGAACTTGCTGGATGTTGGTTGCAGAAGACACCAAACTAATTTTGCATATTAGGTGTTCATTCCTTAAGACATTTGAAAAATGGGGCTGGAGATGAGCTCCGTGCTTAAAAACACTTGCTGCTCTTGCAGAGGACCCAGGTTCAGTTCCCAGCACCCATACGGAGACTCAAAACCATTTGAATCTCCAGTTCCATGGGATCCAATGTCCTCATCTGCCCTCGAAGGGCACTGGGAACACATATGGTACATATCCCTACCTGATGGAAAAATATTCACGCTTGCTAAGTAAGCAAACAAATGAATAAATCTTGTTTAAAGAAATCCAGAAGACGGAAGATAAATTCATTCTGCTACTTAAAGACTTCAGCTCTCGCTAGTCCTGCTCGGCTATTCAAAAATTTTCAAACACACATAAAAGTTGAAAGAATCATAAAGTTAATGCTCCTTGTCATTTGAGCCCCGATTTTCATTTTCTTACGGAGAGGTCACTCTGTCTTATTTCCAGTGCATATCCAATTCAGGCTGCAAAGGCAGTGTGCATCACTCCTAAGCACGCGGTAATGCGCGGTCAGGGTGTGGCTCTCAGGACCGAGTCTGACCTTCTTAGGAACAGGACAATAGCTAATGTAATTGGGCTAATAGAAAATTTAGGCACAAATTACCTTATGTGTTTTGAAAAGCTGTTTTGGATGAAATGCTGTCTCTAACAAAGCTGCACACACGCCCATATTTGTCCTCAGCAGACTGGATTCTATACCCCGAAATTACAAATCTCCATGTAATTCTGGGAAAGTGGCTAACCTCACCCCTTATCCACCAGAATCCAAGTCAATGTACTGTCTGTCCTATGAAACAGGCACGTTGAAGGAACAGCATATTGCAATTAATTTTACATTTGTTTTTTCTTTATTAGTGGGGTGGGTTTGCGTACATGAGTGTGACACCACACATAGGTGTAAATTCAGAGAACTTCTGGGATTTTGTTCTCTACTCCACCATGAGGGTCCCAGGAATCCATCTTAGGTCATCAAGCTTGCTGGGGAGCACCAAGCTATCTCACTAGCCCAGGACTCAGGAAAACTGGGGTCCTCTGATACCCCGAGGAACTCAGCCATATCTGATAGTTGAAAGGCATTTTGCTTTCATGTTAAACACGCAACAGAATTCTTAAGATCTGTATTCTCTGCTGTTTGATTATCAAAGCCAAAATTAACACATCCAGGATGGAAATCTTTTGCATTTGTACAGTGTGCCATACAAGTTCCCTTTACCAAGATCTGCAAGAATGGTTGTTAAGTTATCCACTCGCTGGTTCACATATGGTATATATTCAATGGACTTGTGTTCATTTTAATTCTTGGAAAGATGTAATTTTTAAATATGAGATCTTGGTTTATAAAAATCATTTTTTGGCCTCATTTTGAAGAAAAACATAGAGCAATAACCCATATGACCACTAGAGGGCAGAGGCTAAAAGCAAAAATCTAGGAAATGCAACTGAAGTCCCTTTTTAATGAACCTTCCTTCATTGAAATTCATGTAATTGGATTCCAGTGGTCTTTCAATTACGATTACAAAAACATATTTGGGGTGCCTTTATTTCTGTTATTATGTCCAGCGCCTTGGGAAAGGATTCTGTGCTTGTTTTGTTGAAACCATTATGGCATGGCCTGGGGAAAAATGCAATCAAAAGCATTGATTTCTTTTGAGTTGGACACAGAATTTGGCTTTTGAATTTAATCTCTCATGCCATTCTGGTGGGAATGACTTGACGTTCCAATCATATCAAAAAGTTTAAATTTAGTATTTCACAACTGTAGTTATTTAACCATTTTATTTCTTTGCTTTTCTATGTCAATGCTGATTTAGTGCAACAGGGTGAGTTCCTTGGCAACAACGTTCGCTGGCTTATGTGTCTCTATATAGCTATAACTTGCTAGTATATTAATGCTTCCTGGAGTTGCCATTATTATAGACCACAGAATAGACTTATATAATTTAAATAGCCTGCTATTTAAAATATTTAGACTTTGAACTATCACAAGTTCTAAGGGAACCTGTCTGATCTCTGGCTTCCTGTGAATAGATTTCAGTGCAGACTTTCAGAACCTTCTTTGATTGCTTTGTCATGGGGCTGAAAGCAAGGCCCACCTGGGCGGCTGAGAGGAAGCCAGTAGACAGCAGTGTCCAGGCTACTGAGCCTTCAGCTACTTCTGTCACCAGTTTCCCTTAGGAAAACTATCAGCTGGGCTCCTTTACACACCCTTGGCAACCGGTCAACAGCAGTCTCGTTTGCCATCGTGGCTGCACACTAATGCGTGACATCCGTCTCCAAAAAAAATGCTAAGAGGCCCTGGCCAGTCCGACTGCACAAGGAGCCGTAACCAGGTCCTCACTCTCCCTCGTCTCCTGGCATGTGTTTGGCAGGAAGAAGTGCAAGCTGCATGTTTTTCGGACCCTGGCTCAGGGCCTTTCCAGCACACAGCATCCCTTCAGCTTTCTGGCTTCGGGGTTCCAGGCAAACTCTGCTCCTCCAGTTATGGGGTGCAGAAGTCTGCTCCGGGGCTAATGCAGCCTGAAGGTGCACCTTGACCTTTTGGTCATTTGAGAATGTGGGAGCTCACATGAATATTTTATTTTCCATCCTTCCTCAAAACCTGGCAGCTACAGGTGGAAACTGAGCAGGGTCTGTCCTATCTATAAGAGCTTTCTGGGGGGGCTTCAGGTATGGCTTCCCTTTTCCTTCCCAAGACTCCAGGTCATTAACTCTAGGGTGGGGGTGGGGTTTTTGTTGTTGTTGTTTTGTTTTTGTTTTTCAAGAAAATCACGAAAACCATTCTCTGTGTATAATGTGTCCTACATGGAAAAATCTGGTGACATTGAACAAGCCAAAACAAAAGCAAAGCAAACAAAAAGAAACCCTCCAGTGGCATTCCATTTGTAGTCTCATAAATAAAGCTTGCCTGAAGATCAGAAAAATAAAACGGCCACACCAGTATAACAGCTTTACACACGGTAACAGCCTTACACACTAGCCAGTGATGTCACACACCTTTAACTGCAGTAGCCACAGTAATACACACCTTCAATCCCAGTAGCCACACTGGTTTGCCATAGAAACCAGGTGGTAGTGGTGCACACCCTTAATCTCAGAACCAGAGAGGATTATAAAACGGGAGGAGATAGCTCTTAGTCTCATTCTGAGATTCCTGGAGGCAGGATCGCCATTTTTGGACTGAGGTTGAGGGAAGAGCCAGTGGCTGTTTTGCTCTCCAGATCCCCAGGCTAGCTTTATTTATTAAAATACAATTGAAATGACAGGACAAAACCCTACCCATATACTGCATTCAAGAGGCTCTCATTTGCAGTGTTGGGTTGAACAAAGAACATACCATCATTCCTCTTGGCATATTATTCTAGGGAGAATTTTCTTGATGGATGCTAACTAAATGTGATCATACCAGAGCTTACCAGTCAGAGATATCCATCCATCAAAAGACATAATTTTACAATAGTGAGACCTAATGCTTCTAGGTTATGTGGCTAGGCTCCCATCTCTCCTATATAATGCCTGGCCTGGTACCAGGACTTATTTTTCTTTCACCCATCCCAGGGAGACCAGCTACACTGAAGAGGCCTAACCAATGAACAAGGCTGCTTGTTAAGTTAAGGATGCATTGGGGGACTGATTCAAAGCCAGCTCTGAGGCTGTAGGAAGAGGACCGTGAGTTCAAGACCATCCACAACTCCAGAGTTAGGCTTTGTTTCAGAAATGAAAAGCAGTGATTTGGGGGGAGAAGAGAATATGAATCAGTGCTGCCATCTATATTTCTGTCTTCCTTTGGTAAAATTGCCAGTCTGCTATTTGTAATTACATGCCCAAATGCCACAGTGTTGGGGTCCAGATGACCCATGGAAGAAAAATTTCCTGCTGTACCTGGGAAATGCACTACATAGCAAAATGCTATAAAATCATCACAGATAAAACTTGTGGCGGACGTGGAGAGCGAGTCTAAAATAGCTGGCAAGCACTTGGAATGTTGGAAAGCGTGGCTGAAATACTGCGAAATTATATAGACAATTATTTTATAAGAATTGGCATTGATTCAGCAGACATTTATCGACCGTTTGCTTTGAATCAGACATAGCTGCTGGAGTGAATAGAATGAAGGGCTCATGAGTCTTGATATTTATCATCACGCATTGGTAATGTTGCATGGTCTTAACTGTTTCACGTGTTTATTTAGCTTGTACCAGAAAGTGTTCTAGGTACTTTAAAAAAAAAAACATTGGCTGTTTTGGTTCTGGAAGAAATCTTATAAGATAGACAATACTGTGACCTCAAATTCATCGTGGATAAAGATGGGGAAAGAGCACAGAGAGCTAGGTGACATGTTAATGGCGTACTGGATTCGAATCCAACAATATCTGGCTCCAAAATCCATACTCACACCCACTACATCAGTTCTTGCTGTGGCATGGAAGCTGATGACATGAAATGAAATGCTTGCTGTCTCCTCCCATGTGACTTATTCAGCATCCCAGCTCCCCTACCCTGAACCAGGCTTACATCAATTCAGCTAGGGCTGTCTATCCCAGGACATCCCAGCCAGAAGCGCTTAGTTGTCCTTTGGCAGCAACTCTCATCTCCCTGCTATAGCGGGGGTCTGCTAAGGACTGGTCAGATTCGTGTCTCTGTGGTCCCTTGTGTGCGTTATGTTTGCTACTCTCTTGTTTGATGGAAACACACCACCTGATCAGACCCAGAGGCCTTGTGGGAAGGCTCTCTCCAAGAGCATGGGCAAGTTGGAGTGAAAACCAGAGCCTTTTTGGGCAATTAACCTGCTACTTTGTGATTTCACACTATGCTGAGTTAATCTTGCTTTCCAGGCAGTTTCCAATTTGATGTTTCAGACTCCAAAGGAATTGTGAGAATGTCGTAATGGGTAGCCTTATTGGTATAGGAAGACAATAAAAATGATTTGAAACAAAATTGAAAGGTGTTTGTGATTTTAGGCTGAGCCTGGGGAAACGTCATCAGAGGCGCCAAGTGAAGCCAGGACAACGCCCGCAGAAAATGGGGTGAATCACACAACATCCCTTGCCCCCAAACCACCTTCTCAGGCTCCACACAGCCAGCCAGCTCCAGGTAAACAGTGGATTCACACTTGGGGTCCCATGCTGCTCTTGCTCAGTGTGTCTCCTAGATTGCCTTCTCTCCATAATAGCTCCTAACTCTTCTTTCTCATACCTTTATAGTTTTGAGGAATTCTGGTCAATTATTTTTTAAATGTCCCTCACTCCAAGCTGCCTCTATGTTTTCCTGTGATCAGACTGAGGTTCTGATGTTGACATGTCCTGGTGAAATGGGGGCCCTAAATCAGAGTACTTCCCTCTGAAAGTTTTGGTTCACACTCCCAGGTGGGTAGGAAGAGGCATCCTGGGGGTGCATATATAACCAATTTTCCCTTACACTTTGCTCAGTGGTTTGGATGTTTGATAATGGTTCTTGTCTGCAAAATTCGGTTCTTTGGTCCCCATTGTCCTTAATCACGTCATTCCTGATGTTGCCAGAAGATGGCAGTAGCTCTTCGGAGATTGAATTCCTGGTTTTGACATTTCAAATGCAAGTGGAGGGATGTCTCCATTTGCCAGGGAATATGTGAGGAATCCATACAATTGTTCATCAACGTAGGGTTGAGTCCAAGTTGCAAATTAATGAGGTTTCAGAGTAATTTTTTGTAAATAGCTTTCTCCTACAATTAGTCATTGTCTCTAAAGAGACATAGAATTAGAGGACACAGTTCCCCCATACTGGAGATGAAACCCAGATGGGCCAAGTGCTCTACCACTGAACTACCACCCCAAGTCCAAATATTTCCTTTTAAAATTGGGATATAAGTTTGAAAATCAAAGAAAGCCATTTCTTTGATCTTTTTGGTTACAGGTTCTGTTAAGGCGCCCGCCAAAACAGAAGACCTGGTCCAGAGTGTCTTAACAGGTGAGTGCTAGCCTTTCCTCTGCACAGAAGGTAGCAACCGAACATTGCACAGTGGGTATTTAGAGGGGAGGAGATTGCCATTCACCTCTGAAAACAGCATCATTGCATTGTTTAAGTTTGTAGACATCTTGCCTGAGTTTGGTTACATTGTCTAATGTAACATCTGGCCTGAGTTTGGTCACATTGTCTAATGTAACATCTGGCCTGAGTTTGGTCACATGGTCTAATGTAACTTTTGGCCTGAGTTTGGTTACATTGTCTAATGTAAAGTCCCAGAGAAGTAGCCAGAGTTGGCAGACAAGACGGTATTGGCTACAAATAATAATTTCTAAAGATTCCTGTTTCAGAAAATAAATAATAGTTTCCTCCTGGCTACAAGAGCCAGTTAACAGGAATGTGTGTCTCCCTACAGTTCTGACAGTAAGTTATATTTCACATATGCAGAATACAGCCTGTTTGTAATCATGAAACCCACACTGTGTGTGATCTTTGATATGAAACTTGGGTTAGTTCGTATCATCAAGCAAAGGGACTCAAATTGACCTAAGCTTTCTTGAGTACAATTAGCACTTACTATGTAGTGGAGTCTTAAAACCATTTCGAGTATCTGGCACAAAATAGAACAAGAAGGTATGCAACCGTGCATCAAAGATAAAACCTCTTCTATGAACCGGATGTTGGCCGACAGTGAGGCAGGTAAGTGCATTGCGATGCAGTCGCAGAGTGGAATGGGGGCAGGTAACTCTGCCAACAGGTCGCAGTCACCTAAAGGCAGACAGCCAAGGTGTAGTGCTGTGAAAAAGACGAAGATGTGAGAGAGAGCTTGATCTCAGCTGCCTGAAGATCAAAGACAGACAGGCAAAATTACTCACGCTATTGGAAACCTAGGCTTAGATTATGCTTGGGGAAGGGCAGGGAGGCAGTTTCCAGAAGATGTCTAGGGTCCTGGCAGTACTCTGGTTTTTACCTAGTGATGGTCAGTCACTAAGGCATGTGAACTTTAAAAAAAGAAAAAAAAAAGGACTGGGGATTTTGGATATATGCACTTCATGCACACAGTTATATTTCATCAACATATATAAAGCATGCCTGGCAAAATTGTAAGAAACTTAGAAGACCACAGAGCATATTTCAGAAGAGTTCCATGGGAAGCAACACTGATGTATTAGACAACACCGATGAAAGAAATAAGACGCTGGGGTGTTATCTAAAGACATATAAAGGGATACACAGAGGCGGTGGAGCTGTACCCCCACCCTAACTATGGCCAGCTCTGGGCAGCTCACCTATTTGTGATACTGTGTCTTTATGCAAATGGACATTGCTCTTAGGTCTGGGGATATTCCAAGGGATAGCCTTTTTCAAAGGCAATTTAGGGTGCCTTTTTTTTTTTCTAGAGCACGGGAGTCCCATTTCTAAACTGTCCTCGGTTCATGTCCAGAAACCATTTCTTTTCAAAAGTGAAGTGGAGTTGGTTACCAGGAAATGTGGCAATTCCTCAGGACTATAAATTCTTAATGCTGGCGCTTATTTTGTGACCACCAGGACTCGGTTTGAGCCTGAGGGAAACCTTTAAATAAATGCACCTACTTCTCTCCTCAGCTTCTTTCTTTAAAAGGAAGAAAAATGAGCTGTCAGGGCAGATGCATGGTAAGAGCAGGAAATGCTCCTTCGGCTGTTTAAAAGCCCTGGTATTTAGCAACAGATATTACCGTTCCAGTTCTCCTGTTTATGTGCAATCCGTTTAGTTTTTTATTCAGGTTTGTTGTAATTGGTGGCATACATCATTTTTGAACGGCTTGATGGTTCTAAATATTTATTGTATCTTTGCCATTGTTGTTCCCCAAACAGGAACTTCCTATCAAGAAATGGAAATATATGCATTCTGAATTAATCTGGCTCCAAATAGATAATAATTCATTGAAATTCAGACACCATACATTGAAAGGCCTCCCCTCCCCCCGTTCTTATACTACTAGGAAAAGCAATAGGGAAACTAGTGTGGAATCTTGATTTCAGAAGTGATCATGCATTTTTAAAATGCATGTTATAGAGGAGATGAAGTGTGCATATGAAATACAGAATGGTTTATAGCCAGGCTTCGCCACGTTGACCTTTTATCTCAACACTGAATAAAACACTGCAGGCGTACAGGTGACCACTAGCCCTACTGGAGCCTTGGTGAAAATTAAAGGATACCTTCCTGACACACTCGACTAGCATACCCACTGAGATATAGGGAGAAACCTATGGTGTGTCTCCTGTCAGTGTGTTCCCTGAGAGATGCTGAACCTGGGTGATTATTTGCTAAGCCTCCACAGTCATGGTACCAAAAACTTCTCAACACTTTCCGTGATTTTTTTGTATTTCACCACCAGACCAGCCTTGTGAACTAATAGCAGTGTCATCATCCGTAAAACGGATGAAGCAGGTGGCCTGCTCTCTCTTCCTCTCTTCCCAGCTGTAGTGAAGCTAGGCTGATAAAGTCCAGCTTGTATTTCTCTGCAAGTTTGCCCTCTCTCCAAAGGGAGGTCACCCCTAGAAAGTTTGTACTTCTCTGCAAATTTACCCTCTCTCCAAAGGGAGGTCACCCCTAGAAAGTTGTGCCCCCCTTCTGAGTGTCCCAAATTCTCAAGAAGCTGGCCTTTATTCATGAGGAGACCAGCCCTGGTATGCCAGTGCACACTTGGGGTTCCCCCGGGGGATTATTCAGAAGCACACCGGAGTTGCTGTGCCTTGCTCAGTTTTTTCCACTGCTGCTTCACTTCTCTCCTTCTGCCCCCGCCCCCATCCCGTCCCCTCCCTCAGCTAGTCACAGGCGCCAGAATCCCCATCCTAGACTCTATATCTAGGGAAACCAAACTTAAAAGCTACAGATGAAGAAGGAACTGGGTCTCTGCAAGTTTGGTTGCGCCTTGCTAAACCAGTGAGACAGAGCAGTTGACCCATGATCTGACATCCAGCTGTGCCTTTCAGCTACTCTGGCAAGGGTGGGCTGCTCCTCTCTGAGCAGGATGCCCGTCTCCTTCCTCTGGATTCTGTCCTCCCTGACACTCAGCTCCCATGCCCTTGTCTGTTGCAGAAGTGGAGGCGCAGACCATCGAAGAGCTCAAGCAACAGAAATCGTTCGTGAAGCTTCAAAAGAAGCACTACAAAGAAATGAAAGACCTGGTCAAGAGACACCACAAGAAAACCGCCGAGCTCCTCAAGGAGCATACCACCAAGTACAATGAGATTCAGAATGACTACCTGAGGAGGAGAGCAGCCTTGGAAAAGTCCGCCAAGAAGGACAGCAAGAAAAAGTAAGTCAATAGGTACCTGCTAATTTTATACCATGTTGGAAGAGATGCTGCCCCCGTGAGTGAATATTTTATGTGTTGTGTCTCATTTTTTAACTTGTGCCACCTCAGGGAGGATAGTCACACCACCAAGAGGACAGTCACACCGTGGGGAGGACAGTCACACCGTGGGGAGGACAGTCACACCATGGGGAGGACAGTCAACCACAGAGAGAACAGTCACATCACAGAGAGGACAGTCACACCACAGGGAGGAGAGTCACAACACAGGGAGGACAGTCACACCACAGGGAGGAGAGTCACACCACAGGGAGGACAGTCACACTGCAGGGAGGAGAGTCACAACACAGGGAGGACAGTCACACCGCAGGGAGGATAGTCACACCACAGGGAGGAGAGTCACAACACAGGGAGGATAGTCACACCACAGGGAGGAGAGTCACAACACAGGGAGGACAGTCACACCGCAGAGAGGATAGTCACACCGCAGGGAGGACAGTCACACCACAGGGAGGAGAGTCACACCACAGGGAGGAGAGTCACAATACACGGAGGACAGTCACACCGCAAAGAGGACAGTCACACCGCAGGGAGGATAGTCACACCACAGGGAGGACAGTCACACCACGGGGAGAACATGGGCTTTTCAGAGGTCCATGAGCTCCTGGCAGGTTCACCCTTGGAACGGGTGATGCTGAAGTTGTGGTACCCAGACGGTACTCCGCTAGGACTGGGGACTCAGAGCAGGAGCAGAGAGACTGGAAGGGGACACATTGTCAGGAGTCCAGCTGAGTGATGACAAATGTTTCTCCTAGACAGAGGCTGGCAGAGACAGAAGGGCTGGATTCTTGTGTTGTTTTTTTTCCTAAGGGAGTTTAGGGGGAGGAGTCTGGAGGAGTGAAGACATGGTCTGCATAGCTCTGTAGCTTTGCGGGCTCTGTAACTCCTTTGGAGATACTGAAATATATGTGATCACTGTGGCCACATCTGTTCAAGGCACTCCTCTCTGGCTACAGCAGAGTTTACCTTGCGGGAACAGCTATGGGAATGCTGCTCAGACTCAGAAGTCTGGGCCTCCATTTCAGTATCTGACCCAGACCTGCGGTGGGACCTCTGCAGTTCGAACAGGCTACAGGGTTTGCTGAACCTGTGGGTTCAAAGACTTGCTATTGATAGGATTAGTTTTCAGAGACATCTCACTGAACACCCGCCCCCCACCAACTCTCACTAAGGCACTCCCTGTCATCTCTCTCAACTTCAATGTTTTAATAAAAGTTCATATTATTTAGGTCTCAAAAAAAATGGTTTGGTTTAGAACTCTTCAGTGGTGTCCAGAAATTGAAAGACATCACAGAGGCCTTGGTTAAACCCTGCCTGCCTCTCCAGTCTGCTTTTCCAGCCACATAAAAGCCATCGCTCCCCGCTTACACTGTGCTGTAAGGAGAAGGGGAAGTGAGGATGGCAGGGCTCATGGCTCCTCTTGTCAGATCCATCAAGATGGAGGGCTTTACCTCTTAAGCTATAGCAGATACCTGCTGCCCAAGGTCAGTCTCAGCATTCTGCTTCCTGATTTCCATGTGGATCTCAGCTTGGTGTGTGTTTTCAAATTCCATGTAGATAGATGGCCCTGAGCTTTGTGACATAGGTTCTAGCTGATCACACTGGGGCCTTTTGCCTTTTGGTGTGGGGATCTTTCAGCCCTGGGTAATCTCTTTTGATCACATAAAGAAGGTGTTAGGCCGATGTGCTAGATTGGTTTCCTAGGATCATAGAGCCAGGTACCATGAACTGAGTGTTTAAAACACTGCGTTACAGTTCCAGAGCTTAGGAATCCAAAATTAACTTGTGAGCTGAGCATTGGCTCTAAGAGGGGTTGGGAAACATTATTTTGGTCTCTTCCAGGTTTTTGTGGTTACAGGAACTATCCTTGGCTTACCTTAGCATGTAGACTATCACATCAGACTCTTACCCACACTATCACATGACTTTCTCTCTGTGTAGGGACACGTGCCCAAATTCCCTCTATCTTCTAAAGACATTAGGCTCTACATTAGGGTCTATCCTTATCCAATTTGAGCCTATCATAACTGTTACATTTGCAACAGAAAAACAGGAAAATTTTCAAAGGTTTACAGATAAACTGAGGTTCTAGGAAGAATACAGCATAAAGGTGTACCTACATTTTATTTGTATTTTAATAAATAAAGCTTACCTGAAAATCAGAAAAGCAAAAAGAGCTAGCCACTGACTCTTAACTCTCCCTCAGTCTGAAATGGAGATCCTGCTTCCAGGAATCTCAGAATGAGACTGAGAATTGTCTCCTGCCACTTATATTCCTCTAGGGCTGGGGTTAAAATTATGCACCACTGAGATTAAAGGTATGCACTGCCAGGTTTCTATGGCAAACTAGTGTGGTAACTGGGATTAAAGGTTTGTGTCACCACTACCCGGTCTGTAAAGCTGACCAGTGGACCAGTTTGACTCTCTGATCTTCAGGCAAGCTTTACTTATTAAAATACAAATGAAATATCACTTCATAAAAGAACTAAGTACTCACATGCACTTCCCTATGCATCCTACAGCAGCCCACATAGTATATCCAGACATCTTCCCAGTGTATCCCACAGCAGCCCACAGAGTATACACCGACATTTTCTACAGTACAACAGCAAGGACCTGACGCCCACTTACACCATGGCCTGGTCAGAAACACAGAGCACAGGATGGTACTGCATGCCAAAGTATGGTGCCTACCTACCAGCTGTGTTCTGTGATGTGGGGACATTGGAGTTTGACGTGTGGATGTTTCCAGAAGAGAGGCCCATTGTCCCACAAAGGATTTAGAAACTGATTACTGCTCTAGCATATTTGTCCATACTATGAATACATTTATGAAACAGCAAAAGCCAAATAAGATGGCTTACCACTGTTCTAAATGTTTGAACCCACTTTCCTAAGTTGTGATCTTGTGTTTTCTTGGAGCATCCTTTGCAGGCTTCTTGGCGTTAATTAATATTTCACTCTCTGATCAGTGGGGTTCATTTTTGTTGTGAAAATATTTTCTTCAATGTTTAATAAGTAGGGAATTAGAAATAAAGTGAACATAACTTCAGTTTTTTTATTGTCATTTTAAGGAACAATTTTTGTCTCCCTTGGGTTTGTTTAGCTAAATGTCAAAACAATTTTTCATTTTTAACTTAAGTTTTTTAATGAGAACTAATAGCACTGTGTGAGACATTATTCTATTATTTAAATAGTCCATACTATTTTAAAGTAAAATGTTGTTTATGTTGTTAAAATACATAGTTTAGAAGATCTTTACTTTTTTAAAGCAAAAGTACCCTTGAGTTCTATTTCAATGTGCACTTGAGTTTAAATAAATATCATCATGGTGAAAAAGGCATTTTAAGACATTGTTTTTTTTATTTACTTGATTTTCTGTAGTTTGGATTAAAATATATTCCTTCATTTATTTGGTTAGTTGGTTCGGTTTTTGAGATAGTCTTTGCAGAGCTCAGACTGTCCCTGAACTAGCAGAGACTAGCCTAGGTTTTGCAGTATTTTATTTTAACCTCCTGAGTGCTGGGGTTACAGGGGTGAGCCAAGACACTCGTTTTACAAATAGCTCTTATGAGATGTCCTGATTTTTCCCGATAGCCGATAAATGGGTGGAGATGGTGAGGGTAACCACCATCAACATCAACATACTGATCCAGGATGTGGACCTGATGTAGAATTCAGTCTGAGCTTTCCTGGAAACATGTCATCATCTCTCATTTAATGTCTTTCAAGAGTTTGTCTTAGAGCAAACATTTGCCGCTGGGAAATATAGCCTTCCTCTCTAGCCACCTGTCCATGGGCTGAAAACACCGTGGGCGGGGCTGTGCGAGTGTGTAAACTGCCTGTCTATGGACTGAGAACACAGTGGAGTGGGCTGGGTGAGTGTGTAAGACACCTATCCATGATCTGAGAACACAGTGGGCCGTGTGAGTGTGTAAGCTGCCTGTCCATGGACTGAGAACACAGTGGGCTGTACTGTGAGTGTGTAAGCCACCTGTTCATGGACTGAGAACACAGTGGGCTGTACTGTGAGTGTGTAAGCTGCCTGTCTATAGGCTGAGAACACAGTGGGCTGTACTGTGAGTGTGTAAGCCACCTGTTCATGGACTGAGAACACAGTGGGCTGTACCGTGAGTGTGAGCTGCCTGTCCATGGACTGAGAACACAATGGATTGTATTATGAGTGTGTAAGCTGACTGTCTATAGGCTGAGAACACGGTGGGCTGTGCTTTGAGTGTGTAAGCCTCCTGTCCCTGGGCTGAGAGCACCATGGACTGGGCTGCATCCTTCCTCATACAGTCGTCTGAGGACGACATCTTTGCCACCAGACTGTCAAGAAAGGCAAGCTGCGGCTTCCATGCCATATTGTGACATATAATGTAACATGTGCTCACCTTGAAAACACAATCAAAATGTAATACTTGATTTTTAAAAAGTAACAAAATCACCTTTCCTAAGAGGTAGAACAGATGTAGAAAAAAAAATCAGGAGAAATTTGACGCTCTTTGCAAATGAAATTTGACACTCTTTGAAGGGGAACCTAAAGGCTAAATCAGTAGCATTTACCTGTAACCACACAGCCAATGAAGGTGAAGTTTGCCCTAAAATATCTCCCGAAAACTCCAACTGAATGATGCACATATTCATTTGTTTATTTGCTTTTACATCATATTCTGCAAATTCCCAATAGCGTATCAAAATAACATTACATGTATACGGATCCACCTCTGCAGCCCATGGTGTCTGAAGATGCCGGCATATAGAGGAATCCAGACAGGGCTTCCACAACCTTCTACTCTGCTTGAATCACACACACACACACACACACACACACACACACACACAAAAGCAGGGTCTGTATGACCACCATGGCCAACAGAGTAATGATCCACAGGAGGCAAGAAAGTAGTTCAGTTCAACATGACTGAGTAGCAGCATTGGTTCAATCTTCATGACCACAAATAGTTTATTTAAGGCATATTTAAGCAAAGCACAATTTGGTGAAAACGTTTCTGTTGATAATTGACCCAGCCCTGTGTGCACAATAAAGCACAAAATAAACTAACTAAAGATTGAATGTGATTTCGCCAAAACTCTGTAAAGTACATGTGGCAAATTCCATAAAGATGAATTTAGAGATTGGCCGAGCAAAACAAACTTACGATAGGGGTCTGGGGGAGGATCTGGTGTGGTCTCAGCCACACAAATAGCACAAAGGTCACCAGGCTATTAACCACATCTGCATCCAGCCTTCTGGGAAAATGTTTCTTTGAAGGAACAAGCATACATATTTAATGTTCCAGGTTCCCCCTAGTGCTGACCTGTGAGCACAGGAACCTCCATGCCTCCTGTACACACACACACACACACACACACACACACACAAAGAGGCGGGGGAGGTAGAAGAGAAAGAGAGAGAGAGAGAGAGAGAGAGAGAGAGAGAGAGAGAGAGAGGAGCCATGAGACACATGTGGTTAGTAGGTCCCTGAAATAGAGGTCATTTGAACTGGGGTGTGGCTCAATTGAAAAATCCACATTTAATCTGGGCAAGCAAAAAGTGCATTTTATCAGTTCTATGATGTGCTCAAACTGTGTGTTATGCAACAGATTTCTCGGACTTTAACAAAGAAAACTGAAACAACTCTTACATCTGTTGAGTTTTAATTGGTTAAATTAACATATGCACACACAATAAATATTTTGAATCCAAGGCTTACTGTCTAGCTAAAATGGCACTCCAATTCACAACCAAGCACCTCTTACCACCTACTTTGTTCCTGAGCCACACTCTGTGTCTTTGCAGATCTGAACCCAGCAGCCCTGACCATGGCTCATCAGCCATTGAGCAAGACCTCGCTGCCCTGGATGCAGAAATGACCCAGAAGTTAATAGACTTGAAGGACAAGCAGCAACAGCAGCTGCTCAACCTCCGGCAAGAACAGTATTACAGCGAGAAGTACCAGAAGCGAGAGCACATTAAGCTGGTAAGCTGAGGAGCACGGGTTGCGCGTGTGCAGCTGCAAAGCTCTTTGGAGGAGCAAGTGTTGGCGGCTCTCAGATGACTCAAAGGGCACCGTGCAAAAGTGAATTCACGCCAGCATGGAGAGAGCAGAGTCTGCCCAGTGCCTGCCACACTAGCGCCCCCATGCAGGCTTGATACGTTCCGCTGTTCCATCCATGGAGTTCTGTTTGCTTTTGCCCTTTCATGGCTTATTTTGGGATGTCAGGTTATCTTAGTTCCAGGGCATCTTTGGGGTAACACAGGGAAATAAGAAGGGGATATTTGGGATAGCACAAGGAAGTAAAAGAAAAATTCTTTCAAAAATGAAGCATGTGCTGCAAGAAAATTTTCACTTCTGCTTCTCTATCCCTGAGCTTGTCAAGAACAAACCCAACAAAACTGTACCGTACGCTGCCCAATGTCCTGTTCTCCCATCAAAGCCTCAGGCTACCTGTGAAAGCAAAAGACACCCTCTTCTTTAGTGATACCGTGTGTCTGCCAAAATATTTTCTCGTGGATTGTGAAATTCTTGATGCTTTAATAAATAATAGGGACATTTAACATTTAGTCACACACAGACACACGAAGTTAATTTAGTAATAAAATACTAGTCTTGGAAACAAGCGAATGCCAAAAACAAAAGAAATAAATAACCTTGGCTGAAATGAGTAGTTTATTGAGGAAATGGCTTCATAGAATTACCATCTCTGTGTTATGGGTCTGTATGCATAAGAAAATTCACCATATATGAAGAGACGGCCTGTGGAAGGAAGAAAATCTTTGCCAATTATATGTCGAACAGCAAATTACAATCTATAAAGAACTGTACAGCTTAAACACTATAAAAACAAGCCATCTAATCAATGAATGGGCAAATGAATTGAATGGACAGTTTTCAAAAAAGGAAATATAAATGACCAATAATTTTTTTAAAATGGTCAGCATCTTTAGCAGTCAGGGAAAGGCTAATTAAAACTACTTTGAGATTCCATTTCCCCCAGGTCAGAATGGCTAGCGTCATGGAGACAAAAGCCAGTAAGGATATGGGGAAAGACAAGTGTGCATGCACCGTTGCTGGGAAGGTAAACCAGTACAGCCACTATGAACATAGACACTCTCAGCACACTAAAATTAGGATTAGACTCAGATGCCCAAAGGAATCTTAGGTCAACGTATCTCAGAGATACTTTACATTCGTATTTATCATTGCCTGTAAACTGAGACTTGCGTTTGTTTCCTGGCCGCCCAGACCAAATAATCACACAGAAACTATATTAGTTACTACATTGTTTGGCCAATGTATTAGGTGTACTACTAGCTAGTTCTTACATCTTAAATTAGCCCATTTCTATTAATCTATTATTGCCACGAGGCTGTGGTTTATGGGTAATGTTCTGGAATCTTTCTCCTTTTTTTTTAACTTTTTTTTATTTATTTACTTAACTTTATTATGTTTGTTGGTGTGAAGGTGTCAGATCTCATGGAACTGCATTTTCAGACAGTTGTGAGCTGCCATGTGGGTGCTGGGAATCGAACCCGGGTCCTCTGGAAGAGCAGTCAGTGCTCTTAACCGCTGGGCCATCTCTCCAGCCCCCAATCTTTCTCCTTTTGCAGCTACATGAGTCTCCTTGACTCTGCCCCCCACGTGTGTGTGTGTGTGTGTGTGTGTGTGTTCAGATTTCCCACCTGGCTTTACTCTGCTAAGTCATTGTCCAAAGCATCTTTATTCATCAACCAATAAAAGCAGCATTTATACAGAAGGACATCCCACATCAATTTTCACATTTACAACACTTGATGGGAAGTAGCCAAGGTATCCATCAGAAAATGAACAGATAGAAAAATGTGGTAAATACATACAGTGGTACTATGCCATAGAGAAGAATTAAGTTATTTCACATGCAGGAAAGTGGTGGAGGCAATCATGTTAGATTAAATCAGCCATACTCGGAAAGACATACCACATGTTCTATCTCATGTGTCCAATCTAGATTTAAATATAAAAATGGTGCATGAAAGCAGTCTATGGACTCTAAACGGGAAAGGGAAAGGGAGAACAAGGAAGGTTAACAGAGAAAGAGGCAAAATACCTTGTTTCTGTCATAGACAGGAGCTACATTTGTTGTGAAGAAGCCACACACATATATGTGCACGAAAGCAGAAGGGGTGCTGTTGGGGAGGAAGGAAAGGACCAGCTAGGGCTGGGGGAGAAGGATGGAGGAAGGGAGGAAGATTAAATATAAACAAGACCCAATGATACATGTGTTTGAAAATGTAACAATGAAACCCCTTATTTTATATGCTAACCTAAACTATAAAAGAGAAAAGAACATGTGCTGTGTAATAGGTGATTCAATGTCATGCCTTTGTCTGCATCCTGGATCCTCCATGACAATATAAAATTAAAAAGTCATAATCACATGACTTACCTATTCAAAATCATATTCTTCTTGGCCAATTATTCTCAACTGAAAGCGTAAATCAGGATCCTCTGGAGGGCTGGTTTAAAACCCAGACAAAGGCCTTGTTCTAAATCCTTATTCAACAGTCTTCCATAGAATAGGCTGTTAATGAGAGTTCTGTTCTGAGAACCTTTCTTTGAGGACCTGGAACTTAAATGTGAAGTTCAAAGAGGTGTTTTTTAACAAGCTCCACAGTTTGAGGCGAGTTGCTGAAGTAAGACAGATGCTGTGGCAGGCTAGTCAGATGCCTCTGCAGTTCAGAGGATTGATTGCCCTTCCAGAGGATCTGGATTCTGTTCCCTGCACCCACATCATACAACTGCTTGTAACTCCAGTTCCAGGGGATGCAATGCCTTCTCTGAAACCCACTAACACTGCATGAACACAGTATGAGACACATACATATATATAAAAATACACATAAAAATTTAAATTATTATTTTTTAAAGATTGAAAACAGTAAAAGAATGCTTGAGAAGGTATTGCGGGGAAAAAAAGGAGATTTTGCCTCAAAAGACCCAAGAGAGTCTAAATTAATTTTAATACTAAATGATGACTTTCTTTCAGCTCCAGCTACTATACTACCATCTGATCTTCTCTAATAAACTATGGCTAAAACTCTAGAATATAGCAATGAAGACAACAGCTGTGTATTGAACACTCATTATTGGGCCATATACTATGCTAAGCCATTTATAAGAATCATTATTTTGTTTGGTTCCCAAAAAGAACTCATTAGATATTCTATGTGGTGACTTTTCTGAGGTGTTCTGACTAGAGGGTGGTACATGAGTGATTTGATCATTGGCCATCTGCCTGTAGAGTCCCTGCTCCCTAATCATTGCGTAGATGCCTCTCCTACTTCACGTTCCAGGCCAATGTCATGATGAGGGGATTGCTTTGTGCTTATTGCTCATGCGGAGTATGGACACCCCCATATTTAGTATTGATGGCTGGAATTCTGTTCTTCAAAAATGTTTTCTCACATACCCATAAGGTTCACAATTTCTGTACGTTCACAGATAAGAACAACCATCACCATAATCGATGCCATAATTTTTATCTCCTCAAAAGGAACAATCTACTTCATCCATTTGTGGATTCATTCAGCAAATAGTTATTAGTATTTCTATTTGCTAAGTAAGCAATTCAAACAAATGCTGGAAAAAAATGGCAACAATCCTAGCCCTTCTGGAGCTAACCTTCTACAAGGGGGCACAGACCATAAACACAATAAATTAGCAAAATGTTTAGTATATTAAGTAGCAAGAAGAGATGATGAGAAAGCTAATATTAGTATTGGGGAAAAAGATGTTCAAGGTTGGAGAAGCATGAAAAATGTACCTGGAAATTTTAAATAGACTTGCCAGGAAGAGACTAGCAGACTGACTGATAAGGCAGCATTTGAGTCAGGAGCTGAAGGGCAAGTCCAGGCACACGCATGGAAGAGAGTTTTTCTAGATAGAAAACATGACATGCAAAGTATCTGGTCTAGTCTTGGAAAAATAGCAGAGTGGCTCCATCTAAGGAAGGTTATATGGTATTGAGTAAGACAGATGGTATCTCGGGAGGGAACACAGATCTGGGATTTTGGTGACTCCATTTCTTGTGTGTTAGTACTAGATAGGTTAAGCAACCCTCTCAAAATGCTCACCGCTCCTCACCAGAGTGTTTGTGAGCTTGGGTGAAATCTGAGTAAACCACTTATGAAGATTTCTCTTAAGAAGGCTAAGACTCTGTAGATTTGGAAGCTCACAGCTTAGTTCACGGCCATTTGGCTTCCACAGCTTACACTCCATCCCCCTGCTTCCAACATGAATACCAGACTTTTCAGTTCCATATGTAATGACTGGAGATTGATCTGCCTGCCATAGAACCTCTGGCTAAAAGATGACCAGAGTGACCGTTTTATCTTTGGGGGTGCATCTGACTGATGAGTGGGTTACCCAGGCTAAAACGGACAAACTCAAGTGTAATTAAAAAGTCAACAGGCCCTGGGGGAAAGTGTCATAAGGAAATTTAAAGAGAAGTTATTTCATCTCTTAAAATGGCTTTGGGGTTAGAATTTCTTGGGTTAAAGGTTTTATAGTTCAGAGATTAAGAAGCCATGACATCAATAAACTCCTAACCAAATGTTCACTAAAAATAATAACATTAGCACAACATTTTGATACATGCCAAAGACAAAAATAAATGAAATACACTTAAGGAGTCTGTGGCATAGAATTTTTAATGTTTTTTGCTTCATTTATTAATTACTTATATAGTGTTCTGTCTGCATGTATGCTGCAAGTCAGAAGAGGGAACCATATCTCATTACAGATGGTTGTGAGCCAACCCCTCATGTTCTCACTGTCACCCAGTATACCAAGGAAATCTCTTCTAGCCCAGGGAAATCCATATGTCCCTCAGGGTGCTTTCTTAGCCAGGTTCTTGAGGTACTACTTGAATTAGCTCCCCCTTTTTCCCTCTGTTTAGAAACTAGAATATATATTTATTTATAAACATATTTTGATCATATTCTTTCCCTCCCCCAACTCCTTCAAGATCCTACCCACTACCCTTCTCACACAACTTTCTCTCAAAAATGTCCCAAGCTCCCAAACAGCAAAATCAAAGCAAACAAAACACCCAGGAAGTCAAAAACAGACCAAGACAAAACAAAAAGTACACACACAAGAAAATGGAGTCTATTTTGTCTTGTCCAACTACTTCTGGGCATAGAACTATTCCTTTCCCTTTCCCAGCAGGCAGCAACTGCAAATAGCTTCTTGGCTAGAGGTGGGATTTGTAGCCAGTTCCCCTTCTCAGTGCTGGGATTTTTTGTTTGTTTGTTTGTTTGAACTTGTGTAGATCTTGTGCATGTTGTCATAGTCTTCATGGACCGTGATGTCATATGTGTATCAGTCCTGTTATATCAAGAAGACACTGTTTCTTGAGGACATCCACCACTCTGGCTCCCACACTCTTGCCACCTCGTCTTTTGCATGGATCCATGAGCCTTAAAGAGAGGGATTTGACAAAGACATCTTATTTAGGGCTGGGTGGTCCAAAGGCTTTCACTCTTTTCACATTTTTAGTTATGGGTCTCTGTATTAATGACTATTTCCTACAAGAAAAAGCTTCTCGGTTGATGTTCTGATCCATAGGCATATAGTGTTAGTAGTCATTTTTTTATTTTTGCTATATTCTTTTAGCAGGATACTAGTAGCTTTTCATCTAGGGTGTATAATCTATCATGTCTAAGGAGCTTGAGCACTTTATGTGTCAGGTCCATATCATGAGAGGCCTTAATCTAATCAAAAGTGTTTGATTACTCCCATAACATTAGTACCACCAACCCACTAGTATATCTACAAACCCTGTGGTTTGTAGCTGGGTGATATGAATGCTTAGTTTTCTCCTCTGACACCATGCAAGTACCTTCCAGTACTATGAATCCTAATCAGTAAGAATAAAGCTTCTAATTTGGCAGCATCTCAGTTTCTCCATGGTCAATGACGTAAGTAAGTTGTGTCTTCAGTAATGGAGCCTTACTATCAGGTTATGGAGAGTAACCAACAGCCTTTATATAGCCTGTGATGTTTGGGAGTAGGGTTTATGAGATCCCTTTGGCAAATTGTAGTAATACGAGCTGTGGGGCTGCATTCCCCAGCACCCGGTCACCCCCACGGCTAGCTTTACCCAAAATAATTACACGGAAACTGTATTCTTTTAATCACTGCTTGGCCCATTTCTATCTAGCCTCTTCTAGGCTAATTCTCAAATATTAATTTAGCCCATTTCTAATCATCTGTGTTGCGCCCCTAGGTGCGCTTACCGGGGAGATTCTAGCCTAGTCCATCCTGGGTCGGAGCTTCATGGTGTGTGTCTGCCCGGGAGCGGGGCATGGCGTCTCTCTGAGGCATCTGCCCCCAAGAGGAGAGCTGTGGAGTCTGAGCTCACTTCCTCTTCCTCCCAGCGTTCTGTTCTGTTTACTCCTCCCACCTATCTTCTAACCAATAAAATGGGCCAAGGCAGTTCCTTTATTAGCCAATGACCTTCCTCCATCAGCCAATGACTCAACAAGATGTAACTCATTTCTGGTACAGGGGGTTTGACTTGGTGGTATAAGATGTATAGTTGTCTAGTTAGGGTATTGTTTCCCTCATTATATGGTATCTCCATTTAAATTCCGTGTGTGTGTGTGTGTGTGTGTGTGTGTGTGTGTGTGTGTTTGTATTTTAAGAAGCTTCTAGAGTAATAGGTGTCCATATGGCTTTTAATGTTAGTTGTCTCTCCCCATATTCCCTCTTCTACCCTGCTCTTCCATTTCCCTCCTCATTTAATCCTTCTATTTTAGTTTCCTCTTTATCTCTTTATATTCACTATTTACCCTTCTTTCAAAGGGCTCCCCATCCCTCTGGGTCTTTACTAGCTACTTAACCTCTATGGAAAGTCTCTCAAGTGTTATTAACTTCTTTTTTGTTGCATTGGTTAAGTCAAGCCATATAACTTGACAAAAGTTAGAGAAATGGAATTGATTATGTTTTGAGCAGGTGTAAATCACAATGCAAAGCGTGAATGCAGGAAAAGCTGTTGTAGGAACGGCCACTTGTTCGTTTCCCTAGCTGCACAGGTTCCCAAAATAACCGCACAGAAAATATATAAATTAAATCACTGCTTGGCCCATTAGCTCTAGCTTCTTATTGGCTAATTCTTAAATATTAATTTAACCCATTTTTATTAATCTGTGTATTGTGCATGGCTGTGACTCACTGGGTAAACTTCCAGCATCTGTCTCTGGTGGGGCTACATGGCTTCTCTCTGACTCTGCCTTCTTTTTCCCAGCATTCAGTTTAGTTTTTCCCTGCCTAGCTCTGTTCTGCCCTGCTCTGCTATAGGCTCAAAGCAGTTTCTTTATTAACCAGTGGTATTCACAGCATGCAGAGGGAAATCCCACATCAAAAAGGCATAGAATCAGAGATAATTTTAGATTTGCACAATGTGGGCACATCTCTCAGAGTTGGTGTGTTAGATTTAATAGAACAATCCATGGAAATTTAACCAAGTGTCTAGAATATGGTGATAGTTCTTTACCAAAGATAATTTGTGCAGGATCGAGGAAAGGAGAAATGGCTTATGATTTCACATATGTACCCTTTGATAAAACTGTTTTATCTCTTGATGTCTGTATCATTGCTTTGAAAACAAGAGGATTATAGAAGAATTCTTAGAAAGTCTCCTTTGACTAGGATGTTAGTTTCTCTAGTTTCTCTTATATCATAGAATGTAGGAATGACTCACCTCCCAGAGATATTAAAATAATAATTACAATGTTTAGTTTAAAGCAACAGATTTTTCAACCTTGGCTTTTCTTCTTCATGCACACTGTATATTGTCTCGTCTTAATGTATTTTAAATGATGCTAATGACTATTTAGGAAACATTAAAGAAAATGACAATGAACAACAAAACCCAAAGGCAAATCAGGGAATAACTTTGTTTGTGTCGACATAAAGCAGCTTGAGGAGGAAGACATTCTGGTGTCAGGAAAATTCCATGGAATGCAAGCAGCCTAGAATTGCAGGAATTATTGCATTTCATCTGGCAAATGAAGAAGGCTGAAATGATATGTTTCGCATTTAGAAAAGGAATGATGGACGTGATGTTTATCTCCATGGGGCAACTCTTCTGGGCCTGCCATCCAAATGGACCATAGAGCCCATGATTCATGAGCAAGTTACAAACAAGACAAATGTCATCTCCTCTCGTCAGACTCACATTGCTAATTATCGGAAAACCTCTAGGTGCAATGATGGCTATTTAAGCAACTAGTATTTATTTAATTTATTCTGAAGTAAGTGGCCACTGAGGCTTTCAAATCATAAAGCCCAAAGAGCTGCAGTGATACAATCCATCATGTGTCACTTAGGCTGTAAAATACCACAGCTCTTTGCATCCAACTTACTGGTTTGTAAATAGTTTCCAAGGGTTGTAACTTAAAGCCTCACAGAAGGGTAACAGAAGCTGAAGAAGGCTCTTACTATGGCATAATTTCAGAGCAAAGAATAATTTAAAATGCTGGGAGTTTGTCGAAGGAAATTCTTTACAGTGAATGTAAGTGTTGGCCAAATTTTCAATTTTATTTCTTTCTGAATAACAGAAACTTAATCTAAGGATCATGTAGATATTTTAAAGTTCAAACTGAGTGTCTAGGTCTGGTTCGGTGGTAGATCACTTGCTTGTCATGTGTGAGTACCTGGTTTTGCTTCTAAGAACTGCAATAAACAACACCAAAACATTTATACCCAAGTAAGTAGGTATAAATTGACTTTAGTTATGGAAAATAAAAATAAGTGATTGCGTAGGTATGAAAGACTATGTTAAAGAATAATCAAGATGGCTACCTTTTCATCTAAATTTTCCTTCTCTGAGAAGAGAACAAAATTATAGAGAAAGTCAGCTCTCTGTGGACAGGGCTTTGCTCAAAGTCAGACTGTATGTGATGCTATAGATGTTCAACAAGGAACTGCTGAATGCAGAAATGAAGATTTCTCAACTTCACGGGACACGACTCCCCAGAGTAAATATCTACCATGTCTTTATATTGTCATGTTGTGTTTGGTCATTGGATCACTAAATAATTAACACACATTGTAAATTTCTTCTTTGTAGAAGTTGACCAGTTCACAGTGAAAACTCACTAGAGGGGCCTTGACTAGTGGGGCTTTGACTAGAGGGGATTTGATTAGAGGGCTTTGACTTGAAGGGATTTGACACTCAGGAGGAACTGATGAAAGAGACAATACTTCTCAGGGAGTTAGTGAAAGAGGAAGGGAACATGCTTAATGTTGGCGCTGGATGTTTTTCTATTTCCCAAAGCCATTTCTCTCAGAGAGACTATAAATATTATCATTTCTGTCCACACATCTTTTATCCTCTTTGATTTAGCACCAGGGAATTATTTTCTTCTGTGGAAAAAATTTTCTCTTCCTCCAGTGACTAAACAAATTCAAATTTAGTTCAGAGCTGAAAATAAGCGTGAAATTCTATTCTCTAGGGCTTTATTTTTGTGTGGTTTGGTTTTTGTTTTTTGATTCTTTAAATGGTTTAGATGTTTATCCAGGAGACTTTCATGAATAGTAAACAAACTAACTAAAAAGGATGTGTATTACTTTAAGGAAAAACATTAATCAAAAGTTAAAATTAAATATTATTTGCAGAATTCCAGATTACCCTCTGCACTCTAGGTTCATTCTGTAGAACTCTAAATCTTTGTTCCATTGCTACCTATAATTGTCCATTCCTGGTGAGGCTTGTAGCTAATACGCACTTAACTCAAAAAGTTAATGTCCTCTGCCCCTAGGTTAGTGCTTCAAAAGTGAGCTTTTAAAATGTGCTTCTGTTACTATGAAAACCACTTCTCAAGGTCATGTGTCCACATCTTACGCAATGAAAACTTTGCACCAAAACTCAAGTTCCTTCACCTTATATTGGTAGCAGTGTATACATTGGTAGGGCTTTTTGCTGTCGTTTGTTTTTGTCAGGTTTCTCCAGATTGCAAGAAATAGAAAGTTACAGCAGACTAACTTGAGTAATAATATATAGTAGAAAAAATGAAGAGGATAAATCATGTAAATGTATTGTGCATATATAAGAAGGGAGTTGACAGAGATCCATCCAGAAACAACCTATTGTACTGCCTGTAGTTCTCATGCGATCGTTCCCACTTCTGCCACCCCCTTTCTCTGTTGTTTCCGGCTAGTCTTAGTATCATTCTTATACAAAATGGTGGACAAGACATGGTTTTCATTTATTTCTCCATAGACCTGTAGACAAATCTTAGGAAAGAGGTCTGCTAGGGTCATATGATCGGCCAGCCTTGCTACCTTAGTGAAGTCCCATATGTTATGATTAGATCCATGATCTTCTGGATTAATTACTTTGGCCAAAGGATGGACGCTGAAGTATAGACCAGTTCCCACGGGAGCCAAACATGAGTCAGAAAGCAAAGTAAGTGCTTCTGAGAGAAACGGTGCTGGATGAGAAGGCACAGATGGGCCCAAGCCTACTCAATGAGGTGAGAAAGAGACCCACTATGTATGCATATATATCATCCCATTTCCAGGCACTGCTAACAAAGTTGTGGCAGACAGTGCTCATGCTGCTACCTGGAACTTAATTAGACAAACTGCAAATAGAAAAAAGAATGGTTGAGGCAGAGCAATATAATCCAAGGCAGCTCTACAATCCCGGGAGTGATCCTTATTTGTGCTGTCTTGTTCACATGGGAATATCACTGAAAGGGTAAAATAATATGAAAAAAAGGTGTGCACAAAAGTCTATGCAGACAGGTCTGGGGACAAACTACGAGTCGAAAAATATATCTGGGGACAGGTCCAGTCAAGTCTTGGAGACATTTAAAAAGGAAAAATATCTGGGCTGGAGTAGAAAAGTCAAAGAGGGACTACAGTTATGGAAGAAGTGCTTGCAAGGTAGAGAGTGAAGTTTGCAGACGTGGGTAAAAAGGATTCTTGTTAGCAGAAAGCTGTGTGATGCAGAGGGATTCCCAGATGTCTATGATTTGGTGGGTGTTGAAAGTACCCAAGAGGATAGGAAAGGCCTTGTGCGCTTCTGAGCTGAATAACAGTGCCTGATCCAAAGGGGAAGCCTTGTCTCCAAGAAGAGGAAGTCGCAGCTTGCTTCTGCAGATGCTGAGGTGGGGAGGCAGAAGCACTCACAGCTAAGGTTGATCAGTTCATTGAACTGAAGCCCCTAAGAAAGCTGAAAGAGGAATTGCTGTGGTAATTCCTGTTGAAAATGAAGGTAAGATTTCTGTGTGAGAGGAGTTGCCAGTTCAATGAAGTTTAAAGTAATTATTCCCAAAATGTATCCCAGGCCCAATACCAAACTCACAGAGACATTTTGAGATAGCTTTTTTATTTTTTATAAAAACAGGAACATCTGCTAGGAATCTTATGCAAATTACTAGCATTAAGTTGTTTGGACCTTATAGCAATTGTTCTTTTTTGTTTTTGTTTGTTTGTTTTTTGGTTTCTTTTCCCTAAAGGTATCATTGGAACAAAACATCACTGAGTTTCTAAAGGTTCTGTGAACCAGGAAAATTTAGGAATCTGTGAAATAATTAAAATTCTGAGAAATGAGCCATAAGTTCAGCAACAAAGAAGGTTCCTAAAATCTTAATGAAAGATGAGATAAATTCCAGTATTTGAAGCAGAATTAAGGCAGTGTTTTAACTTGCTTTCTATTGCTGTGATTTAAAAAAAAAAAAAGGAAACTGGAGAAAGAAAGGACTTATTTCTTTGACTTCCATGTCCCAAGTCATGGTCCATTGAGGGAAGCCAGGGCAAGAACTCAGAGCAGGAACCTGGAAGCAGGAACTGAAGGAGATACCTGGAAGAATGCTCTTTACTTGCTTGCTCAGTTTTCACTGAGCAGGGGCAGCACTTCCCACAGTGGGCTGGACCCTCTCACATCAATCATTAATCAAGAAAATACCCTACACACTTGCCTACAGACCAATCTGATCATGGCATTTCCTCAATTGGGATTCCTTTTTCCCAGGTGACTCCAGCTGATGTCAAGTTGACAAAACAAACAAACAAAACAAAACAAAAAAAAAAACCACAAGCGGTGTTAAGGTTGAAGGAGGTGAGAAGGGAGCCACTGCAGTGTGGGAATCACTTGTCTTTCTTGATTTGTTTTGTTTATTTGTTTGCCTTGTGTTTTGTTTGGTGAGCCAAAGCCTCACAAAGCCAGGCTGGCCTTGAATGACTGATTCTCTGTCTTCAAATTGCTGGGATTAAAGGTATGAAGCATCATATGGATGCTCTTATCCAATTTAGAAATAGAACAAAAGGTGAGTAAAAGAGCAAGAGTTCATGGTTCAGGGAGGGTAGATAGAAATGTGTTTTTACACAGAGGGAGTTTATCCCTTGCAGACAGGACATTTCACAGATGAACATGGGGTGAATCTCAAATCTCCCCACAGGTAGAGAAGACATGAGGGGAAGTAAAAAAAGATGTAATTTGGGCAAAAAAGACAAACCAAATTAAGGACCTATGATATGGTATATGGTCTGTCAGGAATTGTGTGTATTTTCCCAGTGCTTTCCAAACCGCCCTGGTTAACAGAGATGAGGACATTGAATTTGGGATAAAGAAGAGAACACAAAGTTCCAAAGACCTTGAGATAGAGGCCAGACAAACTGAAATGACTTCTTTAATGGTGTCACCATCTTCCTCAATAATCTAGACAAGGCTTCTCAAATTCCAAGGTGCACATTTTGTCCTGAGAATCTTGAGGAAGTGCAGAGCCTGAATTATTGGTCTAGGGGAGGGCCTGTAAGTTTTCATTTCTAATGTGTGTCCTTGCCCTGCTGTAGCTGCTGATCATAGGACACATGATAGCAAGATCAATTCAGATGAGTCATGAGCCAGACTTCTAGAGCAGTGCCAGGACTATAAGTAGATGCTTGATCAATACTTGTTGAGTTTGGACTGAAATGAATAGTTTCCCACACAGTGGAAGCGGATGAAGTGGGAATAAGAATTGGGAACAACAAAAACCAAGTTCACAGGATCTGAGGACAAAAAGTCGGGGGAATCTTGGGGGACTTTGGTATAGCCATGTTTAAGAACTTTACCCAAATTAAAGTAAATGTTAGAACTGAGTAGATGGAAAGCGCAGGCATCTCTAGTTCTGTGACTTTGTTGGCTGATTGCTAAAGTGCTAAGAGTGAGGATAATAGGTAGGAAGAAACAGAAAATGTAAGCAGATGTTGACATAATGTAGCCTGAAAGTCCAGCTTTTCAAGGCCACCTGCAGGGTTTGAGGAAGAAGTCCACAGCAAAGCGAAACTGAGCTTGAGGGATTTTTATCTAAGGGGTATGGAATAAATTCTCATATGTGTTGTTCTGGTCCTGATTGTTTTGTCCTCTAATTTTCTTTTAAGTTCAAATCCTTTCTAGTTCTCCCTTGTTTCAATTCTTCCTTGCTTCTCTGTTTACCTAGCTTAAATGCATTTTTTTTTAACAGGGGGTTTGGGGCAATGGGGGAAAAAGTTGCAAGAACTGCATCTCATTGGTTATAGTATAATCCTTGTCCAAATGATGAGGAGCTGAGCCATTTACCATGACAATGAAAGCTTTCAAGGTTTCTGGTGTGAGGCTGTGATCAAAGGTTGGGGGCACAGAGCCAGGTGAGACAAGCTGTGAGACACAGGTTTTTATCAGCCAGACTTAATAAACAAAGGATTGACATGATTTTTTTTTAGATTGCTTTGTCTTAATAACCTTGGTTAGACATTTTCAACTCTGACTTTGTACATCATTGTGAAGTTTTTAACTTATGATACATTACAGAAACATTCAGTCTAGTTTGAACTTGCTCTGAGGTGAAAATGAGCTAATTGTGTGTAGCTTGTCTCAGACAGAGGAGAAATTGTTTGCCTGCGTTAGTCTGAGTAAAAGGAACAATGCAGGCTTTTAAGTAATTTAAAGTCCTCATGGGACAGTAGACTTAGTTATGAAGCATATTCTAGTATATTTCCTATATATCAAAATTATACAGCTTATTGAGAAGTCATCTTCCTGACCATCCATGGATATATGTGCCCATAAGTTTGAGATGTAATCGTGAGATTACATATACATATCACATGAGATTACATACTACAATGCAGATACTTTGCATGAGTCCCTAGGGGGAAAAACAGTATTTTACATCTGAACAATTTGATAAATGGCACCAATTGAAGCACGATTTCCTCAACTGTGGCAGCCATGCTGAGGCAGTCTCTTCTGAATGATGAAATAGGCATTCTGTGGGCCATATTCTCCTTCATAGCTCTTCAGATCTAACTGACCTCACAATAAATGTTCCAACTTTCATGTTTATCATAATGAACATGGATCACTCTAAGCCTCTGAAATCAATGCTGGGGTTACAGATGGGAATGACCATGCCTGCCTTTTAGTATGGTGCTGGATATTAGAACACAGATCCTAATGCTAACAGAGCAAGAGTTCCACCTACTGAGTCCTCTGGGGGAGTGTGGGATGTGGTGTGTGTGTGTGTGTGTTTATTCAAGGCAAAGTTTCTCTTTGTAGCCCTGGATGTCTTGGAACTCACTCTGTAGACCAGGCTGGCCTTGAACTCACAGAGATTTGCCTGCCTCTGTCTCCCAAGTGCTGGGATTAAAGAATGTGCCATCATTCCCCAGCTCAAGAGACTTTTAAAAACAACTTCTGAAACCACAATCGAGAACAATACCTGACGGAGGTGAATTCCCCAGGTGGTGGAGGCTATCTGAATTTATTTTACAACATTTAGAGTGTTCTAGATATGATAAACATTAAGAATGATTTAAAGTACACAGAAAGGTATAGGAATATTACAACAAGTGTTACAGCATTTAGCATAAGGCATCCATGGATTTGGATAAATGCCAGAGACTTCAAGACCAATCCTCCATGGATCTTGAGGGATGACTGACTTGTTACTTGATAGATATTACATATGTAATGCTAGTCAGTTCATCTTGCTCTGTATATTTTGGGGAAGAAAATCTTCACCTTGGAAATAACAGTAGGGCCTCTGGAAGAAAGTCCATGCCATATACTTTATGCTAAAGTGAAAAGGTTTAGGTCTGTTGCTAAAGCCACCTCAGGTTCCACAGACTCTTGATGTGGAATAAAGGATGAGGGTTGACTGATATAAAAATTTACTTCGCTGTAATTGACAAGTGTTCATTGAGCATGTACTAAATGTTGAGAGCCAATTGGAGAATTAAGAATACAAAGATATAATTGCTTCAGTCTCGAATCTTGGTTTGATAAAGAAATGGATGTAAAACAATGCAGTTATTGCACTGACACAACCCAAGCTTCAACAAGAGCACAGAAAAGCATTCCTGGTCTTCTTTGTGTCTACTGAAGTTACTCCCTTCACCCCGCCAAGGACACTACATCAGTTTCTGAGATGGGTAACAGATGTCATCCTCAAAGCAAGTCAACAAGAACAAAAAATACAGCCAGAAACACAGAATTCTACACTGCTGATTATAACTTCCATTAATGTCATATAGACACACTACCTACGAGAGATAAACATAGCAATGACCTGGTTTATAACCAAGAAAACATTGGTTCAGAAAAGGTGTAGACCTTTGGCCCAAATCATACCTTTCAAGCTTATTACCTCTACTTTATGTCCCCAGCCTGTATATACAGAGTATAGGTAGGAGCCTAGGTCAACAGTGTTAGCTGAGTTTGCACTGAGCCATGCTACAGGAACTGGAATGAAAATCTAGTGAATGCAATTCAATTAAAGGAGAAAATCAGAAGGATTTCTTATTAGCAAACAAACAAGCAAACAAAACCTCAAACAGATAATGTGATCCTTTAAAACCACGCCCTCGTTGCCAGAGTTAGACTCTGGTTACTCTCACAGCAGGTCAGTGTCCACTGCAAACCGTCTAACTCCGCATGCTAGTGTTTGGGGTGGGAAGAACAGGGACTGGCGCCTGGATCTGGGATCCTAGAAAACATCAAACTGTTTTTTTCTCTCCCCAGCTTATTCAGAAGTTGACAGATGTTGCCGAGGAGTGTCAGAACAACCAGCTCAAGAAGCTCAAGGAGATCTGCGAGAAGTAAGCCTTCATCCCCTCTCACTTGGCCTGAATAGACCTGAATGCGTGAACTACAGATTGCTATTCGGTTTGTCTGATTTTTTTCCCCTATTTGTAACTTCAGAGAGAAGAAGGAATTAAAGAAGAAAATGGATAAAAAGAGGCAGGAGAAGATAACGGAAGCCAAGTCCAAAGACAAAAGCCAGATGGAAGAGTGAGTGGAAAAGTCCCCCCTCCCTAACTGGGATGGTGAACCTGCTATTCTTCTCTGGCAGAGAACAAATGTCTTAACCAAAGGCCCCTTCGTAAAGCTTCTTTGCTAATTAATCTTCCACATGATCCCTGCCTTAGTAACTGTTCTACTGCTGTGAAGAGACACCAAGGCCAAGGCAACTCTTTTATAAGAGGAAGAATTGGGGGCTTGCTTACAGTTTCAGAGGGTTAGTCCATTATCATCATAACAGGAGCAAGGCTTCACTCAAGGTGATGGAGCAGCAGCTGAGAGCTATATCTTGATTGGCAAGTTGGCAAGAGAGAGGGGAGTGATGGGGGAGGAAGATGGAGAGGGAGAGGGTGTCAGAGAGGAAGACCCCCAAGCTTGAGCTTTTGAAACCTCAAAGCCCACTCCCAGTGACACACTTCCTCCAACAAAGCCACATCTCCTAATCCTCCTAATCTTATGAAAGATTTTCATTCTCTGGTGACTAAACCTATGGATGAACCTATGGGGGCCATTATCATTAAAACCGCTACAATTTCCATTGTAAGGTTTTTACAGTGAGCTCTCAAACAGGGGCACTCCAGGACATTCAAAAAAAAAAAAAGGAAAGTGATCTCTTTTGGGAAATTGGGAAATGGCTAAATTCTCATTTCTCAATTTGTTAGACAACCTTGGGAGCACCTAAGAAAACAGGGCCTATGCCTGGGGAAACACAGCACCACCCATCCCCACTTACAACTTTCTTTCAACAGCTATACAATGACAGGAAAATCATAGAAGTTCCAGGAGGGTTGCTTTAATGATCTCTGGCTCATTTCAATTTAGGGAGAAGACAGAGATGATCCGGTCGTACATCCAGGAGGTGGTGCAGTACATCAAGAGGGTATGTCTGTTCACCCTGTCTCCTTTGCAAATGCCGCAAGAACAGTCGCCAGGCTCGTTGTGAACTCTGGAGAGGAGAGCTGTGCCTCCTTGTCTACATGTCACCAGCATCCAGCTGTTTTGTGGTAGCCCCTAAAAGCGCAATGCTCTGGCTTTTGAGACCCATACATGTAAAAGGACTATAAAAACGGATGGGGAGGAGTCACTACCCAATGGGAACCCCAGAAAAAGTGACACGAAAGGGCATTCCCAAAAGGTCTTTCATTGTTACCTGTGATAAAGGTGACATCCATGTCTAGATCTGTCCTTAAGCTTTTAGAAATTTTGTGTTGTGGTAATTTTCAGACATTTACAACAACATCTGTCTGTCTGTCACCAAACTACTCTGCCCTGGGTTCCCCTTACCTAGCTTCAGAGGGCAAGTCTTTACCAAAAGACCAAATAATTGATACCATAGACTTGGAAAACTTTGGTTTTTTTTTTTAATTGTTGTTGTTTTGTTTGTTTCTTGTAGCATGCGTGAAGGCTTTATTGGTTTTTTCTTTGTTTTGTTTTTTGCTAGTTTTCTAATATGACTATTTTCTTCTGGTAACTTTCTTATAGTTAGAGGAAGCACAAAGTAAAAGACAAGAAAAGCTTGTGGAGAAACACAAGGAGATCCGCCAGCAGATCCTAGAGGAGAAGCCCAAGGTAAATGGAGCTAAATAACCCTGACTGTCTATACACACCTGGTTTGTTTGTTTTCTATTCAGGAAAAATAAAATCTCCTGGTTTATGTAAGTACCTCACACAGCTTCTCAGGTCTTCCTTATGTGAGAAACTCCTCATTTCTCGTGGTAGTAAAAGTACAACAATATTCTGCAAGTGTTTGCCACCAACTGGCACTGTCTAAAAAATATGAGTGTGCAGAACTCTCTCCATGGAGTTTGGTTTCAGGTAGTCTGATATGTGGCCCCGGCAAAGGTATCTTTCCTCTGACCAAGCAACTTCATCTTGTGATGCTGTAACGTCAGACTTTGCCCAGCAGAGGACACCCTTCACTAACATCACCCTGATCTTGACCCAACAAAATCTTCCATAAACCAGGAAACAAACAAACAAACAAAACAGAAAGAAAGAAAGAAAGAAAGAAAGAAATTTCCTCCCCCCCCCCCCCCCCCCGCATAGCAACAACTCATCAGTGTGGTCCTTTAAATTTTTACTGTAGCTTAGAATGTAGCTCAGTGGTACTGAGAGTGCTCGGCATGCATGAGGTCCTGGGTTCAATCCAAAACAATAAATCAAAGTGGGTTGTGCTTGCGGCTTGTTGAAATTAGTTGTCTATGGACATCAAGTTGAATGAACTATCTGTAAATCAAGTTTTTGTGGGTTAGCCAGCAGTATTCAGGTCTAGTATATACTGTCCATTTTCATTTCTTGGTGAATGTTTTTCTCTGTTAAAAAAAAAAAGAATGTGCTTTTTAGGTTTCCCCTCCTTTTAAGCTAGAGTTAAAAACACAGCTTCTCGAAAGTACTATCATTGCACCTAAGTGCTTATTGAGTCTGCAAAGCTCAAGTGTTGGGTTTATTTATTTGTGTGTATTGTTCCCTGGTTGGCTTCAGAGCAATTACTCATGGCTAAATCTAAATATATTCTCAGAGTTATTTATGTTCTGTAGCCTTCATGTTTATTGAATATGATAGTCACTTGATACTTGTTATTTCTAAAGATTTCAGGCTTAGCCATATAAATCCTCAAGCAAGAATTGAGAGCTACTTTGTACATTGTTAATTCTTAGGTTTCTCCTGCAAATATACAATTCAGAAAAGCTTAGCCAGCTTCTCGGGCTGTTTATGCTAATACAGTGGGATACGGTTTACATAGCTTTAGCAATTGCCACATGGAAGTCTTCCTTTGGATTTCTAGTCTCCTTTTCCTTGAGCTGTCCACAGTCATTCATGGGCTAAAAATATTAAGTGGGAAATTTATGGAGTGAACAGAGCATGACGACTTGAAATTGCACAACTTTCTGCGCAGCTGATGACCCCTCAAAGCACTGTCTCAGCCACTCCGGTGGAGCACTGTCCCTCTGTCCACAAGGCCACACAGCAGTCCTCTCTGATGTCAGATTCTATCTGCTATCTGCTGTCACAGTGTTTGTGACCCTTTTTTGCTTAAAAAATGGCCCCAAGGCACAAGAGTAAGGATGCTGATGTTCCCCTGAGCTGAAGACATTAAGTTTCAGATTAAGGTTGGCATTTTGGCACTTCAGGGTGTATTGGGGGAGGGGGCACTGTATTTTCCATGCAGAATCTATCTTACTTAAGTGCTCAAGTATTCAAATAGCAGATCCAGATTTGACTAAAATTTAAGAAAAATATGAATTAGTCAGACACATACATTGTCCAGGTCAGCATCTAATGATGGATTTGTCATCTCTTTGTATCCTGGTTTAATGAAATGTGTTTAGAGTGAGTTTCCAGCCAGTTTTAGACCTCTAAGAGTCCTTCTGACAGCTACTCTTCCTTTCAGTTTTGTTTTGCTTTTGAGTGTGGGTGTTGGTTCAACATGGTAAAATATTTCAGTCAGAGATAAAACGCAATGCATGTATGTTAAAATTATACAATTTATGTATTTCATAGATATTATATGTATGTCCATTTATATGTGTGTAGGTGCCCATGTGCATGTGGAGGCCAGAGGATAATTCCTTAGGTGCTATCCATGTTTATTGTTTGAGACAGGGTCTCACACTAGCCTGAAACTTGCCATGCAGGTTAGGCTGGCTGGCTAGGGACCCAGGGGTCCATTTGCCTCTCCGGTGCTGAGATTTCAAGGACATGGTAGCACACACAGATTTGTTTTATGTGTGTAAGTTGTGCATATTCAACTTGTGTCCTCATGTTTATAAGGCAACCACATTACTGACTGAGCTCTCTCCATAGCCCTCATTGTGTGTGTGTGTGTGTGTGTGTGTGTGTGTGTGTGTGTGTGTTGCAGTACTGGGAGTGTGGACATATAGCACCACACATGTGGCTGTTCTAGTCATCATGATTAAAATCAAATTAAGTAAGTGGCTATTAAAGCACCTTAAATCTTCTTCACTGGATATAACCAAGCATTAAAACGACTAATAACCTTTGTCAATTTAGCTGCCCAAGTACAATTTTGCAGAAAAGCAAATTAAACCTGCTGGGCATGCTCACATGCATATATAATCCCATTAACTTGGGGGATGGAGGCAGGAAGACGGGGAGATCATGACTCACCTAGGTGATATAGTGAGACCACATTTTTAGCTAAGTAAATAAATAAATAATGAATGTAAACAGTAACAGCTTAATAACTGACTCTATTACTATTTGAGTGGTGTCACAATTCTAAGGATGGAGGGACAGTTCTAGGAATACTGTAGATACTATATTAGCTATTTTTCTAATGTGATAAAACACCATCCACAAAAGCAATTTACAGAAAAATTTATTTTGGCTTACCATTTCAGAGAGACAGAAAGAGAGCACACATAATGGCAAAAGAGACAGGGCAGCATGTAGCTGAAGCAGGAAGCTGACCGAGTCTATCTTCATCCACAGGCAGGAAGCAGAGAAGAGATAACAGGAAGTAGGCTGAGGCTTTAAGCCCTCAGAGGTTACTCCCAGTGATGTCCTTCCACCAGAAAGGTTCTTTGTCCTAAAAGTTCCATAATCTACCCAAACAGTGTTACTAGTTGGGGAACAAGTGTTCAGATGCATGAATCTGTGGGGGACACTCCTCATTCAAACTGCAATAAGTGGTTCTGGGGATGGGTAGGCATTTCTAGGGAGAGCTGACTGCTTCTAGGGATGGGTAGCCAGTTCTAGAGACAGGCAGCTAGTTTAGTGGCTCAGCAACCTCTCTGAGAACCAGCAGTTTTAGAATTTCAGCGTTGATGCTTGCTGTCCTCAGGTTATAAAGTCAACGACAAGCTGGATGCTAAAGCTCCTGCATCATCATCTTATGTAGAACCATTCAAAAGAGAGAGCTTAAGTATGGAGCTTCATTAAAAGGGAGGGAAGAGAGAATGAGAGAGGGACAGAGGGTGAGGAGAAGAGAAAAGAAGAGCAGAGGGGAGAACAGAGGCTGAGACCAACTTGCCTAGGCTGGAAGAGAGAAATCAGGAATGGGCAGAGTTTGTCTCCTGTTTTTGTTTTTTTGTTTTTTCAAGACTAGGTTTCTCTGTAGCTTTGGAGCTTGTCCTGGAACTAGCTCTTGTAGATCCGTCTGGCCCCAAACTCACAGAGGTCTGCCTGCCTCTGCCTCTGCCTCCTGAGTGTTGGGATTAAAGGCATGCCCCACCACTACCCAGCTGGAACTTGTCTCTTAAAGGGACCTTTGCACTGTGTACAGGAAAACTTATTGCTATAAGCCGAGGGGTGATTTTGCCGAAGGGGCAGGGCCAAGGTGTGCCTGGATACTAACAGAGGGAGTTCAGCTTCTTGGTGCTATGGTCACCAGAAGCCTACACACAATTGAAGCTTTCTCATCAAATACTGAATACCCAGTAATCAGGGCTTTGTGTTACAGCTGTGTACTTAGAGGCTTTCATTTCTCCTTCCTTGGCTTCTTCAGAAAGATCTAAAGTGTTCCTAGGAATTCTTAGTCATTCTTTTGTCTTTCTTGCTTAGTGTGACTAGGAGCCAAGATAAACTTGCTCTTTTGTCTGTGACGCTCTTCATAGGGTCATCGTGTTGTGAGTGGATTTGAAGGTAGCCTTTGAAGGTTGTTGGTTCCATGTTATATACTTAAGGGTGTCCTTTGAAGCTTAAGAATGTGTTTTCAGAGCCATTACTTCGATAATAAAATGAGAAATCGCATGTGAAGTCAGCCGTGGTAGCTCACATCTATAATCCTAGCACTTGGCAGGAGGAGGCAGGAGGATCAGGAGCTTTTATAGGTCACCCTTGGCTACAAGCCATCTATGTAAGACACTGTCTCCATCAAAACAATACAAAAAGTCACGTGAACTCATAAGATACAAAGCAAATGAAAGAAAATGATAATAAAGGAGGGAGGAACATTAGTCAGTGTTCACCTCTGCCACCCAATGCCTGAAATCATCAGCTCAATGGGGGAGGAGGTTTATGTTGGCTCACGAGCTCAGAGGTTTTAGATTCACATTGTCTGACCCTGTTGCATTGGGCCTATAGTAGTACACCAGGTCATGGAGATAGAACATGGTAGAGGAATTGTGTTTATGCTTAGCAACAAAAGCTGAAACATAGAGAATAGACCAAAATCTCAATGTACTTTTCAAGGCAAATTCCCAGTGAGCTCATTTCTTCCCCATAGATACACTTTTTTTTTTAAAAAAAAAAAATTGAGACAAGCTCATTATACAGCCTAGTGACAGCAGTCCTCCTGCCTCAGCTTCCTCATTACTGACTATAGGTGTATAAGGTACCATGCTCAGTCCTGTGTCCCTTTTTAAAGGTTCTACCAACTTCTTGGAGCACTTGAGCCATAGAACGAGCTTTTATTTGTGCGCATCTGGAGACACTCCTGATCCAGACTTGCAAACAGCAGTAATGAGCAATAGAGGGAAATGGCAAGATCAAATGTGAGCTGGGAACTGAAGCCCAGAAGAGCAAGGGTAGGTTAGGAGAGACCAGGGTTCCTGAGCAGAACTCGATGCTCTGTGATTGTGGGGTGTGGACCAGAAATAGAAGAGTACTGCCTTTGAAATCATCCCTCTTGAATGCAATCCTGGGAGGGCTTTGGAGCTTGACATCGATGTGGACAAAATTAATAAGAGCAGTGACAGAAGAGGAAAAACTGAAGGAAATGAAAACGATCAATAGTTCCTATAAAGCAGGTCCACGGAGTCAGGTTCCATTCAGTGAACCTAATGACAAGGCAGAGTGGCTTTATGACATCAAGAAATTTATGAACTGTCCTGAGTCAATGACAAAGAACTGGAGAGCTGGCATTCTTCCCATGAAAACACGCCCAGAGTTCACTCTTAGTTCTGGAAACCAGCAGTCCTCTCAAAACAGGGACAGAAAACATTTCTAATAGAACCTGCTAAGGCATAGTCATTTGCTTATAGCAAAAATATCACTAGATGACATCTCTCCTCATCTTCAATGTCTTTCAGCATCTACTGAATATACAAATTCACCCCCTTCATTTATGTAATAACGTCACATGTCAGTGTCCACACTCATGGCCCAAACATAGAGAAAGCTCTTCGATTGGCCCTCTTTTATCCTAATCTACGATTTTGAGATGTTCTGAACTCTAGACTTATCTGCATAATGTTCTTCCTTGCTGATAAACACATTCTTGTCTTTTAAAAGTCCAAGGAAAGTTAAGACAAGAAATTTACCCGATGGATGAAAGCCAACAGTCCTTCAATGGCAAGGCATTTCCCTGGCCCAGAAGAGAGCAAGCTGCCTTGAAGGTTCGTGCAAAGTGGAGCTTTGTGGAGCCTTCACTCAGCAGCAAACTCAGGCACCCAATGAATCCAAGTTCCCATGTTCTTACTAATCTGCACCAGAGTAATCGAAGTAGAGTACAGTTAATCAGAAACAACATCTTCAATTTCCCATTCCTATTTGCCAGGAGGCATATGATGGCCCCCGTGGAAAAGCTTAGTTTGGAATGCCCCACGTGTGACTAGTAGCAGACACCTTTGGTAGGCAGAATTCATTTTTATTCCCATTATAAAGAAGTACAGTGCATCTGTTCCGTTGGTGTGCAACTTTTGAGGGCACTGAAAAAAAAAAGAGCTGTTTGATCCTTAAAGGCAATTTATACAACAAACAAATATTTTGACCCTCGATTTGACAGAAGATCAAGTTGTCCTTTGCTGTACCTGAGTCCCACTGAGACTTATTAAGTTACAGACAGTAGACATTTTAAAAGGTGATGTTCTGCTCTTTTTCTATGGAGTTCTCAGTTCCCGAGAAATATTCAGATGTCTTTTCTGGCGGTCAACTGCTTCACTGACCCATTAAATGTATGTCTTCGATTGTGTCTAAGATATGAATTATTGCAAAATTCAACCACAGCATCCATCAGATGCTTGCAAGAACATTGCTCAGGCTTCCAACTCAGTGACATAATTGGTTTCCTTGGGATTTCTGTACCTGGGTTTGCCAAGCCAATAAGAAAGAATTAGTGCATACAAAACATGTTGGAAGTGAGTCAAGAGCTCATCTTCAACTACCGGGCAGCCACTGCCCGTGTCGACTTAACCTATGTTGATACAGAGGACCCTTCTGCTCTTATTCCTGAGCGTTTGAAAGAGGTTTATTCCAGCACGTTGCCCTCAATCTGTTGCAGATATCCCAGTGTGTATTGATCACTCTGCGGCTACTGGCTTTCGTAAAAGGAATCATCTTTTGGCAAGACTTTTTAATGAACTGTCTGCCTGACCTCATAAAACAGTCGATAAATTCGTAATTTCTTCTTTCTCTGACATTAATTTGTCTTCGGTATTTCTTAGGCCATAGGTTTTCTGCTTTAATTTAGCTCTTCATCAAGAGAGAATTCCAAGAAGCTTTAGGGCATTTTCCTTTATTCCCGAAGAGCATCTCATCGTGAAGCCACTGCCTCTCTCTTTTCTCAATGAGGGGAAAATAGACGGATTTTCTTCGTTTCTCCTCTGACATCTCTGTGAGTGGCTCAATTAGGGCATGATATCTCTGAGATGGAGCCCTCAATGCAGCTGACATTTAACCTGGTATTCACAGGGGAAAGGCTTAACCTGGGGATCTAAAGTTAAACCTTTCCTCAATGAATTCATGTATACCTCCTTTCATCTTTGTCATTTGATGGATAAGCATGAATTTTCCCTGCCAGCATCAATTAAAACCCCTTTTGGGAACGCAAACTCCTTAGTGGGAGCCAGCTGCCTTTGGGTCATGCCTTCCTCATTGTCAAATTTTGATTAATCCACACAGTAGTTTGGTTTTATCTGTTCTATATGAAATTATTTTTCATTTTTTTATTTATGCACAGCATTGTGTTCTTAGAAAACAAATATGATTATCCTTTATTTTCTTAAATATAAAACTGAGATGTGTTTATTTTCCTTAAGGAAGATACTAGGCTATCAGGACCATTTTTGACTCTCTTTGTCCCATCTCAATTTACTTTTGAAATCTATTGTGATCATAAAGACTTCTTAAAATTAGAATAAATTTTAATAAAAAAAGCATCAATGTCTCTGGTCACTAAAATACAGTAAAACTAGCAAAAAGTGTTAGTTATACACCTCACTGATACGTAAGGAGTGGTTCCTTCAGTGAGAGAAAAGGCTCTACAGAAGTTTGAAGGAGGAAGGCACTGACAATGATAACGGCATGAGATGATCATAAAGATGCTAAACTCACAAGAGATGAGACTAGTGTATGCCTTGCCATCAATGCTCAGTCATTTTCATCTACAGGCTCACAGCCTTCTTTGTCAAACATTCTTTAGTTCAAAATGTGTGCACAAGAATCCATATTGCCTTCCTTCTGCAGTGACATTTTCACTGGGTATAGAAATTTGTGTTGGAAGTTACTTTCTGGAAGCTCATTGGAGATAAAGTTCTGCTACCTTCCTGCCGTGTAATTGTTAGTGTAGTTCTTTAGACATGGTTTGTATTTCTCCCTTTTGACTTCATTTTTGACTTATACTTTTCCCTTTTATCTTATACGTGTTTCCGTAATGTATCTATGTGTTTGAAATGGCCAGACAGACAGATAAGCCTAAAAAGTGTCTGTGTTTGAAGTATCCAGACAGATAACTTTAACATATCTCGGTGTTTGAAATGGCCAGATAGACAACTTTATAATGTATCTGTATGTTTTAAGTGGCCAAACAGATAATTTCATAATGTATCTGTGTGTTTGAAATGGCCAGACAGATAACTCTATAATGTATCTGTGTGTTTGAAGTAGCCAGACAAATAACTCCATAATGTATCTGTGTGTTTGAAATGGCCAGACAGATAACTCTATAATGTATCTCTGTGTTTGAAGTGGTCAGACAGATAACTCCATAATGCATCTGTGTGTTTGAAATGACCAGACAGCTAACTCTATAATGTATCTCTGTGTTTGAAATGGCCAGACAGATAACGCTAATGTATCTCTGTGTTTGAAATGATCATATAGATAACTTTATAAATGTATCTGTGTATTTGAAGTGGCCAGACAGATAACTGTAAAATGTATCTGTGTGTTTGCAATGGCCAGACACAGAGCTTCATCTGTTCAATCAGAACTATCAGCTGTCACGTCAGCAAACAGTGGCTTCTAGTTAATGTTTTCCTTCACTTCTAGGATTTCATTCTGTGTGCATGTTTGTACATATGTCTGCATGCATGTGCGTGCACTCATACTAGTGTACACACACATGGACAAAATAGACTCTATTTTTACCCCCCTCTTAACTTAGGATTATTTTTCATCTTTTTTATTCTGTACTTCCCTGTGGACAGTTTTGTTTTTGCCCTTGCTTTTCCCTGACCGTCTTTCTGATGCACTGGCTCTACCTGCTCATCCACTAGTTTTAACTCTTAGCTGTGTGCTTTCCTTTCTTTCTAGAAGTTCTATTTGGGTTATTGTTGAGTCAATGGTCTGGGGGCCAGGGCTATCTGCAGGGAGAATTCCCTGTGACTTTCCTCTGGAGAGGACTCAGACTTGGGGTACAGGCTCTTCACCCTTCAAAGTTTCCAGAGAGGAATCCAAATGCTCCAATTTGAACAAGAGCCCACAGGGGCAATGCAATGCATTTGGATTTCAGTTGCTTGGGTACCTCGTTCCTTTCAGTTGGGCCTGGTCATTCCTTAAGATTAAGTGTTTTCTAAAGAATAGATAGTTTTAAAATCAAATCCTAATTGTTTCTGTTTTCAGTGGGAGAGACAGCCTAAGCAACCCAACTAGCCAATTCTTGAGACAAAATGGTCCATCATAGCAGTGTTTAATTCTTTAATGTCTGGGTTAGTCCCATTTCCACAGAGATGCAACGTCTGCGGGAAACTGCTTGTGCATGATGGGGAACTGACTCGCTCAGTATAGAGTTGAGCTCCATGCAGTCTTACAAAGCTGTTTTCCCCAGCTAATGCAGGCAGAAAGTAGAAAAGACACGCAAGTAGGCTTGAGTCTAGGCAGATATTTGTCTAAAGCCAAGTCACCAAAGAGCCTGCGGTTGCTGTCACAGATGCCTATGTTTTAAAACCACTGCCGAGCCCCAGCGACCCTTCGGCTCTCTGGAACTGAAAGTATAAACTGCTTTAGCCGTTCCCCTCACTCTCTTTGGAGGTAATGTGCATAGCTGCCCATGCTGAGCACAAGTCAGAAACTTTCGTGTTTATAAATTTTCAATGTCTCTAGGAAAATTGGACTATGTGATTATGACAGAAACATACTGACCAATCTCTGCCTGTGAAGCAGCTACCCCTTAAGATGGTGTGCGCTGGGCTGCTTCACAGATTCCTGTTACCAGCTGACTTCTAAAACATGATGGATTTGAAGTTTAAACAAAGCTGTAGCATAGATTCACTCGGGGCAGTTGATGCTTCCTCCCTTTCTCTCCCCAGGTAACTTCCTTTCTTTCTTTTTTTTTTTTTTTTGGATTTTCCCTTCCTGGTAATGAGATGATGTGGGAATATGCAATTAGTTATAATGAATTATGTCAGAGACTCCAGTGGAATCCTTTCTACCTGCTAAGGAGATGGTCTTGAGTTATTGTTCTAAGTCTTCTCACTAAGTCCCAGTTTAGCGTCGGGCATTGACTGAGAGGTGTTCCATCTTTCCACATACACATACACGAAAACCTGCACACTCAGGGACAGGAGCTTTGGGGCCCCTTTCAGCTTCCTGTCCTGTGTTCATGCCACCATGAATCTTTGCCTGCATTTTTCTACTATTAATTGGATTTTAAAATCTCAATATATCTCTAATTTTTTAGTCCCTTTTTGGGGTAAAAGGGATAATGAAAATTACCAATACATACATATTAAACACATTTATAGCAAAATATATAAAAGTATAGTTGATATCTGAAAACTCAAGCCTTTAGCATTTTAAGAAGAAAATGGTGAAACTCAAATCGAGATACATATTTAACCATGTATCCCAAGAGTCTATCTTAAAACTCTTGAAATCCTTGGTAACTCAAACGGTGAGTTTTTGACCAAAGGAAAGGCTGTCATTAAAGGACCAGTGCAGGGCCCTGTGCTAAGAAAATTGTACAAACTTCTGCCCGACACAGGAGCAGAGCGGCTAACCGTGAGAGTTCCTTTCTCTGTTTCTTGGGTTATGCCTCTGGGGTGTCAGTGTAGTCAGCAGTGGGAGTCGCATTCATACATCTTACATGAGCAGCAAAGATCAGTAGGCACAAGCCTCCTGAATTTATTCAATCATTAGTTGAATCCTTGATTCTGATAAGGAAGTTTTGACGTTTCCATCTGAAAGGTTCACACAGCATCTTTACTTATTGCTCTTTCCCTTTGACAGAATCAGAAAACCCTAGAATTTGAAATCTATCGTATTAAGACGTCAAGTACTTATTCACTGCACCCACCCTAGCCAAAGTCATGACGACCATCTCACCTGGGCTTATAATGGTTTCCCATTATACACATTATCTTGCTGGGTGTCCAGTTACAGCCTATCCCTAGCCTGGCAGCCAGAGTCAGCCTTTAAATGAAGTCACTTCTCTCTTCAAGGTTTTGTGATGGCCTCTGTCTCTCTCACAATAAATGCTCGCAAGATCCAACCCTTTCATTCTATATCCATTTTTCATTTCCATATGGATCTACCACTGTTCGGCCATTCTGGCTTTTTTACTGAGCCCCAACAAGCCAGCCAGTCCCACCTTGGGCCCTGGTTAGATTGGACCTCATACTCCAAGTGTTTATTGAGCAACTCTCGCCTGTATTTCAAGTCAAATCAGAGATCTTGAGGAGGTGTTACATGATCACTCTGTTTAAATTTGGGACCTGGCAAAACTGGAGAGGTTGTTAAGAATATTTGCTGCTCTTCCAGAGGACCCAGGTTCAAATCCCAGCAGCCACATGGTAGTTCAGAGCTGTTTGTAACTCTAGTTACAAACCCAGCACATTCTGCTGGTCTCTGTGGTCACTTGGTGCATATGTGATGCACAGTCATACATAAAGGTAAAACACCCATACATAAGAAGGTTAAGAAAAAAATCTTAAATTTGCACACTACCACCAACTTCCATTTCTGATCTTATTTTCTCCTAGCCTACTATTCAGTCAGATTTCTTTTTCTAAGTCTGGTTGTCTTTCCCCAGTAGGGTATTAGCTGCCAGGGGACAAGCAATCCTTCTGTTTGTTTTCTCCACTTCTATTTGATGATGCCCATGCACTGCACTCCAGAAACCCAGGAATAATGCTTGCCCAATTCTTGCTGCTCAGTAAATATTTTCACTTGTTTGATATAGAACAACACATAAATTTGCATGCTGCTTGACTCGGGGCCACCATGGTCTTCACATATAAATGCTGCTGAAGGGAGTTCCAGGAAAGAGTTTTGAATTATTTTATGTACGTGGAAGGATAATTAAATTGACTTGGTTTTAAAACAGTCTCTCTTTGGGGATGCAAGTAGAGCATTAAAACTCCACCCGCTGGGCTGCCTCGTCCCACTGAACAGCTGTCAATCAACATCATCTTTTCTCAGATCTCTTGGCGGAGTGGGACACACAAAGTTGCCATCATATCCAGCATCTCATCCCTGGAGAGGATGGGGAAGAGTCAGGAAGTCAATTAGCAGTGCCAGTGCATTGGTAGCCAGCTGGGTCCTGTGCTGCCCTGCAGGTGTTGAGGGGTGGTAGAGGGTGTTACACTGCTACTCAAGATGGCACATCAAGGGACCATCCATACCTACATTTGAAACTCCAGGTGACTCAGAAAGCCATTTCCTTGCCATAGAAATGACAGCCTCCCTTTTTCTCCACACAGGGGGAAGGCTCCTCCTCAGTGTTGTCGGAAACTTGCCATGAGGATCCCTCTGTTCCCCCCAACATTACTCCCCCCAACCCTCAAGCTCTCAAGTGGTGAGCGCCGTCCTTCTAGCCAGGTAGGACTGGATGGGAGGGCCCCTTTGAGAGAAGGGTGGTGTGTGGCCATCCCCTGTGCAGGCAGTGTGGGCTTGCCTAGCTAGTCCTCGCCCTCCCTCCTCCACAGTCTCATCTAGTTCCTGTGGAATTTCCGGCACACCTGGGATGGCTTTCTTGGCCTTTCCTGTACTCCTCTGGTGTTGATTTCTGCATCTTTGCGTTCTTTCCCGTGCACATAAACTCCCTTTTCTTCATTCATCTTCCTCTTTCTTCCTTCTGCTTCTGGTTTACAAAATTGGCTTCCCTTTTTAATCTTACTTTTTCTTTTCTTGTTCTTCATCTGTTCTTCCCACTTTGGAAGTGTATTTTCGGGTGACTCTCACTGTCCCCCTTTCCTCACAGCCCCAAATTAAAGGGGAGTCTCTCCGGGAATCATCTTAGTCCATTCTACTCAGCACCATAGTGTTCCTTCTAAAAATTCAGCAAAGTTGATTTTACTATCCCACAACATTTGGAGTTAAGAGGACAGGTCATGAACCTGGTCCTGTGGAAGCAAGAACACTAGATCACACCCTTGCAGTAGGAATACTGGGTTATCAGCTGGCGACGGGAGCAGACTGCAAATCTGAACTTTGACCGGAGACTTGCGCTTGCAGCTGTGTTGCGACAATTCATTGCATTCTTTACACTAATCCGAAAACTGGTCTGTGCCATTCCAGAGCTTGTGTGTTTGGAAGGAGACATGAGACATCCTTGTGATTAGAGAAAAAAAAAAAAGGTCAAGTTTCTAACTGTACAATAGCCCGGCTAATTATGGCTGACAACATCTTATTGTGCACTGGAAAATAATTAGTAGGGAGGATTTTGAATGTGTTCAATACACATGTGCACACACACTCTTGCTCTCCCTCCCCCTTCACACACACACACTGTGCTATATGTTTGAGGTGATGGGTGCACCTATCACCTTAACCTGATCCACACATGCCATATGCCTGTACTGAAATATTATACTATATTCCATGAAGATACTGTGGTAAGGAATTAAAATATTAAAAAGTAAATTGTTTTTTAAAATAGAACAATGTTGTTTTAATAGCAAGATGCTTTTCTGATGTAACAAAAATCGAGTTTTACAGTGAAACTGAAAATATTTTTCTTGAAATATTTGTTGGCCTGTGATGTAACATAGTATAGAAGCATGTCCAAATATGGCTGCAAACAACTCCTTCCTGCAAGCAGGCCCTCTTCACCAGTTGCTCAGTGCCAGCTAAATCTTCAGGGGTCTGTGGATTTACTTGGGCATCTTATTAAGTACATATCCTGATCCAAGAGGTCTAGTTGGATAGAAGAATCTCTTCTTCTAGCCAGCTCTCCCATTTAATGACTAGACATTCACATTCCCTGTGACCATGATGTGACTGTCAGGGTTCTAGAACATTCCTACATCCTGTCTTAAGCATATGGAAAAGCCTGTAAGCTGCCTCCATACTTGGATTATGTTTTTTATCTAACCATACGCTTGGCCCATTGATATCATTATTTTTCTCTTAGTTAGTGAAAGGGGGGAAAGGTAGAAGGAGGAGGAGGAGGAGGAAAAGGAGAAGGAGGAGAAGGAGGAAGAGGAGGAGGAGGAGGAGGAGGAGGAGGAGGAGGAGGAGGAGGAGAAAAAAGAGCATTTGAGAGCGAAGTTACAGACTCGTCATGATTTCTGACCTCCTCTCATCAGTGACAACTCTGGGACCTATGATAAAGCTCATTCCTGGAGAGGAGGAGGAGGGTTGGCTTATACTGATTTCCATCTTGTACCTTGAGCCACAGGGGAGGTTTGGAAGCACCCTCCTCATTTGGATCTGAATGTTAAGTCATCTTTTTCGTTAGTTTGCTGCTGCCTGGTGGTTTATTTCTTTTTGTGGAAAGAAGGTGCCACAGCACACAAGTGGAGGTCAGAGGACAGCTTGCAGGAGTTGGTTCTTTGCTTCCACCCTGTGGGTCCCGGGTTTCAAACTTGGATCAAGCCTTGGCATCCAGTGCTTAAAGCTGAGCATCTCACTGGCTTTGTTTTGAGAGCCATTGTGAGGCATTCTGTGCAATGACTAGAACTCTGGATTCTCTTGAAAGATACAAATGACAGTGGCCCAAAAAACACAGGATTGTTTTCAAAGCAAATGCAGAAACTATACATGTTACCTTTTGTCCTAGTGTTCTGTTGGGCTTATTGCCACCCCATTAACAACTTTATTCCCTTCAGATTAACAACTGCGCTTCCTGCTTGGTGCAGAACAACAAAACAAACAACCAAAGTAAACACACAAAAAAGCCAAAATGATGTATCTTTGAAAAGAGTATTCCCATAGTACCTGGACTTCCAAAAAGCTATCTTTAATCACATTGGTACTTCGCTCCCCTTAGCTGCTCAGAGGCAGGGGTGATGTAAAAATAAACCAACCTCACGCTTTTCATGGAAAATAGGTCTCACTGCTAAACCAGAAAAAAAGCTAATTATAGTATTTTATAGTTTAAAAAATATAAATTATTCTTATGTAAGAGTATATAGTCATTTTTGTTCCAATTTTAATTTTCCCAAAATGTTTCTTATTTTTTACTAAACATTTCTACTTATATACAGCAATTGAAAATGAGCAAATTAATTAGAGCTAGTAGGACATACAACTCTCATGCTTATGATATGAAAAAGGTGGGTCCCTAGTGTACAGGTATGTGATAGCTGAGGTCCATGTTTTTAGAACGGTGAGTGCATACTTCCTTCACTGATGAAAAAGTACACTCCTTGATATTAGCTGAGCTCAATGGGTGGCCCTGAACGGGTAGACCAGACTTCTGATCCTTACAGCTTCTGTTTTGAATAGTGACAAATCACTGTCTAGCAAACTTTCAAGGAAGTGTCTGCTCCTGTTGTATAGATGTGAATCACTAGATAAGAAACCTGGCGGGACCAGGAGAGATGGCTCCGCAGTTTTAGGAGGTTATTAAACTCTTGCAGAGGACCCACGTTCCATTCCCAGCACCCATGATGCCAAACAGCTCACAATTGCCTTGAACTCCAGCTCCAAGGGGTTTGACATTTTCTTCTGGACCCCAAGGGCACCTGCGTTCACATATACACAGACACTTACATAAACATTATTAAAATAAAGTGAGTCTTTGAAAAAATTAAGGATCCATAGAATGACCCACTTCTAAAAATACTAGCGGCATTACCTTGGAAAAAATACAACATAATGACAAACATGTATTAAGCACCTGATGTGTTCTAGACTTTGCCAACAGGGAACACAAAAGAATAGAACACACAGCTCCCCCATGCTTTGGCATATTAAGAGCCAACTAATGGCAGTAGAAAGGTATTAAAAGTTATCCTAATTAAAGTAATTTTAAAGTAGGTTTTATCCCACGTTCTCTGTTGTCTACACCTTCTGACCACGTCGCTTGTACTGGCTTCTTGTTCTCAGTTTTGTACCCTTGAAAAAGCGGAGATTTGAGAGGTTAGTGACCCCCCACAACCTCTTCTCACCATTTAGCATATGCATATAGGTGTTGACTTCAATCCAGAGGCTAAATGGATGTGGTTCCTTTGGCATCTTACTCTTTCTTCTGTCCCTAATCTCTCCTTGGTGAAGTCTTCCATATCCCCAGCGCTCTATAAGCATTCTTGTTAATTAAGCTTTCTTCTAAAATATCCCAGAAAGGGGCCAGTATGTACTAGGAGCTAGTGTCTATAAGGTGCTACTGTGGACCAGGGGTTAAAGTATACTAGGGGCTAGTGTATATGAGAGGCTAGTGTGTAGGTTGTGCTATGGGCATAGTTTTATTTGTTAAGCAGTTGGCTTTCATATATCTTTGATGCTCTCCTTATTATGCCCTAGTTTACACTGGAGGATATTTAAAAAAAATTCTACAGACTATCATGAAAGAGAACCATCTCCTTCTAGATTGTATTTAAGTATCACTCACACAACAGGAAGGGGCTTCTCTGGAGAGTGTGACCCGTCACCCTGCTCTTTTATTTATTTATTTATTTATTTATTTATTTATTTATTTATTTATTTTTGGCAGCAGAGGCAATATAACTGCTTCAGGTAACATTTAGGAAGATTTAGACAAGAAATAAAGGAATTTCTCTTGAGAGTAAGGATGTCTAAGCCCTTAAAGGGACCTCTAAGGTCTGCAGTGTGTGTCTTTGAAGGCCTTTAAATGTGTAAACAAAGAATCCTTTCACCAACAGAAAGTTCTGTGACCTTTGTATGGTCTCCTTGGAGTCTGTGACAGAGATGATTAATTAAAGACAGACATTTACCACTAAAATAACAAGCATGAGATTCAGAGAGCCGAAGGTGTTGGAGGACTCATTAGACAGTTGCATAAATATCATGCTGAAAGATTTAATGAGTCCATAGGGTCACTGATAGAGCAATCAAGCCTCGATGGCCTAGAAAAAGTAAATTAGAATCGATAGTGTTCTTCCAGACTAACCGCTGAGAGATGGAGTCTATAATTATACCTTAACGATGCGTATTGGTGTTCTCATCTTGGAGAAAATGAAAATAAATAGCTTGCTTTTAGTTTTGTGCTCATCGATAATAAAAATTCGGGTGTCTGTGCTTGGTCGTCTGGCTAGTGGGAACTGTGGTTCTTTTACAGTGATACAGTAGAGTGAACAATGACCACTGTTTTCCTTTGTTAATTCAGCTGATAGAGGCCTATTACATAGCAGGCATTAAGTTTTGAACTGGGAAAATAGAAAGATGCCTGGTTACCTTGTGTCCATTGTTGGTTGTCTACCACTGTGCAGAATCCAATAGGACTTTCTGCAGGGACAGAAGCTATTAATGTCTGAGTGGTCAGTGTAGAAGCCACTGCCCACAGGAGGCTCCTCACTATGTGAAAAAATTTTTATTCAATTAAGTTTTTAATTTAATGGTTACATGCCTGATTTCCAGTGGGTGGGCCACTTGCCTACAAGGGATTTGCATTGGTAAAACCCACTAAGATTATCATTATAAAAAGCTGTTTGTAAACTAGAAGTCATGGTGGCTCTATGTATAATCCCAGTGCTTAGAAGACTGAGGCAGGAGAATCACCTTAAGTTCAAGAGAAGCCAAAACAAGCAAAAGCTGTTTGTAACGGGAAAGAGCAAGCAGCTACTTGGGAAAACCAAAACTGCAGGTGGTGTCACCAAGGTGGCAAGGCTTGAACTGAGACCCAGAGGTCTGAGTTGAAGCTTGAGAAAGAGGAGCAAACAGAAAGTGATACCCACAGCTTTATAAAAAGCCTTAGATATGAGCATCGTGTTCATGTCATACAGCTAAGTCCGGTGATGAACATTTGCTTTATGTGTCTGCTCAGGCATAAAAGACAGACCAGAACTCCAAGAAAAGAAATCTATTTTCTCCATATCAGAGGGTCTGTAAGTCCACAGTCAACCTGTAGGAAGGTTTCTGGTGCTACTTCTTTTCCAGGCTTACAGAGAGAGCCTGCCCACTATGTCTTCACGTAGCATTGCTTTGGTGCAAACATGGGGCATAGCCCCTGTTGTCTGGTTTCTCTTCATCCCAGATACAGTCCCACTGGGCACTGGGGCTTCAGTATGCAAATTCAAGACCACACAATGTAGATGACAAGACAGCAAGCAAATGTCTTCCCAGTGATTTGCTTAAAGCAAATGTAAATCCGGGCGGTGGTGGCGCATGTCTTTAATCCCAGCACTTGGGAGGCAGAGGCAGGCGGATCTTTGTGAGTTCGAGACCAGCCTGGTCTACAAGAGCTAGTTTTAGGACAAGGTCCAAAACCACAGAGAAACCCTGTCTCGAAAAACAAAATAAAAAAAAAAAAGAAAGAAAAGAAAATGTATTGTTCACATCCAAGTCACACCTCTAGCTTCTGATGACTTCAGTCACTGTTTTAGAGCTGTGCATCCATAACTAACATTCTAGAACATCGACAGGTGTTAAAAACACTTAACCAATACATTCACACACATCAGGTGCATTACGTATTGTTTAAGCTAACGTTATTTTCCTTTTATTCTTTGAGGACAACCCACTGGTTTATGGAAATCAGTTCTCAGTTTTTTTCAAGGATTTTTATGTTGGTTGTTAAATATGGCTATTGTTAAATTTTTAATTTCATAACATTATAAATAAAAGAAAAACTAACTAATAACCCCAAAGTTATCACTTTATTATTTAATAGCTCTCAGCATCATCTTCCTAAGGTTTTGTGTTTGTAGGATTTGTATGCTGGTTATAACTGTTTTTCTCTCAACCCATCATTCAAAGTCATCTATTGGATTGTTAAAAATTGGACATAGTATAAGAACTTATAACCATGACAAATACCAAATTCTTTGAATAGGGCACTTCTTTCTGAAAGAGCCCCTTGTTAAACACAGGCCAGCTCAGCACTGGCTCAGACTATGGCTTTCTGGCCCAGGGTTTCTCTTGTAATTAAATAGAGTTCCTGTTGGAGCATGCCACTGTAAGAAAATGATTATCCCTTGTAATCTATGTCTGTTGCTCATAATACAATACATGGGCTACATGAGTTGTTAAAAGGTTTATTGGCACTTATGGTTCTGATCGGAGGTCCAGAGGCCACATTTGATGATGACTTTCTTGTTGGCAGAGTTCCAAGGTAGCAAAATGCTTCACATGGTGAGAGACAAGAACAAGCTTTTAGAGCAATCCTCCCCCCTCCCCCCACTTAGGTTAACTCATTAATCCATTAATCACATGAGTGCATTAAGCTATTCTAATCACCTACTAAATGCCTCACCTTGTTCTACTTCTTACTGTCTCATAATGGAGATTAAATCGCACCATGAGTTTCACAGGGTACAAATCACATTCAAACCATAGCACCCAGTCATTATCAACAAAACAAGATTTCCTATTGAATTATATTACCTTTCATACTCTTCTCATCCCACAGCAGGGAGAGGGATAGTAGTGTCATTTTGAATAGCTATCTCCTAGATAAGCAGAAGGCACTATTTGGGGGAAAACAAAAGAGCCCCGTAAAATATAAGTCCAGCCTTGATAACAGTTCTGTAATCAGTCAGCAATGGCTCTACCTGAAAATTGGGCCAGCTGCCACATTAACAATCCTCCCACCACTGAGGCTCAACTCAATCGTGGCTGATGCTAAACCAACACGTTCCTGGTTCATTTCACAGAGTGTGTGCATGTGTTCAATCTTTCTAAAAATCTTAAGTGGCAATAAGTGAAGCTGAATGGGTGCTGGAGGAAGAAGCAGTTCAGGGATAAAATACGACTTTCTTGTGGGAAGCATATCTCTCTAATACCATCCTGCTACATCATCTTCAAGCAAGTCAGGAGCTGTTCCGACTTTAAAAAATGAGTTTCAATTTGAAAGAGTTCATCTTCAGCCTCTTACAGAAGCGAAGGCGAAGTCACTTGTATGGGCTCTACAGTGTAAGGAACAGGAAGTTAAAGTGACTTGTTCAAAGTTCCATAAGAATGATTGACGGTGCTGGCTTCCTCATCTTTGCCCTGCTCTTTGGATCTACTCTGTGTCCCAAGTGGAAACCTGTTGATGTCTTTTTTGGGTCTTGACAGCACATTGTAAGGTTACAGGAGGAGGGGTTCAAGCAGAAATCATTAAATGATGTAAAATTTTCACCCTATCTCCATGTGACATTTGCATATATAAAACATTGGTGGAGATAGGGGAGATGGAGAACCCTAAATCTACCTGAATTTATATAAAATCCTTCATGTGTTTTGCAAAAGAGAGATAACATTAAAAATCTAGTTTAAAAAAAAGAAAAATAGGAAGGAAAAGACCAAAAGGGAGGATCTAGAAGGTAGGAGGAAAATCTAGAGTAGATAGGGAAACAATAGTAAAAATCAGTGCATCAGCATGATGGGAACTGCCCACCGTGCCTGAAGCCATTGTGTGCTTTCTGTGGCTACCACGTGCTCTCCAAGAGTGGGTCATTTATGCAGAAAATAGTCTATTTGGCTGACACTCCTGAAGGCTAAGAAGTTCCAGAATGCACCACTAGCTTCTGCTGAGCACCCACTGAACCTCTCTTGAGGCAGTCTTCACGTAACAAGATGGAGTCAGGTTGGCAGAGAGGTGGCTTGTATAAAAAAAGCCATCCCAGGGATAACCCACGAATCCATCAATCTGTCACTGCCAAGTATCCCATCTCTCACTGGGACCAAATTTCCTGCTCTGGAAAAGTGAGTGACTCACTCAAACTATAGTCACCGAAGACTGTCCCTTGGTGTCAGTAACTATGAGATTGTCAGTAACTGATAGCTTCTGAGCAATCAGTAGAAAGTAGAAATGGGGTCTATATAATACTTGTTGGATCAGGAGGAGGCAAGAAATGAAAGATAGCTTGTCTAACATGCTCTGAACTTTTAAACTGAAGGAAGCCAAGTTTTAGACAAACAATGGGAAAGCAAAGGAAATTGAGGGACACCCAGTTCCAAGAAGTGAGGAAGTACTTGCAATTTATAGTTGAGTGTACTTTGACATGAGGAACTAAAGGAGATGATAGCCATAGAAAAGACCACAGAATATTTTTTACCTATTTTCCTGACTGTAGCATGATTTTCTCCCCCGCCACCACCATGAGCAATATTTTAGTGAATATACCGCAAAACTCTAGTGAAGTAGGATAGGCACCCCTGAAGACACCACTTGAACACTAGGTTGTTTTCTTATGCCCTTTAGTGCCTTCTAGTGCTCTTTAGTGCCATCTTTACGACATGATCTCCTACAACATGACTACGGGACCTGCCTGGCTGCCCTACTAAGGCACCCACTACCCAATAGGCTGCCAGTTCTGGTTTCAGTCCGTCTAGAATCCACTCCATCTCCAGGTAGAGGGAAAGCATTTTGACATAATAGGCTCAGGTTTTCTTCCCACCTTACGCTGTAGCTTTACCCCTGAAGAGGAGTTCTTCTAGGGAAGGATGGGGCTCCGAAGGAGAAGATTTCAGTCATGGCATCTACATTCTGAAAAACAGGACTGCAAGAGATTTCTCTGAATTCTTTTTGAGCCTTCCAGCCCAGAAGCCAGGCCTGAGAGACTAATCTTACTACCATTTCAAAGACAGTGAAGCTAAGGACAAGGGAGAGAGAATGAGGAAAGCCTGGGCCTTCCAGCTGCAGACTTGGAAGAAGAAGGGGAGGAGAAAACAGAGTAGGAGGTATGGTTTTGTGTATGCCTCTCTGGCCCACAATCTGGAAAAATCTGGACTGGCTCATAGCTCGCCTTATCCTGTTTCTCAGGAGGGCAGGGAAGTTTTGTATGCCACAGTAACAGAAAATGACATTCTGAGCATTCTACGTGAAACCTAGCAAAAGCCAAAAGGGACATGGTGACAGCTTGGTGGCCCATGTCAGTTCTGCCAGACCACAGACTCACTCACACAGTGCATTCTGACACTTTCTTGACGTCAGGCCATGGGGAAGCCTAGGCCAGTAGTGAGATGCTGGGCCCTGGGAGGACAGAGAAAGAAGTTTTGCAGGTCAGAGTATATATAGCATGGCTTTTCCTTGTAGGTACCCTGAGTTCTCTAATAGGCTTGCCCTCCATGTGGGGTAGAAAATAAAAGAAAGGGACAGTTTTTAGCTCAAGACACCGATTCACACAAGAAACGGGGGAAACCAGTTCTGTGGGGAGCAGAATTTCAAAGCAACTCACGAAATTGTCTGTTTCCTCTGGCAGATAGAAAGTAGGTGGACACCTCTGTCCCTTCGCTGGATGTGTGGCCCTCACATCTTCAGGGAGTATGCTGTAGGGACCTCTCTGCTGAGACTGAACTCACAGCCATTTCACAGGCAGGCAGCTCAGAGGCTAGGCCAGGTGGAGCCAGCTACTTGAGTCGATTGAAAGGGAATTGGTCACCTGGGAGATTTCTAACCTAATTTCAGATCTCCCAGACACCGTGTCCTCTCGTGCCCCAACACCTCTGTGACAGATAGATGTTTATAATGAGGTGACTAGCAACCAGCTTCATGAACGCTGGGTCCCTTGGGAACAAGAGGCATATGGCTGAGGTGGCATCAGCCTTTTTTTGTTCTCTCTTTTAATTTGTTTGTACTTTCATAGAAAGGTTTGGCAGCATTTTAAGAAGAGGCTTAAAATATCATCTTTGTAGAAAACCAGTCTCTTCCATTGCTAAAAAGGCTTGCGTTTGCTAAGTTGAAGTCAGAATTTTTTTTTTCTTCTAGTTTTGTGATTCTCGGTACTGAACCTAGGAGCATGCTAGGCAAATACTATATATTGCTGACATACACCCCACCCCGTGCATCGTTAAAAACTATTTCATACTTAAAAACTCAGACTGTCCTAATGGTATCAGCTCTAAAATAAAATGCCGCACACACAAACACCAGCCCCCTCATCAGTCAGAAAGAAAACATTAGGAGGTAGATGATAGATCTTAAAAATTAATAAGTAAGAGATTTCTATTAGAAAAAATGGACTAACTCTTGATGGCTATTTTGTGGTCATATTCCTGCAGATATCTTCTAGAAAGAGATGAATATACACAGTGCATGGCCGCTAGCAGGGTCCAGTCAACAGCAGAGCATTGCACACGGCCCATTCATACTCCCTCTTCCCTGGTTTGGCTTACTCTTAAGCTCAACTAGAAATTATAGACATGTTTTTTCCCTTTAAACTCTGTGCCTAGATGCTCACAGCTTACCCCACAGCTTTGCCATATTTAGAATCTGTAAGTAGCATTTAAATCTTGCTGTGGACACCGAAACATGATCAAAAGCTGCTATGTAAGACTTTACAAGACTCCAGGAAGGAAAATAACATATGGTGTCCTCAACTGTGTTGTACTTTGGTCCTTGCCTGGATTTTGGCCTTGAGGGCATTCTGCATAAGCATTAGAGTTTAGAGAATTGAAACCCTAAAGGCTGTGTACTAAAACTTCCAACACCTAGATATCTAATCTTCTAATTAAAATTCTTACTTATGAACAAGTAGAAGAAACTGGTTTTTTCTTATTACTCATAATAAATGGCAGTTAATTTATAAGTAGCTCTCCATCCATGCAGCAATCCATCTCTCCATGCATCTACAGGGTTGCACTTGAATATGTAGTGATGTTTCAGTATTAGTATTCATGAGAAACTGATGGTAGGATCACCCACAGGTACCGAAGCCTGTGGATTCCCGTGTATCTTATATACAGGGATGTGGTGTTAGAACTGCGCATAGTCTTCCATACTTCCATGTACTTTGAGTCCCTTCTGATTCCTTTTTAATCGCCACTGCAATGGGCATGCTATGATGGTGTTCTTGTCATTGTTCACAGACTAACAACTAGAGCAAACATTTAAACAATTGTCAGGATACGTCCAATTTTTCTTTCAAACTTTTCTTTTAAAAAAGATTTATTTGTTTTATGTACAAGTACTCTATTTTTATGCCTTTCTGCCAGGAGAAGGCATCAGATCCCACTAGTGATGGTTGTAAGCCACCATGTGGTGACTGGGATTGAACTCAAGACCTCTGAAAGAGCAGCCAGTGCTCTCAACTGCTGAGCCATCTCTCCAGCCCACTTTCAAACATTTCTGATCCATGATTCCATGCTTGGTTGAGTCCGTAAATGCAGATCCCTTTAATACAGAAGTTTGATTTGTGTGTGTGTGTGTGTGTGTGTGTGTGTGTGTGTAGACATAAAGGCACGACAGCTCATTGCTTTGCTCAAACTCTGATAAAAGCATCTCTTTTATCCCATGCTTTTTCAGACCTAGGCCAGCTGGCCTTGGTGAGATCCCAATAGAACATCCCCATTGTCTTAGTGTGTGGGTGCACCCCTCGTGGTCCTGAGTTCCTTGCTCGTGCTCCATCTCCTTCTGCTCCTGATTTGGACCTTGAGATTTCTGTCCGGTGCTCCCGTGTGGGTCTCTGTCTCTGTCTCCTTTCATCGCCTGATGAAGGTTAATATTCCTGAGGATGCCTATGTGTTTGTCTTTGGATTCACCTTATTTAGTTTATCCGGACTAGCTGAACATAGCGGACAATGAGGAATACTGAGAATTCAAGAACAATTGCAGTGGGTTTTTGATCCTACTGCACGTACTGGCTTTGTGGGAGCCTAGGCAGTTTGAATGCTCACCTTAGGAGACCTGGATAGAGGTGGGCAGTCCTTGGGCTTCCCACAGGTCAGGGAACCCTGATTGCTCTTCGAGCAGATGAGGGAGGGGGACTTGATCGGGGGAGGGGGAGGGAAATGGGAAGTGGTTGTGGGGACGAGGCAGAAATCCTTAATAAATAAATAAATTTAAAAAAAGCATCTCTTTTAGTACTCAGAACACATAATTAACAAAATCCCATTGTAGTCAGCGCTTGCTCTCCTTGAATGCTGTACCACATGCAGTAACTTTTACATTTGTCATTTCATCTAGATGACACTAGCAAGCAGATTACCAACTGGGCACATCTCACTGGGCCTTTCTGCCTAGCTGCCCCCAATCTAGTTATCTGAGTATAAAGCCCAGCTTTTACAAATTCTGTCTCTTTTACTTTAGATCTTCCTTTGCTTCCCTGTTGCACAGAGAATGATTTCCGCATCCAGCGTTGTTTGTTCCGGTGGCTCTTCACTGTGCCTTCCTTTATTCGTTTTTATCTGCGGCAAGTTTAGAGTCACAGAGAGGAAGGGCAGCGTATTCATTCAATACTTGATTGTGTGTCTCTGAGGGCTGAACTCTCCTTTCTCCCCAGGTGCAAAGGTGGCCTTTCTTCAGCTTCACCTCTTTTCCTTAAGAGAGAATTTCCCCATTGGACTTTTGGTCATGTCTGGTATTGGAACTATTGCTGTGTTCTCATTGACATAAAAGTTTGCTGATGGCCTGGGGTAATTTTTGTTTATGGTCATCTAAAGGAGAGATGAAGGAGGTATTACTAGGCCTTCAATCCTAAAATAGAAAACTACAATAAAAGATTCAGACTTTGACCTAAGCAGAGCTTGTCCTTTGATTTAGCAGAAATGGAAAGAGGCCAGAGTGATCCACTTGTGAGGTGGTGGAGCCAGGCATGCTGTCTATCTTCCAGCCCTCTTGTCTAAACTGTATCCCCACTCCCAACCATTCTCTTTTCCCAAATATGTTCCCGTCTTGTGAGTTTCAGTGTGTGACCTGAGGTAAATAAGATCTAGAAATATCTGACAACTTAAGTTTTATCTGTTCATCACAAAACACTGAAAATATATAATACAAAGTAATTCACTTACTTGCTAGATATAATTTAAATAAAAATAAAAATTCTGTCTACAGCAGCAACAATATCTGTAGATCTGTTTAATAGAAAAGGTTTTATATGTGTATATATATTTATATTATAAAGCAAACCATAAAATATAGGATCATATTATATAGCCTTTATACATATTCTTAGAGAAACTTGTGTGTTTCTATAGGATAGATTTTGAGAAGTGATATTTAGTGATTCTCCAAAAATGATAGTGAAATGCAAATCGTTAAAGGATAAAAGAGAGACAACTATGTATAGGAGATTACTAAATAATTATGATTAAAAACAAATGGATACATGACAGTATGTAGCTACATGCCCAGGAGACTAGGGGGAAGGGTGTCCAAAGATGGACCCCAAAGGTTGCAAATATTACTGAGATATGAGAGAAATTGCTTTTACAACTCCAGGTACATAATAATTATCAAGATCCAAAGTGAGTATAAAATAACAGCAGCAGCAACAACACCACCAACAACAAAGATCCATGTTAAAGCCCCAAACAAGAGAATCTACAATATCACAAGCAAGGAATAGTCCAAACATTTCCAGAAAGACAGCCGTTCGTGGATGATATGTTGAAAGCTGGGATGGGGTCAGCTTCTCTGTAGTTAATATGGAGTTATGAGGAGCAAAACCCATCTCCAAATTTCTGAAATGATTGACTGGAGAGTTCTGTGGCCAGACAAGCAGAAGAGTTGATTAAAAACACGTCCAGACACGAGAAATGCCGAACAACTTATACATGTTACCAAAATGCAAGACAAAGGATGTCTGTGTGTGGATGCATCGACACAGAGAAGAATGAATAAATCGGGAAGTCAGAGGTGTTTACTCACCAACTGAAGACATGGTTAGCAAGGGAAGAGAGCTGAGATTGGGGTAGGGGGTCGTTGGTACTGTACAGCTCTCTGTCTGTATTCATTGTTGACTTGTTTTTCCAAAAATAATACGTTTACTCATTTTCTGAATGGTTTAAAATGCTCTTAATTTAATGTAAAGATTCTATTACTAGTACAAGTTACTTTAAAATGGGAGACTGCTGGCAATCCTAAACTTTTCTCTGGGTGTTCATCTGCATCCATTTCTTCTTAAGTGGCCTCTTTCTATTTCTAGCTTTGCAGAACTCCAATTCAGCCTAAAAGGCACCGTTATGATTCCTTGATGGCATCATGTTTCTGCTAATGAGCCCTTCAAGCTTGATTGGTTCTTAGGAGAGTCACAGTAACACTGCAGTACTCCTAACATCACCTTTCCCACCGCATAAAGTTCCACATCTGTTGCTGATGTGATCTAAGCATGGGTTTTGAACTAATGTCTGTACATTTTTTCATATAAAAATCATAACTGCCTGAATGCTAGCTAATGTTAACTTTGTGTGGTGCTTAAAGGACCATTTCAGGAAATGATTTTGGTTATGAAAACATATAGAGAGACAGATAAAGCTCAGAGTGCATCTTAAAATGTGTCTGAACACATCAACAGAGGGAAAGAAGCAGGGGATGTCCGAAGGAGGTGTCTCTTGACTGAGAGCAGCAGCCACAACGTGGGAGAAGGGTTATCTGGCCTCCCTCTTGATGGTATTTGTTGAGGTGAAAGAATAGGAAATGTAGCCAGCATGATGTGTCTATTAAAAGACACATCACCTAAAACTGGGACCCTGAGGAGCCAATAGCCTCTAACCATGCATCAATTAAAAAACAAAACAACTGTATTATAAGGAATTTAAGGAAAATATTGCTTTCAAGGCATGATGTACTGCAAAGAGAAAGATGGTTTTCCCTGAGAGGTCCTGAATTCTAGCTGCTCCTCGCAGAACCTGGAAGCCTGAACTCATCCTACTTTGCATTCCAGTACTTGGTCTGCATGTATCTCGTTTAGAACTGCTGGTGCAATTAATCCATTCGTTTATAAAGGAACCCGTCTTCAAGCCACACCTTAGACGACTGCTTGGGGTGAGTAAACTTCCAAGATCCATCATCTCACCCAAGTGACCACACTCCGTAAAAAGGCAGTCCCTGAGCAAGAACCACCGAAACAGCAGACAGCAGACTGAGCGCCCCAAGACGAGAGGTAGGAATTTTAAGAGACAGCTAAACAGGTGTGTGGGAGATTGACATCGTGAGTCACGAACTCGAATGAGGGTGAAGCAGACTGGAAACAAATTGATTTCCTGCAAATGCAGTTCTATTTAAAATTCGATGTATCGTTATAGTCACAGAGTGACAATTAGTAGACTTCCAGAGATCTGTAAAATTATCATAATATAAAAGAATGTCAAAGACATGCGGAAGCACAGGAGAGATGTTAGGGGTTAGAACAGATTGACTGAGAGGAGGTGAGAGAAGCAGGAAAAAAGGAGACAGTTTGAATGCTTAGTCTTTAGAATTCATGAAAGACACAAATCCATAGAATCAGAATTGTATACAAGATACATTCTCTAAAAAATTCCATGCCCAAATACAACTTATTGAAACTTCAGAAACCCAAAATATCACTTAAGAACTGAAAGCAATGAAAACTTTTAAGCCTAGTCCCCCCTCCCATCAAGTAAAAACAGGCGATGGACCATAGGAACAATAGGGAGTCTGAGGTTACCTCCAACAGACCTTAAATAAGGAAACATTCATAGGAAAAATAACCTAACTGCAAAGAGAAAACTGAACAGCAATGCCCCAGAAGTAAATTAGCAGCCAAAACCTGAACAAGTTGTGACTGTGTAAGAAAATAATGAGGTTTTGTCTGGTTGTCTAATAGAAAGGATAAATCCGAACTAGCTGAACATAGCGGACAATGAGGAATACTGAGAATTCAAGAACAATTGCAGTGGGTTTTTGATCCTACTGCACGTACTGGCTTTGTGGGAGCCTAGGCAGTTTGAATGCTCACCTTAGGAGACCTGGATAGAGGTGGGCAGTCCTTGGGCTTCCCACAGGTCAGGGAACCCTGATTGCTCTTCGAGCAGATGGGGGGGGGGGGACTTGATCGGGGGAGGGGGAGGGAAATGGGAAGCGGTTGTGGGGACGAGGCAGAAATCCTTAATAAATAAATAAATTTAAAAAAAAAGAAATTAAATGTGAAGCAATGCTTTATTCCAAAGAAATTGATATTAAAACTTAAGTCCCTGTGTTGTTCATAAAGAGTGTAAAGATATCTACTGGCCTATAACCTACTGAGTATTGAAATGTTCAATGCCACTGAAAGAATAAAAAGTTATAATGTTGTAAATTGCAGAGCAGAAAAATATGAGATTAAAAAGCACAAGACAATAGAAACCAGAGGAGAAAGGAAGGGATAAGCAGAGATGGGGAAGAATAAACACTTGAAGTGAGATGATGAAGTCAAATCTCATCACATTAGCGATGACAGCACGCACACAAGGTTCCGCTTACAAGTAATAAAGACTGTCGGCTGAACTTTTTTTTTTTTTAATTTAGCATTGTGCTGCTCAAAAAGGATGTGTTTCGAGTATGAAGGTTTAGGAAAGTTCTATATCAAAATGAGAGAAAAAAATTATCAGTCAAAAAAATGAACTGAAAGCCTCTTCAACTCTGCTTGTGTCAAGTAAAATAGATTTAGGGCAAAATAAATGCAGAGGGCTACAGAATGGCAAAATGTCCAGTTGTCCAAGAGCATATAAGAATTGAAATACCAACACTGGCATTAATGCATTCATCTCAGGCCGGGCGGTGGTGGCGCACGCCTTTAATCCCAGCACTCGGGAGGCAGAGGCAGGCGGATCTCTGTGAGTTCGAGACCAGCCTGGTCTACAAGAGCTAGTTTCAGGACAGGCTCCAAAACCACAGAGAAACCCTGTCTCGAAAAACCAAAAAAAAAAAAAATGTTTAACACGCTTCACTTGGTGACTGACACATGAAGAAAACTGGGGGAAAAAGATATCACATGATAGCTCCTGAGCAATTATCCACAATTTGAAATTTTATGAATTTGTTCATGCATGTGTATAAAAAAAGAAAACCTCCACTAATTCAGACAAATCCTCATGAAAGCCCTCCCAATAGACTCAAATGTCTCTACTCTCAGACACTCCTGTCTGTGCAGCAAGGAATGAATCAGAAGCGAGAAGAATGCATTTAGATTTTAGGTGAACTAAGATTGACTTTGTAAATGATGTGCATGTGAGTTCAAAATTATTTTAATAAGCACATAAAAACTATCCTGAATGTTAGAAAGGATACACAAATCAGTAAGATTTGCATAAATAAATAGCAAACAATTAGAATAGCTTTTAATTTTTATAATGCCTTAGCAAATGTGCTATGTCCAGTAATAATTGTAGCAGAAAATACTGAAAAAAATTTTTTTGAAAAAAAAAGTAGCACAGCTAACAAACATTGAACAAAGCCAATTGTAACATTTTTATGAACACAAAGAGTCAACAGCATAAAAGGAGTTCATCTAAATTGATCTATAAATGAAATACTATGCCAAGAAAAATATCTCAACACTTGTAACATGTGCTAAGTTGGTTCCCAAATGTAAGGGGGAAAGCAAAGGTCTAAAAGTTACCGAGGCAGTCCTGAACTTTAAGGTAACTTGAAGCTTTCAAAATGTTACAACGCGGTCCTGAGTTCCTTGCTCGTGCTCTCTGCTCACCTTACTAGACCTGGATGGAGGTGGGTGGTCCTTGGACTTCCCACACGTCAGGGAACCCTGATTGCTCTTCTAGCTGATGAGGGAGGGGGACTTGATCGGGGGAGGGAAATGGGAAGCGGTGGCGGGGAGGAGGCAGAAATCTTAAATAAATAAATAAATAAATAAGAAAAAAAACAAAATATTACAGCGCATCATAAATTATTATGTAACATTAGAGTTACCTATGGGATCTTGACAAGCTAAACACTGACACAAATAAGTTACACATAGAGAATTGCACACAGTGTAAGCTCTTTTTGACAGAATCAATACTGGAGATCAGCAAAGAAATGGTCCTTCCAATCCACAGTCCCAGGACTGTGGGGCATCAATATGAAGAAACTGTAAATGGATTCATGCCCAACACAACATGAGAAAAACCACACATATGTGGTTGTGTTGGGCATGGATCTATTTACATTTTCTTGTTACACATAAAACATAATTAGTATCATATTATGATATAAACTATGCATTCTGCAAATATATTTAGTATTCGTATGGGGATAATTCCTATAAATCCAGAGATCATAGAAAAACGTACAAAACTCAAATAATGTTTCTAATATGAAGAATCACAAATAACAGACAAAGAAAATATTAGACACAGAAATTATAACCAGTTTTTAAATCTGTGCTGTGATATCTTTGATTTGATTTTGAAAACGTTACTCTGGGAACAGATACTGAGTCTGTGCTCGATGTATCAACGCATTGACACAGGGTCTCTTTCTAGAGGTATATTTGTATCCATCTGAGATTGATGTATGTAGGCAGAGGGCAAATGACAGGTCAGGATCATTGAACACAATGTGTGACCTATTTACAGGCCAAACAGCCTGTGGTTTAATACTTAATGAAAGTATTCAGCACCTGGGTTTTTTTAAAAAAAAAAAATTAAAATGTGTTGTTTGTGTTACATGGTATGGGAAATCTGGTTGCTGGATAGATACAGTTCCAACTAGGAAGACAATAAGATGCTAAACCCATTCGTCAAGTTTGGGCTAGCAAGTAAGTGATGGGTATCACTGTCAACCTTACAAAGCCACTGAGGACCAGGAATGCACCCTTAAGCACTTAAAGAGCATGTCACTGACATTGCTAACTCTCTACTGATCAAGTATTTGGGCGAAAACAATATCAATGCATCCCATGTAATTGTTTGGGAGCCTATTATAGGCCAGGTGCATGGAAAAAAGAATAAAGGGATATGATCCTTTGTGGAGATTAGATGGAACAGACACAGATATGGTGTTTTCATACCGTTGTACACCCTAAACGAAAGAAAGCAGGAAAATACCAAGTCCCTTCCATTATTTGAAAGAATCTCTAAATTTGGCAGAATTGAGTTCCATCCATAAAACGAGAAAATCTTAGGTCATCTTGGGGCAGAGAGCAGGTACAGTCTCCGTACAGCTCAGGCAGAAGGTGGCAGGCTGGAGATGCCCACCAAAGAAGTCGACGTCTTCTGTACCTTCTGAAGAGCTCAGAGGGACTTTAACGAGATAGCAGCTCAGGCTGAGGGAGTTTACTTTGCACTGTCTATGTACAGTTATAATGAGTCATTTCAACATAAAGAAAAATGCTAAAGAGGGTGTCAAAAAATGCTCCATCTGCAGATGGTGCTTGCAGTACATTAGCACGCCATGCCTACTGTCGTCCGCCTTTTCAGTGGAAAATCTTGATTCCTAAATGTCGAGTAGATATGAAGGAAATAAAAATTCTGAGACCTACAGAATGCTGTGGTCATAAAACACCCACCAATCAATTTGTAATATCCTGTTTCTTTTCCTGACTCTTCACAAGCAAAGATCTCAGGATAGTACCCAGTTCCAAAATAACTCTTTCAAAATCAAACCAAAGACATCACAGCACAGATTTAAATGCTGCCTATAATTTCTTTGTCCTGTGTTTTCTTTGGATGCCATGATCTGAATGGACCCAGTCTCTGTTTTTTTAAATATACATTTTATTGCATGCTCACAAATCCAGGGCAAGTGAGGTTATGCGAAGTGGATGTGGAAGAGTGTGTGATAGAAACCAAATCTGGTCTCGGGGACACAAAAAGAATAGTACACAATGAGATGTGTGTCAGGTTGACACTGGGTTTTCATACAGCCGTCAGACCTGGTTTCAAGACTGGAGATGGCTTGCCTAATTTGCACAAGATACTGAGTTCAGGTGACAGCACTATAAATAAATAAGTAGGTATGTAGATAGATAGATAGATAGATAGATAGATAGATAGATAGAAGATAGATAGATAGATAGATTAGAAGAACTGGTCCTCATTAAAATAATAATTGGGGCCCTAAATTATAGCTGCAAATATTGATTTCATGACAGTTTTGTTCCCAAGGAGAATAGAGAGAACATTAATGAATGCCACACAGAAGGATGAGCATATCTAAGGGCATATGGACAATGTGAGATAAGGTGACAACAAAGCCTGTGCATTAGCTGACAGTATGAGCAGGAGAAGCCTCCTGGTAACTGCTTGAGCTTGCATGTGCCATTGGCATTATGCCCTCCTACTCTTAGGTGCCACCAGAAAGCTATTCAAGCTTTCTCAAAATCTTTGTATTCGTTTAACCATTCACACATGTTCATCCTTCAAGCTATTGATTTACCCCTTCTCTTGGTACAACAAGAGCCATTAGCCATTTGAATCTGGATTGTGACAACAGAGAGGGGCACATGAGGCAGGACCACATGCCGAGTTACCTGCAAGGTGTCAAGGAAGGAAGGAGTGAAAGAATTGTCTGACTTTCCGGATGTGCGGTTGAGAGGGTGTTGGCCTCTATCAGCAGACTACAGAACTGCCAAAGACAACTAAGTTTAGACACCGGACAGGAATACATGTGAGCACTGTTGGACATAGCATGCTGGATATATTTTTGAGTCATGATTCATTTTGCTGGAAATACCTGTTCCAAAAGAAATTAAATTGGTCCTGATGTTGTGATTTTGGTGTGCCTAGGCAGCTTCTCTGGCCTTGGCCTTTACTTGTGAGTTCATCATGAAGTACTGCCTCTGGATGGAGATTTCATCTGAAATGATCTAGGGTTGTATATTTTCATTTAGTTACAAAGTATGTCATTGCAGAGATTAACCAAAAGAACCTCATACCTTACAATAGTTTCCATTATCCTATATTGTGTTTGCATAGATAATAAAGAGGAAGAGAAAGCACCTATCAAGGGACTTTTTTCCTCTCATAATTATATTTTTCACTGGGCCTCATAGATGAAATATAAACATCTACAATGTGTGTACTCAAGCAGGAACACTTTGCCCCAGATGTGGACTGGAACACACACAGTATGCAATCCATGCCTGGGATCTCACCCACAGTGTGCATGCAAGGGTACATACAGATGTGCTCTTTGCAGTGGGAGCACTGCCTTTGCTCTTTACTCAGCAAAAAGGATTTTTGTTTGTAGGCCAGAGTTTTCTCAAGTCAAAGTAAAAGATTATGCAGTTAAATTATACAACATAAACCATGGACAGTATTAAAACTTGATTCAATAACAATGAAACAGTGTTTAAAATTCACCTCTGCCTTCATGTGATCTCTGTTCCCATGCCCCACAGCCCTGTAACTCCTGCCTACGGTACTGGATTGTGCCAATGTACATCATCTCCGTCATCATAGAAAGTATACTAGAGAGTCAAACCCAGATTACTTCCTGTTTTTATACAACCATATGAACAAAGAATGAGTTTTGGCTTTTGAAATGACTGGAAACTGATCAAAAGAAGCATATTTTAGAACACATGTAATAACTTGAAACACAAAATTCAAGGTCCTTAAATAAGTTGTACTAAGCATAAGCATGCCCATTTCCTTCTGTGTTGTCTGTGTTTGCATCTGCCACACCAAATTGAACAGTTGCCTCGGAGACTATACATCCTACACAGTCAAAATATTTTCTGTGTGGCTCCCTCGAGGATAGTTTGCCAACCCTTGAGCTGAAGGAAGGAAGTAGCAGTGTGACAAATTGCTTTAATAGAGAATATTCGGTGCAACGCAGGGGAATGAAATGAAAGGAGAACGTTTCCAGTTATACTGATTTGCTTTCTGCGAGAGACTTGCATTTTACACTTTCGTAATGGATTGAGATGGAGTCCCAGGCAGTGTTGGAAGTAGCCTTGATCATGCATACCCAGGGCATCATGGAGTCTGCTTTCTCGGTCTTTCTGCAATTCCTTTAGATATTCTCCATAGCTCATTTCTATGTATAGGCCACTATCTTCTCTAGTGTCCAAAGTCAAATTAAATTCTCTCAGAATTTGGCATATTGAAACAAGGAAATAAGTGGGCCCTCTAGCCAGCAATGCCAATTGTCTTTTTAACTTTCTCTTAGAAAATGGTGGAGACAAGAACGATTATTTTACGGTGGGAGCTCTCATTATTGCCATTTCATGAGGATGACCCCACTAAGGAATGTGCCATCTTTTATTGGGCCAAACTTAAATACAAGCCAGAAATTCATCAACTCATTTGATCAAAAATGTTATAGAGCTATTTTAGAGAATTTCAACAGACCTAGAGTTCCAACTTCTATGCTCATGAATATCATGATGCCATGATAAAGGGCCCTAGGGGATTCAACCCAGCTGATTTAATAATATCAACAAATGAAAGAGAAAGAGAAGAAACACTTCTCTTTCCCCCTCTCTTACAAGTATTTTTCCCTATATTTAGAAGTAGTTGTACCAGCATGCACTCCCACCAACAATGCAGGAGTATTCCCTTCACCCCACAACCTCTCCAGCATTAAGTTGTCATCAGTGTTTTTTGATCTTGGCCATTCTTACGAGTATAAGATGGAATCTCAGAGTTGTTTTGATTTGCATTTCTCTCATGGCTAAGGATGGTGAACAATTCCTTAAGTGTCTTTCAGCCATTTTAGATTCCTCTGTCGAGAGTTCTCTGTTTAGGTCTGTACTCCATTTTTTTTTATTGGATTATTTGTTCTTTTGATGACCAATTTCTTGAGTTCCTTGTATATTTTGGAGATCAGACCTCTGTCTGATATAGGGTCGGTGAAGATCTTTTGCCATTCTGTAACATGAGGGCAGGCTTGCTTGGGGTTTCTGTCCCACCCAGTACCCCACAGCCGGAAAACACCAAAGAAAACCACACAGAGATCTCTATAAGTTATAAAGCTTATTGGCCCATTAACTCAGGCTACTTATTAGCTCTTGTAGCTTATATTAACCTATTATTTTGATCTATTTTAGCCATATGGCTCAGTACTTTTTTCAGCTAGCAGATCACATCCTGCTTCCTTGGTAATCTGAGCAGGACTGGGAGGAATCAACTTCTTCCTTCCCAGACTTCTCCTGTTCTCATTGCATCATTTCTACTTCCTGTCTTGTTTTCCCACCTGTACTTCCTGCCTGGCCAATCAGCGTTTATTTAAAACATGATTGACAGAATACAGACAAATCTCCTGCACCACTAATCCATACCCAGAAAAACAAATATCATATGTACTCACTCATAAGTCGTTTTTAGAAATAAAGCAAAGAAAACCAGCCTACAAATCACAACCCAGAGAACCTAGACAACAATGAGGACCCTAAGAGAGACATACATAGATCTAATCTACATGGGAAGTAGAAAAAGACAAGATTTCCTGAGTAAATTGGGAGCATGGGAACTTGGGAGAGTGCTGAAGAGGAGGGGAGAGGAAGGGAAGGGAGCAGAGAAAAATGTATAGCTCAATAAAATCAATAAAAAAGAAGTAGTTGTTTAAGATCCAACACATGGCTTTGTCCTGTGCTGATTCTCACTGTAGTCTCACCCAGACCTAGGAGAATTTCAATTTGAGACACAGAATCATGCTGCACTTGCAGAATGCCTTTTTTAATCATCAGAAACCTCAACCAATCACCCATGTGCTATGATATTAGTTTTGTTGTCTGAAAATCCTTTGGAAATGTACCCAAAACTTGAATGAAGCAGACATGTGCCACCATGCAAAGACATAGTAGTTATCAATGGTAGAATATCACGGTGAGTCTGCTGAAGTCTGATTTATAATTCCTTCAGCTGTTGCAAGTGTTTAAGGAATTTTCTAATAAAATATTGGAGAAAGTCTCCTGAAATACATTTCATTTAATCCTCAAATTCCTCAGCATTTTCCTGAAGCATGACTGACTTTAAAGGAAAACCTGAGATGCAGGGATTACTGCCCAAGATTTCTTGGGCATGGATCAAATTCAGACCCAAATGCAAATAAATCTCAGCTCAGTCTGTGTGACTATTGATGTCACCGTCGCTGTTCTGTGCATTGGCCACTAGGTGGTAATTTGTGTAAACATCCTAGTGCAAAGAAGACAGCTAAGGGCTTAGACTTTGAGACTTTAAAGTTTCCTCTAGCCTGGTCCTTCCTCACCTGTTTTTACTATGCACCGTCTGTCTTTCTGTGCTGTTGGGTTCAGGAGCATCTTGGTGTGGCTTAGAAAACATTGCTGCTGGTGAGTAGAAGCCCAGGGTCTCCCACATCCCACCTTGGGATGTCACTGATTCCCCTTCTCACAGTATCCAGTGCCACTGGGTGCTTTTACCAGAAAGTATCATGAAGCCAGACTGACCTTGATAAGTGGTTAAGTTTTTGTTGTTGTTGTATTGTTTTGCGTATATCCGTCTACGTTTTTTTTTTTTTTATGGTTATAGATAGTCTCAGTTGTCTGAGACTTACAAACAAAGGCTAATAAGAAAAGAGGCCTAGGTTCACTGTGTGCATCCTCTGGAAGTGAGGAGATTCCTTTGCTCAACAAAGCTAAACTGCATAGCTTGAAGCACATTTAAAGTCTTGTGAGAAACACTGAATATGTCTCCGTGTGTTAAATATAGCAAAAAAGCTGTATTTATACAGAGGCTGCTATCGTTATATACCATCGTTCACTTTCTCTTGCCTTCACAGAAGAATACAGATTAGGACAATTTTGAATGTGCCTTGGAAGTCCTTGAGCATAGGGGGGCAACATCTAAAGGTCTTTGTGCTGGTGCTGGCTGACAACTTGGCAGAAGGTGAAGACAAATAAGCAAATAGAAAGAAAAGTCTGAGTAGACTGTCAATCCAAAAGCCCATCCTTGTAACTAACAAATTCCTGCAGTGCCGAAGGTCCCCACCTTGGTAAATCAATCACTTAGTGTTAGGCTCCACCCCTCAATCTTGCCACAGTAGTAATGACCTTCTGACTCACAAACTTAGGGAACATGTGCAGAAGGCAGCAGAATATCTTGGCAGGGTTTATATTTTTAGCACTGATTTCCCTTGGGTAACACGGGGAGTCCCAGAATTCTGTAAGCTTCAAGCACAGCCTTAGGAAGCAAGGCTGTTCTTCACAGATGGAGGCCTCGGCAGAGTCAGTCTCTCCCAGCTGTTCATGTGCATCGTCACATACAAGGGACATCATGCCACTGTGGTCTCACGCATCTCCCTGCTACGTGATGGATAACTACATCAGATTTCAGTAGTGATCTTTCTTTTGCCAAATTCTTATTTAAACCTCTCTCTGTGACCACACTTTTATTTAGCTATTTAGTTAGTTAGTTTATTTTTTGGTTTTTTGTTTTGTTTTGGTTATTTTCATGCCAGATTTTCTCTGTATAACAGAGCACTGGCTGTCCTGGGACTATTCTGTAGACCAGGCTGGCCTCAAACTCGCAGAGATCTGCCTGCCGCTGCCTCCCAAGCACTGGGATCAAAAGTGTGCACCACTACTCCCAACTGATAGTTTTATTTCTTATTGGATTATTCTGCCTGAGTTTACAATGTCTCAGTATTAGAAATATAAAGTCAGATTATCATAAAAGAATGAGGCCTTAAGACCTCAAGACATAACCTCAGACAAACTTGATGAAACACCACCAATTGTTTTTATTTTTTATTACTCTTTTTTTCTTGAAATCTGTCTAATTTTTAAAAAGTGATTAACTAATCATTTATTTTAAAGATTTGATTTTAGTTTATGTGTATGGGCATTTTTGCCTCTGTGTGTGTGTATGTATGTATGTATATGTATGCATGCATGCCTGGGCCCATAATATGTGTTACAAATGGTGGTAAGCTACCATGAGGGTGCTGGGACATGAGGGTGCTGGGCCATGAGGGTGCTGGGACATGAGGGTGCTGGGCCATGAGGGTGCTGGGCCATGAGGGTGCTGGGCCATGAGGGTGCTGGGACATGAGGGTGCTGGGCCATGAGGGTGCTGGGAATTGAACTTGGGTTATCTGCAAGTGCAGCAAATGTTGAATCATCTCTCCAGCCCCCACTCAGTTGATTAATGAATTTTTAAAGATAAACTTCATAAATGCTTTCCCATTATTTTAGTTGAATGTGATTTTCAAGGTGTCTAAAAATGAGCACCAGCTTTTGAACTAACCCACTAAGTCTTCCTTGCGTGTGGCTTTTTATCAGACACTTTATTGATCAGATACTGATCAGATATGATACAGATGCACTAAAGTTGATCCACATCTACAGAAAAGAAATAATCACTGTCTGTAATAAAACTCAGTCATCTTAAAATTCCAGCAGAACAGTTGTTTACCCTCACTCGGGCAAATGGGGAACAATCCAGTGTATTTAGTAAATTCTGTAATGCTTGATTCTGAAAGTTGCCTAGTGTAATACATTAGAGAAGTTACATATCCTTGTACTTTGAAGTATATCACATTGCCAAGGCTGCAAAGACTAAAACCAAGGAAAGCAGGTGGCAGCCCTGGATGAAGACCCTTTGGCATGGTTGTGGGATTGAATGGTGAACTTGACAGCCACTAAATGGTAAACGCTCAAATACAAAGTGTTCTCTTTTCGTAGATGTGAGCACATGCCCAGATCCAGCTCTGGGCAGATCATAAGAATCCCCATCATAAGACTAAAAATCAAAAGCCTGACCCACAGATGACTCCCTGTTTGATCTCGTGTTCAGTGCATGGTCTCAAAGTAAAGATCTTTATTATGATAATAACGGCCTCTCATTTTGCCAGGTGGATGAATCTGCCTACTGAAAAGGCCAGGAGGGTTAGTTGCCTTGATGATAAAGATTCACTTCTTTACAACGTGTCTCACAGCTGGACACACTATCAAGGATCATTAAATAGCAAGGGGTTCACTGGTGGTCCCCCACAAAGATATTCCCACATCCTGCTTTCCCATAGCCTGTGAATATTACCTCACATGGAAATGTGGGGTAGTACACATGGTATGCACAGCATGGCATGTATGTGGCGGTCAGAGAACAACTTTTGCAAGTGTACTTTCTCCTATAACCCTTATGTAGGTTTCCAGGATTGAGCTCAGCCATCTTGGCCATGAGGGCAATGACTTGTCTACTTGGTTATTCTGTGAGACTCTCCATCCCTGTGATATCCCTCTCCTTCTCCTAGTGTTTGAAGCAGTGGACTGCAGCCTTTGAAGCCCTATGCTGTTTGCAGCCCCTCATCAGGTTCTACCGTGATGCATGTGCAGAGATTTACCACACAACACAAGGTTACATGCACATCTCTGTAACTCTTAGCCTGCCCTCGGGTGGCACTAATGAGTCAAGTCCCCTTGCGGATCCCTGTCTCTCAAGACCACTCATTGCCGATTGGCTGGGGAAAAACTTCTGTTTTAGTTTTGTAAACTAAATAATAGACTTGATTATCTCTCCTCAAATGGTATGAAAAGAGTCTGAAACACGGGCATCATTTTTAAAATAATTGGGTCCGTGAGTTTTAGCTGAGTCATAGGCTACCTCAAGTCTTCATGCTTTAAGTCAATAACCAGGTATTGTTACATCAATAACCATGGTGACTGGTTGAGGAATAGCTTCATTATCTGTTTGGAAGCTGAGACAGTGGGATTGATCATGCCCTATGTCTCTCAACCTCTAACAGTCTAGCCCAGATTTTCAGAAACTGATATCTACAGACCTCTTATGGCCTGTGCTCAAAGGTAGCAAATGGTCACTTCTGTCACACCCTATAATCCAAACAAATCAGAATACTACCCCACATTCAAGAGATGACAGAACAGATTCTAAATCTTGATGGGAAGAGCTGCAAAGGGATTGAGGCCTCTTCTTATCTATACACATGTTTTCTGGCAATTTTCATGTCAACTTGACACAAGCTAGAGTCATCTATCTGAGAGGATGAGAGCATCAGCTGAGAAAATGCCTCCATAAAACTGAGCTGTAGACAAGCCCCATCTTTTCTTAGCAACTCATGTGCGAGGGCCCAGCCAGTTGTGGGTAGCATCACTCTTGGGCTGGGCATCCTGGGTTTTATAAGCATGCAAACTGAGCAAGCCATGAGGACCAAGCCAGTCAACAGAACTCCTCCATGGTCGCTGCATCAACGCCTACCTCCAGGTTTCTGAGCTGTTTGAGTTTCTGCCTTGACTTTTCTCAGAGATGGGCTGTAATGTAAAACTGTAAGCTAAAACAAACCCTTTCCTCCCTTTCCTCTCTATATTGCTTTGGTAATGGTGTTTTTACCACAGTATAGAAATCTAAGTAAGACATGTGTGATACTTGATTTTGTTTGCTCACTTAACTGTCCCACAGGGTGTCTAGACATACGATCAGATACTATTCGGGTGTCTTAGTTGGTCTCTGCCTAGATGATATTAATATCTGAATCTGTAAGTTGAGAGAACCAGTTTGTCTTCCCATGAAGAAGCTGAAGATTTGGCAAGAACGGAAAGGATGAGGTGAAGGAACTCCTCTGTCCTGACTGTTGAAGCTGAGCAATTGATCTCTAGTTAGAGACCAGCCTCTGGCTCTCTCTGGAACACGGGCTCATCCTGAGTCCCAAGCTTGCTGACTTTTGGCCTAGACCTTTTTGCTTTGATCCCTCTGGCATGCAGGCCATCAGACTCTTTTTGGAACTGCGCATTGGCTCACTGAAATCTCTAGCTTGTTAATCACAGATCATGAGACTTCCTAGCTTCCATCACCCCATAAGCCAGTTTCCTGTAATACATCTCATTAGCTGATCCCAACATGAAAGTAATACAGAAACTGAAGAGTGGAGAAGTGGGGTCATAGCTACAACTAACCTGATGGTGTGGTTCTTAGACCTTTTAGAATCATGGTCAGAGGAATCCTTTAGTGTTGTAAGCAGAATTTAATGAGTGATTCTTATGATAATTCTGACGCCCAGAATGCTAATTGAAATGCACATAGTGAAACCCAAGTTCATCATGCATCCGATGGGTATAGAAACTCTGCTAGGGTAGACTCATAAAGTTGTGAGGGTGAATCCTGAGCTTCAGAAGGGACCCCCAGATGTTAAAGAAGTGGGGAGCGTGGCATAACTACTGAGGAGAGCTGCTGTTGCTGAATAGAGTCTACCCAAAAAGGAGGACATCTGTGCTGTAGGTAACAGGACCCTAGGTGATGCATTGCCTGAGCTAGTGGGAGCTCATATCACATCACCTTGTGCCCACGATGGCGGGCACGTGTCTACAGGAAATCATGTTTGCACTACTAGGTTTCGGTCTTACTTTTGTTTAATCTTTCCTTGGTACCCTCGCATACTTCCCTCTTAGAATAGAAACATTTGCCCTGTGTCACTGTGTATTGGATGGGCATGACTTGCTTTCAGATGTTATAGGCACTAACAGTTCAGGGTTTGCCTTGAGTCTCAGGAAGCTGAACTTAGAACTTCTGAAACAGAGTTGAGGTGGTGACAACTTCAGGGATTTTTGACTTTAAACCAGATGTGTTTTGCCTCAGGATATGGTCATGTGAACCACGTGAGCAGTAAAGCGAGGGAATTCTGGATTTGATATCATGTCGTATGCTTTGTCTCAATATACCTGGAAGATAGATATCATCACCAGCCCCAATGTGCATGCGCGCGCACACACACACACACACACACACACACACATACACACACACACACACACACATTCCACACACATGTATTTTCTTTTAAAATGTACCTGAGCTATAGACTCCCAGCTCTTTGGGAAGAATAGGAAGACCAGAAATTCAGGGTCACCCTTGGCTACCTAGTGAGTTTGAGATGAGTTTAACATACATTAAGGCCCTGTTTGAAAAAAAATAGAAATAAATGAAAACTTGACAGTGGACATAGAGAAGCTTGAAGATAAGGGTGTCTTCTCTGAGATGTGCTAAACCTCTTGGAGGTGGGGAATCTTGTGACAGTCAAAGTCTGTAAAGTATGGCTTCAACAGAGTGAAGTGCCTAGTCTCTCTTCTTCTTTTTTTTTATTTTTTAAATTTATTTATTTATTAAGGATTTCTGCCTCGTCCCCACAACCGCTTCCCATTTCCCTCCCCCTCCCCCGATCAAGTCCCCCTCCCTCATCTGCTCGAAGAGCAATCAGGGTTCCCTGACCTGTGGGAAGCCCAAGGACTGCCCACCTCTATCCAGGTCTCTTCTTCTGTCTCCTTCTCTCTTTCTCTCACTTGCTGCCATGTTTGACTATGTATCATGAACTGGCCTTCAAAACACAATTTTTAGAACCAAGACCCCAAGTACTAGGGTTCTAGGTGTGTAGGTTCTTTGCCCAAGTCCTAGAGTTCTAGGTGCATAGGTTCTGTGCCCAGTTTTGGTCTGTTTCATGATAAACTTTACAAAGGTTTGGGCTGGCTAGCATGTAATTATTGAATGCAATAGCAGCATAAAAAAATTCTATAAAAATAAGTTCAACCCAGGACCCTTGATTTTGTGACTTTCCTTATTAATTCGGAAGAGACTTCTTCAGACTGAATTTCATCAAGGATAATTGATCTGAGGAACCTAGCACATTTTAAAATTTGAAATCAGCTTGATGGTATATACAGACATGGCAGCTCACAACAATTCTAGATTCAAACATTAATAAAAATACGTTCCATCGTCATTTTCTGTGACATCGGTGTGTAGGAGTAGACATGTTATCTTATGAGGCAGTTGCCTTAAACCACGTTAAGGTGGCTATCCAATCATTTTGTTGAGTCATTTCTCAAGCATTACATTGTATTCCTGTTACCTTAATTGCCTTTAGCTGTGGCTGTATTTTAAAGAACAGCACCATTTATCGGGCCTGCTGCAAATACAAATGATTTTCCCTCGTGGGAATGCTGAGCCTAATTTGTTTGTCTTTTTCCTTCTAAAACAGACCTTCATTAAAAGGACCTCAGGACAGTCATAGTAATTGAGAGCAACAGTGTTCTTAATTCTGTGTTCAGTTAGCATTGCTTCTGCCTTCCCTGGTAGGGGCCTCATCAGAGAGTGTATTATATAAGTCAGTGTGCTGGTTTGTGCATGATCTTATACTCTGCTAACTGACATTAAATTTAGAATTCTAGAGTGCCACTGAAAGACTTAAAAGGTTGAACTGCTTGAACTCTACAGACCTGTGGACGGTGTTGACAGGGTGTCGGACTCCGGAGGTCAAGTTTTCCAGTGACCCGGAGCTCGACCTTGCTGTGTGATTCACACTTGTGGTGACATCTTGAAGTCCGTTTATATAAATGAGCTTATTTGGAGGGCCTTGAGTTATTTCTTCAGCTTAGTGTGAAAACACTAGTTGTTTGATGTGTGTTTTGCTTGAGGCACGTAAGAGAATAAATGTAAGTAAAACATTTGACATTGTGCAGTCTCTACTATGGTTGGTAGTGATGTTGCAAACTAATAAAATTAGGATAAAACAAGGAAATGAGGGCATCAGTGTAAAATAGAATGAGATCAAAACCTGCATGTGCCAGGCTGTCTAATATTCTGAAAGGCAGAATATAGGAGGAAAGCCAATGTAAAATTCAGGGGTAGTATTTGCTTACCCTGTGTAAAGCCCTCCAATATTCAGCACCCCAATATTTTTCAGCAGTGAAAAAAAAAGCTGGTGAGAATTGCAGGATTATTTTATCTCAGGGATAAGCAAGCAATCAGCAAGAATCCTATATAGACATTTCATGATCATGTTTTAATGCAAAGTTTTAATATTTGATCATTTGGGATAGTGTTTGTCATCTTTATATCAAATAAGCACAGCTAAACATTATTGTTGTTTCTTTATAATGACTCCTGTATTTGATTAGTTTAGTCTAATCTTATAATGCAGCTAGAAGTCTGGTTTTATGTCAACACAAAATTTTATGTTGAAATGTCTTATATTACCTTGTTTTGAATTGTTGAGGCTGGATGAATTCAGAACGTAAGAGTTTCATTTTAAATATTTTTTTGATTTTAAAAACTTTTTTATGGTTATGGGTGTTTAACCTACATGTTAAACACTGTATATGCACTAAGTACATGCCTAGTGTCTAAGGAGGCCAGAGAGGACATAAGATTCCCTGGGAACTGGAATTTAAGATGGTTCTCAGCTCACTACCATATGGATGTTGGGAACCAAACCTAGGTCCTCTGGAAGAACAGCCAGCGCTTTTCAAATATAGTATATATGTATTATATTTTATGTGTATGAGTGTTTTGCATGCATGTATATCTGTGCACCTCTTGTATGCAGTGACAGAGGCCAGAAGGTGTCATGTCCATAAGGAATGGGAGTTACAGAGAACAGTGAGCTGGGAAGTGAACTGGGGCCTTCTGGAAGAGCAGCTCTTAATGCTGAGTCATTGTTCCAGCCCCACATTAAAAGCTTCAGTTATAGACTTTAGGAGGAAATAACTAGGGTAAAGCAAAGTACCAAAAATATGAAAGAGAAGAAACTATATATTGTAGATATGTATCCTATGATTGATGTTAGCCTACATGTTAGTCTTTAAAAAATCAAGAGCTCAGAGATGTACTATGACTAGTTGAGCTTAGAGAACGGGCACATTCCAGCCATCTGTGTTTCACCAATGTGTGAAACATGACTTCCTGGCATCATCTAGACAGAAATGGTGAAGATCTTCTACATCACGAATACATACAACATCTCGAAGGAAGTCTTTCAAAGTTGGCATTTTCTGGCTTTGGAAACTTTCATTTTCTGAAAAGCGAAAAATGCATTAGCAACCCAACGGCCTGTATTTTCATGCTGAGGCGAATCAAATAGTAAGCCGGTAATTTAGAGCAGTGGCACTCAAAGTTTTCCACTTTATGCCCCTAAAAATTAAATGCTTTCTTCCCCACTCAAAGCTTTTTTTTCATTTATGGAATTATTAGACTGACACCTATAGTCATAAAAATGAAGATGTAATATATAAATATACTTTAATTGTGATAAAATAAAAATGGAAATTGGAAAAGTCACAGTCTTTTTTGATGGTGCTTCAAAATAACTCACTGCTTTAGGTAAGAACACATGTGTTTGGACATCCTCCATGATGAACACGTGTGTTTGGACAACTTCCCTAATGAACACATGTGTTTGGATATCCTCCATGATGTACACATGTGTTCAGAAAGCCTCCCAAATGAACACGTGTTTGGACAGCCTCCATAATGAACATGTATGTTTGGACAGCCTTCGTAATTTTCAAAACACTTGGTTTGACACTGTAATATAGAAATTCATAATCAGATTCTAGAATTTGACTTTTTTAATTACTAATTTTAATGACTGTTGCTGTCCCCTAGAATTTCTTCTTAGAGATTTGAAAATCTAAATGGAAGAAGTATTTCTCCTTGTGGTAACTATACCACACACCTTTTATTTAACCGTAGGCACCAATTGCAAAAGTTCTCCTGTATAATTGATTAATTGAGATTAGATTTTTTTTAAATATCCTGCTCATTCTGATGACCTTAAGTTTTCATTAACATCCAGTACACTTGAGATAAAGGTCATCAGCCATAGAGGAAGCAAATCTTTATTTCAGATACTCAGTACTTGGAAACTGATTTGTCTGTGAGATTAGAATGCAGGAAAGAGCCGGGCGGTGGTGGCGCACGCCTTTAATCCCAGCACTCGGGAGGCAGAGGCAGGCGGATCTCTATGAGTTCGAGGCCAGCCTGGTCTACAAGAGCTAGTTCCAGGACAGGAACCAAAAGCTACAGAGAAACCCTGTCTCGAAAAATCAAAAAAAAAAAAAAAAAAAAAGAATGCAGGAAAGAGAGAAATGGCAAGTCTGTCCTTTCCTTTTGTTTACCACTCCCATTGTTGCTAACACGGTCCTTCTCTGTTGCTTTGCAGAGGTCTGCTCCTCTTAGTAGCATTTATTTGTTTAAAATAGATAAGGTAGCCTGTAAATTCTCTCAGTACATGTGGACTGAGAGTATTGTAGCTGGAAACTATTGAATAAACAAGGCTACTGTCGTCCACCCCTCAAATTGCAGATGGAGACTGTAACATATTTTCTATTACTGATGAAAGCAGAAAGGCAACAAAATAGAAAAACAGAGAATTTAAGCAAAACAACTAATCACTGTAAAACAATCACACATTTAACGCACCAGATTCAACTAGTAAACAATACATACTCAACTACATATTGATTCTGCCGACATGGCCTTATAGATGAAGTCATAAGGCAAGGTTCAAAGCTTTAAGTAACTGAAGTAAGGCAGAATATGTTCTTGGACCAAAGCTGATCAAAACCAGCAGAATATTGGAAAATTCTTAAGTATTCGAAAACAGGCATTCTCAATAACTACATGGGTCAGAAAAAGAAAGCAAATAGAATTGGAACTTACACTGAACTGAAATAAAAATACAACTTGCTAAAGCATACAGAATGAGACGTCTGAAGTGCCTATAGGAAAGGTGGGGCTTTAGCTCATGTGGAAGGAGAAAGGATGGCACTCTACAATTCTAGCTCAAGAAATAGAAAGGAAGCCATATCTTAGAGCCAAAGAGGGTAGAGAGCAGGGGAAGCTGAGAAAGAAAGCATAAAAGGGCAAAATGGAAAAGAAACAATTACCAAGTAAATCCATAAAGTTAGAAGTTTGCTGTATGTGTCTAAAAAGATTAATAAAACCGATAACTCCCCCTCTGCAAGATTAATTTCAATGTTGTTCACTCTGTCTGTTGCTCAGATCCAAAGCATTTACTCTGAAGCTCCAATCTGCTGAACTTCTATACAAGCTAATTTTCTTTTTATTATGCAAGAGTTTTTTTCATCAGTTAAGTTGCATTAGATGGTAAGAGGATAATTAGGGTAACAGAAGAGCCCAGGGAGGAAAGGATGCTGAGGGAAGTGAGCCTGCGACCATGTGGAGCACAGTGCGACATTTAACACGAGGCTTCCTTAGGTCCTCAAAAACACTGAGAAGGAAAGAATATCTTGTCATATTTTTAAAGTAAAAGTGAACTCTGTTTTGCCTCTAAAGAGACAAGAAAACATGACCGCAATGCCATTTTCTTACATAACAGGAGCTCAGTCTCCTTGGGGTAGCATGGTGGCTATGTAATTCCATAATAACGCAACTCCAGCAGAATTGATATATGAAGCATCCAAAGCCTCACACCCAAAGTCCACTTCTGTAGTCCAGCTTTATAACAAGCTCCCAGATGCTTGCAAAGCTGTTGGTCCATGGTCCAGATTTTGAATAGGAATATTTTAAGTCAAAAGCCCCAACTGGCACCCTAAACACCAAGTCACTAAAGTTGCTGTCCTATCGGGCTTGGAACCTGGCCATACACTATCTTGCTAGCAATTTCAAAGTGCAGATTCTCATGTGAGGATCTGAAGCTTCACCTCAAAGTTGAAGATAGGGCCGAACATGCAGGGCAGTAGCACAAAGGGACCCATTTTAAGAAGCAAGTGATTCATCCTGAGTCCCAGGCTTCCCCTCCATTGGCCTGCACATATTATCTCTTTGTTTACTGCCATCTTCATCCCCAAGGCCAGGGCTGCCAACCTTAGCTAACTATTGAGATCTAAACAGATTTGAAAAACACTAATTCCTGATCCCCAACCCCCAAATCCTCATGTAATTAGCTTAGCAAGAAGACTGGCCATCCTAAATTTCCATGGGCAATTTTTATTAACAGCCAAGTTGAGGACTTCCAATTAAATTAGTCTAGGGACCACATTCACAAGACTCCAAAGCCAGCATCTTCAGAGATTCCAGTGTAGGTCAGTGACACCCACTTTCTACTATATTAGCCTCTTTCATATCCAGAGGGATACCTTACAAAACCTCAAAAACTTCAGACAGTACCAGATCCTATATATACATATGATAAAGTAACATACTTAAGACAACAACATTAAACAAAATAATTATAGCAATATTTATAATAAAATTTGTGAGACTTCTTATAAATTTTGTGAGCTTTTTACATCTTTAGTTTTTAATTTAGTATCTTCAGACTGTAGTCGCCTATAGATAAGTTAAATCATATAAAGACAAACTGTGGATAAAGGGATCTAGGGTGTGTGCAGAATTTAGGATAAGAAAACCTTGGCCCCAAGTCCTTCTCTCTTAATGATCCACTCCACCCTATTTTCTGGGCACCCTTTGAGTTAGATATAGGCACAGTGAGTATATGCTCTGCCATCAGGACGTCTAGGGAAGTAGGCCCAGAAAGAGACTTTGAAATAAGCAAGGGATTTTTGGTGACTGTGTGGAACATTTTTTTTTAATACTGGTTAATTTTCCATCACTAGCTTGATGCCCAGTGCAATTGACTTTGGCACAATTGATTTGGAATCAATTCCTAGGGGTCCAGTCTCACAATACTGCCTCCAATTCAGTTACAAGTTCCATCCTGGACTACCTGTGGTCCTGACCAGCTGGCTATAAATTAGAAGTTCATAGAACTCAAGTATATCTACCAGTCTGTAAAAATATAGAATGTCTTTGTGTTTGTATTGCTATGACAAGATATTTGAGACTGGTTAATTCATGTTTAAAAGTCATTTTCCTAGAATCTTGTAGCCTAGGAAGCCTAAGATCAAGGCACTGGCAAATTTGGTCATTTAGAAGTGTCCACTTCTGTCAGAGAAGGACACCTCATGATTGAAGGCAGAACATTAACAGAACTGAATGATGCATGAGACCTATTTTTGCACACCAAACTTAACCGGACCAAAGTCTATATGATTCAGTGATCATCTGTACATTAAGACCATGCATTCAGTATGGAAGCTGTGGAGCATCCTGAAAATTTACACTTTGGGTAACAGATTTATTTTATATACTTATCTATCAGTAAAACCAAACCAAAACAAAATCGGTGGCATAATTAGAACTAGAAAAGCTATTTTCATTTTGGTGTGTGATATTTTTATTTGTAAGTTTTCAGTAAAAGTTTATAAAGGTTTTTAAAAGTCTCCTTTCTGAGGTTCTTAATCTCCTTACACGAAGGAGTCACCCTTGGGCTTTTCCTCTTGCAAAGGCCCTACCTTTGCTGTTGTTTATGTAGTGTTTGGGATCAAATTCAGGGAGGGTCTTGTGCAGGCTGGTCAGGTCCTCTGCAACTTGACCTGCATCCACAGCCCAGCCCTCCTCCTCAATACCATCCCATTGGCTGTTAGGTCTCAACACTTTAATATTCGTAGAGGGCAAAGTCAGAGAGAGCCCTGAACACAGAAGCTACAGCAGCATGGGAGCTCTTCAGCCTCTACTGACAGGTTTTGCAATCTCCAGTTCCCCTACCAATGAAAGGTTAAAAGTTTCCACCCCAAACACTCTGTCTTTCTCGTGATTTAGCCCCATCCAGGGACTGTCCAGAGGCCACATCCCTATGTACCCGATTAGCATCAAGTCATGATTGAAAGTACACATCGTGATCAATGGAAGATGATCCTCTTACTCAGAAGGTCCCGAGTATTGTAGGAGCTGAATGCTGGGAACTCAGGGCCAAGACTAAATATGTTTTATATTATAGCATGCCTGGAAACTCTAAAATGTATAACTCAGACTTGGGACCTAGGCCATTCTGACCACATGGGATGTGTTTATGGAGGATGGCCATAGGAGCCAATAAGAGCCCACAGAGGCACCTTCCTAGTCCACAGTGGCAGTCTGGATGGGCCTATGAGCCTTGTGCTACTGTCTCTCCTTGTTCTTCTCCTGTAGACCACCCGTGGGCTATACTTGGACAAACACATACTGCATGGGAAGCCGAACTAATGAATAGCTCCCTGTCTTCTCCTTTCTGCCTGCACTTCCCAGTTCCCAACAGAGCCTGACAGCTACAAGTGAAGTCAAATGAGGAATTTGCTACACTTCTCCAGATGGGTCATGTTTGGGGGCTTGGTAGCCAAATACTTAGTCTGCAAACAGTTTATCCCAGGAGAAAATGACTGCAGGCCCCAAGACAAATCGGAGGGAGACTCGCTGACTGCCCTCTCTGCTCCTCTCAGTTCTTTCTGTGAGTACCTTTTGTCATATTCTTACAAATAAAGAAGCCGAACACTCCAGTGGGCCCCGCCTCTCTCTGGGTTTACCCTGGAAAGCATCTGGGAGACTGACCGTGCCATCTTCATTTTATGTGAGAGGTCCAACAGAGAAGAGTTGGCCACACTGGGCAGACTCGTGTAGCTGCTCATTGCCAGAGTTGACAGGCAGGCAGGCAGGCTGGCCCCACAGCTCTGTTCTCTGAGCCCCCACTGGAAACTGTCTCTTTAAAGCATGCACCTGTAAATAGGCCCCAGATGTCAATCTGGAGCTCTGTGACTCTGAGAAGATTTTCCTTCCCTTGAGCAAAGGGGATAAATAACACCATGGAACACTAACTCTCTGTTGTGGCCAAAGCAGACCCCCTTGACTTTGGTGTAAACCAAGATACTAAAAGATATCCATAGGCCCGTTGTTCATTTGGAGCCAGGAAGTATGTTCAGAAATGTTCAGAAATTAGGTGGGGGGGGGGGCTGTATGCACGTGTACAGTTGTGCCAGTATTGCTCATGAATTATGGGTGTACAGGAACAACTGGAGGCCAACACCTTTGTGAATGCAGGCTAGGTATTGCCTGGTCAGGAAAAGACCGGAAAAGCATTGGTGATTGTTGTGATAGGAGCAGCGGGCTACGTTCCTGGCACCCGGCCGCCCGCAAGGCTAGCTTTACCCAAAATAATTACATAGAAACTGTATTTTTTTAAACACTGCTTGGCCCATTAGTTCCAGCCTCTTATTGGCTAGCTCTTACATATTGATCTAACCCATTTCTAATATTCTGTGTAGCACCACGAGCTGGCTTACCAGGGAAGATCTTAACCTGTGTCTGTCTGGAGTGAGAGAATCATGGCGACTCACTGACTCGGCTTCTTTCTCCCAGAATTCTGTTCTGTCTACTCCACCTACCTAATTTTCTGTCCTATTAGGGCCAAGCAGTTTTCTTTATTAGTTAACAAATGAAAGCAACAGATAAGATACAAGACCCACCTCCATCAGATGATTCTTAACCTCAGTATCCAAGAGTTAGGAACAGAAATCCCCTCCTTCTGTGCTCTGAGTATCTCTGTGCCTCTGAGGGCCATGTTGAAATGAGGGCCATGTTGAAATGCGGTCCACAGTGCGGCAGGGTCAACTCTCGAGGAGCAGATCAGTGCCCCTGGAAGAGCTGCAGGGACGCTGTCCTTGCCACCCTTCCACCATGGAGGTCACAGCTGAAAGGTGTCATCCTGGAGACAGATGCCGACTCTACTGCCATCCTTACCCTGAAGGTTCCAGCCTCTGGAGCTAAGGGAATGAATGTGTCATTGATCAGTCACCCATTGTAAGGCGCGTGTTGTAGCTGCAGGAAGAGGCATGAGACACCACAGATTGCAGGAACCTGACACTGACAATACTATTCCAACCAACGTTTGTAAGGCACAGGTTTTGAACTGGTGGCCTAGTTGAAATAACCCCCAGCACAGTCTGCTTAACTCACGTATCAGTATTACGAGTTTTACTTCACCTCTCCTTTCTTTCAAGAAACAGTATTTCTAAGACACACTAAGTCCATATTCCAGTGAACTGGGACAGATAGTACCACTTCCTCTAGCAGGGCTCATGCATGCCCTCCCTTTGGCCACAGTTACCCTACTTGCATACTCCGGCCACATAGTCCACTGTCATTTTACACATTCTCCACCTCTTTCCTTTCTGCAGATTTTAATAACTCTTATTTGCCTGCAGTTTAAGGCCCCTTATAGGTATGATTTTTGCCTTTGCTTAGCTAAACCTTTTTTTCCAGTAGGCCACACTAACCTACAACAAGTCATTTCTTCAGGATCTGTAATTGGCTGCAGAACAACCCTGAGTTAACATGCTGACTTCAGTCCCTAAGAGCCTCATTCTGGATGGCAGCGGGCAGTGGCTTTTTACTTACCAAGTTCATCCTGTGACTCCAGTCCACAGTGCCTCAGATTTTAAGTTGATGGGAGCCCGAAGGCTGTCTAAGTTCATGCCATGATCATCTGCCTTAGTCATCACATCTGCAGTTACAGCTGCGGGCATTCATCCTCATCTCCCATTCTCTCTGTTTTATGCATCTTTACTGCCTCTTAATTATTGTGTCATCTTATCCATATTGAGGTTATGAAGAGTCACTACTAAATTCTGGCCAGTGGTATTAGTGTATATCTTCTCATTAGGGCTCCCAAAAGAAAGATCAATCATCTTTGAGCCCCCAATTATAGACCTTGAGAAAAATCTCCCTGTTCAAGCAGATATAGTGTCTGTCACCTGTAATCCCAGCTGTTGGAAGATAAAGGCAGGGGGATCAGGGCTTCAAGTCTAGCCTCGGCTACATAGCTATTTGAAGCCAACTTGAGCTACTTGAGACCATGTCTCGAAAAGAACTAGGTAATCAATTTAAAAAATTATCACTATTACAGAATGATCCTCTTAATCAATAACAAAGCAATCCTCCAAGACACTGTGGAAGAAGCCCAGTTAACTATAATGCAGTGTAAGTCTAAAACTGGCCTTGTTCAGTGGCATTATTCCTGAGTCTGACTTTCGGAGCCCATCCCTAAAAGTAATGTAGAGCTGGCTATATGCTGGTGTTCTCAGAATAAGCTTGCAGTCCTGGGAAATGTGGCCTCACTGCTCCCTTATCATCTGTAGAAGGTCAGTTACAGACAGGGAATACGTGACCCGAGGACAAACAGCCAAGTGCACCTTTTAGAATAGATTAGTTGGGTGTGAGAAGTGCCAGAAGTCTTCACACATGCATGCACGCACACACTCACCCAGGCAGTGATGAGAATCTAGCAATCCACTGAACACGAATTAGTTACAGACAGAATAAGTGTCCACCTGTCATTACCTGGATTAAATGCTATTTAGTGAGTGGTTTTCTGCCAGCCATAATGGAACAGAAGTTGCTGTGGTCACTGACAGAATGTGTGACCCTAGTCAGGGCAACAGAATAAGCAGAACAGTGCAGGATAGCTCCATCCGCCATAACGGTAATGACGTTGTTAATACTCCCTAGCAGAAAGAGTTGGAGAGGTCTCCCGTAAGACCCTTACCTCCTCCTGCCCCAGCCATGTGTAGTCTTGAGCAGGAGCTAAAGTGCACAGGAGATAGACTGTATTGAAAAGGGTACTCCATGATGCACTTCTTTGACACCTCTGCTGGGGTGGGGCTCTGCAGTGCCACAGCAGCTGGTGAGTGCCCCACATGGGCACAGCCCGTGCTCCTAACCACAATGAACTCATTGGCTTGCCAACCGGGATTTGGGTAGAATTGTTCCTTTGGTGTGTCAGCGTCCTGTCTGCGGGGGGATCAGACATTTGTCAACAACTCTCCAGGAAATTGCATGCAACTCTGAGACTGGAGAGGCTGAGGCAAAAAAAGACCTCTCAAACCTGGAGTTCAAGAGCAGCCTAGCCAAAACAGTGAGACCCTATCTCTAAAAAGAAGAGACAGAAAGGGCCCAATAACAACTCCCACTTAAGAAAATATGAAAACACATATGTCTGTTAAATCTTTTCAAGAATAGCTTGTGCAGGAGAACAGATAAACAGTATTTATCTGACTGATCTCTAAACAAGTATTGGCCAGTATAAAGTAATATTTTAATGCTTTATTTCACCACTAGAGGGCAAGAATGGCCCCACAATGCCTGGCTTTTCAGGATCCATAGTCAAAATGATTAACCATGGGGAGGCCAAGACAAGAAGCTGGAGAGGAAAAGCAAGCAAACAAACACAGAAGAGCAGGCAAATGCAAGATCAACAAGCATGAACTTCCCAGGCCGGGGAGAGTTGTGAAGAGACAGCCATTCCCAAACACTCCTTCCCCTTCCCTTCCCTTTCCAGATCTTCTGAATCCCTTTTGGAATTGTCTCCAGATTCCCAGTGGTGGGACTACATCAGACAGATAGATTTAGGGTCTGAGGGGGGCCACTTAACACAGCAAGGGACTCAGTGATCAGAAAGGCAATTCACAGCTCCGGTGGCCCAGGGCCAGCAGTGGGAGCTCCCTGACTTCTTCCTCACAAGAAATCTTCCAGTAAAACTGCAGCATTTTACTGAAATCAAAGCACTGGTGGGTGAGGTGACTGGTGGAGACACCTCTTCCCCTCTCCCATGGCTCAGCCCCTTCCAGCACCCCCCAATCCCTTTCACCCTGCCACCCCTACCTAACCAAGATTACAGAAAGATTCCAGACCAAAGATGTGTTGTGTTTGGGAGAGGGAAGAGAGAAAGCGAAATTCATTATGAAGGCTTGTTGCCTTTAAACTATTTATAATAAATTTCCACTAGAAAAGGGCCTTTGGCAGACAATCACTTTCGTCTGCTGCAGCATGACCAAATACAGTAACTATTCCAAATGAACGCTGAAAAAGCCAGGAAGAGGAGCCTGGAGCTGGAGCAGGCTGTTTTCACATCTCACACTAGGGGATGTCAAACCAGGAAAGGAGTCCCTAGAGGATCCTGTTATCACGCTGGCTGCTCTGCAGGACTAGGAAGCCGTCTCCATTAGCCAAGACTCCTTCGTGCTTCACCTTAATTTGCCTTGCGTAATTTTAAATACAGATCGTGTCTACAGCGCAGCAATTAATGGATAGCCTAAAGACTTATTATTTCCAACTAATTGATATGTAGGAAAAGTTTAAATAACATAACAGGGAAATTTGAAACGATGTGTGCTCAGTGAATTTAGAATTCCTATCTGTTGTGGAAAGGCAGCAAAAACCCCCGATTAACAAGGGGATGTGACCAAATGGAGAATTAATCTGGGCATCCCCCTTTAGTGTTTGGAGGCATACGGTTGGAGAGGAGGCTCAAAGAATCCAAAATGGGGCTAGGATGTTGGGGAGCAGATCCTCTCCCACTCAGCCCCGCCAGTTCTAAGGCGTCATCTCACCGGAAAAATGAAGTCAAGGCTGTGATTTCAATGATACTGTTAGTAAGAAAGAGGAGATAAGAAAAAAAGAAGCCAGCATTTCCATCCTCATTCTTTGCTCACTCTTGGCACCAGCTGGAAGTGGGAGTCCAGTTCCCCCAGCTGCAGCAGACCCTACTTCAAATTGCCACCAGCTCCAGGCCTCAACGCTCTGAGAAGTGTAGTGCCATTAATTACGTTGCTGACAAAAAAAGAAAACATTTCCCATTTCGCCTTCCAGAGAGTTTAGTAAGAGAGCTCAGGACACTTTGGGAGTGAAGAAGCAGACACATTTTAAGAAACTGTTGACACTGTGTTGTGACACGAAGACAATGCTTTAATCGTCTGCTTGAGGCTGTCATGTTACATAAAGACGATGCTTTAACCACCAGCATCTTGTGCCGAGCACAAACCACAGAGGGAAAAATACTTCTGAAACGTCTTTATTTTTTCTACATAAAATTTATCTTTTTGCTTCACTTTTGATACAAGCTCTCACTATCTTCTCCAACTTGGAACCCTCTGTGCCTACCCTCCCAAGTAGCTGGAATTAAAGGTGTGCCAACAGGCTGGATCTTTAAAGAAAATATATACCAAGTTTGTACTACAAATCACCTAAACTTCTAAGTCTTTTGTCCTTTCAAGTGTAAAAGTCTGCCATATGGACCAGTAGCTTTTCAGAACTCAACAGTTCAACTTTGTACTTCTTTGTTTTTGTTTTTGGAGATGGTCTCCTGTCACCCACATGTACCTCAGACTGATTTCAAACTCTCACTGTAACTTAGGGTGACCTTGTCCTTCTTTGACAGGCCTGTGCCACCACACCTAGTTCCAACTTCCTCCTTCCTGTAGTAGATAGCCCTATGCTACATCTTCAGAATTGAAAAAGAAAAAAAAAACTTAATTCACAAGATTCCCTTCTTCTTGTCCCACGCAAGATCTTAGTATATGTCTAATATATTGCATTCATGTAAAACTTTACAGCACAAATCTCTCCTTGCTCCTCACTTTTTTCTCTATCTCTTTCCCCCTCTCCTTCTTTCTCTCCTTCTCCAACTCCTCTCTTTTTCCACTTTCAACCCTCCAAGGTAACCAAGAATTCGAATCTTGTTCGTACAATTCCTACACTTTTTATATTCACACAGATTTTGTGTATCATGTGCTTATGTCTTTGTATGACATGATAGTTTACAGTTTTGCAATTTAGGTTTTGTGTGCTTGTGTGTATGTGTGTGTTGTGGATGAATAAAATGGCATCCTGTGACATTAGAAGTACTGTATTACTAAAGTATGATAAAGTATTGTAAAGTATGTTGATGTATATTGTATGTAATATAATATATACATATTATAAAATTTTCACCTTAAAATGTATTGCTAAATCATCAGGTATATGCACATATATTCTTCGAAGACATTTTAAAACTTGCACAGCTGCACCAGGCACAATAGCCCCAAACTAGAGCCAGCCTGATGGCCATCCACTGGTCCATGCTGATAAGCAGTGAGACCTGTTCACAAGGCTGAGTCTAGCCCTTTAATAAGAATGAGCAAGCCATTGTGGCCCACGCAAAAGGGGAAGTTCTACAGATGAAATGCTGAGGGAAGGGATCCAGTCACAGCATTGTGCTGTTTATATGATGTTAGCAGCCATCTTAGGTGTGGGGCACAGGATGCTTAGTGACTGGACAGGAAAAGGAGAAGACCTCTGGATTTCTGGGAATGTTCTGGGTGCTGGTTAAATGGATATGCTCCGATGTCAAAAAACAATCATGAATCCATGAAGTTGATGCATCATTTAGTTCTTGCTGAATAACAAATACCAATTCAAACAAGGCTGTAAAATAAGAAATGTGCACTATTGTTCATGGGTTGGAGATACAAGGAAATCTGGTCTTGGGGATTCTTGTTGGTGCATTCACAGTCAGTTGAGAGTCAGAAGCATAGCTTTCCTGATGATATTGGCTGTCCCCTCCTTCATGGTTAGGGGTAAGCAGACTGTGCAGGGGTACAAAACGGCCTTCTTCACAACAGGTTAATTTGTTTGAATAGTTTTTTTTACCAATGTTAAGCAAGCCTAGGCTTAGTCACTTGCTGATGTCATAGAGCCAAGAGAATGGGGGAGAACATGAGGCCTTTTGAACAGTAGTCCTCAGACTGAGCAATGACACTCACGTCCTACCCAAACCATCACAAGTAAGGAGTGATGACCGGTGGTGTTTTAAACATCAATCTATCCTACTCAGGATAAACACACCTTTTTATGTATATTAGTACAAAAGTTTTAATAAGATGAATTATTATCTATGCAGAGTCAGTCTATCTATACCCATTGAGTGTTGTAGTTGCTTTGATATCTGTACAGCCTTCTGTGCCATGGACATATAGAGTTATTTATCCTTTCTTCTGCAGGTGGGTGATTTGAATGATTTCTGAGAGATTGCTGTCATGAACAGACCTGGCATTAATATCCATGTACATTGCCTCCTAAGATGTATGTTCTGTTTGAGTTGTACTTGGTTTTCAAGGACATCATTGCAGTGCCTGTAATGAGTCTTTCTCTGTCCCAGCAGCCAACTCCCAAATAATAACATGGAAACTCTTTATTGATTATGAAAGCTTGGCCTATAGCTTAGGCTTGTCTCAACTAGCTCTTCTAACTTAAATTAGCCCATCTATATTAACCTACGTTCTGCCACATGGCATTACCTCTCTTGCACCTCCTCTTAGCTCTCAATATCTGGCTGGCTACTCCACCTTTCTTCTTCCCAGAGTTCTCTCTCTGCCCAGAAGTCTAGCCTAAATCTCCTGCCTATCTTCTAGCTGTTCAGCTTTTTTTGCACCAATCATAGCAATACATCTTCACACAGTATACAAATATCCCACAACAAGTACCTTCTAGGGTGTGGGTCTCCAGGTTGAAAGATGAAGCTAAACAATCTTCCAAAATACCTGTAACACATGCTGTTTCCCTGACAAGTGTGTGGGGAAGCCTGCTGATCTAGGCACTTTCCATGATTGATTTTTAAATGAGGCTTCCTATTTCTCCCACGAAGATGGATCTCTTTGTGGTCTTGATTCACCTTTTTCTGATCAATGAAGACAATGATCCTTTTTCTATTTATTGTTGTTTTGGTTCTAGCAAAATGTATTCCTTCTTATGCAAATGCATGTGTTTGCTTTGCTTGCCTTCTAAAGCCTTGTTGTTTATGATAATTCTTTATAGAGCTCAAAGCCATTTCTGTCACACATGTTCTTTGCTAACATCTTCGTCCTGTTTACACAGTTTCTCACTTTATTGAAGATTAGATTTGCATTTAATTGAAAGACTTCTCTAGTTTAATTGTACTTGAGGCATCTCAATGAAATCTTTAACTATTCAGCGACTGAATGTACTAATTTATATCACTTAAAATATCCAAATTTTGGTTCTCACTTTTAAGGCTTTAAAGTGTCTAAAGATATGCGTGGTGCATAATGAGGACACGATGTCTGATTTATCCCCAAGATAATCACCTTTGAAAGTGTCTCTAAAGTACAGTCTATTTTTATAGCCATGGCATCATGATCATATGAGAGAGTTTCACCAATCATGTGTAGACCTCTGTGATCCTTTGGTTAAGTCATCTGTATTTCTATTTCTATCCATCTCTTGACTATCTTAACTCAACAACACAACCCAGCAGGCAGGTTCCACTGTTCTTCTTTGGCATTGCCTTGACTATTGCTACTTGGCTTTCTGTTACTTCATCAAATACCTGAGACATTGCTTCTTAAAGATTATGTTGGCTCATAGTTTTACATTTTTTTGGCAATGACCCATTGACATAATTGCTCCGAACTTGTGATGGCACAGTATATGACAGTCAAAATGTCGGACAAGGGTATCTCTTTACCTCATGGTAGCCTTGTGGAAGAAAGAGAGAATAAGGAAAGAGCGTAGTCCCACTCTGACCTAAGAGAATGTAAGGAAGAAGTGGGTTCTCACTGTGACCTACAAGAGAGAAGTGGGGACCCACTGTAACCTAGGATTTTCCAGAGTATCTCCCCAGTGACCTGAGGCCTCCAATGACCTCTTAAGGTTTCCAGAGCTTCCCAGTGGCATCATGGTAGGGACCAGTCCTTAACACAGCTCTTTCAAGAGAAATTTTGGCTCTTTATTCATAGGAATTTTTTTAGTTTTTTCTTCCCTGTAAGAAAAGTCTTAAGTCCTTAGTAACATGCTTTCTCAAAAGTGTTTTTAAGGCATCATTTTTATACTTCCTATTATTGAACAGTATTTTGAGCCCTTTTATAAATTCAGTGTAGTCATATTTCACTTCATAATCTCACCAATAAACATATGCACATACTCATGGCCTGCTCTTGTATACAAGTAATCCTAGCAATGTTTTCCTGTGTTCATTATGAAATATTTTTGTATGCACTTGTACTTGGTAATAGTGTCTAATTATTTAAGACTCAGGGTCTAATTGATCTGATAAGTCACAGGAATAATTGGAAAGAATGTTTATCTTTGGCATCAAACTGTGATGTTGTATAGAAATGGAATCTTTTAAATGAAAGTGAGAGGTCACAGATGGTCCTTGGTAGAACAACACAGACCACACTAGGCTGGATGGTAGAAGGCTGTACTAGTCCCACTGAGAGCCCTAGTTCCTTTGAATAATTTAGGCTGTCTGTGGCAGAGATGTCTAGGGTCATGTGGTCCACTATAATACCTTCCCAATGAAGTGCTATGGGCTTTTAGGGTGGACTTTGTGGGGTTTCTTATAATAGCATAGCTTAACTATTTCAGTAGTAAAAGCAGCTTGTGTATCTTTCAGTGTGTTTAGGGGGGTGGATTTACCTAACAAGTAATAAATAAACATACCCTAATGGATAGTAGGTTTTTTAAAATAAGACTTTATTTTAAAGGGGACTTCAGTAAGCAAAAAAGCCCACTCACTTTTTCCCAATTCCTGGTTTCAAGGTAATATGGTTTGACAACAGGGGTGTCCAAAAAAAAAAAAAAAGGCAGCAGAAACATGGTTAATAGTTCCTCTTTATTAGGCTGTTATGCTTCCTTTCTGAGACAAAAACAAAAAAAAAAAGTGTCTCCAATTGTTGCCCAGGTGAGACAACTAGATAAAGCACTTGCACCTAAATAGTGAAAGATGGCATCCTGCTCCTTATTTATTAGTTCACCTTGCCCCCAGTTTCTACTGGAAAGGAAGAGCATTGTATTAGGGTTTCTATTGCTATGAAGAGACACCATGACCATGGTAACTCTTAAAAAGGAAATCATTCCATTGTGGTAATTCACCTACAGTTCAGAGGTTTAGTTCATTACTGTCGTGGCAGGAAGCAAAACGGCATGCAGACAGACATAGTCCTAGAGAAGGAGCTGAGAGTTCTTACATCTTGACTCATGGGCAACAGGAAGTAGTCTGAGATACTGGATGGTATCTTGAGCATATATGAGACCTGAAAGCCTACCACCACGGTGACATGCCACAGCTTCTAATAGTGCCACTCTCTTTGGGGGCAGTTTTCTTTCAAACAACCACAGGTATGTTTTAGTCAGTTCACCTAACACTAAGGCCAGTACTTAGGAGAGTGAACTTGCTTGTTGTTGAGTTCTAATTCATAGAAAGAGAGAGACAGAGACAGATGCCTGAAAACCTGCACAAATAACTGTGTTCACAAACAGAAAGGAGTAACAAAAGTATTCTCTCTATTTAACCCTTCATGTCCATGTTAATAAAGCAGTAACAATTCTGTTCAAAGTCATGTATCTGAATTTTTCATATGTATGTGAATTTCCTGATGGTTTAGTATGGGATATTTAAAAACCTATCTTCCCAACTGTGAGATGCTGTTTGGGGATTTCTTGGTGAAGACATTTCTTTTTTCCCAGTGTAGCCTCTATCAGAATCCCTTAGAGCAAGTTAATCATCTTCATGGGTGGCAGGTAATGCAACTGAGTAATTGCCTGCTAGAATGTGTAACACTGGGAAGACTGGGAACAAGAGAAGGAAGGACATGCAGATGGACCCCTTTCTAATGCCTTTCCTACAACGTAATCTATATCCATCTTGCTTTCATGGCACTCTTAACTACATAAAGTAGATTTCACTAGTAAAGGGGAGAGATCAGCAAATTGGTTCTTTTTATGACTACATTTAAATCAAAGGTCTATATTTTAACTTGGGCCTTATATTTTTCTTAGTAGCATTTTGACTTAAAATGTTAGTAATATTTGCTCATAAGAATGAAATGAAAACATACGTATAGGAGGCAAACAAGCGTAACGCATGCATTTGTGTGAATGGCTTGTGAAAAAGGAAGAGAAGATGCTAGCAGAGAATAATATGCTTAAGCTTTTAAAAATAAGGAACAAAGTCTAAATCATTTGTCTGTGAATTAGGTCCTTGTGTCTGAGACAAAATATTTGCTAAGAAGAAAAATCCAATGAATGTTTAATTTGTTGGAGATGGAAAACACTGAAAGATGCTTCTTTATATACATTGTATCTCCAACATTAGTGTTTGACTGTTGTTGAGTATAAAGTCTATTTTTGTGAATAGCCTAAGCTATTAAACATAGTGCAATAACAGATTACCTGTTAAATACTTTGTGTCTTGTTGTGGTGGGATACACTGACCTTGAACATGCTCACACATCACACATGCTTTATTTATTTAAAAGTGGAACATAACCTTTCTTGGAAGTTTCTTTGCTTTTACTTGAAATGTTATGTAATAACAGCACTTGGACCAATTGAAATTTTCCTCTCTATGTCTATTCCATGTATTGCTAGAGGGAAAGGAAAAGGTTTGTGCTGCCAGGTACTGCCATGTTCTGGCCACAGCTCGTCAGTTCTCTTGTGTATTCACTTCTCTTCTCGATGGAAATTAGTTCTCACCAGCTTAGAGCTCTGTTATGTTTTATGTGTGACTTTGAGCTTAGGGTCTCTGCAGAAGGTTAGAGACAAGATATACACAAACTCAAATTTATTTGGGTGCTGTTTGACTTAACCCATTTCAAACATATATGGATCTGTGTATTATGAGTTTTGGTGGAGTATTTTTTGTCAAATTAGATGAAGACATTGGACAATGAATAAAAGATCTCTTGATTGTATTTTTAAGAAAGTCAGATAATCGCAACATGCATTAGGAGATAGCATTCACCAGACCCAAAAGAAAGGAAATCTGCTAATTTCCACTAACTGAGCTTTTAGTTTGAACGTGTATGTGCTAGCCAATACATGTTCAAACTAAAAGCTCAGTAAGTGACTTAATTTGGGTTCTCTGGAAATAGACCCCGATATAAACATTGTTTTAAATTAGATTAGTGTTTCTGGCATCACTATAGTAAAACCATGAAAACAATCTGGTGAGGAAGGAAGTTATTCAAAGGCGTGGTTTGGGCCAGCAAATTACAACTATGAACAACTTGTTTTCAGTCCCCTAAGCATTTTGGGAGATTCTACAGAATATGTACCTATGAGTATTTCTTGCCCGAAGTTAATGGTTTCATAGCAATTTGAGACAGTTACAACTCTACTAGAGATGCATGCAGCTGGAAAGAGATAGACTTTGCTGCAGTAGCTGGGCCAAAGTGTTACGAGCTATGCATTGACAAGTGGCTGATAAGGCCACCAAAGAAATTAATAATAATGCTACCACTACAGCCATGCAAATTTTGGGAGTATTAGGCATAGCATCTTTATATTTGACAATTACCAGGTGTACAGGGGCAAGAAAACACATTGACATCTAGAATTACATTTTTGAAGACACCATCACTAAATACATGAGTGACTGCCATTGCTTCATCTAACTGAGGATCTTGTGCAGGTTCTCTCCAAGCCCTAACCAGACTTCTTAGACTTTGGCATCATCAATACCAACTAATAAGATTCAGATAAGTGGGATCCCATCTTTAGGCTTTCCTAAGTTTAGGGTCAACATGAGAATTTGCATTTCTAACAAGATTCCTGGTGGCATTGATAGTTCTGGAGACTCTGAGTCTGTGGGACCAACATGCTTTGCCTGACCTGTGCTGGGCACTTCTTTGCTGAGTCATTATTGTGTTACCAGAAGCACATTGTCTTGTGGATTTGTGAAACTGGAGAGGCCCTGACACATTTTCAAACCACTTCTTACTAGAAAAATTAAACAGCGGAGCTTTCTCATATCTCAAGAAGGTAGACAACTCAAGATTGAAATCTTTTAATGGCAACTGAGTCTGTCATATTTATCTTCTTTTCAGCCACACAAGGGATTGAAACCAGGGCTTCGTGCATACTAGATAAGTTTTCTCCTACAAGTACATGCTCAACCCTTTTTTACTTTTTTATTTTGAGACAGGCTTGTGAACTTTTGATTCTCTGGTCTCAGCCTCTTGAGTAACTGACACGGCAGGCCTGTGCCACCAATAAAATGTCTCATATTTATGCTCATTTTTCATTAGCATGTGTTGAAACAGTAATTCATAAGGAGGAGTACATTTATAGGAATTATGTTGTTACATCTTCAGAGTGGCATTTATATATCACATAACAAATTACACATAATAATTTTATGATTTTATGATTGATTAGGCTATTAGTCTATGCTTTATCATGAGATATTTGCTAGGGTGTTTTATATTAGTGGTCATGAAACTAGACAACATATTCAGGTTTTTAAAAACCTGTCTAGTATTCTTTAATTTTTGTTGTTTGTTTACTTGAGACAAGAGGTCTAAGTGCATATCCCTTGCTGGTCTGGACTGGCCTCATCCTCTTGATGACCCTCCTGCCTCCCCTTCCTAAGTTCCTGGGATTACAGGAATGCATTACTATGCTTCACCCAACTCTTCCACTTTTCCTCTTATAGTCACCTTAGAATGTGACTAGATGAAAATGGAAGTGACACATTGAGTTCTTATTGAACTTCAGTGGCTGTCATCTGGAAGTATATTAAATAAAACCAGCACTTGATGATGTCTGACACCTCTAGTCTTCAGTAATTCCTGCCCTTTGATGTCAAGGACGGGTGACTGTTTCCTCCTTGCCTGTTGGGTGGAATCTTAACATGGTACTTGCCAGCTTCTCACACATGGTTTTAGATATGATATTTTCCCATGAATCTGGAGACTGTAAAAATAGTTTGTGTCTTATTCCTGTCTCTATGACTATCTTGTGTCACAGTGCCAGGTACAGAGAAATGCGCCTTTCAAATCTGGCTATATGAGGTCATGAGGAAATGTATTAAGTAGTGAAGGCAGAGAAGACCTAGGTGTAAGCAGAAACTGAGTCACAGGTCAGGGCCCACTGTCCACTTCCAAGCACACCTCATATGTAATGTGAGTCTAGGTTGGCTCCCTCACTGGTGTGGCTATCTGGGAACAGGACAGGGTTAGTGGAACCCAGTTGACTTTCCTGTCACCAATAAGGTGGATCACAGCTTTCTTGTGCTGTTTACCATGCATCAATCCAGGAGTTATCAGAAAGGATTTTAATCCTCTGCATTGAGCAATTTAGAGGCACGTCTCCCACTTCCAATTTTTTAAAGCCCTGCCAGCATATGAACACCTACTAAGGGAAGTGCAAAAGGTCAGCTTTTGCTTGTTATCTCTACCTTCTTACCCAAGCAAAGAAAAAGGGAGTAGTGTCTTAAAATGATTTACGATAGAACTGAAGTCACCTGACCCTGGGGTTGTGAAATTAGTTTCACAGTCATAAACCATAGATACTGTATATTTTAACCCTGTTGGAAGACATTTCTATAGTTTCCTTTAAAAGAAAAAAATGATAATGATTGATGAGAAGTAATAATGCCTCTGGGTTTCATAACACCACCTCTTTCTTATAACCATGGAATAGCTTTAAAATATTCAAGATTTATAGTTGGCATTATTCTCTAGTTTTTACTTTAAATACAGAATAAGCAAAAAAGCTTATAGCAACTTTAAGAGTCCATCCTTATAGTACAAAAACTGGCTAATAAAGGTGAATCACAAATAGGAGAAATTCAATATCTTACAATATCTATAGTAATCAAACTTACAATATCTATAGTAATATATTAGTGTATATTATAATAGTGTATATTCATCATTTCATGAATGTCAATGTAAATTATATAACATAAATTATGTTTGTCGGAATTTATCTGTATAATACTAGCTGTTGTGACAAACAGAGTCAGAAATGACTTCAGAAAATAGAGCAATCATGCAAGAGTGTTTCCAGCTTATCTCCACATTATAATTCAGAATATCAGGTTCCTTCCTTAACATGCGTCACACTGCAGCCACATTGTCAAAGGGATTGAACACAGTGGTGCCCCTGTGTGCATATTATTTTTGTTAAAGTTTTTTCTTTATAATATACTTTGATCATCTTAAGTCACCCATCCCCATATCTGGCTTCCTACTTTCTCTGCTCCCCTTCCTCTGCCTGCAAGCCTTCCTTCTGCCTTCATGTATATTCTCTCTTGATTTCATTTTACTTTAGTTATTATAGTTATATGTATACATACATATAAATGTATAAAAAACCTGCTGAGTCCATTTAGTGTTTCTCATATATATTTAGGGTAGGCTACTCGGTATTGGGTAACCGAGTCTCACCCCCAGAGAAAACTGACTCTCCCTCTCTCAGCAATAATTAATTGTCTATAACATTACTCTTCATTTAAAGGCAGGGCTCTGTGAGACTATCCTTCACCGTTTGGGCATGTCAACTAATATTGACATCTTCATAGATACAGCTTCCCTGTCTTCTATTGAAGACACAGCCTCTCAGCCCATGCCCTGTTCTTCCACCTCCTCTTTTACAGTGTTTCCCGAGCCCTAGGTGCAGGGCTTGTGTTGTAGATGTAGTAATCAGGCTTGGCAGCCCAGAACCAGTTATTCTCCACATGTTGACCATTTGTGGCTTTCTGTGTCGGTCTCTATCTCTTTGATGCGGGGTGAGAGCTCCGCTGAATCTCTGCTGTATAAGGATAAGCATTTAGGGTGTAGTTAGCTTAAGAACGTGATAAGCCGGAGGTTCTCCTCTAGACTCCTCGGCATCATCAGTCATAGGTAGACGGCTAAATTTACATTACCAGGTATGAATTCTCTCCTGGTGAACAGGTTTTAATTCCATCAGAGAGTAATTGGTTATTCCCAAGATATAAGTGCCCCTACTGCACCTTTAGGAGTATCTTGCCATACTGGCTATTGTTTGTGTTTTGTAGACATCACAGCTGGGTATAGATGTTGGCTGTTTTTTCTTCCTTGGCAGCTTACAAGGCACCTTCTTGTACTATGAGATCCAGACTATAGCAAGGAGGCTTTTCAGTCAGATCCAGCTCATATTCTGTAAGTCCTATATTCAATGTGTATGGTGTCTTCAGCAATAGGGATTTAACTTCAACGTCTGAGAAGTAACCAAGAAACAATGGCAATAGTTGTCTATATTGGTTGGTGAGGGACTGTCTTAGGCTTCCCTGACCAAATCTCAAGAGGATATTTCTCTTGTCTGGTACTGGAATTTTTAGTACAAAGACCCTGATGCTTGTGATCGAAAGGTGTGGATTAACACCCTAGTAACATAACATTATTAGCATATTCACACACACAAAAACATATGGTGTGTAACTTTAAGTAAACATAAAATGTTTCCTTAAGGCCTTTTCAAACATTCTCAGTGATGTTTATTCCTTATTCCTCCACCTTTCACTGTACTGTTATCCTTTCTTTTTCTTAAGCTGAACCCTCCCATTGTTTCCACTCCACTTCATAGGCCCCCTAACCTGCTATTCCTCTCCTGAGCTCTTTCTGTCTCCCTCCACCTCCCACCATCCCTTTCTATTTTTCTAATTTCTACAGCTACTTCAAGTTATGCACTCATCTGAAGATCTGGGAGAGGAACCACAAATAAGAGTGAACCTAGAGTATTTATCTTTCTGGGTCTGAGTTGCTACAGTCAGTAAACTTCATTATAAAGAATTTGCAAATGAATTTAAGAAAAACATTAAGCCGTGAGATTAGCCAGATCCCACCCAACTCTGTACATCTCAACGAACCTGCTAGTTAGAACTGTCAACATGCTAGGCACCTCCAGTTAGGTGTAGCAGATGCTAAAGGAGAGTGGTGGGGATTTTGATGGAGACCAGTCCCTGCATGGAGAGAACCTGGCTAAGTGAGGTAGCAATCTTTCAGCTTCAAAGGCAGCAATACAGTAGTATATTACCCAGATTCTCTAGACGTTGTATATTGACCTGTCTCACGTTTTGTGGATTTCTGATTTTAGAGGCCAAGGCTGAAAAATCAAATTTAATGCAAAATCCATATTTCTGTCTTTTTTTTTAAAGAAAAGTCAGATAAGACATACTTGGGCATGTAGATTAGCAATCTAATCAGGAAGAGTGGGTGACCGCCATTTGCAACCCAAGCATGGTTTCTGTGTTCACCACAATTACCACTCAGTCTGCCTCATTCATATACCTCCTACTTGGCTCAGTTTCAGTCTGCTGTCCTTAAGAAATCCTATGCTCATTTAAATTTCACCTTGGGTGGAGAATTTAGGCCCCTGGCAATCAGAATCCTTTTGATGCCCATGAAACCAGGGAAAGAGTATCCAATTCCATTTCCAATTGAGCTGCAAATGGTCAACCCTAAACCACAGCAATTTAAACAGGAGACAGAAGCATGTGTTTAGGAGTGAGTATGTAATTAGGACACACTCACTCCCTAAGCACCCTGATAAAACCCTAGGACGGCTTACCACTCTTGAAATACACACTTAAAAAAAAAAAAAGAAAAACCTAAACTAATTTTAGGTGATCGAGAGAAGGGCACTCTCCAGGGACATGTCTGAGTTCATTCTAGGACATGTGACAGAGGCTGCTGGGTGTTTTCTAAAGGCAATGCACAGGCTGAGTCAAGACAGTGGTCCGTGCTAGGTCTGAGGCTGGGCTCCTCCCATACTTCCTAGGTCTTAGAAGGAGCCAGCATGCGCAGACCATGAGACTTACTTGAGCTGAGATCCACACAAAGACAGCTCCTTTCTTTGTGAAAAGCCTTCAGAGAACCCAAGACTTAGAGATGGTGTTCCACTGAGAAGAGCTTTACCCGAGCTAGCCGCCTTCACCACTGCAGCATGGACTCGCTTTAGATGTCGATTCCTGCAAGAGATAAATCCAGAGAGTGAATGTAACCCTTGCTCTCGGGAAATATTTCTAACGAAATAGCTGCTGAATCTAGAATTGGCCTTTGAATAATCCTTTAGTCCTTAAGACTTCCTACTAATCATCTTCGGGTTTATGTGGCTGAAGAGTGGGATTCCTCTGTTTTATTTTTTCCTGTCTCTCTAGAGGGCATCAATCACCATTGACAGATATGTCCTTGCTCTTCACGCTAAGGTCATTAAGGTGTTATAAACTAGTGACAACTGGCAAAGTCAGCTGAGTCTTTTATGTGACTTTGATATATGTCAAAATTTGCAAGTTTAATGTCTTACGCAGGAAACACAACACCCTGTCTCCACAGACAATGATGCTTCTATCTCTGTGGCTTCATCCCAAGTCTAATCCACGAGTTCATGTTATTTCTCAAACTCCAGAAATCCCTCAGTTCAGACACTCTAAAGTTAGTATCATTCTGCATGAAAAGTTCATCTAAGAGCAACAAGCCCTTGCAATTATTGCTGCCATTATGTTACTCTAACTTTTTTTCCGGGTGTTTCCTTGTTTTTTAGCAATTTGCCAGATTGTTTACAATTTGAAATAACTTTTCTTTTTTCAACTATGACTTTTTTTGCACTTATTCCGCTTTTCCATTTGCTTGTCGTTTTTTTTTTTAGCCTCTGGCTTTTTACAAGAATAGTTAAATTAAATTAGACTCCTAATGGCAAACAGAGGAACAACCAGCTGAGCAAATAAACAGGCGCTACAAACTGAAGAATTAGGCAGGGAGAGTGGAAAGCCAGCATCTTCCAAACAGATCATAGAGAGAGAGAAACTCCCGGCGAAGGGTTAGAAATAGACTGGGCTAATGGCAATGCTTGGGAATCCCTATAATTTTCCACAAAATCCTACTCTTGTTACAAGGACAGTGCATCGGGAAGACTGTTCCATGGGGTCCTTCTCTGGGGTCATGATTCAGTGAAAGACTCCCCACTTATCCTAGGAAAACAACTTTGAAATTGAGGAAAACAAATTGGAAGAGTTTGCTAGTCTTTCCTTGGCACATACCATCACCAGGGTCTTGAACATTTTGTCTTTCCACAGAAAGGGCTTTGTTTGGAATAAAACATTAGGAGGCAAGAATTTAGGTTCAAATTGTGATTCTTTTCGAAGTCACTTTGGTGGTAAGCTTCTGTTCCTTCATTTGATGAATGATGGGAGTTCTTGAATAATGTGCTGAAAATGTATTCTCTCCTGATTACAAAATCATTCCCTTAACCTGCCTTCGACCAAAGCACGAGCCTTCAAAGATGTGGACTTGCACTTAGGCATTCTGAGAACAATCACACTATCCCATTGATAAGGTACCTCTGGAGTGTTTAGCAAAATCAAAATTGTTTTCCACATTCATAGTCATGTTGATTCTTAGCTCTAATAGGTGAGCTGAGTCGAAAGACAGTACCCACTGAAAAAAGAAAACTCCTGGGCCTCAAAAGCAGGGTCCTGTATGAGAATGGTGTCCTAGAGCCAGAAGGAAACTCTGGAGGCCTGGAAGAGGCCCACAGCTGACCCAAGTGGTTTGCTAAGGAAGCCATCACTGCCTTAACTTGTAATATGAGCTGCTTCTTAGATGTTGAATGACAAGGATATGATTACATATATAACTTTATACATGTGTGCACACATGCACACGTGCACACACACACACATTCATGGTAAATAACCCTTTCTACACCACGACTATAGAACTTTTGTGAAAAGTCATGGAAGTCATTGGGAAATGCTATAAAACACCCCAGGGTAAGGCAGAAAAGCTGTAAGAAAAGCTAACTGATTCTTTCCAGATGCTTCTGCTTAGGCCATAACTGATAACATACGACTGGTTAAGACAAATGACATAACCTCTACACATTGAAAGACACACACACACATGCACACACGCACACACACACGCACACACACACACACACGCACACATGCACACACACACACGCACACACGCACACACACACGCACACACGCACACACACGCACACACGCACACACAATACATACTACACTTTTAAAGAGAGGAACTTCCTTCTAAGCCAAGGTTATAAATGCAGAGACGAGTGAAATATCATAGCCAGTCATCCAGCCAGGCTGCCCCAGAAGAGAGCTGACGAGATCAGGTGCTAGCCTTGCCACCAGTGAGCCCGATATTCTTAGAAACCACTAACTACTTCAGGCCACAGGTTTGCACTTAGTGAAAGGAAAGGGTTTGACTATATAATTGCAAAAGTCCCTTTCCAAGACTTTGAAATCTTGTAGGATTTGACTATATAATTGCTAACATTCCTCTCCAAGGTCTCCGCCGTAATCTCTAGGTGCCTGGGAGGTAATTGCAAAAGAAAATTTGGAAGGCATCTCAAAGCTCAGAAGTCTAAAGTATGGGCTGTGTTAAGAAATCATAATGTCTGAGGAGGGGTGCATCCAGAAAGCGAGAGGGAAGATGGGATGGAGGTGGAGCTATGTGGAAAGACATCAGAAGTTCCTGGTGCTATTCATCAGAAATGAAACTTGAAATGTATGCCCTGGCAGTGCTAAAGCATGCATGGACAGCCCGCATATGATGGTTCTGTTGAACTTGTCCATATTGGGCTTCATGGTCTAAGTTGATGAGGATGACTGATCAGGTCTCTTCCTCAAGAGACACCAGATCTCATTACAGATGATTGTGAACCACCATGTAGTTGCTGGGAATTGAATTCAGGACCTTTGGAAAAGGAAGCAGTGCTCTTGACCACTGAGCCATCTCTCCAGCCCCAAATTTCTTCTGTGATGTAAAGAGGAGTGTGCATATAAGAGCTATGTCAGATTGCAAAGGTGTGTTAGGGGCTGTGCTGGAAAAATCTCATGGTATCTAATTACTGTTTTCTCTCTTTTTATTGACTCAAGATCTGAATCAACTTATGGTTTTGCCTATCTTGTCCTTGGCTCTTTCCCTCTCCTCCCTGTGCCTTTAGCATCTGTCATGCTGCCCCTCCCCTCGGTGCTCCAGTGAGCACTCTGAAACCAACCCTAACCCTAAGTATTCCAAACTCCAGAGGTCTATAATGAGAGAGGTACCAGAAAGAAGGCTTCAGAGGTGTGTGTGTGTGTGTACGTGCGTGTGCATGTGTATGTGCGTGTGTGTGTACGTGCGTGTGCATGTGTATGTGTGTGTGTATGTGTATGTGCGTGTGTGTGTGTGTGTACGTGCGTGTGCATGTGTATGTGCGTGTGTGTGTACGTGCGTGTGCATGTGTATGTGTGTGTGTATGTGTATGTGCGTGTGTGTGTGTGTACGTGCGTGTGCATGTGTATGTGCGTGTGTATGTGTGTGTGTGTGTGTACGTGCGTGTGCATGTGTATGTGCGCGTGTGTGTGTGTGTGTGTGTGTGTGTGTGTGTGTGTGTGTATTCCTGAAGTAATGTGGAGGAGGGAGAGGATGTTCAACAGAATAATACCATCTGAAGACCATTGGCTAAGCTGGTGTTCTTCAAAATATGATCAGAACAACATCTGCATGTTCTGGCAGCTGCCAGAAACACAGCAATTCACCGCCTGTCCCAGATCTAATGCTGGGCTCTGAGCCCGAACCTTAACAAACCCTAGTTCCTTTGTTTGTACATTAACTTTAGAGACTCACTAAAGCTCGCTGACGGTGCCTCTTTTTATACAGCAACATTTTTTAAAAATGTGTCTCAACTACAGAGTATGTGGGGCTCACTTGTGATCTATAGCTGGTCCTGTATGAAAGAAATAGACCAAGGGTTGTACTTTTATAGATATCAGAGCAGATTCAAGGCCTAAGAATCAACTATTTATATACACAGCACACCTTTAGTTAGAGCACCAAAAAGGGAATTTAGGCTAAAGAACTGTCTGCATGGGGAATGTCATTTATCATCTGTTCTACAGAAAAGGGAGCACACCGAGGGCTTCCGCTCCCAGATGTGATGATGATAAGGGTATTTATAGATCCAATGAGACCCAACTTTTAGCTCTAAACTCTTCAAAAGAATACTTCTAGTATCACTTTAAGGTCACAATGCAGGCTTCATTGCGAATCCATACACTGTATCCTGGTCTGTGGTATCCCCTCAGCTAACATCTTTTCTCCCCACAAATCCTTTCTTATCTTAAAAATATTTCTTTGTTCTTCCTCGCCTATGTCATCAAATCACTCAAAAACATTACTTACTGATAAATGTATCAAATTCAACATAAACCAGAATCCAGTTCATAAAGAGATCCAAGAAAAATCATGACCACGTTGCATTGGCCAGGTAAGCCACTCAAAGAATATAACTAGAAGGGATGGGGCCACTTAGCAGGAAGGTGCCAGGTGTGTTTGTGTACAAATCCTGTTCTTCATCTTCTTTTAAAAATAAGATTTAGCACTATCCATTACTAAGCAATCACAATATGCAAAACATGGTCTTGTTTAAACCTTTTAACAGTAGCCAGAGGCTATCAGTACAGTAAATCTTACTTTTATATTTGAGATAATTGAAGGGCCAGTGAGATAGCTATGTGGGTAAAAGCATTCGTTGAACAAACTTGATGACCTCAGTTCAATCCCCAGAACCCAGAGAGGAAGAGATAACAGACTCCTGAAAGTCTGAACCCACATATACTATCACACACAAACACACACACACACACACACACACACACACACAATAAGATTAAATTTATGTATAAGACAATTGAAACTCCAGTAGATAAAATGAGCTTCCCAAGGTCAATTTTGTTTAATGTACACATTTGATGTCAGTTTGGAGGAAGAATCTTATCTAGCTGGTGAGTTATCTTCTTTGTATGATTCTTTGTCAACAATGTAATGTTTGGTTTCCTTGTAGGCCCTCTACAATAAGCCCTATTGCTAATTGATGTTTGCTTATAAGATGAAAGTTAATTAACTTTACTGCTTGCACAGAATGTAGTTATTTGGAAAATTTTGGCAAAAATGTATCCTGTGCTCATGCCCCTGATAAGCTTAAATGTATCTTTTGAATTCACTGCTTTCTTCCACCTTGGCAGGAGATGCCCAATTTTGTTTCTCTTCCTTTCTTTTTAAGCCCAAACGTCTTTTCTTCTTCTAATTTATTTATGTCATGTCTTAAGTATTTCCCACTTTGACCTAGAATGTACCGAACATCATATTGTTCCTTCTTTAGATTTCTGTTGCCAATGGCAACCTTGAATTACAAGGTCCAACATTAGCTGAATTGCACTAGGGATGTCTATGACCCTGAACCTCATCCCGTAGTCACTGGCACCTGCTTGTGTAGGTGGCTTCCTCCTGGGTTGTGAGGGAATCCAGAGTGTCCAAATTTGATGATGATAAGGGTTTTCTGTTGAAACTTCACAGGATACAACAGTTGCTGAACAGTTAGTTTCTGTCTAAATTTACTGGCACTGGGTTCACATCAGTAATTTGAATTTGAAAGCTGTACTCATTTTTGATTGTTCATTCTGACTTGCAATTCCCTTGACAAATATCCTTCCCCCATAGGCCCCCAAATCATTTTCATTTCTTTGTCTATGCCCCTTTTATTAATTCTTGTCTCAAGAGTAGAGACCTCTGATTTTCCACAGGGCTTGTTACCCATCCTATGACTCTGCTACCCAAGGAGCATCTTACTGTGCTTACTGTGGAGGAGTTTTTTGTTTTTTTTTTTTGTTTTGTTTTGTTTTTTGTGTGTGTGTGTGTTTCTAGACAGGTTTTCTCTGTACCTTTTGGGGCCTGTCTTGGAACCTGCTCTGCAGACCAGGTTGGCCTTGAACTCACAGGGATCCTCCTACCTTTTCCTCCTGAGTACTGGGATTAAAGACACATCCCACCTGGCCATTGTTGTATTTTATTTAGTGTTTCTCAGTGGTTAGATACAAAAGGAATTTCTCATGGACTCAGCCATATTGAGTCCAAGTCTCATAGAAACATATTCTAGGAAAACAAACGGAAATCTAGAGTGGTTAGGATGCATGATAAAGTCTGCTGTTCCGACTTGGTCCTCTTGAATGATCCTCAGGTACCCTGACTTCCTCGCTCTGTACTTTTCTAAAAATTCATGAGCTTCTTCTAAAAATAAGACACAGCCTTTCAAGGCTGCTCAGGCTAGATCTGAAACTATGCATTCTATTAATGTATTTTGGGAAGGTTCTTCATGTTGTTTTAAGTATCCATTTATCCAGTTGGTGAAGTTGAAGCTAGAGCATTCTCGTCCCTGCAGCAATCTCTGAGTGTTCCACATGTCCAGAGTTCTGCCTCTTTCTCCTGTGTATCTTTTAAAACAGATAGTAGATTTGGTTTTCATTTTTGAAAAACATTTGATGCCAAAAATAAAATAATTGCATTACCCTGTATGTAGAAAATAGAAAAAAAATAAAAATATTCATGATCCCCACATAGTTTATGTTCTTGTGTTTCTTTCCAAAAATTAGTTCTATATTTGTTAATTTCTTTCATATTCACAGTCGGTGTATACAAATCTAGGTGGATTTTGCAGTTGTCAAATAGCAGCGTTCATATATCTCTGTTTTCAGATCTACTTATCAAATTTAAACTTATTGGCTATATCATATTTTGTTAAGTAGAACCTTTTCCCGGAAACACTTCTGTTTTGTTGATTTTTAGTTTCTTTACAAATTTGTTTTACTATTTTTCCTTATCTTTAGCAATAAATTTCAAAATATTTTGTATAAGATAATTAAAGTAATATATATTCAGATCTCTCAAAGGCAAAAAGATATAATTTAAGAGGATTAAAAGATTATCAAGAATTGCACTTTAAATATCTATGGTAGCTACTACTGGTAGAAAAAAGAATAAAATAGCTTAAAAGATCTAATGAGAACAAACCACCTGTATCTGTCAAAGGCAATACAAACACAGGAGGAATATGATTATTTTAAGCACATTTTAACGGGGAACTATTCTTAGTTGACTATATTCTGGAAATAAAAAGAATCTCAAAAAATTTGAATGTTAAAAAAAAATAAAAAATAAAAAAAAGAAATACTGAGGAAATAACAATAAATTAAACACTGATCAAAAAAAATTTGAATGTTACTTTGTTATTTTTTGTTATTTTAATAAATCACAATATTGAAACTTTCTGCAGAGCTGACATAAAGCATAGAGGTAAACACAATAATACTACCAGAAGGCAAAATTTTTACTATAAGTAAAAAAAAAATAAATACATTAGGAAGAAGCTATAATCTTATTTTAAAACTGAAGCTAGACATGGTGGTGTACACTTGCAATGTCAGCACTTAGGAAGCTGAAACAGCAGAAAGGACATGGGTTCAAATCCAGTTAGGTAGACACAGTGAGCTCTAAGCTTGCCTGGACTGCATAGCATGGCTCTATCTCAAAAACAAAAGCAAGCAAAGACATTTGAAATACCAGTATGCACCAATGATTTTTCACAATGCATTTCTTAACCAACTAGTAAAGGGTGCCTGTACTTGTAGGATCCAGGGCTGGCTTTAGCAAAGCTTTCAGAGGGAGAACTACAGTTTCCTTTGAAAGCCACTGCTTCCAATTTTGGTGCAGGGAACATGCAAAAGTGTCTGGGAATCTAACACACACACATACACACACACACACACACACACACATCAATTAAATATACAAAAATCAAAAGGGACATTCTAACAAATCTCAGAGCCATCCTGAAAGCTACCCTCCTCCAACTGTCACAGACCAGACATCTTACATCTTAGCTTTGATATAAACCAAAAGGGAGCATAAAATTGTTAAGACTAAAAGAGTAATTTAAATGCAAGGAAAAGAGGGGGGGGGATTCCTTTCTGTATGCTGTGAATATCATTGGTTAATAAAGAAACTGCTTTCAGCCTATAGCAGAGCTATAGGAAAATAGAGGTAGGGGAAGAAAACTAAACTGAATGCTAGGAGGAAGAAGGCAGAGTCAAGAGAGAAGCCATGTAGTCCTGTGGAGACAGACATGCTGAAACTTTGCCGGTGAGCCACTGCCACGTGGCAATACAAGGTTAAAAAGAAATGAGTTAAACTAATATGTAAGAGTCAGCCAATAAGAAGCTAGTGTTAATGAGCCAAGCAGTGATTTAATTGATATGATTTCTATGTAATTATTTCAGTTTCTGGGCAGTCAGGAAACAAAAAAGTGGCCTCCTCCAACAAGAGAAAAGAGAAACAGAGATGGGGATAATAAGAAAATGAATAAAAATTGCTTAACTTTAAAAAATTATTATACTCCCAACTTCCCATTTTCAGAAAAATGTGTAATTAAAGGAAAAACAAAAATGAAATCTTTAACCATTGTCTTGCCTTTGGAGGAGAACTTTAGCACAGGTGGAAAGTCATTGGTTCACACTGGTGATTATTTTGCTTTTTGAGACAGGGTCTAGATGTTTGTTACAGAGGAATACCAACTAAAGATGACACAGTTAGAAATTGCCATCTAATGAATAGCAAAGAATTACCATATATATGGAGGATACGTCTAAAATAGATCTAGAATTTGACCTCACAGCCAAACTGCAATCCAAAAAGACAAAAACAGGTCTTGGGAAAATCAAGGCATAGCAATTACCAAGTTATCTAGATATTAAGTAACAACATTGATAATAGAGCCAGCTGACCTCGGTACCCACAAACAGGCAGTAATAGGAAATAGAAATAAATACCTGTAGAATATTCTTGCCAAATCAAATATTTATAGATTCCATTTAATGGAATCTCATTAACTCCTAGTTTCGAAGAACCAACTTTAGTGGCGACACAAGCAACTAACCACACAAATTCGGAATTTGGGTGTTTGGTAAGAAAATTAGACGAGACTCCTAAAACCTGAGACAGTAATAAATACCTGAAGTGAGGGAAAGGAGAAGGATGTAACAGACAGATGTGACACATGAATTCTAGAGTCTGGTCTAAAAGGAAACTAGAAAGGTTTGGGAAGAGATAACATTTGAAAAAATTGAATAACAATAATTATTATTTTCCTGAAAGTGGTTAAGATACTGTCATTAGGTAAGAAAATGTCCTATTGTCAGGTGATGTGTGATACAGTGGTCATGATGTCTAGAACAATTTCAAATGATTCCGCAGATATTATAGACAAAGATAGTAGAAAATGCATATTTATTAAGAAAGATAAAGTTAATATTATCACCAAAGGTTGACATTGGGGTGTATTTTTGTTGTCACCATTGTTCATTTATTTTTCCTGTATAAGCAATCAACATCATAATGCTTTAAACCCCTACTCTGGGTCCTGGGAGCCCCGTTCCCAAAAGGTAGATTTACCCAATCCAAGGCAATGTATGTTGTCCTTTTCTTTCTTTACTTTGTTTTGTTTTGTTTTTGTCAGCTTGTTTTTGTCTTAAAATACTTCTTGGAATCTTTTTATAAGTACAAATGGGTACTCGTAACATAAAGAAAGCCTAAGTAAATGTTGTCTCCTGGGGAAACATGGACAACCTTGGACAATGGGGCCTTATTAGTACTTTATCCAGACTGATCTTGAACTTCTGCTGGTGAGCCTCTGGCTCATGTCTGAGAGCAGCTGAGACTCCGGCATCAGCTTCTGCCTCCACACACAGTTTCTGCTGTCTGCCCGGCACATAAACATGCTGGATTCAGACCACTTGGAGCCTAATAAGTCAACAGCTTCTCACGCAGAATACAGGAAAAGCCGTTTTCTTAGGATCTGCTTCACTTAGAGGTCATTTGTTGCACAGCAACCACAGGAAGCAGGAGAAAGGGCTTGTTCTTCACTTGATGTGGAATGAAGATGAAGATGATGGTAGAACTGTCACCTAGGCTTGCCTCCCATCTCTGTCATATTTGAGGAAAGCCCTGATCCCAGGCATTTAGTCCTCAGGTTAATGCAGGATCTGAAGGGAAACTGCCCTGGTGAGGGCTTCAGAGCTCACTCTGTCTTCAGATGTGACACACGAGTAGCTAGCTGTCTTCAAAACCCATCACTGTGCTTGGACCCTACCTATGAAGACCAGGCCCCTGCAGCCAGGAGGCCAGCCTGTGAAGGGGGATCCTAAGAGTAGCACACTCAACCCGGGGTGGACAGATCTGTTTTCCTTCCTACGAATAACACCAGATTACTACATTACAGAATTGAAAAATGTCGTTGCACTGACAAATATTATATTATTTGATTACTGACAATAAAAAATTCAGAAACGCTTGCAGGAAATTTTCAATTTCTGTTTTCTCCTGAAAAACCAGAATCTGAGAAACCTCCACTAGAACCAAGTTACTGGCACGACCTTTAGTTGACTCCAGTCTCTAGCTCCAATCCCACCCCTCCTACTTTCTCTTACACAGCCTGCTTCCCCTCACTCCCTTGATTTTCTTGGCCCCTGTAACCAATGGTCCTTGAGTTGCACTAGCTCCCATTGGATGGGGCCTTCTAGGAATGCCTCCAGAAATTCGCCTGTATACTTTTTATGCTTTTTTCCCAATGAACAAATCATTAGTTTATAAGAAAAGAAAAGGGAAAGTGTCTTACTTCACATCTAATAGTAAATACTATTTTGAAATTAGCTTATTAATAATTGAATGACTTTCCTAAAGAATAGCTTATATGACATTTCATCAAAACTGTGAGGCAGTAACCTAGTTTACAGTGCAAAAAAAAAAAAATCTGCTTCTACCTTGTGATGAGAGGAAAAGTCCAGGATGGTTATGACTTAGCCACAGTTGGGTCAACAATTACAAATGATCACCATCATTATTAAAATTAAATTAACAAAATTAAGTCTTGACAGGAATCAAATTACCAACATCTTTTAAAGAGTGTTGACTGATTGTTTGACATTTCCTCATATTTTTTTTTCTTTTAAATGATGCTAACGACGATTATGATGATGTGTGATTTCTGAAATATCATGTTGTCTTATACCAACATCTTCAGAGAGACTGTCTGCTAGGTCAGGTCCAACACACCTGTAATTGAAGACCCACCCATCAACCCTAAATAAAAACTACCATTTTCCATGCCCACAAAACAGGATCCTCTGCTGTTCTTCCTTTCCTTAGTTTGCTAGGAAATGAAACAAATCCCACGTGTGTTGAGTTGAAGGTTGTGAACTGATGGAGATGACTGGTCCACTGGTCCAGTCTTCAGGGTGGGGCACCATTCCTGCCAACAACGGATCTGCTACCCAAACCCTCCCGAATTGTTGGAAGAGTGGGGGACAAAAAGACAGTTGTCTTCTTGTCTCCAATCCTGCAGTGGTTTCTGTGAACCAGACAAAGAATGTGGATCTGTGTTTATGGTATCCTTACTTCACCATAATCCTGTACATTTGTGGGCTGTGAGCATTCCTCTTCACTGGTCAAATGGCATTCTCCCTTTCTGTCTCTCTCTCCTCATACATACATATATACACATATATGTATATATACATGCATAATTATCTTATATTTTCTTTGAGCGAGGAGAAAGTTGATTTTGAATACTCAGTCTAAGCCATCTCTTTTTCAGATTCTATTTCATGTATGTGTTGGAGTGGGTCATCAACGAAGATCCAGAATCCATTATCTGCCATCCTTCCAGATCATTGCTTTCTAGAAATCATAACGGTTTTCATTTGGAAAGGCAATGCAGTGTAGACCATGGGTGTTGCACTCCAGAAAGGCCTGTTCCGTACTTTAATCACACAAGTTAACATTTCTTCAATGAACTACATAGGGCCTAGCACAAGAAGGAGACCACAAAAAGACCACAGATAGCCCTGGAGCTGTCAATCTTGATGACTATCACAAATTTACCAAAATTTTCTGTATTTCAGCATTTGGGGAAGTGTAGCGTTGCAGAGATGGTTGCACACAGAGACATAGATTAAATGGCTAAGGCGTGACAAAATATCTTGGGCCTAAAAGCAATAATGAAAGAGCTGAGACAGTGGATGCTGTAAAGTGGCTGGCAATGTCCATAAAAGAGATAGAAACCCACAAGGACAGCTGTGCTGAGGACTGACTTCACCGTGGAAGGTCTAAGAGTCAAGGCCAAGCTCACGCGGCTTCACTGGTTGCTGCCGATGGACGATACACAGCCAGAATGTGGCAAACGTAGAATGGGGGCTTGGGAGAGATAATAATCAGTTAACCAATGTGAGACAGCTGTATCAGCATCATACAGAACAGCAAAGCGTGCAGAAACTAGGCCCACCCATCGCTCCAAAATGAGAACCAAGGTCAGGCCCCCACGTGATCTGTGCACATTAAAAGGCTGAAAAGCACCAGAATCGGTTTCAGAGTTTTAAGGGCCTTCTGGGTTTTATTTGAATTTTTTTGCTTTTTTAAACTAACCATGTAGCTCACACTAGTCTCGTACCTGTGGTGATTCTCCTGCCTCATCCCCCCCAGGTGCCATTAAAAAGCATTACCTCAAGGCTAATAAGGGCTGGAAAGGGGCATTGCCTTCAGGAGATTGCACGATGTTTTAAATCTGAAGTTTTTTTGGACACAGACAGCAGAAACTTCCTAGCAAGCAGCCTTCCCTGCTATAAGCAACCTCACTTCACTTCTGTATAAGTAACAAGCTTTTACAACCTCTTTCCCACAAAGGCAGCTCCATGAGTCTGTATGTGCAGAAAGACTTCCTTGACATTAAAAAGGTCTTCCAGTTTTCCAAGGCATAAAACAGATAAGACAGAAGACATTTAAAAGGCAACTGTAACCATTTAAAAGACAAATAAAAATTGCAGTGAAAGAGGAAATAAGGAAGCGATAAAAAAGGACATCATAGCAAATGTTAATGTTGTATATGGGTGGTGTTCATTTGAAAAATCTTCACCAGGCTTCTCTTTAAAGACTCTAATGGGCTTGAGTTATAGATCAGTGGGAGAGGGTTTGCTTAGCATGTATGAGGTCCTGCGGAAAAAAAAAAAAGGAAGGAAGGAAGGAAGGCAGGAAGGAAGGAAGGAAGAGAAAAAGACTAAAAACAACTTAGTCTTAGCTTCCCAGGCTTAAACTGAAGCCCCACCCTTGAAATTCACTTGATCTCTTTCCATCTTTCCACAGTGGTCACCTCAGCCCCTTAGTTCCGTTCACAGATGACCCGGACAATTCCTGTTGTTGACATTACTCAATCCCTATGTGTAAGGACTGTAATCCTTATACACTGCTTCTGTAAACTCTCCCAAATGTATGTGTGTTCACAGTTGTGTTTGTCTTAGTCCAAGTCCTCGGGCTTATTACACCATACGTGACCAGGACTTGACTTTCAGCTGGGAACAAACGGCATGTCCTATTAAACTGTTTTCACCTTCACTTCAGAGGACCAGTGAATAGCATTCTAAGTCCTTGTATTCTCTTTGTCTGCCACACGTGAAAGAGTTTCTGTATGCATGAGGTGAGAAACGTACACGACCTCAAACCGTGTTTTCTCTTGATGTCTCTCAGCTGCAGATGGAGCTGGAGCAAGAATACCAAGACAAGTTCAAAAGACTGCCCCTGGAGATTCTGGAGTTTGTACAGGAGGCCATGAAAGGGAAGATCAGCGAAGACAGCAATCACGGGTCCGCCCCTCCCTCCCTGGCCTCAGACCCTGGAAAGGTGAACCACAGGTCTCCCTCCAGTGAGGAAGTGGAGGTTGAGAACCCAGGAAAAGAGTTTGATACTCCTCTGTGATGTTCCTGCCAGGCCTTCCAGATATGCACGACTGCTTGAACTCCATCGGACTCTAATGACAAAGATCACTGCCCAGGGCCATCTTCCTGAGAAGCATCCCTTAGCCTGAAATCCACACCAAAGTGAGAGTTCCAGAAGGATCTGTGTGGAGGTCCCATACCCCCGTTCCATGTGTCATGTGGAAACTATTGCAGTCTAGAGAGAAGGGTGCATGTATGCAGGATTTTTCTTTTCTTTCCAATAGTAAATTAAAACCAGGCAGCTCCCAGACTCCATGAAACATGTAATGAAGAACAATGTCTTCTTTGAAGAAAACTTGAGGTCATGTCTTCATTTCAAGTCCCAGTGTAAAGTATTTCAAAGTAATAGACATAGTTTGAGAAGTGCATAGCACCATTTAACACTATGGAACATCCAATTTTGACCATTGTTTCCCTAATGGCCCCGCAATTCCTTGTTTTGTTCCATGTTTTCAAGTTAACATGTATATTAAATTGTTTCATCTTTTGCTTTGCAAGCACTGGTGGCTTGCAGTTTGCTAATTTATTTATCACAAAAGCATCTGTAGTTGCTATTGACATGGCTTTATTAGATACCATAGTGACTCTTCTATAGTTTCTTTTATAAAAAAAAATCACTTGACTATATCATTGTCCAGTGAAGCCATTTCACTATTATCAATATGAATTGTATATTTTGCTGTACACCTTTGGGTATCTATTGGTTGTTGTCCCAAAATGATGAAAAAGCTACAATGGGTCTGTTCCGTTGAGGAAGAGTTGAACTGATGTGTAATAATCAGAATTTCAGCTAGACTGAACAGGTTTCAGTGGGTTGTTTTGTTGTCAGATATTTTTTTTGTGGTTCATTTATTTTTACTGTAGAAAGGAAGATAGAATACTTATCTAAATGCACATGTATAATGATACACATTATCTCCATGTATATATTACATGTATGCACCCAGCTGTATAAGTGCACACACACACACATACATACGCATGAGTGTACATGTGTGTTTATTAATTGGCAGTGACCCAAATCTCTTCCATAAGATTTAAAAGCAAGTTCAGGGATACATGGACAGAAGAAATGGGTCAAATATATATGTTACATGGATATTAAATTATATGGAAATGCTAAGAGTCAGTTTATGGAGTCCTTGATGCAACTTGAGGTAGACTTAGAATTTAGAATGTAAATTTGCTAAAAAATTTTGTAGGATCAAATTGGATTTTAAGTATCAGATTTTGAGGTTGTTTTAATGGTCAGAATATGCAAAATACTTAGGAAATAAGAGTACAAATGTATTACTCTGATCTTCAATAAATTTAAACTGACTAATTTCCATTTTATTCTGATAGTAATAAAGCTTTGGTTATATTTTAGTTTGTATACTTACTGCACTTAGTCATGTCTTTTTGAGTTCTTATTTTATTTTAAGGGGAATGAGAGGAACAAATTATATCATGTTAAAGTTAATAAAAACATTATTAAGAGGGCTTAAGAAATAATCATTATGTAGAAAAATATGGTTTAGAGAGTGAGACAAAGAACATTAAAACCCAATAATGATATGTTCCTGGCTTCATTTTATTTTAAAGAGAATCTCTCTGGTTATAATTTAGCAAAGCATTTTACAGTGCAAAAAAAAAACAGTTGTGTCCTGAAATTTGTGTTTCAAGAATTTAATATTTTTATGGAAATGATTTTATTTAACTTTAAGCAATAACTAGGATCATAATTAAGTTTTAATCAAAAATGAAGGCTTGCTTCGAACACCGTGACAGTGTTTGATAATAAAAAAAAGCATCTAGTGAGACACAAGGGGAAAATCACATCTCCTTTAGAGATGATTATATTTTATCTGAAGAATGAAGAGTGTTAATTAGACACTTGCTAAAAGTCACCTTCCACCGAAGAGACAGCTTTTGTAAACCGTCCTCCTTTTGCACTTTGAAGGAAAGGCATGACTCAGAAAGAAGCGGGAGTGGTCCAGATGGAATGCTGCATTTTACAAACACAATTCTAGACTGTCAAAATTGGAGAAGAATGAATCCGTAACAGCATCCATAACCAAACAGGGGTGATTATTGCAGAACATTGGATTTCATCATTGTCCATATAGTGACTAAGGTTGGATAACCTTGACTTTCAAACCCTGTTTTGGTAGTCGGACTTGATGATCTTGGTGATTCTGGTCATTTTACATTGTTTTGTATTCGGTCATTTACTGTAACCACATTTTTCTATCTGTACAGTGACACTTTTTTGCAGTTGTGGGATAGTGTGTAACACTGTGCATCTTGCATCACTGAAACTACTACCGTGATACTATCCATTAATAATATTAATATTACTTGAACATAGTCAAAGGTAAAGAAAAGGGGTCTCTATGATGTGCAGTTTTGTGCCTTTATGTATTTGCCTTGTTCTTTGTCTAATGTGTGAAATTCTGTACTGTGGTTTTTCCTATAATAGAGGGTAGAGTCATGCATTAAATTAGACAGTGTCTGTCCCTGACACCTTTAAACTACTGAGAATAACGTGGTTGGGTCGTATAAATCAGTGTTCAAAGTTCTAATGACATGCCATTGGTTTTTAACATTTCAGTGCCACCATGCATTAATTAATACTCCTGTAATAGATAAGCAGTCATTAATTAAGTTCTGAAAGAAAGGGTCATTGCTTGCTCTCCTTTGACTTTAATGCTGCCCTTGTACACTGTGTTAATACTGTTGTGATGGACTGATCGTTGTGACCTTTGCCTTTTGAGAAGAAAACGAGAGAGGGGGCAAAGTATTCGATGCTCTTCAAATGTACATATTTTGGGTTCTTCTATCTCAAATTATTTAAAATGCGTAATTAACTTTTTGTAATCATTCTATGCAATTTTGTGGCATGGTGTTCCTTCCACTTGTAATTTTATGTGCTTTCATCCCAACTCCAAAGGAAACAATAAAACTTTCTTAACACAGTCCAGCTGGGCCTTCTTAGAGTCCGAGCCCACTTTATAGGGAGGACAGAGAGAACAGACATAATGCCAGTCATTCGAGTATAATGCCCACCCTGCACGGCACACCTGTGCCCAGGTAGCCTAGATCTGTGGTGCTGTGCAGAGGACACAGCTGTCACTGTGGTTGTCCCACCACCACCTTCCAGGAGTAGCACTGTCCTTGCCGCTCCCCCCATGATGGAGTTCCTTCAGCCTCCCTCTGACTATCCCTTTCTTTCTTCCTTTCTTCATAACCTAAGAAAGGCAAAGCAAATGTTCCTGACCAATAGCAGAAATGAGGAAAACAGACATTGCCCTTGCATGTTTTTTGACGAAACATGTAATTTGTAGCCATGGTGAGAAGAAAAATGTACATGTGACTTCTCTGTCCATGTCACAAAGGCCCCCCAAATGTAGCATACCAGTTATCCATGGATGTGTTGTGAGTGACTCCAAATGATCTCTTGTCTGTCATAGATTTAGGGGGCTGAGTCAGGAACTCAAATAGGGCAGAGTTGAGAATGGCCCGCCTCTGTCTCTCTGCAGTGCCTGGGGAAGAATGGATGCTTTGGGACTTTACTCTAGACACCCATGTATGAATTCAGCAGCTGGAAGACTCTCTGGAGCTCTGGGCTAGAACACCATAGTGCCCTTACTGTAGCCGGGAATTTCTCACAATGAGGTAGCTGGACTCCCAAAGGCAAGCCTTCTGAGACATCAGCAGAAGGAATAGTAAATATTATTATGGTCAAACATTAAAGTCACATGTATTTGTGCATACAGTGTTCACTGGTACTGGCACAAGCTCTTTCTCAGACTCATAGTGAGTAACCAATGCAGACATATCTCACTGGGTGGCAGAGTTTTAGTTATTGAAGAACATTAAGAGTTATTTTTAAAAAAAAAATAACTATAAATATACAACTGTCTTTAACCATCACAGTCTGCATGTGCAGTGTGCACCCAGCAGAATTCCTACCACCCTTATGGTCATTCTAACTCCTTTGTTTTCTTCCTCAGTGGGGGGGAAAAAAAAACATTACTCCAGTTGCCTAAGATAGAACATTGACATTGATGGTTTGTTTTTGCTGTTGTTGTGTTGTTGTTGTTGTTGTTGTTTTGTTTTGGGGGAGAAGATCTCAAGTATTCCAGGATGGTCTCAAGCTCACCATGTAAGGGAAGATAGCCTTGACTGTCTCATCAGCCTGCCTCCTCCCAAATACTAGGATTATAGGAGCCTGTCGCCATATCATGTATACGTAGTGCAAGGGATCAAGCCCAAGGGTTTGTGTGTGCTAAGCAAGCACTACCAACTGAGCTACATTTCCACATCACAACATTATTTTTGATAGTACCTTCTCCCTTATCCCTTTCTTCAATAAATTTCCAACTCAGGTCAGTCAGTTTTGACCCCACGATAACTCGCATTTGTTTGCTTTCTATCATTGTGTCCGTACTTGGGTGGAGCCACCATCACCTTCCACCTGCCCAAATTCTCATAGTTCCTCATCAGTCATGTAACCCTCTCCGTATGCTGTAGCTAGACTAGCAATGTCAAAGTCCATAAAAGATGGAAATCTTTTAAATGATCCTAGCTGTCCCCAGCGTAAAGACTAGTCCCTCAGTAAGTGTCTGAGATCTTACACAAGTTGATCCCACCTGTTATCCCTAGTTAGTGCAATGCCCTATGCCGCTCTCTCTCACCTCATTCACTACCTCACTCCGTGGGCTCCCAATGTTCTTCCCTTGATTCTAGACTACTCCATTCTTTTTCCCTTAAATGCCTCTTCCAAGCAAGTGCCATGCCTCGCAAGTCAATCCCTCCACTCACTACAAAGTGCTCAGCGGATGGATATTTTATTTGTGGTGAGTAAATTCATTAGTTTTTCTACCTTTATCTAAAAGATGGAAGAAAAGCAAGCAACGCTAATGCAACTCTAAATAAGAAGTGCCATCCCCTCAAACCTCAGCGGTTAGGCACTTCCTGATTAGCAACGTATGAAAATACAGCCAACAACAGAGACTGAGGTTTGTGTCACAGTTGTGTCCCTGCTTTAGTTTCTTGTCAGAGAGCAAAACCACTGTCAACGCCTTGGTGTCTTTGAGTCAAAAAAAGCAATCCCCAAACACAGAATATGAAAGGAGGTCAGTCTCTGATTGTTAGGTTCTGAGACGCTGGTGGAATAACATGATGCTCATTTTGGATTTCAAGGGTGATGATCAGCCTCTTTGTCTCAAGAAAAAAATCTCAGGATCCCTACTACCACCTTTTCTCTTTGTTATTGAAAATAGAGTTTTCACTACACAGCAGAAAAAAATAACGACAGCTTGAATTTTGCAGGAAAATGGATGACCTAAAAAATATCATTTTTGAGTGAGGAAACCCAGGCACAGAAAGACAATTATCACATGTACTCACTCATAGGTGGGTTTTAAACATAAAGCAAAGAAAGCCAGCCTACAAACCACAATCCCAGAGAACTTAGACAATAATGTGGACACTAAGAGAGACGTATGTAGATATAATCTACATGGGAAGTAGAAAGTAGAAAAAGACAAGATCTCCTGAGTAAATTGGGAGCATGGGGACCTTGGGGGAGGGTTGAAGGGGGGAGGAGAAAGGCAAAGAGGGGAGCAGAGAAAAATGTAAAGCTCAATAAATATCAATAAAATAAAATAAAAGACACACACACAAAAAGAAAATAATTTTCCCACTTCATATATCCTGACTATGGTTTTTCCTTCCTGTCATCCTCCCAGTTCTTCTCCAACTACCTTTCCACCCATATCCACTGCCATTCTGTCTCTTACTATAAAAGAACAAACTTCTAAGAGATGATAATAATAAAATGTAACAAAATAAAGCATAATAAAATAAAAAAAACTATCACATCAAAGTTGGGCAAGATCAACCAAAGGAACAGAAAGAAAAAAGCCCAAGATAAGGCACAAGAATTAGGGACTCACTTGTTCACACACTCAAAAATCCCATTAAAAAAACCACTAAGATGGAAGCCATAATAGATATGAAGAGGACCCGGTGCTGATCTGTGCGTGTTCTGTGAATGCTGCTTCAGTCTCTGTGAGTCCATATCAACTTTGTTCAATTTGATTTAGAGGGCCGTGTTTTCTTGGCGTCCCCCATTCCCTCTGTCCCTCTGTCTCCTATACTCAACACCCTTCTGCAGGCAAGCTGTGAGAGAAGAGATTTGATGGATATATTCCGTTTAGGGCTGAGTGTTCCAATCTCTCTCTCTCTCTCTCTCTCTCTCTCTCTCTCTCTCTCTCTCTCTCTCTGTGTGTGTGTGTATGTGTGTGTGTGTGTGTGTGTGTGTGTGTGTCTGTCTGTCTGTCTGTCCCTCTGTGTGTATCTCTATTTCTATTTCTCTCTCTCTCCCTGCACAATGCCTGGCTGTGGGTCTCTGTATTTGTTCCATCTGTTGCAGGAGGAAGTCTCTCTGGTGAAGAGTCATTTTTATCTCTGATTTCTTTTCTTTAAAAAGCCAGTGGTATTCCATTTTTCTCTAGGCCCTGGGATATCTAGTCTCTGATTTTTGGTCACCCAAACAGCACTGGAATGGGTTCTATCTCACGGAGTGAGCCTGAAGTCAAATCAGATATTGGTTGGTTACTCTCACAAGCTTTGTGCCACGATTACCTTAGCAAATCTTGCAAGCAGGACACCACTGTAGATCAGTGTCTGTGGCTGTCTTGGTGTTTACAGTTCACTTTTGGTAGCTTGTGTGTAGCTTCCTGTACCAAACGCACTAGAACTTAGGGGTTAAGGCTCGATGCCATCACCAGCTACACACCTTCATTTTCAAGGAGTTGCATACATGTTATCTTCAGCAATGAATTCTTGCTGTCAGTTTGTAGAGAGCAATCTGTTGTCTTTGCAACAGCCTGAATTGTTTAGGTACCCCATTGGCAAACAACTCAATTAGATATAACCCAACCCCGGTAGTAGAAGCTTCATTTGGTGACAAGAGATGGCCAGTTGGGACTTTGTTCACCCTATTATTTGGTAATTTTATTTAGATTGTCTTCATAAATGCATATACTTTAGGAAGTTTCTACACTATTAGGTTTCCATATGATCCCTCAAATGACCCTTAATTTTAGTTATGTCTCCCTGTGTTCCCTCCCTCAACCCCCTCCCCCACACTTCTCCCCACTCCTTCTTCCTCTCCCAGTCTTATCCACACCATCCACCCATAATTGTCTATTCTATTTCCCTCTCCTAGTAAGGTCTGTCTGCACCCTGAAGTCCCTTACTCTATACTTACCCTCTGTGCTTCTGTGGATTGGAACTTAGTTTCATTAACCTAACAACTAATAACCACATATAACCAAATAGAAACCATATTTGTCTTTTTGGGCCTGAGATATCTCACTGAGGGTAATTTTTTCTAGTTTTAATCATTTGCCTGCAAATTTCATGATGTCCCTTTTCTGAGCTCTGCTGACTAATATTGAATTGTGGAAATGTACCACTCTCTCCATCCATTCTTCTGTTGAGGAACATCCAAGTTGTTACCAATTTCTGGCTGTTCTGAATACAGCAGTAATGAATATCATTGAGCAAGTAAGTGTCTTTGTTGTAGGGTAAAACATCATTTGGGTATATGCCCAAAAGTGGTATAGCTGAATCTTGTGGTAGATCAGTTCCCATCTTCCTGAGGAACTGTCACACTGATTTTCATAGTGGCTGTAAAAGTTTGCACTTGCACCAGCAATGGATGAGTGTTGCCCCTACTCTCCATCCTCACCTGAATGAATTGTAGCTTGTTTAATTGATCAGACCAATTCTGATGGGTGTAATATGAAATCTCAAAGAAGTTTTGATTTGCATTTCCCTATTGAATAACGATGTTGAACATTTCTTTAAGTGTTCCTTGGTCATTTGCGTTTCCAATTTGTATCCCCCAGATTTCCTTCAGTTCTCATATTGCTATGGCTAAGATGTCAAGTACTATATTGAATAATAGAGAGTGGACAGCCTTATCTTATCTCTGATTTTAGTGGAATTGCTTTGAGTTTCTCTCCATTTAAGGTATCTAAGGCTTCATTACTTTAACAGTTGAATAATATTTTATAAGGAATGCATATTAAAGTTTTTTGGGTTTTTTCCTACTTGTGTGCATGTGTGAACGTTCGCCACATGAGTGCAGGTGCATCAGATCCCATGGAGCTGGAGTTCCAGGAGGTAGTTAGCCTCCATCAGAGGTACGGGTGCTAAGAACCTAACCCTAGCCCTCAGGAAGATCACGAAGTGCTCTTATCTACAGAGCCATCGCTCCACTCCTTGGGTTTACATTTTCTTCATTCACACTTGGCCGATAGGTGTTCTGATTTACCTTTGAGTTACCATGAATTTTGCTGCTGGAAAGAAATGCATTTCCTGTTGTCTTGTGTGTTTACCGAGTAGTGGAAATGCCAAGTCAATGTAATAACTCTTTTTTCACATTTTAGGATCTACCAAACTCTCTTCCAAAGAGGATGAGGCCATGCTTGCTTTCCCTTCTTGTTTTCTGTCTTTGGGAGAGTATGAGCTTGACAAGAACTATCTCACAGTGGCTTTGATTTGCACCAAAGTGACTGACATAGTAAATTATGATTGCTTAAACATCTTTTTTTGGAGAAATATCTAGTGAAGTCTTCTGTCATTTGTAATCGTGTTGATATTTATTTTAAAATCTGGGTCCCCTTTCTTGATATTTAACCCAAGTCTCAGTTGTGTTTGCCCATCCCAAAATCTTATCTGGGAAAAAGCTCTCCCAGTAGACATCCTTCTTTGGGTTGAAAAAAAAAAAAGATGTAGATTCTTAAAGAAATAGTTCTGATAATTTTCCTTTTTTCTATTCTTTGAAAGTCATACATTAATACAATGTATCTTAATTATATCTACTCTTACTCCCTCCTTCCAACTCTCTCTGCCCCTGACTTGTATCACCTCCCAGAGCATGTAGCAAACATACCCTTAAAAAAAATAACCCACTGATTCCAATTAGTGCTGCCCATGATGTGGACTAAGCTACTAAGGCATAGGCTGATTACCAGGGGCCACCCTCCCAAAGAAAAGTGACTCTCCATCTCCTAGCCGCCATCAAATGCCAACAGCTCCTCAGGAAAGAGTGGGGGCTCAGGCTCCTACTCTGTGCTTTGATTTTCAACCGACTTGATCATGTGACGGTCCTGTGCAGGTAAACATGGCTGCTGTGAGCTGGTGTGTGCAGCAGCCCTGTCATATCAAAGGGCAGCATTTAACAATGCTCCTCCCCTTCCATGATGCTCCCGAGCCTTAAAGGGCTTTGCTGGATACAGACGCCCCATCTATGGTTGAGCACTTCCAACCCCTTTCTCCTAGCAAACTGGGCAGTCTCTGCATTAAACTCTGCCCACTGCAAAATGGAATTTCTCTGATCAGGCTGAGAAGTTGAAAACAGTGTAAGGCTGTGGATTTACAAAGTCATCGTGGGTGTATTTTTAAAATAAACATCAAAAGTTTGTTGCCAAGATCTTCCTTTTTCTTGTCAGAACAAGGTGTGTACCACTTGTTAAATTCGCTATGATTTCATGTTTCCTATGGGAGGAAGTTTTTCACAGACGAGTGAATGGAAATATTGATCGAATGGCCTTTAAAAGTTAAAGTGCATTACATAACACATCATCCAATTTATACTGTCAAGAAATCCAAGCTGGCAATAAGAAATATCCTAATAGCAAAGAAAAAGAATCTTGACGATTAAACTATGATTCCTTGTCAAATATGAGAGAGCATCCTGCTTCAGAAAAGATATATACATGTTTTTTAAGATTCAGGCAAACAACATAATTTCCTTCTCCTTTTCTGAATCACCTGCTTGTGACACCCTGAGACTGTAAATGTATTTATTGAAAACCAACAGAAAACCCCATCTCCAGCACCATTGGACAAGGTTCTGCAGCACCCACTTACACATAGCTTATCTCTCTATCTTGCTAGAGTTGCTTCCCTGGTTGCTCCCTCCTTGCATACAGCAAAGGGCATCCCTCAAGCTTTTTAACTTAGAATGGGCACCAGGTCCCACCAAAACATGGTTTATGAGTCCAAGCTGCTGATTGAAGAGGCAAGATTTTACAAACTCTGTCAAATAAAGACAAGCTGTATTGACTCACTATCAAGTATCTTAAAACTACTCTTCCTTTCTTTCCCCCTTACTTTATGAAATTGAAAACATATGACCTTAAACTCTTTCCCAATTCCCAGTCTACTGATTCTGCTTTTTTCCTTTGTTCTAGTTTCTTAATGTGAGGAAAACTGAAGGAAGATATTCTTTTAAGCAAGTTATCTTGATGGGCAACAGGGCTTGGCTCCACTCCTCCTTTAAACGACTTACAGAGCATCTCTCACTCTTAACTCCCAAGACTTGGAGAATCTGGTCACTGGTTGTGGGTATCTGCCAGCGTGTTTGCTCCAGCACTTCCGATCTATTGTATACCTTGGCCAACTTCCCCAGAGAAGGGAGGTCCCTCATAAATTGAGGGAACATTTTATCAGGGAGTTTTTTCACCCTAACGTTCAACATATCAATAAAAGCTCCAATACGTCTATATGTAGCAGGTCTCATGGTTTCTAAAACTACCTAGACAGTAGGGAAGTCGGCATAATAAATCATCAACTGTTAAACCAACAGCTGACCTTTGCCCAGTTATGAGACTCTCACTGAGGATGAATTCAGCTTGGTTCACTTTCAGGGGATAGACCCTGAGCCAAGGGTACCTGGACTGGGACTTGGAATATTTGTAAAAACCTTTCTAAACCAGTAAGCTGATGGAAGAAGGGTCCATGGCCTCCTGTTCAGCACATATCTTAGGTTTAGAAGACACTTCTCTGTTGAGGAATTTTAGAATGGGGTCTTCAAAACATGGACCCAAGGTAAGCACCCCCACACCTAAATCCAGGACAATACTTAACAACATATAAGAAGCTTGACAGCTTTAAAATCTCAAACTGCTTTTCCCCCAAATATTTTATCTACCTGAACTTTTATTAATTTAAAATGCTGTGCCTTTCTGTGTTCACTCCTCGGGGATTGAAGCAGCAAGGTGGAGGGCTAGAGATATGGAGGCTGCTTCCCAAGCTTTTTCAACAACAAGGATGTATGCTCAGAGGGATGCAAAGGACTCAAACAATGGGCACAAGGTTTAAATGAAGTGAAGTGACACTAGCCACTTTCTGAGAGGATTGTTTAAATTTAGTATGTAAAGAATATTAAAATTGCAAGGGTCAGAAAGGAATTTTACCTCTATTACTGTAAAGTATCAAAAAAATAGCATAACCCCAGGGAGGGTACGCTCAACATCAGCAAATTGAGATAGGGTCACAAAATTTCCATGTCTCGGGGTGGCCTGAAAACAACAGAAAAAAAAGTGTTCCTAAGACTAAGACAAAAAAAGCAGAAGGAACTACTGCACTAAATGGACCAAGGCAGTGATGAGCCAGGGCAATGGAGACCTGCATGAAAAAATGACATTGAAGACCAGAATGCAGGAATGGAGACGTGGTTCAGCAGTTAAGAGCACTGACTGCTCTTCCAGAGGTTCTGAATTCAGTTCCCTGCAACCACATGGTGGCTCACAACCATCTATGATGGTGTTTGATGTCCTCATCTCTCTGATGCCTTCTTCTATCAGGCAGGCACACATGCATATAGAGCACTCGTATACATAAAATGCATGAATAAGTACATCCTAAAAAAAAAAATATCAGAATGCCCTCTTAGTACTGTATCTTCACACTACTTAAGCCTCCTAGAACTGAAAATGATCTACTGAGGGGTTCTGTTTTTTTTTCTTTTTTTTTCTTTTAGTAGATTAACATTCAAAAATGAAGCAAGTTTATTTTTATAAAATTAATTTCCATCCTGTCAAAGACTTCCAAACTATTGGATATAATCATTTATCTTCCTACGTGCTGAGAAGATACTTCTCTGTGAGGGATGGAAACACAGCCAGAAAAAGAAGGACTGAGATCTTCAGAGAATGGGCCTAAATTCCCACTGCCTAACCTAAGGGCCCACACCGAAAACCAGAACAGGAGTTCTTCCAGTGTAAGAAACTTTATAGCTTTAAAAAATCAAGTATTACAGTGTTATCCTTAACACTTCTAAGACATTCCAAATAAAAGGTGTTTTCCAGGGAGAATATATCATGAAGAAAAAACTCCCTAATGTCTCTTTACTGACCACTGACTTTCCTCTTTAAAATGTTGGTCATAATGCCTTACTTGATTCTCAAATGTATACGCCCTTTTCCCCACTCAACCTGGTAATGTAAACCTATAATTGAAAAAAATCAGGAGGGTGAGATAAGGCAATCATAAGGTCAAGGCCTGCCTGGGCAACTTCGGGAGACAATGTCTCAAAACTGAAAACTAAAATAAGGACCGGGGCACAGTTCAGTGATGTATTGCTCGCTTAGCATGCGTAAGGCCCCAGACTAGGAAAGCTCTCTATATAGCCTATAACAAAGATAGTCCGTATAGCTAGTGATGCTAGCTGGAATTACTTCTGCTTTCCTGTGTCCTAACTTTGAACCTGTGGAGCGGGAGAGAGCTTAGTGGTTGTTAGAATCTCCAATGTAAGTGGTCTCTTAGACTTTCGTTTTTATTTATCTTGTGAATCCTTCAAAATCAATGTTATGGAATACCCGTACAGGTAAATAATCACAGAACAAATCGGACTCTGTTCTTTGCTTACATCCTTGCCAACACTCCACCTTAGGCCACTCAGTATTGTGTTGTTTCTTCCCTTTCTCTTTTATGGAGCAAATTAGCAGTTGTCTCTAGGTTACTCAGTTTTTATTTGAAACATTTAAACCATTTTCCCCCAAGAACACCTTTGTGGCTATCCACGCCAAACACAGCAGCTGGATAACTTACTGTCTGTGCTGGCAACCTCCTGGGGAAAGTAGCTAATCAAAGTCTAAAAATGAAGTGGCCTGGTGTGTTATTAGGGGATATTCCGCAGCCCCGCTCACAAACCTCAGCTGAAGTAGCAATTAGGAAAAATATCAGACAGAGACGGCAAAAATTCCTATACGCTGAAGACCTTCAAGTTGTCAAATGTATATATGATATCCTTGTAGGTTATATTTAGCACAGAGAGCCCCAGTTTCTCTCAGAGACGTGTAAAAACTCATCTATCCTGACAGTTCCCTGTTGGCCGTGCCTCTGAGAAGTCAATTATTCTCACCAAAGTCAATTTTAATTTATGCACCCTACATTGCCTCTGAATTTCTGTGTGACTTTTTAATAGAAGATGGAATATCTCCTTTAAGGAGAATGCTTTTCTGGACAACAGCGATAGAAAACTCTGACCCTGATTCATTCCCCCCCCACACACACACACACAAAATGTCCTAAAGAAACAAGTGTTTTCATCACATAATTTTCACTAAGAGGTCCAAGATCAATTATTCTTCATCTACAGGGACTCCAGTGGCACTAGGCCAGGCACAACGGATGGCAAGAAAGGTTAAATTAATTAACCTGTAGTTGATTGATTGCAAAAATGGCCTCCGTGGTATGCTTTGATTGATAGATTGTGTAATCAAGAGGAAATGACTCTTCCTGTTTTTTTCCTGCCCTTGTACCCGGGCTGGCCTTAAGTTGGGCTTTGGCTAATCAATGAGATAATTCCATTCTCATTGGCCCACAAGGAAACCATGGCACTGCCATGGAGATAGCCTAGCCTTAACCTGCGGATGGCTGACAAATACTTTCAAGCTGAGCTGACCTCATTCTCCAAGCTAAAAACATCAAATGCGGAATAAAACCGACGAAGATTAGCTAAATCATCTAGCTAACTGACCAGCAGCTGACCCCTAGAGGTCACTGCCCTCAGCTATGGCAGCCAGGCTGGCTCAAAACACCAGAACAGTTGCTCTAACCGTGTCAGTATTTGCAAAGGACTGTGGGTTGTAGCCACTAAGCTCTGGGGTGATTTGTAATACAGAAGGCACTAACTGGTAGGAATTTTTTTTTTTATTATAAGCTACCTGAAAGGGGTTTAGAAATGGGGACTCCATGTGGGAAATTAGACGCCCTCATTTCAAACTAACCCTCTGCCATGAGCTTGTCGGTCCTGAGCCGACTGTCCCCTCACGGCACCTTAGATGTGAGAGTCTTCTAAGTTTTGCTCTTGTGGGTTGTATTCTATTCTAGCATCTATACATACATTTCTAAAACCTCCGATGATAAAGAAAGGTTGATTCTTTTGCATAATTGAACATTTGCTGATTTTTCTAAGATACATGTTTGTATATCAAGTATGGAAATATTCTAAAAAGTTGAGTTGATGTGCTATTTCTCCACTCTGCCCATTCTCAATGGAGAGAAACTTTGTTCCAGCCTAGGCACGGGCAGTGGGCAGTAGGGGCAGGCAGGGGGACGGGGGACTAGGTCCTGTCTCAACAAGGTGGTGGGCCAGACTTAGTTGACTTTGCAGGGGAGGCCTTACCCATTCTGAGGAGGGGATGGGGGCTGTGGTAGGGGGAAAGTGGGGGAGTGGGAGGAGAGGAGGGAGGAAGAACTGGGATTTTCCTGTAAAAAATAAACAAACAAATGAAATACAACTGTTAAGAGTCTCTGAAGGTGTATTTTTAGATAGTTTTGCAATTTTTGACTGAAAGCGCAAGTCAGACAAACACAATCTACAGAATCAGCATCCTGGACGACCAGGTAAGGGGGCAGAGCAGAAGCCGCATCCGAGCAGGTGCTGATATACATTGGCAGTACGCCAAGCAGAAGGACCACAGCTGCTGCCCATGCATCCAGTCACTGTTGATACAGCACACGGGCAAACACTTGCCCACCAGAAATTTTCCTCCAGAACGGGACTCAGCATTCACACAGCTGCTGCCTGGGTCGTGCCCTAATGGCCACGGGCACTCTGAGGCTTCCTCGAAGGCCTACTAAAAGTGCATCAGCGCTGGGACTTTAGCTCGGTGGTACAATGCTTCCCTAGCGTGTGTGAGGCCCTGAGCTCAAATCCCTGGTATAGTGGAAGTAAACAAGAATACCACAGGTCTGTTTCTATCTCAACGGTGTTCTCATGGGCAACAATGCCTAGCAACAATGCCTAGGACTTGCGCCCCTCCCCAAGCATCGCCATCAATTGTCTCCCATGTGAACCTCATGGTTTCAGCTCTCGGAGCCACACAGTGAAGCCTCCACCATTGAAAGAACAAACAAGGTAAGCACCAAAAACAGAGCTACAGAACTGACTAAGAGACCCCTGAGTCTGCCAACCAGGGAAAGCCACACACGAGGGAGTACAGGGATGTGGCTTCCGTGCTCGGGTGGGCACACTGGCCACATCCTTCAGAGTCCTGCTATGGGAGGTTCCCTCTCTCGTTCACAGATGGCGCGTTCCTGTCTGGTGAACAGGATACCGGCGTGCAGCTCAGAGAAGTCTAGTAGGAAGAAACCTATGCCCTATGAAAGCACAAAAGCTTAAGATGACTCCTTGCCCTCTGTGCCTGAACTGCTGCAAAGGACAGGCTTAGGAGTGGGAGGAATCACGGCATCCCGCTGAGAGAGAAATAACTGGACCAGTATCTTCCATCTTAGGTTACTACTGCTCTAAGTTTGCCTGTCTCCATCTCTGCTCCCCACCCCCACCCGTGTGTGTGTGTGTGTGTGTGTGTGTGTGTGTGTGTGTGTGTTGTTAGCATGTGTTGTTAGCTGGGTTGCAAACTTATTTCAGTTGTATGCTTTTTTTGTTGTTTTTGTTCCTTTTCTCTTGTTTCATTGTTTTTTTTCCCTAGTGTTTTAGTTGTTTAATTTCTCCTTATTGTTTTTTGTTTTGTTTTGATTTGCCTGTTTGTTTGCTTTTGTTTTTCTAGACAGGGTTTCTCTGTGTAGCTCTAGCTGTTCTTAAACTCACTCTGTAGACCAGGCTGGCCTTGAACTCAGAAATCTGCCTCTGCCTCCAAAGTGGTGGCATTAAAGGCATGTGCCACCACTGCTTGGCATTGTTTATATAATTACTTACAACATATATAATTACTTATAACTTTGTACATTAAGTATTAAGCCTCAGTGTTTGAGTTCCTGTCACATCATAACAGACCCTCATGACTGTCCCTTCCTTTTCTAAAGTAACAGAAACCCTTTCTTCTGCATCTCTGATAGTCTTCCTACCATGCTCACACCTGCAGCTCATACGCCATGATCTCCACACCTCAGCTACTCTTCTCTCCCTCTCCCCTTGCTTCCGTTGCAAACTTCAGCTCTGACACACTTTACTCTAAATAATCTCGAAACCGTACTTTCTCCAACCAGAGCCCTGTACCAGTCTCTGAGCCTCACCTGGCAAGTGTAGTGTCAAAGGCTAGACCAGGACTGCGGATAATTACGTGAGAGAGGGAGACAACTTCATCCTCCCACTAAACAGGGAGGGAAATTCGCTTCCTAGTGAAAATGTATTTCCAGAAGGACTCAAAGAAAACAAAACAAACAAGCAAAGCAACCAAGAACTATTAGAGATCGGTAGGGATGGATCATCAAAATATAGTGTGTATATACAATGGAATTTCATTCAGCTGTAAGGAAAAAAGAAATTACAAACTTTGCACAAAATAACTGTACCTGGAAAATAGTTCAATGTAATATAACCCCAGGCCAAAGTGAGAAACAGTGCATGTTCTCACTCATACGTGGATCCTGGCTTCTAATTTTCACACATGTGTGTTTAGATGAGAATGTTTATAGAAGCCTGGAAACCAGAATAAAGTCCACGAGAGGGGAGAAAACTAGGTGGCCGTGTGATAGTAGAACATATTTGATGTGAAAATGGAAGAAAGAATCCTGGGGGAAGGGAAAAGCTTAAGACAGGGGTAGGGACAAGGAGATGAGGGCGAAGAAAGTATCAACTAAAAATAAGGATTTATGAAAAAAACAGAGAGAAACCTGATAATGGATAAGAAAAAAAATCAACAGTTTAAATGCATGGATGCATAAAACTGTTCCCAGAAAACAATCATGTTTTAAATCTAAGTACCAGTTATAGGCTGCCACCCTGAAGTAAGTCACGTAGCTTGGAAGACCCCCTCCCCCAGACACTACAAGCTTTTGCCTACCAGACCTAGATCACAAGACTCAGTTGCTGAAGACACCATTTACACTGGTCACTAGAACTAGGATTGAAGACCACTTCCCTGCTGGGTGAACAGACTAAGAGAATTCTGGGAAGAGGAAAGGCAGAGACACAGTGACCAGTCAGATGCAGAGGAAGCAAGTAATTAATTTAAACACCTCACTACCAACCACCCTTGGATGTCTACTAACCCTTGTTCTTACCTTTGCTCTGTTTGGAAGAAAGCTGGTATCTACTGTGTCCTAAGCCACTCATTTTTTTCAGATTGATGTTAACTAAATCTCTCTTGTATGAAGGAGTTTAAATTATCAGATTATCAGGTTAGTTTACATACATATACAACCAACTGATAAAAAACATAGCTCATTCAATTTATTCATATGTAAGTCGGTTGTTGAGGTTATGCTATATATCAAATATCCAAATAACATTGCAATAAGTGTTAATATTATGGCCACAGATCTGGATGTCAACTAATGGCTCTGGTGATCAGTGTTAAGTCTGTTTCTTCTCCTTTTATATTTTGACTGAAATTCAAGGAGGAATAGCATGAGACCAAAAACCATTTCGTTTTTCTGATCACAGTGTGCAAGAGCAAAGCCTAACAGGCCAAGTTATTTACGTGCTAACAGTTCACAGTCAATCCCAAATTCAAAAGGCTAGAAAGCCCATTGTACCCTCAACAGGAAGGAAACTGGGTGAATATTCACTGAAATGATTTCCAATTCTCATATCCGAGACATGTGATTTTCAAAGCTGGAGCCCTATCTAAACAAACCCCTGAACAACAACCTCTCTCCCAGGCCTTGCTGGCTCCCTGTGGAGCTGCTCAGCTTTTAGATTTCGCCCCAAGTAGATTTTGGCTTGAACAAAGCTCATGGTGGGTGGCAGCAGATGCCGAAGATTTGAACTCACAGGACAAGCATTCTAAATTAGTAACAGAATTCCATGGCCCACGTCACAACATTAAAAATAAGCCTTTGCTCCATCCATGGCTGATGGCCTTGCTGAAGACATTTGAAATGCCTCATTTAAGACGTTGAAGTAATTAGGTTAGCCAGCAGCCGTGGCCATGATGTTTTCCATCCCAGCTCACTGCTCTGCTTCTGGGAAGACGGCTCTGTGAAAGCCGGAGCTGCAGGGGGAACATGTCTAGCCAAACAAGTCAGGCACGGAGACAAACGGCAGCCGAAAATGAGAAATCTGCAAGTCGATGGTGCCTCTGAGTGCTTCTTTCTGTGAACATCCCTTTGTTTGCTCTTTGCGTCCTCCAAAGGAGAGAAATGTCAACCTTTGTCACAGTATTTTATTAAGGTCCTCAAAGAGAGAAGGTGTCTATTGGGTTCTCTGTTCTCAGACTCCTGTTAATTTTTTAAAAAATGAAACGTGGAACAGGATAATCTTATTTAGAATTCAAGACTGAATCTGGGGGAAAGAGGGAACAAGCACATGGATATGACCCGACATTTTGTAGTAGATTCAAGTTTCCTTATATTTGTGTCAGCCAGAAGTGCACTGGCAGACAGTATGGACTCTAAGAGTCCCTGTTAACTGCCTAACTGATAGACAATTGATTACATCAGCTCAATCTTGGTACACGATCACATTCCAAGGGAACACAAGTTCCTTGTCAAACTACATAAGACTCAAAAAAATATCAAAGGTAGGAATTATTACTATTATTATCATCATCACCAAAAATCATAACCACTTACTTATCTTCTCAACTATGGGGGTTATTTAAGCAAACTGATTCATTCCGGTGTTTCCCATCTGTTTTTCAAAGATGTATTTAAAATATCTGGAATCTGGTCAAACAGGCAGAAGACTCTCTGTGGATTAGAATGTAAGTATGCACCAGGAGAATGTGTGCTGTGTTGATGCTTCTAAATAATGTCCTCATTGGCATCTTTTACTCATTCTCTGGGTCCAGAGTTCCTCTTGTCGTGCATCCTGTGAAATCAATGTTCTGAGCTTAAGAAAAAAAAATGAGGATGAAGCTTGGTTCAGATTACAGTCCCATTATTTAATTACCTTTTTAAATTTGGATGAGCAACTTTGTGTTTATGGAAGCATTTTCCATGAAATGTTTATGGATAATGAACCCTACTTTAAAATATTATTACCATGTTGAAATTGAAAATTTGAGTACCACTCAAGCCTGTGTCAATTCTTAAAGAGAGTTGAGTTAGAAAGGCCAAAGTTTCCTATGTAAGCCACTTTTCAAAACACATTTCTTCGTTTCTATTCTGTCCCATAAGAAGATATAAAGGCTTCTTGGCTACTGTGGGCTAAATATTGCATCCCTTCTCTTCTAAAGCCAAATGCAAAAGCCCTGCTCCTCATGGGATGGAATTTAGATGTGGGACCTTTGGGGGGTATGATTGATTATCTTGGTTTCTCACTTCACTGTCTAGGGCAGGTAAAACATACCTGTGAGTTCGTGGGGACATTGGCTTATAGGACAGTGACTTGAGAGAAAGATCTGCACGAAATCTGCATGACAACCTCCAGAGGCTTGGACATATGGACCCTGGAAGACATTGTTTTCCTTTTGAATGAGTGTTTTGGTCAGCCCTACCATCATCTGCTAGCATAAGGTGCTCTCTTCCTTGACTCTTCCAAGTGAACTCCTACAAATGACTTTTCAGGAGTCTTTCAAACCTTCAGTGCTAGACCAAGACTGCTGAGGCAACCAGCTTCTTGAATCGAGCAATTACCTGGTCCCCTCTCCAGCAGCACAGCCAGCCACCTGTTGTTGAACTACTTAGTCCCCCTATTATGTAAGCGAATGCAACAAGTCTTTTATTGTATACTATCTGTTCCTCTAGCAAGCCCTGACTAACATGGGAGGTAACTGGGTTATGAGGGTACAGCACTCATGATAAGATTAACAGATGCCCTTTTAAGAGAAGGCAAGAGTGAAGCTTGATTGGCTGTGTGAATGAGCAAGACAAGCATCTCAGCTATCATTAAGAAAATAGACAGCACTCGGGAAGCAGAGATAAGCAGATCTCTGTGAGTTTGAGGCCAGCCTGGTCTACTTGAGCTAGTTGCAGGACAGGTTCCGAAGCTACAGACAAACTCTGCCTTAAAAAACCAAAGAAGAAAGGAAAGAAGGAAGGAAGGAAGGAAGGAAGGAAGGAAGGAAGGAGGAAGGAAAGAGAAAGAAAGAAAGAAAGAAAGAAAGAAAGAAAGAAAGAGAAAGACAGACATCAACCAATTCTGGTAGAGGTGCATGGAAAAGGGAACCTTTATGCACTGCTGGTGGGCATGCAAATTAGAACAGCCACTACACAAATCAGTATAGGGATTCCTCAAAACAATGGATATATGCCCAATGGAAATCAAGCCAGTATACCACAGAGATATTTAAATATCTATGCTTATTGCTGCACTGTTCATAATAGATAAGATATGGAACCAGCCTAGATGCCCATAAACAGAAGAATGAACAAAAATATGCATATGTAAACATGTATAAGCAATGGTGCTGCTTCTCATTCATAGTGAAAAAGGAAATTATATAGTATTTGGTGGAAAGGGTAGACCTGAAGACTGTGATGTCAACTGTAATAAGCAGACTCATGCAAAAATCACATTGTCAATTGGTGTGGGATTCCCCTCTGTATGCTGTAAATTCCATTGGTTAATAAAGAAACTGTTTGGAGCCTACACAGGGCAGAATAGAGCTATGCATGGAAAACTAAGCTGAATGCTGGGAAAAAGAAGCATTTCAAACCTTCAGTGCTAGACTAAGAGTCAGTGAGAAACTATGTAGCCCCTCCAGAGACAGATGCGGGACAGAATCTTGCCAGTAAGCCACACCCACTTGGTGATAAACAGATTAATAGAAATGGGTTAAATTAAGATGTAAGAGCTAGCTATTAAGAAGCTAGAGCTAACAAGCCAAACAGCGATTTAATTAATACCGTTTCTGTGTGGTTATTTCAAGGTTGAGCATCTGGAAACAAACAGGCAACCTCCTACAACAGTCTCTCATAAACAGAATCTAACTGTATGTATATATGTATGTTTTTATGTAAAAAGTAGAAGAAATTACCCTATTTTTGGTACAAAAGGACTACCAGAAAAGGAAGATATTTGAGAATAGGTCATGGAAACAAATATGAACAAAACACATAATATGTGTGTATACATACATGAAAATGTCATAATGAAAACTACTGTGAAAAATGAATATACACTAAATATTAAAGCATCCATCTGCATGCTAAGAAGATGGCTATTATCATCCAGCAAATCAGCTGGCACCTTGCTCTGAGGCCTGGTGGGAACTTTGTCTGCTCTTAAGTCATCCTTCCCTGGTCTTTTCATCCCAGAAACCTGAGCACAGAGTGCTAATCCACTAAGGTGTCCTTGAAAAATATAATTTCTATAGGCTGGACATTGAGCGTTAGAGATTTCTTTCCAGTGAGAACAAGCAATTTAAAAGCTGGAAGACAAGATAGAATACCTCCAATCATCTGCTCCCAGGCAAAATGGAAAACAGCTAGGTGCCTGCTCTCTGGTCCACACAATCCACCTCATAGCTTGTTTCATAGGTTTTCCCTATCGATGATCTTTGCGAACTTAATTGAACTTCAACTTGTTCCTGTCTACTTTCATTAACTGTCTAAACAGGGCCCTAAATGTCTGGTCCCCTGATGCGTTCACCAAGCTGTCTGAATTGCCTATTAAATCATCATTCTCTAACAGGGTGCCAAACACAAGAAGGGGTCTTCAGGACCCTGCAGAGCTGGGGCAGTCAGCAGCATTCACAGAGGGAGCAGTGGAGGATGAAATGAGGCCTGAGCCATAATCCCAGGCTACATGTTGGCAGCCACCTTCTTTCTAAAGTTCACTGAACTCTTTAGAATCAAACTGTCCAGGATTGAATTGTCTAGGATTGAACAGTGCAGGCATCGCACAGCCTATCAGGAGAGTTCCAGAAGTTCTATATGTACTGTCTGGAGTTCTGGGGAGTTTCATAACCTGCTACTTGTGGAACTGAGAAAACTTATTCTGCTAAGCATTTTAGTTTAAAGATGCTACCATGTGGCCAGTATCCACAACTGTCTTGAAGACTTTTCACAGAAGCCTCTACCACCCAAGGGGGAAAAATGCTTGTTATTGTTCACATGGCCAATGTACACATGATTAAAGGGCCTTGGAAAGAGAAAGAATGATGCATTCTTGAAAACCAGTGAAAATCGTTACTGTTAATGGAAGAGAAGATAGTTTGTAAAGATTTGGTAATTTCATTTACTCAGTTGAGCTATTTAAAAAGAAGTTCTGTTCCCCCCCCCCCACTATTAGACATTCTCCATTATTAGACAACAGCCATCTGTTAGAGTCATGTGCTCACCAGGACAAGAATTCTTTCACACTTCGGACCTATACTGTTGACAGTTTCAATAATGTGTTTGTAAACCGTGATGTCTTCTCATCCTTAAAAGTGAGTCATCTGTCTTCCTTCCATATGGAAAGGAATTCAGCAGCAATAGCTTATAAAACTTGCCATGTGTGTTAGAAAGAGCTGTGTCTCTTGTACTTGACCCTGACTTCTCATCCCGTGCTCAGAGTGTGCGGAGTACTTGATTTTCTTTCCCCCAATGCCTGAAATAGAGTGTATCCTCAATAAATTCTTATTAGCTTGGTAAATGAATAAAATAAAGTCATACCAATAAACTGTTTTTCTTTCCAAACCTCTGTGAAATTTATGTCTTAAATATAAATTTCTTTAAGGCAAAATTATCATGTATAATAAGATATAATATAGTCAGTGTGTTTATAAATAATAAATAGCTATATCTATCCCTTGCTAGGAATAGATAAGGAGATAGAATGTACTGCTACTCATTGAATATCAAGTGTTTCCAAGTATTTTTCCTGTTCATTTGGTCATCACTGTGTCCTTCCTAATGCAGCATGAATACTTCCCTAGACACTTCTCTTAAAGTGTGGCCAGGAACTCCATTTTCGGGCTTGTTTGGAACCTTCAGAATCAGAGTCTTCAGTTTTGAACAAAGGAAGACCACAGTCAGACCCAAGTTCACAGGCTTCTGTGAGGCACTACTCAACTCTACCTGAAAAAGCAGCCAATGCCCAAGACACCCAAGTCTCCAATAGCCCTTCTCAGGTTCGTCTTCCTCTGTGGATTCATAATAGGTTATAGGTTAGAGGCCAGATGTCCCTACGTCTATTCCTTTCTAAAAAAAAAAAAAAAAAAAAAAAAAAAGGTTGTCTGAGGCACTAAGTAATTTGGGTAGAAGAGCTCCTTAAGAATAAAAGCCTTTTTATTTAGAAGGAGAAAAAGACAAGATCATCTGAGTAAATTGTGAGTGTGGGGATCACAGGAGAGGGGAGGAAGAAAGGAGAGTGGAGAAAAATGTATAGCACATTAAAAATGACAAAAAAAAGAGTTCAAAAAAATATTAGCCTTTTATGAATTGTAATATGATGTTGCCTTGTGTTTTCTTTCTGTCTTAGTGTGTGTATGTGTGCCCTTGTACACACAAGCAGAGGTTAGAGAAGGATGTCAGCGTTCTTTCTCTATTGCTCTCCACTTATTCCCTTGATGCTAATTGAATCTAAGAGACAAGATATTAACTGGGCTGTCCAGCCAGTGAGGGCCCGGGAGCAGAGAAAAAGCCTCTGCTCTTCAACATTAGAATAATAGACATGTGCAGCCATGCCTGACTTTCTCTTGGGTGCTGGGGATTTGATCTCAGGTCCTCATGTTTGCATAGCAAACTCTCTCTCCCTTGAGCCATCTCCTTGGGCTTTTGTGTTTTGTTTTCTGTGTCTTGCCTACCTGGGTTCCCCTTGTTGTAACGAAGTGGCTCTCAGCCCGACCATGCACGGAGTGCTTATAAGTACTTGGTTTTAGTATTTTATGAAGATGATAGGCATAATGATGATGACAGGGTGGTAATGATATGCCGAGAGAGCTTTAAATGTCTCCTCAGAATAATTCTCATCAATCCGCACAGAATTCTAAGCAACTGTGTTTGCAAGCCAGGAACTGCAGAGCCCAGCCCTGACTTAACACAGACTCGCATGGGGAAGGCAGTCGTGTGAAGTGTCAGATCAGAGCACAGGTCTGACTTAGCACAGAGGTAGGGAGAGCGGTGTGACAGATCCCAGCCCAGCCCTGACTTAACACAGAGGCACATGGGGGAGGCAGCTGAGTGGAGTGGAAGATGATACAAAATTTGGGATACCCAGCAGAAGTCTGAGCACTCTTACTTTGACCTGCTTTTACATAGGAAAGACAAAATTTTTAACAGTTTTTTTCAATATAATATTTTCATGTTTCAACGGTATAGATTAATGTGAGCCTATAATTAAGAATCCTGGAATAGCTAGGATTAAGTTTCTTAAGAGCAGTATTGAAGAGATTGATAAGATTGGCTTGCAGCCTGTTTTAGGTTCTTGGAGGCCGGTACAAATTCTTTGCATGTTTCAGATTCAGACCTAGGCTTTGGAAATACCTAAAATGTTATGACAATGAGAATGTCCCTACTGATAGCACTTACAAATTGCAGATCCGGAATTATTTGAAGAAGCTGGAGTACACAATTAAGAAAGACCATAGAAGAATCTCCTTGTATGGCCACATTCTAGAAAGGGTGGTTAAAAAAAAAAAAAATCTCGCTGGAATGTGTTAAAGTCGGATTGTCTGGAGTTGAAGTAATGTGCTAGATGCTTTCTAGTGAAGAATTCCATTTCAGCAATTCTACAAATTTGAGTTTACATTTTCATTCCTGGGTGGGAATTTATTTCAGTTCGGAATTACAAACCTGGCAAGTTCAGTCGCGATGATATCAAACCCAGATGTCCAGCCTTCTACTTTCAATTTCCTTTGCCACACTGAGGCTTGTGGTCTTACAAGTCCTTAGAAACTCTTCAAAATAAAAAAGGTATCAGGATTTATATTCACTCAAATATGCGTGTGGCAGGTTTCCTAAAGCTAAACAAAGAACCACCATTCTGAATTGTCTTCTAATAACGCGCTGGTGACACTTCTCCCACCAAACAGTGGGTCCTGTGAACTATGCCCTTGAATCTAGGCAGATCTCTGTGATTGCCTTTACAGGTAAATGAAGACAAAGTGATACGATAAGATTTTTTAAGATTGGATCATAAAAATGACACTCTTGCTTTGGTTTCTTGGGACACTGGCTTTAGACTTAACCACCATACTATGAGGATGTCTAAGGTATGTGGAGAGACACAGGTGTTCCAGCCAACAACACCAACTAAATTCCTGGCCAATAGCCAGTGAGCACCACTTCAGCAAGCTTTCATGCCTCAGCCATAGTCAACTGTAGGCCATGGGGAAGAAATACCATTCCTTTTGTAATTTTTAGGCTCATTGTCTGAGATCCCTATAACAAAGATAAAGATGAATAAAGGGTCTAAACGTATTGAGTGTAAATATGACCACCAACACTGGGCCTTTCATTAGGAAACAACGCTCATAAAGTAGCTACTTTATGTTTTGGGGTTTCTCCGTGTTTTTACCAGTCCTGACTGTCCTAGAACTCTCTTTGTGGACCAGGCTGGCCTAGAACTCTCTTTGTGGACCAGGCTGGCCTAGAACTCACTGAAACCTGCCCGCCTCTGCCTCCCAAGTGCTAGGATTAAAAGCATCACCACTGCCACCTGGCTATTTGTGTTCTTTAACAGTGGGTTTATTTTAGTTGTGTTTCTGTTGCTGTAATCAAACACTGTGACCAGAGGCAATTTAAAGAAGTAGGCTTATGTTGGTTATATTGGCTTGAGGCTTCTAAGGGCTAAGAGTCTGTAATGACAGAGACTGCATGGCAGAAGTGGGAAGCTGGCTGAACACATGTCAATTTCCTATGTATGCAGGAAGCAGAGAAAGTAAACAGGAAGTGGGACCAGGATATAAACTCTAAATCCTGCCCTCAGTAATGTACTTCCTTCATAATCATCTCAAAAAGGAACTGCTAACCAGGAACCAAGTATTAAGACACATGAACCTATGGAGAACATTTCTCATTCAGACTAGCTTAAGATCTGATAAAGAATGAAATAACACCATACAGCATTCTGAGCCAAGGGTAGCCTGGAGAAACTTTATCAAAATGTGTTCAGGTGCCTCTCAGCATCCTTGTCTGAAAGACAAAGATACTCTTTTCCTCCAGTTAATAAGACTCTTGCATCAGGGTCTTACAACATACCTTAAGGGAATAGGATGGAGGAAGCTCAGACTGATCTTCCTGTACATGATTTTCTCAAAATTGCTTTTGTTTAATTTAAAAGCTCCAGCCAGCGGTAGTGGTGTATGTCTTTAATCCCAGTATTCAGGAGGCAGAGGCAAGCAGATCTCTGTGAGTTCAAGGCCAGCCTGGTCTACAAGAGCTAGTTCCAAGACAGTTAGGGCTGTTACACAGAGAAACCCTGTTTTGAAAAACAAAACAAAACAAACAAAGGTAAAGAGCTCCATGTGTCTATGTACTCCACATGATGTCAGCATGTCTTGAAGTCCGTCAAGCCATAAAACACCCTACCACACAGACGCAGTTAAGCCTCAGAACTCTGAAAAGCAATCAGAAAATGCTTTTGATTATTTTAAAACTTCCATCAGCAGATAAAAATACCTAATGCCTAGTGTTAACTAGGGCAGAAGGCCTGTGGTTCTGAAAAGCTAACTAAATATTCTTCCTTGAACTACTGACTTACCATTTGAATTGATGCTGTTGGTTTTATGCCATGAAGTAATAGCTTCCACTTAAGAGGGCTGTTGGAGTTAGCTCATAAGCCAGACATTATTCTACCCAAAAAAATTAGTTCCTCTGTCCAACTTCCCCGATGTTGCATGTGACATCAATTTTCTAACCACTTTGAGATAATCTTCATTTAGATCTTCTAAAACTCCGTATTTACAGTGCCTTCTGAATTCCCTGGGTCAGGATTTCTCTAGTAACTGTTAGCTTCTTTTCCTTCTTCCTCCACATTTCTAGTCTTAAGATCTGCTATTAGAATAACCTTCTTTAAAATTGTATTTGCTGTGTCATTTGTCGTGAGTGTGTTATGTCAGAAACATAGATGGGCACACATGTATTTTTCCTCGATGCCCCAATGTGTTTCATAATGAATTCACAAGCTAAGTCACTGTATTGGCTGCAATTCTCCAAGTGTTTTCAATTTTTGTTGTTAGGTTTCAGTTAGCAAACACGTATTGTTTTATTCCAGTCTTAACTACTAATATTAACTCAGATCACATGGTACATTTCACACCATACACACCACTCAGTAATTATATCTATAACATCTTTGTCTGTCTACCACCTATCTGTCTGTCCGTCTATGCCACAGAATAGCTATAAAAAAGAGAAGGAGGCCATAGGAGAATTCAAGGTACTCCATGAGGCCTATTGAAGGCAGAAGCAGGAGGATGAGGGATGGAAAAAAAGTCTGAGCAGCATGTAGAGGAGTTAAATAAATAACTCCACTGAAGGCCACCACAGAGCCAAGCTGCAGGGCCACAGGTTCGAGCCTCGTCTCAATATTGAGTCAAATTGCTAGTCAAGGTGAGGTACAGGACAATGAAATATATAGGGGAAGAGTGTAGAAGCAAGTCCAGACATATAAGCAAGCTATGAACAGGTGACAATTCAAACAGGCCCCATAAATAACGGGGACTAAGCTGAGTTGAAGTTCACTGGAGAGTTGGGAGTTGTTTATCTACTGAATATAGGTAAGATGACAGACGGCTAGGCATGGACACCATCTCAGGGTTCCTCTTTTTAAGAACTGTCCCTTCCTCTTTATAAGAGCTGTCCCCTTCTCCCAAGTCTAGTTTGTCCAGTGAGTTCTCTAGTTTTTCTAATATGATTTTAGTTTCCTTACCTGCTCATAGAGTCCCTACCTATTGGGCTTGGGAAAATGACTATGACTTCAACAATGCTGTTGAGGATGCAAGGACAAAGGAGCACTCATTCCCTGTTGGTGGCATTGCAAACAGATGCAGCCACTATGGAAACCCATGTGAAGAACTCTCAAAGAGATAAAAGCAAATCTACCATATGACCCAACTCTACCGCTCCTTGGCATATGCCCAAAGGTCTCTACTCCAGAGATACCTACTCAGCCATGTTCCTTACTACTTCCTTCCCAACAGCTAGAAAATGGGAACAACCATATGTCCTTCTGTTAATGAATGGATAATGAATATATGATACTTATTCACATTGGGATACTTTTTAAAATTAACACAGTGGAATTTATACGTAAAAACAAATGAAATTCAAACGCAAATTAATGGAACTGGAGCATGCTATGCTGAGTAAAGTAACCCAGACCCAGGAAGAAAAAAACAACACAGGTTTTCTCCTATTCGTGTATCTTAGGTCCAGAACTTTAGATGCAAGTCCATGATCTTAATGACCAGCAGAAACCAGAAAAGTAGAAAAAGACTGTGGGGAAAATGAATGGGAGCTCTAAAGTTGGGGATAGATAGTAGGCACGGTGCTATTTAGGAGGAAACCGGGAGAATGGGAGAGGGCTTGAACTCTTGAGGGGAGGGAGAGGGCAATACAGAGAGAGAGGGGGAGAAAGAAGAAATAAATAACACCAGGAATGTTTGAAAACTCCAAATGGAAACATTATTTGATGTTACTTAAAATATACATATAGACACTACACACACACACTCACACCTATTGCTGAATACACCACACACATTGGACACAGGACTGGGAGGCGTGGAGCTGGAACTGGCAGGGAAGCCTCTTTCTCGAAGACTAGCTCTCATATTACCAAAAGGTATGATGCTAGCTGCCAAGGTAGAAGAGCAATCAACAGTCCTACCTATCTGTAAAGCCGATGAACCCCAACAACGACCGACTCATCAGTATACCCTGGGTGGTGCAATAGTGGCCCTTAGGTTTTGTGAGTAACCGACAGTTACCTAATTAGGTCTAAGGCCTACTAGTTAGGAGGCAATTTATATCTGTTAATGTAAACCTAGCCAAATACCCATGACTGGGTATTTTTTTTTTTAATTTTGGCTTAGCTTCTAGTTGGACCTGCAGTTTGTCATTTTATTGGATGGACCAGGGAGAGGCAGTTGCTCTAAGAAAGAGACAGCTCTAAGGATTCATGCTTGCTTTATATTATCTCTTATCCACCAGGAGGCTAGTCTGGACTTGTTTACATGGTGAAGGAAGCCTTCCAAGAATCAATGGAGACATACAAGATTTTTTTGAAGCCTAGCTTCAAATTGACACACTATTATTTCCTTTTGATTCTATTCTCCAAAATAAACCGCAAGATGGTTTCATGCAGTGAGGAAATCACATTTATAGATAGGAGGTAGCAAAACATTGTATTGTAGATGTAAACATAAAAAGAATAAAACCATTTTTATATTCTGTCATTTAAAAAAAAAAAGTCCAACTGTTCATCTAAGTCAGATATATTGGCAGAACCTGTAATCCTTGCCCTTGGGCATACATGTCACAAGTTCAAGGGCAACCACAGCTGCATATCAAGTTTGAGGACAGTTTTTCTCAAAAAGTAAAAATATTCACCTAAAAAGAGGATCAGAACTGTGTTCCTAATTTGATCACTTGTATTTTCTTCTTCCACCTTGGCTCACCCGGCTGACTTTTCTTTTACAATCCTTGGCTTACTGCTAATTCACCGGCTCCGTGCAGACATTCCCATCTCTTCTGCTCATCTCTGCACCTGATCGTGAATTGTTTCTCCAACCATTAAGAACAGCTTTTGTTATCTCTTCTGTACCCCACACTCTCCTTTGCTCAAGGGCATCTTTAAATGGGTAGGGGGCCCTGGATTGGGTAAGAAGGGAAGAAGAAACCGGCTTACTGCAAGCAAGCAGCAGATGGCTTGTGTGCTCTTTTCTGTGCTTGATTGTGGGTGTAGTAAGAAGCTGTCTCAAGGGCATGATCTTTAAAACCTGAGGGTGCGGCTGGGGAGGGTCAGTCTGTGTGGTGTCGTCCACGTGCTCCGGGTTGGTGGCCTGAACCTCGGCTTGAACCTCAGTCCTGAAATTTTTGAGCCTGTATTAACTACAGGACTAAAAGAATTTAGGATGGAAAATATCTCTGTACAACCAGAGCCTAAGATTTTTGAAGACATGGCTGTGTATTTCACAGAGCAGGAACTGGCCAGCTTGACACTTGACCAAAAGGCCGTGTACAAGGATGTGATGCTTGAGAACTTTACACATGTGGCTTTACTGGGGTACCTCGCAATAGTAAGACAATATTTTCAACTGACCGCCGAAGCAGAGTCATCCAGGGTGAAGGCCTTTCTCTAAGTCAGCTGTGCTGGAGGACAGAGAGAGGAGGCGAGGTCAGAGCCATGTCACTGCTATCAAGTGCGGTGTTTTCTGTAGCAGGCATATTTCCATCCAAGTAGATGGATTATTGCTCTTAGTTCATTAAAGTTGTGCATTATAATGTGAAAAAAAAAGAAGCTGTCTCAAGCTCCTGATGCTATGACTTCCCCCAAATAATAGATTGTGACCCAGAATTTTAAGACAAATAAACCCTTTCTTCCCCCATGTTGCTTTTTGTAAGAGTTTCTCTTGTTTATCACATAACAGAAACGAACCTAGAATAGAAATTGGTACGTGCAAAGTGGGGTCACCTCCTCTGATAAACATGACCATGTTGCTTTGGGAAAGAATCTGAAGGACTTTGGAATTCTGGGCTGGAAAAGAGGCTGAGTCCTGTGAGCAGAGCTTCATGGGCCTCTCTTATGGGACCTCTGAAGACAGGAATGCTGAGACTAACCCACGCAGTGAAAGATTATATTCAGGACAGGAAGACTTGGGTGGAAATCAGATACAGGCTGCTTGTGTGGCATTCTGGCTTAGACTCTGTGTGTGCTGGCCAGAACGGGCAGAAAAATCGCGATAGCTGCCAGGAGAGCCACATCACGGAAGTGAAGCCTTTGGTGCTTGATTGGGAGGGACATTGGGCGCTGATTAGTCTGTGGTTGAAAACGCAACGGTGGTTAATAAGAAGTCAGCACCACTACTGTGGAAGCTGAGACCTTCACTGGGACAATGGCAGTATGTTTCTCAGGATTAGCGCATAGCCGCTGTGGTCCAGGACAGCTCGGCTACATCTTAAGCTGGCAGCAGAACTTGGAATTTGTATGTAAGGGTCATGCATGGGTATTGGGTTTTGTTTCGTTTTCCCTCTGTTATTAGCTGCAATTCCACTTTTTAATTTTACTTGTTTGTTTGTTTTACATCCCAGTCACGGTCTCTTTCTTTTTTTTTCCCAGTCTCTCTCCCCACCTCTCCATCTCCCACCCCTGCTCCCACCCCCAAGACACTCTGTTTCTGCTTAGAATAGGGCCGGTCTCCCATAAGTATCAACAAAACATGGCATAGCAAGTGGCTGTAAGACTAAGTACCTCCCCATGTATTAAGACAAATCGCAATCCCAGAGAACCTAGACAACCATGAAGACCCTAAGAGAGACATACATAGATCTAATCTACATGGGAAATAGAAAAAGACAAGATCTCCTGAGTAAATTGGAAGCAGAGGGACCTTGGGAGAGGGCTGAAGGGGAGGGGAGGGACAAGGAGGAGAACAGAGAAAAATGTAGATCTCAATAAAAATCAATCAATTAAAAAAAAAAAGGCTGGGCAAGGCGATCCGGTATGAGGAGCAGGATCTCAGAAGCCATTAAAATAATTGAGACAGCCTCTATTCCCACTGTTAAAAGTCCCACAAGAAGACCAAGCTACACAACTGTAACATATAGGCAGAGTGCCTAGGTCAGTCCCGTGCAGGCTGCATGGTTGTCAGTGCAGCTTCTGTGAGCCCCTATTATCCCATATTAGTAGATTCTGTGAGTTTTCTTGTGCTGTCCTTGACCCCTCTGGATCCTACAATCCTTTCTTCTCCTCTTCTATAGGATTTCCTGAACTTTGTCTAATGTTCGGCTGTGGGTCTGCACCTGTTTCCATCAGTTGCTGGATGAAGCCTCTCTCATGACAACTGGGCTAGGCACAACCCAGCACATCCCATAGGCAGGGCAGACTTTAGTCTGAGGTTATAAGGCTGGGTTGGTTTCTTAAGAAGCATGAACGATACAGGATTTCAGGGATCATGAAGAACAGCTGAGGCCAGGTCCCATATGCTAAGATTGGAGTCCCCGCAGATGACAGATAGGTCACTTGTGAAAGAACAGCCTCAGTTGCAATGGAGATCCCAGGATATTGCAGATGCCAGATCATGGACATTTGCTTCAGATGGAGAACATGGCTGGCCAAAAAGAGAGGTATATAAGCTGCAGATGGCAGAGCTGGGGAGACTGGGCTGCTCAAGCTCTTGAAAGAATACCAAAAGAAGAATGCTTCAGCTATTTTTACAAATAATCCACTAAAATTCAAAACAACAACAACAAAACATTAGCCTGACTCCTCAGAATTTTTCAAGTAACTGCGTGTCTTCGCCCTTCTTATCCTGAGGCATTATTTTTTTTTTCCTATCTGAGCCACATCAGTGGAACAGAATTTGAACCCTCTTCCATTATTGGTATCTCCTGTGACAAAGTAATGAACTCTTTATTGAGCATCTCTGTAAACTGTGTCAGCGGTGCTGACTTATCTGCCATCTTCCCTTCCAAGGCCTCTGATGAACTGCAAAACCAGTTCAGAGATAAACATGCAACCCCTACCATTCTAATAAAAATATGTCTCAGAGTATTTACTATTTGAGCCCATCAGAGAACAACTTGTCTTCTTTGTTCTTAGATGTAGACCCTTGCTATTGACCTTAGACCCATCCATGTGAAGAAACTGTCTAGGGCAGGAAGGAATAAAGTCAGCACCCATAGAGAACAGGTGAAAGAAAAAGAATGTCCAGCTAGTGCCAAGTCTCTGTTTCAGCTTCCTCCCTACAGCTCAGTTTCATAGATAATAAATCCCTTTTGTTCCATGCCAGCCTAGCTCAAACATATGACTTAGGAATATTCTTCAGAATCTAGAACAGTGCTAAATCCACAATGAGTTACCTCAAAAATGTGTGTTAAATTCAAATAGAATGTAATACTAAACAACCTTAAAGGATGGAAAAACTCTTTAAATACAGGCAATACCAATGTTGGCAAAGTACAGAGCAACTGAGATGCTCTTGCAGGGCAAATGACAATAAAAAGTAACACTGTCATTTTGGGAATGTCTTTCATTATATCTAGGAAAGTTTAATATATACTAATACGCTAGGACCCAGAAGTTCATGGGCATATATACAATAGGAATACAATATATTTTCAACAGAAGAGAGATGTGATAAAAATATTATGAGTAGTCCCAAACTAGACACAACCCAATTTTCCAACAAAAAAGGAAATAATTGAGAGGATAGGTAGATACATAGAATATCAGTGCAATAAAGTTGGCTCTCTATATCCACAGATTTGACCACTATGGTTCAAAATTATTTGAAAAGCTATGACATTGGTACTGAGCTGCACAGTTATTTCCTCCTTGTCATTTTCCCTAAACAATAAGGTGTATCTGTTTACATTGCATTCGGTATTATAAACATTCGGGAGATGATTTAAAGCACATGGGAATACAAGCACAGGTTAGCTGCAGATCCTAAGCCTACTTATAAAAATTACTTGAGCATCAGTAAGTGATTCTCAGTATCACTGGAAACCTTGGAACTGGTCCCCTAAGGATAACGGATTGCACAACCATCAGAAAGATACAGCAACGCTGGTGCAACGAACATAGAAAAGTTCACACGCACAAACAAATTAATGAGAACACATTTTATAGTCCCAGTTACAAAGTACAAAAGAGGAGAAACTAAGTTTCACTGCAGGAAACAGGGCTCATTCTCGCATCATGGGAGCGTCTTTACTGGAAGGAGGCGTGCAAGTTTTCTCTATGCACCCAAGGGTCTATAAACATATGCTTATTGAGCTTCGACAGAAAGTATATTTAAAGAAATTGAAGAAGACATGAATTTGAGATCCTTTGGATAACCACACACTGGCCAGCTTTCTGGTCTCCCTCAGCCTGGTTTGCCCTTTCTGGCTAGCGACAGGAGAGGAGGTGAGAACTGTAAGAAGAGCAGCTACCACACAAAGGAGCAAAACCTCGAGAGGAAGCACGGCTGTGACAGAGGAAAGTGTGTTCCCTGACTTCCTCCATCTGCCATGCCATATGCAGCATCTATCAACGCTCATTTGCTGTATGCAGTGGAGGACATTTCTTTGCGGGTGGAGAAGAACTTCTCCTAAGACGACAGCTGCTTCAGCCTTGACGTTCTGCGAGTTGGGTCATTGTATCTGGTAGACTCAATAGAGGCAGCGCTGGATCCTTGACTTTTTAAAGCCAGGAATGGCTGGCCACCTGAAAACTCAGATACACAGAGCTCCATCAAAGTCCACCAGCTCCACTCTGGCTCTTCTCGCCCGGAAGAGGAGTCAGACTTTAGCCCCTGAATTCTGCTACTTTCTGATATCATAGAAACACCTGCTAGAGAGGTGATCTCCCTAACCCATCTGCAGTAATATAGTAACTCCAATTAGCCTCATTGTTAGCTTTGAACTCTATTTGCTTGATCTTCAACCACATCTACCCAGAAAGGGCTTATCTCTTGTGGTGGTTTGAATAAGAATGGCCCCATCGGCGCATATATTTAATGCCTAGTCATCAGGGAGTGAACTACTTGAGAAGGATCAGGAGCTGGGGCCTTGGAAGAACTGTGGATGGGCTTTGAGGTTTCAATAGTTAAGCCAGGCACAGTGGCTTGGCCTTCCTGCTGTCAGAGGATCCGGATGTAGAACTCTCAGCTCCTTCTCCAGCACCACACTTCCCATCAGGCTGAAAATGGACTAAACCTGCAAAACTGTAAGTAAGGCCCAGTTAAATGTTTTCCTTTGTAAAGAGTTGCCATGGTCATGGTGTCTCTTCACAGCACCGGGACACTAACTAAGACATCTCTACACATCTATTTAGTTTTTGGAGATCTAGTGTTGAAAAGAAATCATAACCATATTACTATAACTTGATGCTTTCGAACAATAACTGAACATCTTGGTTCTCTTTTGATTCTTTTCGCTTGCCAGAGTCAAGTTCTATCTCCAATTCCCTCCAAGAATAATTCCAGATTTCTATTCCTTCTCTCATCTCAGTCCCTCCCTGTACTTCCTGGTTCTAGCATTGAACCCATCCAGTGAGATGCTCCTCGATGAGATGTGTCTCTCGGAGCCTGCGCAGTCCTTCCAGGAATCACCCTCATTGAAGCCCAAAGCTCAGAAGAGGTTCCCTCCCGCAAGGAGCCCATAATTAGAAAATCCCCATGTTCAGTTTTATGTTGTCTTAAACTTATTAATAATTGTGACCAAGGGCTTCATATTGACGCTGTGCAATGTCTGTGCAAATCACACAGCCAGAGTAGCCTCTTAGCATAGAAATGTGGTATTCCTACCCCAGAGATTAAGACTTTTCACTGTTCTCAAGGCAAATTGTTTCTTTCTAGCTTTTAGAAACCGTTAGACTATTTTGTGTAGTATATATACTTTATCCATTTTTTGGTGTAGCATGGTCACAGAGTTAAGCATCATCACTACCTGATTCCAAAAAGCATAAGCACAAGCCTGAACCACAGCTGTCACTCCCGCTCTTCCCTCCCACTGAGCCCCTGGCAATTATCAACCTACCTCCTCACTCTTTGGAGTTGCCTATGCTGTAAGACTTTGTATGAATTCTACTTATATGATATATGTGGTCCCTCGTATCTGATTTCCTTCACTTCTTTTGAGGCCAAAGGTGAAATGCATCCTGTTTTTAAGACCAAGGTGAGTTCCCGCTTTAGTTCTTTGGGACCCTTTGTCCCTGGGTTGATTTTACTTCCCATCCCTTCTTTCCTAGAACCCTCCTCACTGTGTCATTGTCTTTACATTGTTTTTACAATCTTTACAGCAAAGCTCTTTCAATTCCAGAATCCTTCCTGTCCCTTGTTCTCTCCTGACCCTAGGTAAGCTTCTCAGTTCTCTGTGCCTTCTCCTCTCTCACTGACTCTGCAGCCTCCACTGGTCTAGCTTCTCCTAAGTGGTTGGTGGATGCTTTAGCTGGCTGATGATGCTTTCTGCCCTTGGCTCTCTGAACCCACCTAGGTGTGACCGGCTGGTTGACACTCCTCTACTCATGTCTACTTTCCCACTGGCCTCTAGTCTTTTCACCTCTCTCAACATCCTTCTCATCATTTTTTTGAAAGTGTCTTTATGATTCCTATGATCCCTTGAGTACTTCATTACTCTTTATAAAACTCTACTTATTTGATTTTTATTTTCAACTGATTTTTAAACTAGGATCTTCATCCAGACTGTACTATAATATTCTGTTAAAGATTATGAAGTATTATTTCTAGATATTAAGATCAGGCTCTGCCCTACTCTAAGTAACTTGATATTCTTCAAAACAATTGCTTTTCTAGGCTCTGCCTGTCTCAAAGAAACTGTTTTATAAGCACCTTTGACTCAATTTTGAGTATAAGTGCAAACGAAGGATGACTGTGCACCTTTGTGGACTCATAAACACTACCACCTGCCCCAGACCACCATCAATAACTTATTCCTACAAGAAGAAAGAGTGCTACCCTTTAAATGTATTATAGTTTATTGGAATCAAATGGACACATGGACGTGTTCAAATCCTATCAGGAAATCAGGCCTGGGAACTTACAAAACACACCAGACTATAGAAAGGGGCTACATCCTCCTCTGGACCTCACGGAGAGAAGGAAGAGACCTAAGGTTGCTGGATACATAATAGACCTGCTGCTTTAAGACAGGTTGTTTTTAGAGTCCCAATGGAACAGCCTAGAAGAAAATATTGACTTGTTAGTTCATAATCACCACAAAACACACACACACACACACATGCACACACAAATAATATTTAAAAGTATCCCAACTCCTTGCAAAAAAAGTAAAGCTAAACATTATTTCATGAAGTTTTTAGTTGCACATTTATCTGGGAATCATCCCATAAACTGTATTTTTCTGAGAGTCTTGATCAAGATTGAAAGCCACTCATCCATAGGGCCAACCCAAAGACATTCAGACCAGACTCCTATACAGGAGCCAGTTAGTCTTCATGGGACCATGGGAAACTGTCAGTGGTCAGTGATTGATATGCATTAAAAGCTGTCAGTGGAGGAAGGACTCTGGAGGGTCCTTTTCTGTCTGGTGATAAGAAATAGAGCTGGCTCCTCTGAGCTGAGCTAGGGAGCAGAACCCACTAGAATGCGGACAAGGCAGAGGAAGCATCCTGAGGAGGTGGCCTGCTCAGCAGGGCAAAGGTGAGATGATACTAGCACCGCCTCCAGCTAGGTCAGTGGTGGCCTCCAGGCTTAACTGAGGAAACCTGTGCCAGAGGGTATTTCTAATGGAAGTAGCCAAGGACAGAGAAGTCTACGCATCAACTGAAAAAAGCTACAGATAGGCATGGATTGGGAACTTGGCAAATAGGCTTGAGAACTGGGTCCTAGAGGGTGACACATATGTAACCCTTTAATAACCGTAAAGCTCCTGCTACTAAAACTGTAAAATACACTAACTTTTGGTTCTTCATTGGTAGATCTGAACAAAGAAATCTTTGTTTAGAACAAAATTTCCCTTTTTCCAATAGATCGCAAGGATTAAATAAAGTGAGTACTGGCTGGACAGTGCAGGGTTTGCCCTCACAGCCCCTGTGAAGAAGCCCGATAAGGAATGGGCTACACAGAGAAGGATAGATTCTGATAGGTTTTCCACAAGTATCCCAAGAAATACACTGAAGGAAGCATTGTTGGTAGAGACCCAAATCCCACAGTCACATTCAAACATAGCTTCTGGCTTAACTCTCATAGGTCCTCAGGGGGTTCCCTAAATCTTGTTATACCAGATGTTGTGTGCTCGATCTTTGGGATACAGCTCCCATTAACAGAGGAGTTCGATGCTCCCCTTACCACTTGAACCTAGCGCAACCTTGCTGGTTTACATACAATCCAGAGCATGCAGCAGAAGGCATGCTGGGGACTCAAATGTGGCTCCAGAAAGGTTGAGCTACTTCCACTGTTTCTCATAAAATGATTATTCTTGGGGAGCCACTTCTATCAGAAGCATGGTGCTAGAGGGCATTTGAAAGTGTACCCCTCAGCCACATGAGCCCAGGTTGATAATCTGCATTGTATCCCCACTACAGGAACTATTTGGGATGTCCAAAGTTGCACAACTATGGCCCCGCCCAAGTCGGACTTTAGCCATATGAGCGAATACAAGATGGCCCACCTCAGATTCTGACCCATAAAACAGCGAGCAGAAATAAGTGGTTATCTAAACTGATACATTTTATGATAATGTGTTTCAGGACCATTGAGGCAATCCAAGGTTATTGTGATCAATGAGGAAACACCAATGGGAACAACCATTTTAACTGCAGGCAAACGGCTCTACCAGGCTGCGAATGCTGAGGACAAAGCTGTTTCTGTGCCATCCCTTCCTATACCCAGTGTACAACTCATAGAAGGTACCAAGTAAGTCTGTAAGTGAGCAGTGCCTGTACAAAATTTGAAAACCATGCATACCCTTTGTCATGGTCACAAAAAATTGCCAGTAGTTATAAAAATCTTATAAATGCAAGTCTTCCAATGCTCCTTGATTTGTTTCAGGTGAAGTTTCCTGGTTAAAGTAAGATCAAGTGCATTCATTATTGCTTTTTTTTTCCTAACTACAGAGACATCCACAAAAGAAAATGTGTGAGCTTGTCCTAGTCTATTTGGCAACGCTATGGCAGAGCTCCTGAGGCTGGCTATTCCATAAAGAGTGTTGTTTGACTCATGGTACTTGTGTCCTCTTGAGAGCCCTCTGGTTGCATTGAAAGCTATTGGAGAAAGGGGAGAGGTACTCGTGTGTACAAAGGGTGGACTAGCTTCCTAAAAAAGCATTCCTTCAAGAGCTACCTCATGTGATGAGGCCAGCATGAACTATGGCCATGCTGGGGTCTCAGCACCTTTCTCTTGCACTGGACTTCATAATTTTAAGGGTTAGCCCCCCAACACTACCACACAGGGAGGAAGGGGTGAGATCTTAACACACAGAACTTTATATTCATGCAAGATAAAGAGTAAGAACAGTACTAGCTTGCCAATTCCACCACTCTGAGTTATACTTACCTTCTGTTTTAAGCTAATTGCTAATTGCCTACTTTTCTATTTTAATTTTTTTCAATTTTTAATTTTTTTTAAAAAAATGCTAATTGCTTATTTTTTTCAACAGATTCCCCTTTGTCCAGGTTTAAGGGCCACAGTACTTCTATATTACTGTTACAAGCTATGTTGGGGAACTCATACGCATGCATGCACACACACACACACACACACACACACACACACATTTCAATCCATCTTTACAAGGAGATTCCAATGAATTTACAAATGAAGCAAAGTTTCAGATAGCACATTTAGAAGCTCTTAGAGCACTTACAAGAATAAAGAAAAATATTTCCAGAAGCACAAGATGAACTCTTGGTCCCTGTTGTGAAAGAGCGTGGTCCTGGGGCTGCTGGGAGTTATGAGTGATAAGAAAACACCTCAGAATGTGACTCCAGTCTTACTTTCCAGCAAGCTCATCCCAGGAACTAAACTCTAGGATAATCTACATTGTGAAGAGCAATGTCTCCATCCACAACACTGAACATGATGCAGAAATACACTAAGGTCATTAGGATGACAGGAAAACAGCCAGTGATCACCCAGGGATGGCATTTAGGGAACGAAGTCTGATAGGGAGGCCGTCTTTCCTGATGTGGTATTATTTTCCTGTTTGTGCCAATGCATTTACTTCCCAGTGAGGTGCTTATAGTTCCTACAGTGATTCTTGCAAGGGCTTGGTGACATAGCATGGCACTCTCTACTCTAATGTGAACTCATCTAAACTCCTGTCCCTGCTCTCAAGAGTATTCCAGAGCCTCCTGCTTCTATAGTCTCTTTGCCTCCACTTTGGTTGGAGGAGGGGAATGATGAAGTATGGCCACCATTATCAACTTGACTCATACAGAATCTAAGAAACGGAAGACAGAGGTGGAAGCTGCTCCTTCCCCGTTGCCTTTACCTCCTCAGAAGGTCCATCTATGTGATGGCAAACGGTAGAAAGTGAGGCCGCTTTTCACCCCACGAACTAGTTCTGGGGAACTTTTCTCCCTTGGCTGAGGGATCAGGACCACAGTCCCTTTTCCACATCCTCCAGGAAGAAATAAATTTCCACCTTGAAATTCAATCCTAATACTTTAGAAAGATTCATTCATGTTATGTGTGTTGCAGTAGAGAAACAATGAGGGACTGCCACCACTAGGAACTGTCCGGCAGCCTCTTGGAGTCAGTATAGCCTTTCCCCACTATTGTCCCTCATTCAAAAACAACAAAAACCTATTCTGTGCAGCATTGTCTTGCATGTATCTGTTTCTTTATGGGCCTCCTTGGCTTCCACTTCCAAACAGTGGCCTTCTTAAAGGCATCTGTGAGTCTTGCCATCCTTAAAAAAAAATTACATCCATATTTCAGGGAGCAAATCCAATTCGAGAATGGGATTTCACTTTCCCTAACATCTTTACTGCCAGAACAGCTTTTACGATGTTAAGTTCTAGAAAGAATGAGTTGCACAAGGACTCCTAAACTTGTTGAAATGTGAATTGAGAGGAAGTGTCTTTAGGAAAATGAAAAGTAGGTGGTGTGGCCCAGACAGAAACCGAAAGGATAGCTCTGTTTAATGTTTCTAAAGGACAAGTGTCTGAATGAAAAGTTTGACTCCTTGGGCCTGTGTCCAACCATTAAAAACTGGTTATAGAAATGACAACGTATGCCAATACCCAAGATGGATTTTTTCAAAGATATATAATTCATGTGTTGAAAAATCTATAAATTCTGAGGGTCTTTCAAGAAGTCTTTTTAAAAGCTTACTGATTTTTTTTAAAAAACTGAAGACTTCACTGACATATGTACATACATATATATGCTCATATATGTGACATGAGTATGACATATATAGTATATGCACACCAAAAATTAGTGTAAAGCTTGGTGAGGTTTTCATGCAAGATCAACACTGAAGGAAGCAGAATCCAAGTCACCCAGTTCGTCAGATCAGACTTAACCTTCGAAAGCAGCCATCTGACCATCTAAGTTTATAAATGATTTTCATCTCTCTTGCTTGGCTCTGTTGTTCTTGCAAGAGGCAGAGTCTTTCTGTGTTGCTCAGGCTGGTCTTAAAACCCTGCCAGGCATAGTCTACTCTCCTTTTGCGCAAAGAGGAGTACAGGCACACCCATCATGCCGCCTGTTCTAGAGCCTTTTAGAAAGAGACACAGACATTGCATGGTTTTATTTGTCCATTTACTATGTCTGGGAAATTAAAACATGTCACCAGATCTAACTGAAGTTTATACATTTTCATTGCCACATAGCATTCAATTATGCCAACGAACCAAACCTCGCTGCTCTCTCTACTATTAACATGAACTGTTTGACGGTGTATCATCCGACTTAACGAGGAATTGAAGTATAGACCAGAACCCATTCTGTTAGGAATCTTGAGCTTGTGCTATGCTTTAGGTTGGAATATGGGTTCACTGTAATCCTGACCTCTCATGGTGGAGAATCTGGTTGATTGGCAGCTACTTTTTCTGAAAAAAGAAAAAAGTGTTGGTCCTAAAATGCAGCGGTGGCTTTTCTTCTACCATGTTAAGACCTTCGTCAAGTCACTAAATCTTCTGGCCAGTAACCACTGGGCCTAGCACTAAAACTGTCAGTGGTCCTCATAGAGGGCCAGTTTATAAGCAGGGAACATTCGTCTCATGAATTTGACTAATGATCAACAAGTAACAATTTCTGGTTAATTACTAACAGAGATTGACTTTTTGTTCATAGAATAGTGAGATACTGGCCTTCTGAACTTCTAGAATATTCTAGGAGCTCTATCTCCTTCCCTTTTATGTTTCTTCCTAACCATAAATTCAAAGTTGATTACAATGAGGAAAGACTATGCAGTAAGTCTGGACTATGCAGTAAGATCCTGTCTCTTAAAAAGTTAAATTGACCTGTTATGTTGGAAATCAGTATGATGGTTATCTTTAAAAGTCTAGGAGAACTGGAATGTTTTAAATTTGGTTGCCCTTCTCTTAGTGTTTACAAAGAAATTCACTAAACACAGTGTATGTATTAAATACGGTATAGTCATCATTTATTTTAGATATAGCATATATTTTATAATATGCTATATGTAATATATTTTGGTAAAATATAATTGCATACAATACATTAATAAAATTAAATGTTCCTCAGTGATGGATCCCTCAGAGTTCATGGACCTCAACTAATGAATTATATCTCAAACATTTTTTTGGAAAAATAACCATCTTGATTTACTTCTGGGTTGCTAATTAGTCAATCAGGTCAAAACACTTCTTGCACAAATGGGATTTTAATGGGTATATGTGTGACAAGATGTATCTTTTGCCTGGCTGACCTCTTTCTGTTTTTTGTTATCATGGCAGACTCTACATTATAAAGTGGTTGCTACCATTCAGGATTGAGTCACTCTCTGGAAATAACATCTGGAAGTGGTGAGAGGGTAGAATATTATTTAGTCTTCCGTCCTGTTTTCTGGCATACAGTTCTAAGCACATTCTGGAATCTAGTGACTTCTTTTGTATGCTCATGAGATAAGCAGGAGTTGGGGAATCTCTATGTAGCTTCAGGATGAGGGCTTGTCACAGAAATACCAGGACATGATTAGAAGCTTAGGAGCACCCAACCTCTAGGGTGTGGGGAAGGGCTGACAGTGGAGCTCACCAATAATGACAAATCGCCTAGTCAATCATGCCTAAGGGATGAGGCCTACATAAAACTCCAGGGACTGTGCTTGGGAAACTTCTGGACAGCTGAACAAGTTAGGGTGCCAGAGGGGTAGTGGCTAGAGAAGACACGAGAATGCTGAGCTCCTTCCAAAATACTTCGCACCAACCATGCCTTCTCTCGAGCAGATCATCTATGTCTTTTGTTATATTCTTTAGCAATAAATGGATAAATGCTAGCTGTTTCTGTGGGTTCTCTAGCAAATTAACCGAATGTAAGGAAGGGGCAGTGATGATTAGGCTTGTAACGTTTATCTGCAGTAAAGGATATTATTTCTGTCCAGTTGTAATTTGTGTCCAGATCCAGAGGCAGCCTTGTGGGACTGAGTTCTCAGTCCAAGAAACTGGACAGTCTTTTGGGTAGAAAGTACAATAATTGAACTGAGTTTCATGACCCCCATTGGGCTCCCAGAGCAGAGGTAATCAGTTTCTGCTGGGAAGAAACTACCACATACTGTGGCAACCAGAAGTAAATATTCTATACTGAAGGGACTGTGTGAGAATGGCAGCTAGGAAACTCACTTGGGTTTTTCATGTATCCATAGAGGAGTAAGACAGGCCTTGCCTGATGCTAATAATCAGTTGAGGCTATTACATGCTCAAAAGGGAAGCATAGTACTTTACAGTTGACACCACAATCTCAACGCTTGTACCTCAGCTCACTATTCCCATTGTGCTTCTTCTTATGGTGACACTAATAAGCCACAATCAACATGCGTGCATTTAGCATTGTAAACTATTGTTTTACCATGGGTTCCTCCACCTTGGTGTGGTTAGAACCATACCCATAGGCTGTCATGTGTATAGGTCTGCGTACGTTCCCAGTGTTTAGGTGGTGTCAACTAATTGTTCCCCAGACTTAGATTTGATGATCTTATTTTGCCTTTGGTTCTGTGGTTTGGGAGTCTACCAATACTGGAACCTAAAAGTTATCTCTGAGGATCTCTGTGTGATTGCAATCAGATGTTAGCTGGACTGTAATCATCTGAAGGTTTGCTTGGGCTGAGTATCTGGGGTGCTTCACACTGATGGCTAACAGTAGGTGGTCAAGGCTATGGGATGAGCTTAGCTGGGGCTCACTTCTGGAGTCCCTGCCTGGGACTGTGCGGCACATTGAGCAGAGGTAGTTGGATTTCTTACGTGGTACCTACCCACCACCTTACCCAAAGTCGACAATTCAATGAGAGCTCAAGGAGAGGAACTGACTTTGACATAGAAGGAACATGGTATTGCTCTGGTGACATTCTTTTGGTTACAAGCAAAACTGGAGGAGAAAGGATTGGACCCCACCTCTTGATGGGAAAGCTCTCAAAGAACATCTGGTCCTTTTAAAAATTGCCACTCCGTGAGACAATTACAATAATCCAAATACATTTAATCGATGGTCTTCCTTATATTTTCTGGGTCTGTACCTAGAATCTTATGTGTGTTGGTGGACACACAAATGAGCTAATCAAATTATACCACTTTGTTTGTTATCAAAAAAGTCACAGATGCTCCGATTTAATAGTCAAAGTTCTTATGGACCTTGTTCCTCTACATATGTACCAGAGGCCTTGTTATCCCCCTGCTATACTGAAAGTCATGGAATCCTAGAATATTCATAAGCCCCCATCTCTGAACTTTCAGGACAAATTTTGAGCTTATTTTTTCTGTGCCATGTCCAATATTTACAAACGTACCTCTGAGAGTTTGGACTTTCAAAGAGTTCCAGTCATTTCAGAGACATCTGTAACAAATGTTTTGGGTGCTTGAAGAGTACCTCTGGCATCCTACCACTGTCCTAGGATATTCTGACCCAGAGGTTTGGACTGAGCATTACTTCAGGAACAAAAGAATGGGACCATATGTGAAGGTTCTGTGCCTTCAGGTTCAGTTATCTGAAAATTTAAATTGTTCAGAAAAAAATGTGTGTGTGTGTGTGTGTGTGTGTGTGTGTGTGTGTGTGCTGAGCACACTCAGACTTTTAAAAATCACTATTCCTTAAATAATGGACTGGAGCAACTACTTACACAGCATCTATGTTTTATTAGGTATTGTAAAAAAATCTAGAGATTATTTAACATACATCGGAGGCTATATGAAAACTCTCTGCAAATACACCATTTTATGTAAAGAACTTGATTATCTAGAGATTTGAGTATCCGTAGGGGTCTAGGAACCAATCCTGGTGCATGCTGATGTAAAACAACTTACTGCTCTTCTGATTAATGAAAAGAGAAAGAACAATCTTTAGAACTGAAACAGAGCTGGGCTCCTGGGTAAGGGAAGGAAATCTTACTCTGGAGACAATCATCTTTATCTGTTGTCTGGATGAAAGAACTAAGTAAGAATTAATAAGGATTAGAACAGCAAGCTAAAGCAGCTAGATGGAGTTGAGGGCTTCAAGGGACCAGACTGAAACTCAATAAGATCCTGTGTACATTAGAAAGACAGCTTGTTAGAAATGTGATAAAAGCTCAGGCAACAAACGTCAGATGGCTCTTGTCTATGTAAACTCACCTGGCTCTAGAGACAGGCTGACTTGACACAGCCGTGGGTACCCTGTGCCAGCTGGGAGTCGGTAATATCGATTTTAAGAGGTGAAGCTCACTGGACTAAAAGATTCCAGAGGAGGATTTCTCTAATCTGACTGTCAGACTTGATCCACTCCCCTTGCAGTACATACCCAGGGCTGTTTGATTTTTCTCTTTCTTAGCCATTATCACTGCTGTGGTCTTGTAAATTCTGGTGCAACAATGTAATTTGTTGTCTCTAACTCCTGATGGCCAGTTCCATGATAGTAAGGGATGGCACTGTTTCCAGCATATGCATGTGTGTATTGTCCAATACACAAATTTGACCTGTGGCCTGAGGATGGCATTATTTGTTTGAAAAGTCTCAAACCAAAAATGGTGTTCATAAAGTGGAAATTCCCTAAAACTGCAATTTTGGTCTTCATATAGAAAATTTTATTGGGACACCTGCTTTCAGACCAGAGCAACAACATTAAGTATGCAGTTGAGAAGAGGGTCATGTGTGTTACAAAGCTTAAAATATTTATATTATTATATTTATCATATTATTATTAATTACAGAAACAGTGTGCTGGCCACAGATATAGGCGACATGGCCTCTATCAACTTTAGACTCTAAGAGAGCATTTTCCTAAACTTTTGGCTGAAACCCAGTGGTTGAAATGGTTTGTTTCTCTACACATGGAAACATGAAAATCACTATCCTCTGTTTTCTATAAGGATAAATGCTATAAAAATAGAAACTTTTCAGGTCCCCATAATGAGGCAGCTACTGAATGGATGTGTTAGTATCAAGGTGGTAAGAATGTAGGCTAAGCTTGGCAAGACTGTGAGCTTAGGATTTATACAGCACTGCCTTTAAATCTAGGGTCTGTTATCACAGAGGTTGCTTTGTGCATTGGACCTGGTTAATGTAGAGACCCAAACTCATCAAACTTCCAAGAGGAAGTGTGCTGGTGGAGTGCCCATTTCCCGCGAACCAGACATCTATATACCACCTCTTTCTCCCCAGGCTCCGGGGCCATGGTGGTAGTAAGGTTTAATGTATGGTAAGATCTAGGGATCAAAGAGGACAGGACCTGAACAGTGTCTTCTTGTTACCACATGACCACTGTAGTCGGGAATTCACAGCAGCTGAGATTGCCACATAAGACCTGCACGAGAACAAGCCAGTCAACATTCCAACATGTGGGGCTGAGGGGGCCGCAAGGCTCCCACCATATCAAGGAGCTAAGGACAGTTGGTGGGGACTGTCTGGGAGAGTCACTTTCCCTTAAGAGTGTTCCCTGGCAAGTTGCCATTCCAGTGTAAGGCCCAGCAACCGTGAGTATGCAGGCAGCATAAATTTGGTCTTGGTATGTTCATTTTTTTCAAACAAAGAGAGTACACACAGTGGGACAGGAGGGAGGGTGGATCTGGGAGGAGCGAGAGGAGAAGTTGGAGTAGATATGATAAAAATGTTATCTATGAATGCATGAAATTCTCAAAGAACTCATGAACATATTGCACCTTAAAACAGGAACAACAAAACCCAGGTTTTGACATCCAGATGTGTCAATGTAGTCAAAATAGATCTCTGAGCCTCAACTAATCTTTTAGTAAAATGGTATATAAGTTATCTGCTATGGGTGTTGGTAGAACTATTCTCCAATTCCAATCACTTTCTCTAGGGTCCTTTCCTACCTTCTTGTCTCTGTCTGTAATTAACTGGACAAAGCATAGACAACTGGTGTAAAGCTTATCCCAGGGCAACTGGGTCTCACCCTGGAAATTTTGTTTTGTTTTGTTTTGCTTTTTGTTTTTGTTTTTTTGAGACAGGGTTTCTCTGTGTAGGTTTGGAGCCTGTCCTGGAACTCACTCCTGGAACTGACCTAGAACTCACAGAGATCCACCTGCCTCTGCCTCCCAAGAGCTGGGATTAAAGGAGATATCTGAGCATGAAATAGAAGCTCTAGTTGGTCCAGTTGAGATATGTACACTGAATGTACACTCTTCTTTCTATTACAACAAAGAGAAAAACCAAACAGACAAACTTGTTTTCAGATAGAGCAGAATGAAGACACCAGGAGACATTAATATAAGAATAATAAATAGCCTCTGTTGAGATGGGTTCCCTGATGAGTCTGGTCTGCACAGCAGCCACTGTTTTCAGTTCAGTCTAAGGTCATAAGTGTTGCCCATTATCCAAATTCACTTTGGAAGTGGCTCCCAGCTGTTGACACTTTTCAGTCCCCCAGGGATCCTCATCCCTTCAGGATCAGCAATAGAAACAAGGTGTGAAAGTTCCATCTATTTGTTCTATGCATTTGCTCCACGCCACAGCCGCTTTACTTGGAATCTTCTAGCTTCAGAGAAACAGACTAGGGAAAAGAAAAGCATCACACAGCGATGATTGGTCCCCATTGCATAAAATCCAAGTTTAGGGATGTCAGCATCTGGTGGGTGACAGGTGTTTTGTTGCCAGAACCATCCTGGGCATCTGCCTCAGACTGACAGCAATCCCTTGAGCATGCATCCGGTATCTGGGCTCATCTCCCAACAGTGAAGACACAGCATGTAGGTAGGGCCGCGTAAGAAGAGTGCAGGGATTGGGCCTGAGATGACCCTCTCTACGAATCTGTCAAATTTGTCAGGGAAACAACCTGGCAGCCTGGGGAAACCACTGATGTTGCACTGTTTCCCAGTTGTATTCTAAAGGTATAACCTGGCTATCTCTCAGCCATGCTTCAAAGAGATCTTCACACACAAGAGCTAACTCTAAAGACCTTCTCTCTCTCCTCATAAACATGCTCAACTGAAACAATATACAAAGATCCTGTGGTGTAATTATTTAACCATGTGATGGCTATTATGTTAAAAAAATATTTATTGATGTTACACTGTGGAAGCCAAAACCAACACTGAAATGTTTATAGATACATATCACAGTGTGTGGCCTTATTATGACACGATGCCTGGCATTTACTTCAGCATAATCTCACCATAAAGTTAATAATATGCTGAGATTTAAATAAGATAAGTGAGCACCATGGAATAAGTAGATTCAAGAAGTATATGAAAACCTCACCCCTGCAAAGGCGCTGATGTCACCATGGCAGGAGACTTAAATAACCAAGTCCTAGTAACACAGATGCTAAGGGGACATGTATTCTGATAGAAATAGATAAGTCAGGCTTGGCAGTGTTCTGGTAAATTATTGAGTCTGGGTGATGGCTAGATGGGAGCTTATGGCACTTCTCTTTTTGCTAAAATTTTCATAAGAAAAAAATAAGATTATTTTTAGTAGTTGGATTTAAATGTATGAATTTATTTAGATAAAGGTTCTATAAAGCTAGGAAATCATGCTCATTCAACAAAAACATTAGAATGTTTTATTCTTTTGAAATAAAAGAGATGCCCCTTTTGTATGGTGGACTGTACCAAAGACAGAGAAATGAACCAAATGCCATATTTTAAAGATTGTGTGTGTGTGTGTAGGTGTGGTGTGTGTGTGTGTGTGTGTGTGTGTGTGTGGTGTGGTATGGGTGTGTGTGTGTGTGTGTGTAGTGTATGTTTGTGTGTATGTAGCATATATGTGTGGGGTGTGTGTGGGGTGTGTGCGTGTAGTGTATGTGTGTATGGTATATGTGTGTGTGGTATGTATGTGTATGTATGCATGGTATGTAGTATGTGTGTGTTATGTGTATGTGTGTAGTATGTGTGTGAGGTAGGGGTGCCACATGTATGCAGGTGCACTCAAAAGGCAGAAGAGGGTGCCTGGTCCTGTAACTAGAGCTGAAGCTACAGGTGACTGTAAAGTTCTGAGCCACCCTATGTGGGTGCTAGGAACCAAGTGACCCAGGGTCTTCTGGAAGAGCAGCAAGCACTCTTTAACCAGTGAACCATCTCCACCAGTCCTCCAAGTAATGTTTTAAGACTCCTTGTCCCTGAAAAGTAGATACAGATTTGTTGTTCTGTACTGGAAACTGAAGATATTCTCTCTAAATAAAGTATGACTTCATTAAATATTTGGAAAACTACAAATAGTTCATAATAATTGAGATAATTATTATTTCCTTAGCCCTAGTTGGACAGACATGGAGAGCAAAGTCTGAGCATAGCCCTGGCACTGGAGAGTTGGAAAATCACCTTGTTCCTCAGGTAAAACAGCCCAAGGTGAAAGGTTCCTCTCCTCTAGTATCTTCCCAAAGAGCCATGGGAAACTGGGAGAGTGAGTAGAGAGTTTTGATGAAGAACACATGCTTGCTTCGGCAGCACATATACTAACATTGGAACAAAACCAGAATGCAGAGGAAGAGAGTGGCCTTGTCCAAAGGTCAAAGGAGCAAACTGGGAAGAAGCAAAGGCTGGGTTGCACAGAACCCATCTACTAAGGCTCTTACTGGAGTGTGTTTTGCCCAGGATAGTATGCGCCTGGGTCAAAGAACCACACCTCTGCCCGCTTGGGAATCATAGGAAGAAATAATTAGCTGCACCCTGTTCTGTTGGTGCAACTTTGCAGCAGATGAACGGCCTGCTGGAGGTGTTTGAGGAAGGGGATAGCCAAACATCTTTATCAACACCAGTTTATCCTTTAGCCTTCGTTAACTTTAGTCAGGAAGGCACAACAATTGTTTTTGTTGTCATCACTTTACCCTTTAGCTTTGTGACCAGTTTAAGGCCACAAGCTGTTCCTCTGGTTCATTTTTATTGGAGCAGGGACAAGCAGTTTGAGGAGAGCTTGCCAACTGTGTTTAAAAGCTTCAAGCTGTCTGTTTGAGAATCTACCCCCACTCCCCACTCCCCATTCCCCAATTCCTTGCTTACCTCAGCATTTTCACTTTCCAAATCCTCACTTTCCAAACAGCATGCCAATGACAACGTGCTCTTTGGTATTTTCTACCTCCATGTCCTTCTGTGGTCATTAAGTTAGCCTCTGAATATCCTGCCACCTAACTGGGCTCCTTCCACATGTCCAATCATCCCTTTGTGGGTCCTTTGTTAACTGGATCCTGTTGCTGGGTAGGCTGGGCTTTATCTAGCTTGGGTCAACAAATAAGGACATCTGCAGGTCTGGTCTGCCCTGACCTCAGCTGGGGACAAAGCGAGGCAGCACAGATTGGAAACCAGAAAGAAGATGGTAGAAAACAAAGGCCATGGAAACCCCTAGCCTTTCCTACTTAGGAGAGGCAACTGGAGGAACTTCACCGAAAGAGTTCAGACTCCAGAGAAAGAGGCAACGTGGGGATCTGGCGAGCACAGGCAAGGCAGTAGAAGTGGGAAAATCAGGACTCTGACTCCTGGGTCCCTTTATTCCACCCACTCATGACTGAGGCCTGGAGCTCCAAACTCCTTTCAGGCTCGAGAAATGAGAACCCGAGCTTGAAGCAATGGCGATTGCTGGGCCATCACAATAGCTGTGGGTTACTGAAAATGCACCCTAATGAGGCAAGGCACAAGCTGATACACTGTGGCTTCTCTGTAGATTCATCCATCATTAAAAAAAAAAAAGGAGGTGCCCACTCCACTCTGCAGGATGGAATTTATCCTGAATGAAGCAAGCAAAACCATCTTAGCCTCTTGGCACATGAACGTTCCAACGCACCACTGATGAGGTAAACACTTATGTAGAGGTACTCGGAGATGCTTGTCGTAGTCTATGCCTAGAGGCACCAACAATAGACTACCAAGGAACTGTGAGCCCCAGCACTAGAGTCTTGCCAGGTTCAAATTCCACTTCTCATGTTCTCTATGCATGTGACCCTGGGCCATTATGAAACCTCTCTGTTTCTCTGCAAAACAGTCATCACATTAAAGCAAATATGAGATCTAGCCTCAGCTGAGATCAGAAAACTGATCTCTACTGGCTAGTTCCCCTATGGCTCACTTCCTTCTGGTTTCTATGTGACTTTGTCCAGCGGGGAAACATCAAGAAGACTAGAAGACCATTTCTCCACAACTGCAAAGTTCTCTGCATGGTGGCTGCCTCATTGAGCATCCACTAACTTTGAAAGTCACCCATTCTCCTGGCTGGCAATTAGTGAAAGGGAAAAGCTCTTGGAATTTTGAGGCATAGCCATATCACTGGTGTATTGCTAAACACCCATCAACTACTATCTTAGACTGTGTCATGCATTTTCCATCAGGGTTCTGACCAGAGCACTGGAACGTGAGGCAACGCCTTGGCAAAAACTCAGGACCCAGAATCTGATATTCCTGTGTGAGGTACAGTTCTGGAGTTGTTCTATATTATATAAAGTGTGTCCATAACCTTCATTTTAGGAGATGATAGTCTAACTTCTCTCAAGCCCTCTAGGAACACATCAAAAGAGGATAAATACTGGGGATGTAGCTCAGTGATAGAGCCCTTGCTGAAAGTGCATGAGACCTTGAATAGAATTGTCAGTACAGAGAGTGGAGTGGAGGAGGAAATACAGAGAATAAGAAAATTAGCACCATAAAAAACTTAACACAAAGTGGTCATTCAAATAGAAATAATAATTTTGTTCAGCAATGACCTTTGCCTTATGTGACAAGCCCCTGATGCCCTCATAAGAAATAATAATTCTATTTGTCCTTTGACAGTGATGAGCAAAGGGAGATTTCCCAGCAGGGTCATACCAGCCAAATTTGAGGCTGTTGTTTGCCTTCTTAAGACAGAAACTATCCCCTCCTGCCTCCCAGGATCTAATCCGTTAAACCTTCTGCTGGCACTAGAACAATGTTAAGCTTTGGGTTCAGGCCCTTTGATTTTCATAATCCATGGGAATTTGAAGATGCTGAATTGGTGGAGTGCCCAAAAGTTTCTAACATGTAATTGGAGCCCAAGAGGGAAATAATTAAGAGAGAGCTATGTAACTCCATCAACTCTTCCGGAAGCCTCTGAATTATGTAATTCCCTTGCTGTAGCTTCCCTCCTCTGCATGCCCCATTTTGCCACAGAACAAGAACAAAAACAATTTAAAAAAAAAATAGCAGCAGAAGCAATGAAAGCAAGTGGGAAGAAGGATGGCAACTAACTGGGGTTGCATTTGTGGTGAGGGGTCTGATGGGGAAAGAATGCGAGGTGATGAAACAGAAAGGGGGTGGGACCAAGCTTTCGGCCTGACCCAGTGCCTCCTGGCCACCCCTGCCCTGGGCCACCTTGCCCAGGATATGCCATCAGGGTCATCTGATTGATTCCTTCCAAGATGTGTGGGACTGGATGGCTAGGTGGTCCTTGTTTATGGTAGCATGGTTTCTAGGTGTCAGTGAAAGGGTAATGCATACTTCCTTGCATTTCTACTTTATAGCTATTAGTATAAAAAGGCATCCAGTAAGAGAATGGACAAGAAGCACTTCCTTATGTTTCTTAGGTAGCTATAAGTATAAATGGGTATCTATTAAGAGAACGGACTCCTGTGGGTTGTTGGAGAAATAACTATTTTAGGAAAAACCTCAGAAAATCAATTCCTATTTCTCTAGTTGTCAGAAGCAGTGAGCCAAGTTTGTGACATGCTAATGACAAAGAGACTCTGAAGAACTGGTAAAGGGGACAGTGAAATAATGGCTGGTCTCAGACAAGGACAGGGGCTAGCAATAGAGTTCAGGGGTAGAACAGTGTACACACACAGACACACACACACACACACACACACACACACACACACACGACTCTTCTTACACCGTGCTCATGCTTATACCCACTTCACCTTCATCTTTTTTCTTTCTTTTCATCCTTACTGGCATGTTTTATTACAATAGACTTGGTAGAAGCCTATATTGACACCAAACAGAAGAGAAATTGAGAAACACCCCCAATTTCTAAGGCCAAAAATCTCTAAGGCAGTAACTAGTCCATTGTATGCTTAATAAATGCTTGTTCAACTTAAGTTGCAACTTTTGTGGAACAGACCATAACAGCACAAACAAGGCTTGTCATGAGTTAACCAAGCCAAGAGGGGGCCAGACACAATGAAAGCACAGGTGGAGCAGGTACACTGAGACGACCCAAGAGAGACCTGCAGCTAGGTTCATTATGGCTTATAAACAATAGTCAAAAAAGATACAGAACCAACGTAAGAGTCAACCAATGAGTTAATAAAGAAAATGTATATATATATATATATATATATATATATATATATATATATATTCTCCTGCCCCTCCAGCACAGGGGGGTTGATAGTGCCAGTGGTGCTGTGGGCACAGTAAAGGGGGTACCACACTTTTATAGGAGAGCTGGCCCCAGCCCTTGGGGGAGAGTCAGCCCAGGCTCTCACAGGAGAGTTGGTCCCACCCCTCTCGGGGGAACTGCCCTCTTCCCACCACCCCAGCAGTGCTGTGTCTTGAGAACTTGAGTAGTAGCCCCACTCCTCACACCCCTCACCAGTCCACAGCTCTGTGGTGCAGGTGGTGACAAGGGGCAGAAGAACTAACCCTGCTGGGCTCTGACCACTGCACGGAGCTCCTTACCTGATGGCTTCTGGGGCAAATGCAGGCAGAGAAAGACTCATCCTCCCTTGAGGGGCTGGCCATTAGTATATGGCCCCAGTGAGTATATGGACAACATAAAATGAACTTGGTTTTTTGGCAGGGAGAGGTCACAGAGGAAGAAGGTGGACATAGGAAGTTTGGGAGATGAGTACGATTGGGACCCATGATATAAGATTCTCAAATAATAAAAAAAGATAAAAAAAGGACACAGACACATATGATATATATATATATATGTATATATGTGTGTATATATATATATATATATATGATATTACTCAACCATAAAGAAGAATGAAATCTTACCATTTAAACCAAGACAAATCAAAGTAGGGGGTACCATGTTAAGTGAAATAACCCTAAAGCCAAACACAGAAGACATGTGCTATGTGTTATATCTCATATAAAGAAGTCAAAAAATAAATTTTGGCCCAAATGCAGAATAGTGCTTAACAGAGATTGGGAAGGAGGTGGAGCCTGGAGGAAGAGGGGTTGAATTGGATCACTTGACCCTATATGAATGTATCAAAATTCATATAATGAATCCCATTACATGCTCAGTAAATATGTTAATCAAAACATTTCTAAAATCACATGTGGCCCAATCTTCAGAACTGCTCAGACTGTCCTGTTTCCAGACTCTGGAAATCTTAGTGGAACATCAGGAAAATGTCACATTCTCCAGAGAAATCCTCTGGGAAGCAATTCCCATAGAGTCTCATTACCACACAGTCATTCACCCTTTTCTGCTTTCTCATTCTTTGACCTACTTAATTCTCTAATGATTGCTGGATCTAGGTAAGATTTTCCTGGTAACCATTGTCTTTCCATGTGAGGAAGCTAAGGCTTTGCCATCATGACTTGAAGAAAACCTTCTTTAGAAACTTGGGTAAGGTATTCCAAGATATGCATCTCATAGAGTACAGGCTTATTTCACAGAAGAAATTCTTTCCTAATTGAAGGGAAGGGAGAGAGGGAGAGAGAGAGGGAGAGAAAGAGGGAGAGAGAGAGAGAGAGAGAGAGAGAGAGAGAGAGAAAGAAGAGCACAATGAGCACAATGGGGAAGCCCCAGTGTCTTCAGTTAAGGTTAAGAGTTGCAAGTTGCAAGTAGAATCTACCAGAGAGCCCTGGAAAAATAACTTCATCCCTGTGTATGGTATATTCTGAGCAATTTAGCAAATTATTCTTAGATTTAAAAACAGAGCCAAGACCCTGCCGTATGTGTGGGGTCTTAAGAATACCCCTCTGAGGCAGCGTCCATGTGCTCTCCCAGAAATGCTGCAAGTGCAACTTTCCCCCAGGAAGTTGGCAGCAGATGTCTGCGTTCATGGTCTTGTCGGTGGGAGACCGCAACTTGTGCCACCCGCTGATGGTGCCACTGTGTAGACAGACTTCATGGACAGGCTTGACTGAACGTTTTGATCGGGGAGTTTCCTGGAAGGTTCCCAGCAGCACAGGTGGATACATCCTCACTTTCAAAACATTTAATCTATGCACAAAGCAGAAATCAGTGATCTCAGAAGAAAGAATTACAAAGAATTCTTGCCAAGCACACATAGATTCTTGAAATAATGTGGCAGAGCTGCAGGAGCCAGCGTGCAAGTGTGCTACAAAGACTTGCTTGGGCAGCATCAGCTGTTAGGCTTGTGTTTGGATCTATGGCACCTGGCTTCCATTTTTGCTGGGCCTGGCCTGGTAAATAACTTCCACTGCTAATACTACAACTCCCATTTTTCTCTGTCTGTGCCTGCTTTCCCATTGCCCTAATGCCCAGCCAAAACCAGCAATGGCATACCAAGGAAAATTTTCCACCCTATTCTAACCCAGATTTATCCCACTGTTCTCTTTACCAGTGAACAAGAAAGCTCTCAGAGAATTCTTCTGATGGCAAGGGGTGGTGGTCTTCACAATGAAAACACCATAAAAAGAAGAGAACACAGCTCTGAAAACTTTTATTTCTTGAAAACTTATTTATTTATTTCTTGATTTAATCTGTATGCGACCTACTATGGTGGACAAACCATCTCAAAATGTAATGGGCTAAAAAAATGGCAGCTATGTTGGCTCACAATCTATAATTTAACAACTTTGTTGGCTCAGCTGGGTGATTCTACTGATCTCTGCTAAATTGACTTAGGTTTCCACAGTTTGGGGCTGATCAGCTGGCAGGTCCCATCTGTGGGGATGAGGCTAGACTAAGGTGGTCTCAGTCATATATTTTATGGTTGGCTCACTATAGTGAGATATGAGATGTTTCTCATCTTCTAGTAATATGTCCTCTCTTTTTTTGCATGTAGCACAATATACAAGAAAATGAGCATCTGAGATTGCTGAACCTTTGCAGAATGACCATGCAATTTCCACTGCATCCAAAAGACCAGAGAAACCAGAAAGAGAGAAAGGTTATCATACATAGTTTAGTATCTTGGTGTGGGGCTCACATACACCAAGACCCCTCTTGTAACAATGCACTTGGCAGCCCATTTCCTTCACCATGTATGTCTCAGACACCTGTCTCCAAACAATGGGCAAGCAACCTCAGAACTCCCTCAGCCCTCTAACCTGAATCAGGCTGCAGGTACTTCTATCTCTGAGCAATAGTATAAATTTCCCCAGCTCTAATAATAAGCAAGTATAGATGGTTTCTATTTAAGTATATTCTCAACTTATCCTTTTATGAGGAATATAAGGACTGAATTGGTTTGGAATGCAAGTTCGGGAAGCTCAGGAAAATTATGTTCCCTGGTTGACTTTTAGGGAAAGTCTCCTATTTATTTTCTTATATCTATGTATATTGGGTGTATGTATAGTTAAAATCATGTGCATTATGGGAAGGAGTATGCACAATAGGAAAAGAGAACATATGGCATACTCTAGCAATCAAAATCAAGGACCTTCAAAATAGTATCCAATCTCTTCTTTCTTTGGAACCCCAAAAAATGAAGTGCCAAACAATAGTCATGGCCCTTGAGTGATCTCACTCTTGTGGCCACCTGTCAATCTTATGAGAGTATGCCTTCATAATCTACACTATCACTTTGCTCTGAATTCAGATTTCTTGTTTCATTTTGCCAGTCTTTATGAGCCATTATCTCCAGTTCTTTGAATAAGAAGCCAAGAATCTAGAAACACCTGATCCAGACCCTGACCACCAGTAATAAACATCATGCCAGAATCAGGAGTTGAAGAAATTGATCTCTTAATGATGGATGAGCATAGGAAGGACTGGAGGCTCAAAAACAACATGAGTTGACAAGAAACAAACAGCTTGGCCACAATGCCATCCCTTTCCTTACTCCACAGGTTTTAGATCCTGCTTTTTGATCTCCCAAGAGAAGTTCAGAGAAGTCGGAGCACTCAATAGAATTCTGCCTTCACAAATCAGTTTTCTAGACTATCTTTTGGGGAAAATCAACTTCCTATATGAGGCTCACAGTATTTAACTTTTTGGAGACGCATCCTTACTGGCAAGCAGAGCTCTCTGTTATCCTGTTCCCCACAGATTGCAACTTACTGTTGTTGGAGGGAAGCCCCTTGTTAGTTCCTGTCTGCTCAGCCCCAAAATAATCACACAGAAACTATATTATTTAAATCACTGCTTGGCCCATTAGCTCTATTTCTTATTGGCTAACTCTTACATATTAATTTAACCCAACCCCATTAATCTGTGTATCACCACAAGGTTGTGGCCTACCAGCAAAGTTTCAGAGTGTCTGTCTCTAGTGGAGATTCCATGACTTCTCTCTGACTCTACCTTCTTCCTCCCAGCATTCAGTTTAGTTTTCCCCACCTAACTCTGTTCTACCCTATCAGGCCAAGCCAGTTTCTTTATTAACCAATGGTATTCACAGCATACACAGGGGAATTCCACATCATACTGTGCCTATCTTTACTAAAATCAGCCTCAGTGGCCAACCTTGTAGTGTAGAGTAGACTAGTGAGGCTCACTTCTTGGGAATCTGAATCTGTAAACACAGGGATAAGGATACAGAGGAGCAAGGAAGATGCTGAGATTGAAACTCACATTTCAATGGTACATGGACTCAGATACTAGAATACAGCTATGGCAATTTTTCTCAATGGTGGAGGAAAGGGTTTATTTGGCTTACACTTCCACATCATGGTCTATCACTGGGGGAAGTAAAGGCAAGGGCTCAAACAAGAACCTATACATGGGAACTGAAGCAGGAGTCATGCAAGGGTGCTTCTTATTTTTTTTGTCTTGTTTTTGCTTGTTTGTTTTTTTGTTTGAGACAGGGTTTCTCTGAGAGGAGCACTTCTTCCCGGATTGTTTCCCCATGACTTGCTCAGCCTGCTTTCTTACACAACTCAGGACCACCTTCTTAGGAGTGATGCTACACAATCCTTGAACTGGGCCACCCGAAAGCAATCATTAAAAATTCCACAGGCTTGCTTATGGGCCAGTCTGGTGGGCACATTTTCTCAGTTGAGGGTCCATCTTCCAAATCACTCTAGCTTGTCTCAAGTTGACAACAACAACAACAAATCAGTACAATTGACTCCTTGTCAATTTGTCAATAGCTGCTACAATACTATTGAACTCCAACTTTTACTTTCTTGTTTGCCACCCTCCCAAGATACTATATCAATATCAATATCTCAATATGAAATACTTTCCAACTTTTAAAAGTATCACAGTCTTTAACTTATTTAATTATTCAATTCAAATACTTTGAAAGTTCAGTCTCTTTAAAACATCCAAAGCCTCTTTCGAAGTTCAAAGCTTCCATAAAATATCAAAAGTCTCTCTAAAATCTCCAACATTTCTTAACTACAGGATCCTAGAAACTTTTTTTTTTTAAAAAAAAAGTTAGTTTTTATTCAAAAAGGAAGAGTCGGGACAGTGTCATAATTAGATCAAAGCAAAAGTGAAATCGAGCAGTGTCAAAGACTCAGTGTTAGGCATCTGGATTCACTCACAACCCTAGGTCCTGGACTCCAAAGGATCTAGATGGCTCCGCTTCTCTGCCATCCACAGGACACATAGTACATCTAATAGATTCAGACTAGCATCATTCCACAGCTGCTGCTGACCTTAGTGGTCATTCCATGGTACTAGAATCTCCAAAATGCTGGGATATACGTACTACAATTGGGCTACATCTTCACCCATAGGGATATCTTCAGTGACTCTGACCCTACCATATGGTACCTAGTGTGGTGGTTTGAAAGAAAATGGTTCTCAAAGGGAGTGGCACAATTAGGAGGTTTGGCTTTGTCAGAGTAGGCGTGGTCTTGTTGGAGTAGGTGTGGTCTTGTTGTGTCACCAATAGGCAGGGTTTGAGGTCTCATATATACGCAAGTCACACCCATTGAGAAAGTTCACTTCCTGTTGCCTTTGTATCGCATTGTAAGAACTCTCAGCTCCAACACCATGCCTGCCTGCATGTTGCCTTGCTCCCCACCATGATGATAATGAACTAAACCTCTGAACTGTAAGCAAATCACCACAATTAAATGTTTTCCTTTATAAGAGATATCATGGTCATGGTGTCTCTTCACAGCAATAGAAGCCCTAACTAAGACACCAAGTCTTGGCTTTTCTCCATGACCCCCTTCATGCCTTCACATCCAGCATCACATGGGTGATTCTTACAGTTATGGAGTTTGGCTGTTAGCACAAGGTGCATCCTTTTCCTGCTGCCACAGCTTCTGTGTGCTGACCCTGAGGAAATACTCCCAAAGATCTTCTTCAGTGATGCTGGTGTCTTCTTAATCACCACTGATTCTTCAGATCATCCGATCTGCTTGGTCCCCGTAAAGATTTCACTGTAGTGTTTTCTAATCTCTTATTTACCACAACAGTCTTTGGCTGCCACAACCACTGACTCTCATTTCCAAATACTGGATGACCCCAACAGAGTCTTAAAGGACTCTCAAACTTCTCTCTGAAACCCCATCATCTCATTGCTCTCAACATTCTTACCTCCCAGGTTCCCACAGAACAGCCCACTGAACTCTGCACACTCAGTGGTCTTTTTCAATCCAAGTTCGTATGCTGCCACAGTCCTCACGAACACACACATTCAGGTCTGTCACAAGGATACCCTTTGTCCTGGTACCAATTTCTGTCTTAGTTAGGTTTCCTATTGCTGTGATAAAACACCACCGCAAGCCGGGCCATGTGGTGCACAACTTTAATCCCAGCACTTAGGAGGCAGAGGCAGGCGGATCTTTGTGAGTTCAAGGCCAGTCTGGTCTACAAGAGCTAGTTCCAAGACAGGCTCCAAAGTTACAAAGAAACCCAGTCTCAGAAATAAATAAATAAATAAATAAACCACCACAAAAATCAGTTTGGGGAGGACAAGGTCTTTTTTTAATCTTACAACCCTCAGGTGACCTTCTATCACTGAGGAAGTCAGGGCAGGAACTCAAGCAAGGCAGGAACCCTGAGGCATAAACCAAAGCAGAAGCCATGGAGGATTGCTTATCACTTGCTTGCTCTGCAGGACTTTCTTCTCTCTCTCTCTCTCTCTCTCTCTCTCTCTCTCTCTCTCTCTCTCTCCTTCTCTTTTCTTTTTTCCTCTTTCTGAATAAATTTTTAAAAGCATTTCCATCATTATAATTCCCTTTCCCCTTCAAAATCCATGTACCCCTACCTTGCTCTCTTTCAAATATATATTGAGTGAGGCGATCTAGAACCTGAAAGACAAACTCTATATGCTCTCCCATCAGAGGCTACAAGCTTCAAAACCTGGAGTAACTGCGGCAAACCTGCTCATGGGTGGCACCACGCACAGTAGACTGGACCCATGCGCATCAATAATTCATCAGGAAAATGCGCACAGGCTTTCCCATGAGCCAATCTGGCAGGGAGGTTTGCTCAATTGGTGTTCCCTTTTACCAAGTGACTCTAGCTTGCATCAAGTTTATAAGAAAACAGAAAAACAAAAACACACACACAAATATACAAACTTATGCAATCAAAATTGCCTTCCTTCAATCTTCTCCCCAAATATCCCAGGCAACTTAGCTACATTACCTTGTGTGGGAATGATTTTGAATGCTGTTTTAGGGAACATTAACATATACAGGATGCTCTTTGTTTCCAGATGAAGTCTGGGCAGCCTGACAGATGCCAAGAGCAATAAAACTGAAGTAGAAGACGATAAAAATGACAGAGACTTAATTGTAAAATCATGTAAACTTAGTCCAAATGTTGTAAAAGAGAGAGTACAGGCTGGAGGTAGGAGATGCTCCCGGCCACGATTCTTCCCGCCTCCACCTGCGGGATTTTCTTTGCTCCCACTGAGGAGGAGACCCTAAGGAGAGGAACAGGGTGAGTGGTTGGAACACTCTCACTTTGTGCTGTGGCCTTTAGTTCTTCCTTGTTTGGGGCTTGAGGAATATCAGCTGCTAAGTGCAAGAAGGAACTCCTTGGCTACAAGGTTCTGGCCTCTTCCATCTGGACTGCTATAAAAAATGACAGTCAGCTGGATGACTTCCGGACAGAAATTTATTTTTCACAGTTTTGAGGGCTAGAAGGGTAGATCTGCTCCCTGATTCACAGACACTGTCCTTTTGCTGTCGTGTCTGCTGCGTAATCGTCTTTGCCCCATAGGACAAACAGAAATTAAGAACAACAGTGTCACCTGGCATCAGGGCCACGGATGCTCTGTGACCTCTGCGCTAAGGACACATCCCATTCATGAGGACTGTCATCATGACTTAATCACTTCTCAAAAGTCTGGTGCAATACCATGTACTTGTCGGGGTGATTTCAACATTTCAGCAGAGAGAAGACAGACATATTGTGAGCACAGGCACTCTGTACCCCTATTCTGAGTGAAGAGTGAAAGAACTATTCTCCGCTGTCTTGGATGCGCCATTCATATTTCCTCGGTGGAATCCTGAGTCACCTGTGCAGGGACTCTTCCTGATATCCCCGTCAGCTCCCTACCCAAAGAAGTGGCTTCTCATTTGTCACAGCTCTGGGACTTTCTCTGAGCCCGGGGGAATGTGCTCAGCCCACTTGCAACGCAGCCGGGAAGCTGGTGATATAATCTCCATAGGAGAAGCAACCCCCAAGAACTGAGAAACAGGAGACAGCTTGGAAAGTCCTCTGTGGCCCTCTCTAAAGTTCATTCAAAAACTGAGGAAATAGAAAACAATATGTGTTTTCTGTAATATACAACAGAGAGTTTCTGGTAAGGTGACCCCAGTGCCCCAGTAAGAGCTAGCTCACCCTTGCCTGGCTTCTCTTCCCTCACGTCTTAAGAATCATCTCCCAATTGTAGACTCCGTGACCCTGTTTATGGCTAGAAACCAATTATGAGTGAGTACATCCCATATTCATCTTTTTGAGTCTGGGTTACCTCACTCAGGATAGTGAGACAGTGGAGCTGATCTATTGGGAGCTCACCAAGGCCAGCTGGACTGTGACTGAAAAAGCATGGGATAAAACTGGACTCTCTGAGCATGGCGAACAATGAGGGCTGATGAGAAGCCAAGGACAATGGCATGGGGTTTTGAACCTACGTAATGTGCTGGCTTTGTGGGAGCCTAGCCAGTTTGGATGTTCACCTTCCTAGAAATGGACGGAGAGGGGAGGACCTAGGACTTACCACAGGGCAGGGAACCCTGACTGCTCTTTGGACTGGAGAAGGAGGGGGAGAGGAGTGGGGGAGGGGGAGAAGGGTGGGAGGAGGGGGAGAAAGGTGGGAGGAGGGGGAGGGAAATGGGAGGCTGGGAGGAGGTGGAAACTTGTTTTTTTTTCTCCTTTTCTCAATAAAAAAATGGAAAAAAAAAAAAGAATCATCTCCCAGCTAAGCTGCGCATGCCTAAGCCTTCTCCTCCATCTGCCTTTCACGATGCAAAAGCTAAATGGAAAAATGGAATTTTCCTGTCAAATTCATCAGCTTTGTTCTAAGACACTAAGCCCACATTGAAATTGAGGAGAGAGAAAACCATTCTGAATGTCTTGAGAAAGACAGATAGATGTGCACAGGAGAGGAATTGGTGTGACAACGCCATGAGCAGATAAACAAAAGCTAAAAGCCCCACCCCTCTAGACATTTGCTTCTTGTGCTCTGAAACTTGTAATGATATTTCATTTGTATTTTAATAAATAAAGCTTGCCTGAAGATCAGAGAGTAAAACAGCTGCACCGTCATACAGCCCAGGCAGTGGTGGCACGCATCTGTAATCCCAATAGCCACACTAGTTTGCCATTGAAACCGGGCAGTAGTGGTACACACCTTTAATCCCAGCATTAGATAGGAATATAAAATAGGAGGAGACAGCTCTCAGTCACAGTCTCATTCTGAGATTCCTGGAGGCAGGATCGCCAGTTTTGGACTGTGGTAGAGGTAAGAGTCAGTGGCTGGCTGCTTTGCTTTTCTGGTCTTCAGGTTGAACCCCAATATCTGTCTCTGGGTTTTTATTAATCGTGTCACAAAAACACTTCATGCTGTAAGACAATAAGATATTGTGTCATTCGCGGACATTTGTCACTACAAATAGAGAAGCTGAAGTATCTAAACTATGAAAGACTGACCTCGGGTCCTCAGCACGTGACAACCGTTAGTGATAACTTTGCTTGTGCTCTGGCATCGGTTCTAACATCTGTTTCCCTGAATATCTGGGGGTCCATGGTTTCTGCTTCTGGATTCTGTCAAAAATCCACATCCCATTCTTTCTCCTGCTAAACCAACCATTAATGGATCTTTAGTCTTTCATTAAAAGATCAGAAAGACCCCAAGTCACTTTCTTTATCACAATGAATAGGGCAGGACCCTAAGAAGCAGGGGTGGAATCAATTGCCAGCTCTCAAATTTGTTAACTAGGTATAGCTGGGCTTCCAACAAGAATCTAAAGACTTTAGATTCTAAGGCATTTGTCTAATCTAAAGTTTAGATTAAGGTTAATTTTATGTGGCATGAAAATGTCAATGCTGAGCAAATTTTTAAGGACTTTTTTTTACTTAAGACATTGTATTTCTGGGACTGGAGTGATAGCTCATGGATTAAGAGCACTGATTGCTCTTCTGAAGGACCTGGGTTCAATTCCCAGTACTTACATGGTGGCTCACAACTGTCTTTAACTCCAGCTTCAAGGGGGTCTCATCCCCTCTTCTAGCCTCCTTCTGCATTCCATGAATATGGGTCACAGATATAGTCAAGCAAAACTTCCAAACACATTAAATCAATCAATCAATCAATCAATCAATCAGTCTAAAAAAAATGCTATAAGAATTCATGCTTCTAAGCCGGGCGGTGGTGGCGCACGCCTTTAATCCTAGCACTCGGGAGGCAGAGGCAGGCGGATCCTGTCTCGAAAAACCAAAAAAAAAAAAAAAAAAAAAAGAAGAAGAAGAATTCATGCTTCTGTGTTAGCTATTCTCCAAATAATGGTCTGTAACAATTCTAAGATCCCAATGGTTTGAAAACACAAACATTTATGGCACTATCATAGCCTATAGGTAGGCAGAGGTTTGGCCATTTTCCAACTGACCTGGACTGAGCCAGCCCTCAAATTGTGAGTTGAGTTTGGATATGGTTCTTGTCTTTTGTTCCAGGAAAGAGAATAAAGAAACAATTGCTATCCAATGTTCTTCTTATAGTAGAAAACAGAAAACAAGTATCTAAATATAACCATGCATGCAAATTTAAATGTCTGTCTTGACTGGCTAGATTTAACCATTTCATGGTGTATATGGGCATATGTGTATATATTTTAAGCATTATGTGTATCCCATAAATAAACACGTTTCATTTTTCAATATTAATATGCAAATTATATATGCAAAGTGTGCCTGCATGCAAACTGCCAATATGAGGGCTGCTCTTGATGTGGGATTCCCCTCTGTGTGCTGTGAATTCTGTTATTTAGGGGGAGTGAAGAGTTGGTCACCTACCATAACATAGAAGTTTGTAAACATACTTTAAAGTAGCAGAAAGTTACAATAAGCCCCAATGTGCCCATCAAACAGCTGCAGCCATCACCTCCCTATAAATCTTACTTCCTACAGCCACATTATTTTGAAGCAGATCCCATGTCTTATGAGGGTCTTTTATGGAAAGTTAAAAATAACTATACTTTTACAGGAAATGGAAGATTGTTAAGAACTCAAAGTGTTTACAAAACAATAAAAACTATTTCCAGGCACATCAACACGATGTGAAATGGACACCAGCACATATTTATCCACACAGAGTCAGTCAACTCCACATGCTGCACATAGACACTGACTCTGAATATTGAAGAGGTTGCTATTTAGCTTCCCGTCTAGCTAGAGTAATGAATGCCACAAAATAATAGAACTCAACACCCACTCCTATTCTAATTCATTAGTCTCAGTGGTGAAAGAAGAGGAGGAAGAAGAAAAAGAGAAGAAATTTCCAGCATAGAGAACTTAAGATGCTAACCAATGTTGCTCCGCCTGTGGGTTAGACTTTGCTTGGGGCCAAAGCTCTTTGCTTTCATAGGTGGAAAAATCCTATGATTTCAAAATAAAAATAAAGAGTAAGTTTACACTGAGGTGCAAACATTGAAGAAAACTAAAACTAAAACAAAGAATCATCAGACCAAGACATTATCAGGGTACCATTTTAACCCATACCTAAAACAACATTGTAGTTTCTGGTTAGCCCATGAAAGGTAATGATAAATTGTCTGTTTGATTACCATATTAAGGGCTAAGTCTGACATAAGGAAATTCCTAAGAGTGACCTGAACAACAGAAGTTTATGTTCTCAGAGTTGTGGCTGTTCACAGTTACACTATAGGCTTTGGTAGGTTTTCCTTGAGGTCTCTGTGTTCACTCACAGTGTGTGCATTGTGTCTTTCCTCTGCTTATGCATGCCAGGATCCTAGCAATCTTCCTGTAAGGATATAAGTAGTATGTCGACTTTATTTCACCTTAATTACACCTTCAGAGTCACACTGGAAAATTAGAATTCAACTTACAAAGTTGGAGGGCGACACAATCCAGTCTTAACAATTACATCATCATTGATATGTACTGCTAATACCAATCGGATAATAAAATAGCTGGCGATGGTTAATAAGGTCATCCTCCATACTCGTTGTGTTAGGGTCTCATCAATGTGTTTTAAGTTACAGTTATATTAATCTCATGATAGCTAACCACATTCCTATAACACAGGTATCATTTCTCACATTTTGCAGATGAACAAACTGAGGCATGGATATGCTAAAATGGTCCACGTAAGGTAGATAGTGAAACACAGGCTGCCCATCTGCATACAAAATCCAGATAACGGAGAGTGGAATTTTTTGATATTTATGCTCTAGGAATTGCAAAGGACATACTTTGACTAATATTCATTGATCTCAAATTAAAATGTTACTGAGAATCATGAATTTCGCTTGCCAAATCAAATACCCAGAGAGCAAGGTGCATTTTTTATTATACGGAAACAGTGGATCATCATAAATTGCTCAAAAGACCTTGTCATTTTTGAGAGATGCGGAGGAACTATTGAGAGGGAGAAAGAGAAGATTTCTTCCTTCCAAATACAGCAGCTCTTTTGTAATCTCCTTTCCACACTGAGATAGCCAATCAACCTTCTCTTGAGAGAAATCTGTATGTTCCCTTGACATAAAAAAGTAAGTTTGAAAAACTCCTCTTTGTTAAGTTAAAGTGTTTTGTCTTCTGAATGTGTTAAGCTGTTTTTTTGGAGGGGTGAAAGAGACTTTTACTGTTCTTTGTTCTGATGGGGATTTTTTTATGTCTCAAATGAGTCGTTCTGAAACTCTTTCCCTAAAGACTTCCCCAAGAATGTCTTGTTCCTCGGAGGACTCGAAAATAAGGGTTGGAAACCACAGCCAATGCCATAGGCTGCTGAAGTTTTTCCAAGTCCATCTTTGCCCAGTAATTAGCATTTCAGCTAGCCCTGCTCTAGGCGGCAAAGATGGAGCTCAGTAGCTGCCTTGGAGAATACTTGTCCCAGCAGGATAAAAATATTTACTGTACTACTTTCCAGAAGGAATTCTACCCACACTTGGTGTCTAAATGTAAAACTCTGTTTCTGATATCTGATGGTGGGGCTTAGAAGCAAGTCGTCAGGAGGTTCTTCCTGAGTTTGGAAGTGGCAAGATTACCTGGGCAGATTGATTTTCTGTGATATCTTTTAATTACGTTCTGTCACTTAGAAAAATTGTCTCATAAAGTATCAGACAAAGCGTTCCCACTGAAGACAGTCCCGGGGACTGCTGCTGGTAATGACCTGTAAGTCTGGAGAAAGGAACAAAGAAGAGGCCTTTCCCCGGGACTGTCTGTCAATGTTTTCTGTACTGTTTATTCCTCCCTCGAAAAGGACACTTAGAAGATAAATCCAGTCCTTTCTTCCCTGATTCCAGATCACTCTTTGAGTCGATACTCTAGCAGAGTGCAGCAATCCATGTTAGAATTACAGATAAGACACTTTAGGCCATCAGATGCTTACAGTAATCTAAGAAGGTTTAGAGTGATTATCCCACAGCAGCCCTAAATTGTGTGCAGGGTGGAGTGAGTGAGTGAGTGTGTGTGTGTGTGTGTGTGTGTGTGTGTGTGTGTTCTAGGGTTATCTCTGTTTTTCCTTCTCATTTTTTTATTACTAGCTTGCAAGGTTACATATTTTCTTATGTCAGTTTCATGCATGTTTAGCTTTTGCTGACCCTCCCCCATGTTCCCCTATTTCCCTGTCCCCGGCACCTGCTTAAACCCTTCTACCCGCAGTACCCACTTCCCACATTCGTATGACAGGCATTCCATCACCCTCCCTAATCCTCTGCTTTAAGCCTCTTTTCCCTCTCTGCTGGGCTCCTTTCTAATTTCTTGTGCCTCACACACACTCACTCCCACATAAACACACACACACACACACACACACACACACACACACTAGAAGGTAGGATTCAAAAATGGGGGAGATTATGTGTTGCTTGTCTTTTTTGAGCCTGGATTATATAACTTCACAAAACATTTTCCTGCAAATTTCACTCTTCCTTATAGCTGAATTAAAATTCCACCGTGCACATCACCACGTTTGCCTTATCTTTTTGCCAGTTGGTAGACATCTAGGCTTTTGTCAATATGATAGCAGTCAGCCTGGACATGAAGTATCTTCAGGGTACGAAGGAGTCCTTTGAGTGCACAGCCAGGGGGTGGTGTAGCTGGGTCATGTGGTAGGTAGTTCTGTATTTAGCTGTTGGGGACACCTCCATACTGATTTCCATAGTGGTTGCCTCAGCTACACTCCCACCCAGAGTGAATAAAGGTCCCTCTCTCCCCACATCTGTGCCGGTATTTGTTGTCATTTGTTTTCTTGATGATGCCCATCTGATTGGAATGAGATAAAAATCTCACAGTAGATTTAGTTCATATTTCCCTAATGGCTGAGGATGCTGAACACATTTTAAAATATTTATTGGCTGTTTACTTTTCTTCTCTTGAGAGCTCTTTGCTCAGTTCCAGAGATCATTTATAGACTGTGGCATTTGTTTTCCTGTTGTTTGGCTATTTGAGTTCTTCATATATTCTAGATATTATTCCTCTGGCAGATGAATAGCTGACAAGTTTTTTTTCCAAATCTGAGTCTGTAGGCAGTCTCTTTTCTCAATGAACTAGTCACTTTATTACACAGAAGCTTTTTAATTTCATAAAGTTCCATTTATCAATTTTTGACCTTGTTTACTGAGTGTCTAGAGTTCTACCTGAGCCTATACCTCAAAGTATTTTTCCTACTTTATCCCCTAACTGTTTCAGTACTTTCATAGGGGTGTTTGATCTATTTGGCATTAGTTTCTGTACAGGATAAGTGATAAGGATCTACATGAAGAGGTCCAGTTTTCCCAGCATCACTTGCTAAAGAGCATATCTTTTCTACAAAGAGCATTGATGACATCTTTGTCAAATATAAGGTAGCTGCTGCTGCTGCTGTTGCATAAGGCTGTGGGGACTTGGCTCCTGGAACAACATTCCTGGTAATTGTAGGCCAGCTTGTGGCAGGAGGCTGGTAGTTGGATCCTAGAGAGACATTCCTGGGAAGTAAAGGAAGGCCTAAACAAGGGAGGGAGGGTTTTGGGAACTGAGTGGGCTGGGCTCCTGGTGCAGGAATTTCAGAGGTGAGGGAGCCTAAGCATGTGAAACCAGGTTCATTATTTCCTAGGTGACCATGTAGGTTCTTGCCTATCTATCTATCTATCTATCTATCTATCTATCTATCTATTTCTTTATTTATTTTAGTTGAGCTAGTCTGGGATCTATGGTGAAGTTTTCTACAATGCTTTATTTGACTTGTTGTGGATTTCGCGTCTAGTATTTCAGCTTGGTTTCTCTCAAGTACTCCTATGTCTATGCCGAACACCTCTTTTATGTCTTGTATTGATTTCCATATTTCATTCAGATGTTTGCATTCTCTTGCTATTCATTTGGAAGTTTATTTTCTCCACTGGATTCTTCGAGCAAACTTCTTTGAATTCTTTGTGACTTCTTTGGTCAGTAGATATTCACAGCTGCGCCGTGACAAGGTCTTGTAAATTACTCATTCACTGAGGCTTCTCACTAGTGTATCCCTCACCTAGGTAAAAAAAAAAAAAAAAAAAAAACCACCTGATAACACCCTCCCAGCATCCCAAGACCAGATGCAATAGTTAAATCACACCAGAACTGCACCACTGTACAGTCTAAGCTGCTGACATAAAATGGCATGATAAAAACATGTCTGTTTGTGGCACTGAGGTCTGATTTGTTTTTCACTTATTACACAGCATCCTTGTGGCAATAGATAACCAGCAAACATGGTAGGTGTGACAAACAAGGCTTCCATTCTCCCAGGCTCATAGTCTAAGGTGGTAGTAAGATACTAGATGAATGAACAAACAAAGAAATAAATGTTAGCTCAGCAGTAGTGATAGCACAACCCTTTGATTTCAGCACTCTTGAGTTCAAGACCAGACTGGTCTACAGATCAAGTTCTAGGACAGCCAGGACTGCGCAGAGAAATTCTACCTCAAAAACAAGCAAATAAACAAACAAAAGAAATGAATTAGAAAAAAGCAGCTATGGGTGAAACATTGCAAAACCATCTTTGACATTTGAAGGGGAAGTAGGTTTAAGACTTTGTGAACAATGGCTCTTTTATACTATGGAGGGATGACATTTTGGTCATGATGAATGCAAGGATGCAGGAAAAGAGTGACATACACAATAGGAGCTACAGGGAAGACCCTAAAGAAAGGACGGGATTTTGGCTGTTCAGGCAACAGATGGTAGCTAATGTGGCAGGAATGAAGATATGTTGAATAGATAGCCATACTGTTGGGGACTGCGAACCACCAGACCCTGAATTCCTTGTAAACAACTTGTTTTCCTCTGCTCTGAGTAGCCTGCAGCTGCTCTGAGCACGAGACCCTGATGGCAGGGAGTGGGTTCTGATGAGTCTGCAACTGAAAGATCCCAAGAGCTGGGGTGTGGCCAGAGCCCTATAGAAGCTGCCCCGAGCACAATAAAGTGGGCATTCTTGGCATTCTTGTCTCAAGGATGTCCCCTCGTCCCTATCTGTCTGTCTATCTCTGTCTCTGTGTTTGTATGTTTTTAAATTTTCAGCCTAGTTCCTGTAGCATGTAGCCAGTAGAGTGCGGAACGGAAGCGGTGTAGTTTTATCCCCATACCCTTCCTTTTGGTTGCCAGGCTAGTCAAATAAAAATTTTGTACAATTCTAACAAAGTGGCAGAACAAATTTCTGGAGAAACTAGAGTTGTGACAACAGTTTGTGAATAATAGACAGAAAAATGCCTTGACCAGCACCGCTTAGGCACGCACAACTCTGTCCACCCTTAAACCTCGTGTGGGGACTGAGAAAAAGAACCACGAGGAGATGATTGCTCCTAGGGATGGTTCTCAAGGTTTATTGTATATATGAGGGAGAGCAAAACGGAGGCAGATTCATCTGGAAGAATTCAGACTGAACTGGGTCATGGGTGGGGAAGGGTGAGAGACAAAGAGAAGAGAGGGAGGAGTCGTGGACCAAGTGGCCAAGAGGTCAAGAACACCAAAAAAGCATCTCATGCCCAAGATGGCTGAGGTTATGTCAGAGTCAGAGTAGCTGAGTGAAGGGAAGCCCAGACCCTGGGCTGGAGCATGTAGGGTAGGGGGTGAAGTGTGCCAGCCAGGATGACTCTGAAAGGAACTGATAGATGCTTGAGGGCTTTGCGGCCAGCTTCTGTTTTGATATGTTAAATGGGCATCTCAGTCATTTGTCCCGAGTTTGAGACCTAACAGGGACCTCAAAAGATAGATCTTGAGGGGGTCACTTGATGGCTTTGTCATGCTTCCCAAGACAAAATTTCCTTTTTCTAATTTTCACTATTGCTTGTTTGTTTAATTGACTTATTGCGGACAGGCAGCCAAGTCTGTCACATTAGGGCTATCAGGGCACAGGCTCTTGCCCGAATAACTCCAGCAACAAGGCCACTAGGCTTGGCATATAGGGAGTAAAACAGAAGGGAAGCAGATAAGACTAAAAAGGTAAAAGAGACACCTCTAAGAGGCTCCACAAACCACAAGGGCATTGGAGTGGTCGGTGGAGAAGGCTACTCATTGTGTTCTTTTGTCTCAGGTCCAGGGCTGGCAAGGCCAACAGGAAGCTGCTGGAAGAAAACAACCCCATTCTAAGACTTTGATAAGGAGAAGGGAGGGAACGGAGATCTTCCTGTGGCTGGGGGGGGGGGGGGGGGGTGATGGGAAGGAGCCAACTAGGAAGGAGATTCCCCTTGGCCGGGCAGGAAGTGAAGACCTGCTATGAGCCAAGGCCAGCCTTTGGAGGGGAAGAGGGGCAGAACTTCCAGGAGACAGCTGCAAGGACACCTAGGAGGCTTTCTCCAAACATTGTGGCCCTGGCCTGGGCTGATCCTTTGTCGAGGAATTGTAGGGAAGCCACATCTCAGCTTCCAATCATTGTGCACACTCAGACAAGGTATCCACTTTGGTGAGAACAAGGGGAGGCCCCAGCAGACTCCTTCCCTTAGGCCTCCCTTTCTTTCCCGATATCCACCAGAAAACTAACAATAAAGAAATGTCCAGAAAGTCAAGGCTGCTCACGTCAGTCATTTCAAGTGTATCCTCTGAGTTCCAAAACTGTTATACCAAGCCAGAGGTGGTCACAAACGCTTTTAATCCCAGCACTCACTTGGATGGCAGAGGCAGGCGGATTTCTGTGAGTTGGAAGCCAGCATGGTCTACAGAGCTAGCTCCAGGACAGCTAGGGTTGTCGTACAGAGAAAACCTGTCTTGAAAATAGCACAAACGAAAAACAAAACACAACAAAACAAAATACTTTATCAAGTGAAAGAAGCCAGACACTTCTATGAAATTCAGAAACGGGGAGAACTAATTCATTGTGACACAATCAGCACAGGGGGCTCCTCTGAGAGCTCGAGGGGATACAAGTGACTAAGTGGTCACGAGAATGTGAGGTGAGGGGAATTCTGAGAGTCTCACACAGGCCAACTGTACTTTTAAATTCCTCCTGGAGTTCTCCTGGATCCTGTGTACAAAAGAGGATGGGAATGATAAAAGAAGTGGGTGGGGGCGGGAAGAAAATAAAGGTTAGGTTAGTCCAGGCTATACTGCTGAGTCACGCCCATGGCACATTTCCTGTGTACTTGTCCCATGAAATGAGCATCTAGATGTGACGATTCATTGTCAAGCACAATGTGTTCCATGAGGCTAGAAAGTCAGCCAAGCAGCAACAGGGTCAGAGGCCGGGTTCCAACGTAGACAGGATCATCCTGCCTGAAGGGAAAGCGCTCTGGGTTAAAGAGAGGCCAAAGAGGCAGGTGGGCCAGAAGAACAGGATCCTGTGAAGTCTGCAACCTACCACAGGAACTCCCTCTCTCCTTATCTCTGTAGAAGGCGTGTGTCACCGTGAAACCTGAGGACAGCTTACTACATAGACATGGGCTTTTCTTGGCCACATCAGGCCCAGGCCAGCTGGCTCTTTGGGCAGGTTCCTGCTGACTCTGTGCCCAGGTTACCGAGGTTACTGTCATCACTGCTCCAACAAAGGGGGAAGGAAACCCCCTTAGACACACTGTTCCCTTCAGGAAATGAGGTACAAAAGGGCTTCCCTGAGGACACTTGGGAAAGTGATATTTCCTCAGGCCAGAGGACACAGTGAGGTGATCTTTCTAAAACACTGAGTTAAAGTGGACTGTTTATCTCCTTCAGTGTGTTCTCTGTCTCTTTCATATGTCTCTCTGTGTCTGTCTCTGTCTTTCTGTCTCTGTGTGTGTGTGTGTGTCTCTGTGTGTGTGTGTGTGTTGATCTCAGGTTGGCCTCAAATTCACTATGCAGCCAAGAATGTTCTTCAAACTTCCTCTGGCCTCTACTTCTGGGTGCTGGGATTAGTGTATGCTCTCATGGCCAGTTTTTGTGATGCTGGGGGTGGAACCAGGGGCTTTGTGAATGTTAGGCAAGGACTCCACTCTGAGTTAAATCCCCAGACCCCTCAACTCCCTTTAGAGAAATTAAATAATTGACTTGTCCATCTGGATCTTGATACCAATAAAAAGAGTACTTTAGACTACTGTAAATAAGGATAGACATCTGTTAGGATAGGGAAAAACAATACCACCTTTGAAGACAGCAACATAGACAACCCTCCCCTGTTGCAGAATATTATTTTAAGGTGTTCTGCTTTTGTTTATGCTGCATGTGTTTAACTCTGTGAAGCTGTGTTACTTTGCTTGTCTAAAACACCTGATCGTCTAATACAGAGCTGAATGGCCAATAGCGAGGCAGGGAAAAGGATAGGCAGAGATGTCAGGCAGAGAGTGTAAATAGAAGAAATCTGAAAGAGAAGGAGCAAGAGAACAAAGAGAGGAGGATGTCGGGAGAGGGGTCAGCCACCCAGCTACACAGCAAGCCACTGAGGAAGAGTGAAAGTAAGATTACAGAAGAAAAGGAAAGAGCCCAGAGGAAAAGGGTAGTCAGGATAATTTAAGAAAAACTAGCAAGAAACAAGCCAAGCTAAAGCTGGGCATTTATAAGAAAATTTAAGCCTCCCTGTGATTTATTTGGGATCTGGTTGGTGGGCCCTCCAAAGAACAAAAGAACAAAGAGTAAAGAGCCCCAAAGAGTAAAAAGAATAAAAGTAAAAAAACAACCAACACTCCACATACCACATTATTGCTGCATATTGTAATTACGATGGGACTGATAGGGCTTAAACCCAGGACAAATGGCTGAGATGCCTACTAACATATCAAAGCAGACTCTGGCTGCCAGGTTCTGCTGGCATCCCTCAGTCCTTACCTGTTACAAGATCCTCCTGGCTGGCGTACCCAGCCCTCTACCCTGAACTCTCCTGCCCAGGTCCTAGGCTGCCTTTCCCACAGCTGCTTTTCTATATATATATATAATCTAGTCATTTTGGCCATTTTGCCTCTTGGTCAGTCTTTTGGCCCAGGCCACCTCTCTGAGTCAGCCTCTGTTCTCTTGCTTCCCTCCTCCCCCTGTCTGTTCTCATGGCCCAGCTGAGTCTAGCCACGTCCACTGCGAACTTTCCTAGATTCCTCCATCTATATCTCTGGACATGCCCTCCCTCATCTCTACAGCAAACCTTCTTCCTGTCTTTCTGTTTTTCCATTCAGGAACAACCTGACAGACAACTCAAGCATAGCAATCATTTGCTCTCAGAGAAGCAACTTGGGACCCAGGGATGCCCATGAAAAGTCAAAAAAACTTCCCAGAACTCCGGCAGGCTCATGGTACTAGTCAACACTGCAGAGGATGGGGAGTGGTCGGGGCTCTTATTTTTAAAGGATGCTCTTCGTGTGTGATCTCCAGAGTGACGGCAGTATGAATTGAGACGATAACATAAAAGAGCTGCATGGAGAGTCATGCGCTGTAAATTCTCGGGCTTAGTTTCAGAACCCGCTCAAAGGATTTTGCCCCTGCCTTCTATTCACACAAGGTGGAAAGTCATTCTGCAATGCTAGCCTGGCAAGGGAAGAAAACAGACAATAGGAAAGTTGAAGAAGAAGAAAAAAGGAGTTAAAAAAAAAAACAGCATGCTGCCTCCTGTTCACTCTGACTTAAGCATCCTGATTAATTTGTGCAGTGGTAAAAGCGTTTCCAGGCTTTGTGCAGACTCACTCAAAGCAGGCCACCTTCCCAGTACCAGGTCATTTAAGGTGATTACAAAAAGAATCATAATCTCCACGTCTGAAAGCCACTTGAAGCTTAAGGATGTCTCCCCGCCTGGTAATGGCAGTGGTTTCACGGTGAGGGCTCGGTGTACCCACCTCCTCTCTATGGATGCCGGCCAAGGCAGCTTCAGCATTCTGGCAGCTGCTTCGGTAATCAAGGAGAACGGTAAGGCTGGGGCTGCCCTCGTTATTTTCTTGGGACTTGGTGTTCAGGAAAAAGCAGCCTGACCTGATGGGTGTGTCCAGGGCAAGTTCGCAATGGAAAGCCAAAATGGGAAGGAAGGGAGCCACTTTAGGAATGTCACCTGGATGTTATCTAGCTTGGTGGCAATTACCAACAGTACAAAGACAAAAAGATGTTGCTGCTAACATGTCACCATGTGGTACACAATGATGTCTCAGGGACCAGTTGCTTGAGCTGCTGCGAACCCAGGAGGTTTTAGTGCCCAGTGTTCCTGCAGCCACCTTAGCTTCTATAAGTATACCCTGTATACTCTAGGATGGAAACACAATGGCAAAATCAGCCAAGCACTCATTTTCTTAAACATGGCGCAATCACTCCACAGTGGGTAACGTGAACTGAAGGGACGGAGCAAGAAGGACATGACCGACCTGTGAGCCACACAGGAGCAAAGCAGAAATGTAAAGTTAGTTCCATGCCATCATGGAAGTCCAGGTGGACACTATTATTACCATTTCCTTCCCCCACCCCCTCTCCCACAAGTTTCCCTTGCTAAGTTGCTGTGGAGATCTATGACAGCAAGGAAAAAAAATCCCTTCCCCTAGACCGCTGCTCCCATAATCAGACCTTGACTGGCCTCACCCTCCCCTCGGCAAGCAGCTCAGTCAGGGACTGGACTGTGTAGAGACACAGCCTGGGCTCTTACCTCAAGTGAGGCAGCTCAGTGGTGTGAGTCATGCTTCAGTATGCTCTGGGATTCAAGCTACAGACAGACATTACTGAAGCCATGTATTCTTGCCCAACTCACGGCCCCATTGTGCTTTCTTTCAAGACACCCCCCCCCCAAAAAAAAACACCAAAAATCATAAGACAAACATACTCAAATACTTGCTTCAGGGCTCTGCCTATAGGGAAACAAATATAAGAGTGTTACTGACTTCAGAGAAAGAAATTTATGGAGCTAATGTAAATCTCTCCTGTTTCTGGAGAGTACCTCCCATAAGTTTTTGTTCTAATTTATGACAGATAGCTAGTATTAAACATCCAAAGAAAGCTCTCCTATTCTAATCCAATTTGTGAATACCTGTGTTTTCCCTAATAACTGGAGCCTGCAATTTCCAGTCATTTCCCTGTTAAATTATTAGCTGGTCAACTCATTTTACATCTGCTGTAGTGTGTGCATGAAATGCTAGAAAATGGGCACTTATCAGGATCAGGGTTCTAGGACTATAACAACATACATGAGATAGTTAACTTTAAAAGGGAGAGGTTTGCCTTAGCTCTGTGTTTTGGTGGTTTCAATCCATGGTTTACTGGCCTTGCTGCTTGAGAGCTTGACAAGATAAAACAGTGGCGAGAGTATTATGGAATAAGCTGTTCACCTAATCATTGCCAGGAAGTGAAGCAGGAGAAGGTGGGGTCCCGATGCCTCCTTGAAGGAAACATCCCAGTGATCTAAATCTCTTAAAGGTTCCACCGCATGATAGGCTGGTGATCAAGCCTTTAAACACATGTGCTTCAGAGGACCCTTATCCAAGCCAAAGTGGAAGGCATGGGCAGGAAGGGTGGACACCTGCTGTATCTCCTTAAAGAGTCCGTTTGTTTCAAAGGTTTTAGAGGTGAAAGCAAATAGTTTCAGTTTAAGGTAAATGTCAGTCTCTTATGGAATTAAATATAAAATTTATATGAGCTGCTAAGATAAAACAAGACTGAAGAAGTCCTGGGCTTTATCTGAACTGCTTTGGGTTCTTTGGGGGGATAGCCTTGGAGTTATACACACACACACACACACACACACACACACACACACACAAACAAAAAAAAACCAAGATGTGTTCTTTCCAAATCCTGGCAGTAAAAGATCTGCAAGGGAGAGGGACACAAGCCCACACTGTGGCAACAGAGGAGTCAGAGGCCCTAAGGGGTCGCTTCCCAAGCAGAGCTTCTGAAAGGAAGCCTTGACATCCTCCCAAGTCCAAGTCCCTACTCAGCAGGGCTGGGCAAGATCCAATTTCCTGCTTTCCTAACAAGCTTCCCAGGAAGATCCTAGTTGCTATTCCCAGATTACTCCCATAAGAGCAAAGCTGTGGAGTTGGACTCCCTGCCTGAGCTCCCATCAGTCTCCAAAATACAGATTTTCTCAGCCTCTTACACTGGATTCAGAAAAGGAGGCGCAGTTGTCCTCTGGCACTGAATCTTAGGAGCTTCCAGTTGAGTGGATGGCAGGGACATTGGTGCAGTCCCACCTCTCTCTCTGTGTCTGTCCTAAGGGGGCCTAAAGGAAGAATGTGCATCAAAAAAAAAGGCCCCGCTGAGCAAACACAAAGGTCAGTTCTCTGAAGTCCCTTGTGAGCAAAAGTGATCTTCAGCCAGTATTCTCAGGAAGCCTGTCCCATTAAGACATTTATGTGACAAAGACTTAGAATCTGCTTCTACTGTCTCTTCACTTGGACCTGGAGACTCCCCTTGAATAGCTAAAAGCAGAACAGAAGCGTGGCATCCTTGACCTCATTTTTTGGCTATCTTTTTTTTTTTTTGTCCAAAAACTTTAAGGCTGATTCCTGTATAACTCTGCATGCAAGCCTGTTAATCCCATAAGGAGTGCCCGTCTCAAAGCTGGTGATACACAACTGCCCAGCCTTAAGTTCAGCTAGCCTACCTCATCTCTTTAGGATGGAAGGCACTAGGCTAAGGCTCACTAGGGTATGGTGCTTTACGACATCCTGTTTCAGATACCCAGAGAGGCACCTGGAAGTCTCCAGTTCTTGTCCTAAACCTGTGGTCACCCTGCCTTATAGGAGCAGTGCAGCCTGGGAGCCGGGCCACTGGATGCTGAGAAAACCTCCTAAGTAGGAGCAACTACTCCACCATGGAGAACTGAAGGCCCTTCCCCCGCTCCACCCCAAATGGGAATGAAGTTCCTAGTGAAGGTGTGCTGTTGACATGGGCATGGCAATGTCAAGGACTCCACTGCCTCAGCCCCCTGAATGGCAAAACCTTCCCCAGGTGATGCTCCTAGGGATAACAAAGCCTTTCTCCTTGGAGGTCTGAGTCAATAGCATTTGATAGCAGTATTCACAGGAATATCCACCATAGCCTTCTCCTCCCGGCTGTTTATGACCTAAAGATCATTCTTCTAGAGACTGCTCCTACTGAGGCTAGGTGAAGCTGACTCCTTGATTCAGTTATATATCATAAGCCCACCTCCATGTTCAACTCTGTAGAATAAACACACCGAGTGTCTGCGATACTGTGGCTGCTCCATCAAAGAGCTCAGTCCCCCGGATCCCAGATTTTCTGTCTGTGCTCCTGTGTCTGTGTCATTTCTTCATTACCTCCTGCCCCTTTCAGTGAAGAACCAAAGTTCCTCCATTTTGTCCTCTGCCTCCATCTTGTGTCTTGTGTAAGACAGTTCCGGTAAAACATGCCAGTCCTCAGAAATGGCTAGGGGTAGCCATCTGGAAAGTACAGGTAACTGCAGAACGTCCCCACCTGAAGGTCAGCTGATAAGAAAACTTGACAAGCAACAGGCGAGGTTCAAAAAATAAAATTTGTGAAAAATCCCTAGACATGAGCCAATCAGGATTGAACCTGTCACTCCACACTCTGCTAATGTAACTTTTCTGATTTTTGCCTTTAAATAATGCCCTCTAGAAGGGTGGGTACCTCCTCTCGCTGCTGTGCTGACGAGGTTCCTGCCGGCTTGAAAACATGTACACAATAAACCTTGCTTTTACATTTCAGTGAGTTGGTCTCCTTGGTTGTCTTTGGGGTCTTCATGGACTGGGCATAACATAGGTCTGTCTCTGGAGCCACGCTGGGTGAGGCACCCACGCAGCAACAACCCTCTTGTGGCTACTAAACTGCCCTTGCCAGTATTGGCAGTGAGGACAACTTCTCTGGAGCTACCTTACAGAACAAAGACTAAGCCAATAACCAACCAGACCGTGGTGTGACCAAGGTTTGGTAACTATTTATTACCCTTTGAGCTGCTTTTGATTTGCAAGAGAAAAGAAGAGTTTTATTACCTGCCTGTTATCAGCCCCATGTTTTAGACTTGGCCTGAACTAATGTTTGGCAATTTAAAATTATGTATTGAATGCTCACCAACTGAAACTGTGATGTTTCTAGAGATCTCAATGTACATTCATAGTTAACAAACAGGTGTCTCCCAAATGTTTGGAGAGTGGCAGAATTAATGGATTATGGAGCCTACATCCCAGTTGTAATGGGAGCTTGTTACTTGATTGGAACTCTGTTATACCCCAAACTTAAAGATCTGTTTTCCTTGGGTCTAGGTACACATGGCTCATGCATACTTACTTAAATTGAGGTTTCTCTAGCTCAAGCCCAGAGACAGGAATTTGTATCTGAAAGCGTTTGTTTTGGAGGTGATCTGAGCAAGCATAAGTGAGGGGGCGTGTGCTGAGTCAAGGCATGGAGGGAAGGTGACAGACAGTTAATGAGCACACTACTGCCTGGCTGCTTGATGCTCAGTCCCCTGGGAACACAGCCGAAATGGTCCACAGGTGAGGAAAACAGGTTCCCAGTCCAAGTCCAAATATTTACTGGTCGTAAATTGTACCCAGGCTCATTAAATCCCACGTTCATCAAGGGCCAGCTGCCCTCCTTTGTACCAGGAAGCCCTCTACCCAATACAGTAGCAGGTGCATGAGATAGGAAACTGTCAGTATATATAGAAACTTCCCCGAAGTGGCCAATGACCACCATGGTCTGGGCACCAAGTATCCAGTAAAGCTGACCTGAAGGGCGCCATGGTGGGCTACAGGAGGACAGGCTGCTGTCGTTGTCATTCATTTCCTGGAAGACTGAGTCTGTCTTTGGATTAAGTCTTTCTGGAGTTGCAGGGTATGGAGAAAGGCAGGGAGGACTTCCCATGAGCTTTTATGTGGTAGAAAGCCAGCAAGAAAATATCTTTCTCTTTCAAGGTGGACCACTAACCTTCCACAAGACAAACAAATAAACAAAAAAAAAAAAACAGAACAAACACACACACACACACACACACACAAAAAAAAAAAAACAAAAAACCCTCTTTGCTGGCAAAGGTGGAGGTTCCAGAAGGAGATGGAGAAGGATTATCTTGCCCTGACTCAGCACTGACGCATCTTGTGGTCTAGATGAGCCCTAAACAGAAAGCTGGTCCCTATTTGCTGCTCTTGAATATCCTAAGGAGCAGCAGCTTCATGGGACCTGTGAGAAGAACTGTTATGCCAGAATGAGGAGCAGGAACCAGAGTCCAGGCTATTGCTGTGTTGTTTCTTTTTCTTGATGGATTTCAGGAAATTTTCCTTATTATTTATTTCCCTTTCTATCAGTTTCATTGTATCACTTAATTCATGATAGAATTTCACTTAAACTGGCGAGAGTAGTTACTTAATATGTATCATATGTATATACATATATGTACACACACACACACACACACACATATATATATAAGACAGGATCTTACTGTGTAACCCTGGCTGGCCTAGATTCTATGTAGACCAGACTGGCCTCCAATTCAGAGATTCACCTGCCTCTGTGTTGTGATTAAAGGCATATATTCCCAAGCCAAGCGCTTTTAGAGTTTTTAATAGAACTTTTCCAGGTATTTATTGGGTACAGCTCTAGGTATGGCTTCTGTGTGTCTGTGAAGCTCTGACTGCTCCAGAATATCGTGGTGCTTGCTTTGAACAGCCGTATTTTAGGTAACTTTATTGTTACCAGTCTCACCCAAAGTGCACAATTTGAAGGTCTTTAGTCCATCTGCAGACTAGACCACGAGAATCCAGCTGGAGAACATAGTCTTCAGCCCGGATCCTCCCTATCCCCACTTCCTCCACAGGGAAACTTCTCCTCTCCCAGGCATTGGCAGACACTAATTTCTATAGATTCGCTTGTTCTGGAAGCTTCATCAAAAAAGTGGTATAAATATCACGGTCCTTTGTGACACGGTTCTTTCCTTTAAAGTGATATTTGAGCTTAATCCATGTTGTGGAAGAATCGTGGTTTATATGCACAAAACAAAAAAATATATATTACCAAAACAAAACAACCCTGATGGATGCTTTGCGAGAAATCCCTGGCAAGATTAAGGGCTAGAGTTGGAAGCCATACTCTGTGAAGTCAGAAATCTGTCTGGCCAGACATCTTGATTTCTTATGCTTTGTTTGCAAAACTAGATAAGGATTATTCTGGAAGTTGTAATTAGTCAGGGTGAAACTGTTGGAGCTATATGCGCCTAAGGTAAGTGTTCAATTAATTTTTCTGATTGTCATGTCCACTGTGGCCTGATCTTTTTCTAAAGAAGGGCGCGGTTTGTTTGTGGTGTGAGACGTGTGTGGGCAGCTACAGGTGACCTCATAAAAAAATCAGCCTGTTCATCCTCCTGAATATTAACCTTCAGCAGGCGATGAAAGGAGACAGAGACAGAGACCCACATTGGAGCACCGGACATAAATCTCAAGGTCCAAATCAGGAGCAGAAGGAGAGAGAGCACGAGCAAGGAACTCAGGACCGCAAGGGGTGCACCCACACACTGAGACAATGGGGATGTTCTATCGGGAACTCACCAAGGCCAGCTGGCCTGGGTCTGGAAAAGCCTGGGATAAAACCGGACTCCCTGAACACAGCGGACAATGAGGACTACTGAGAACTCAAGAACAATGGCAATGGGTTTCTGATCCTAATGCACGCACTGGCTTTGTGGGAGCCTAGGCAGTTTGGATGCTCAACTTGCTAGACCTGGATGTAGGTGGGGGTTCCTTGGCCTTCCCACAGGACAGGGAACCCTGATTGCTTTTCGGGCTGGGGGGGGGACTTAATTGGGGGAGGGGGAGGGAAATGGGAGGCGGTGGCGGGGAAGAGACAGAAATCTTTAATAAATAAATAAATTTAAAAAAATAAAATAAAAAATAAATAAAAAAAAATCAGCCTGTTTACTGTGCTGAGCTGCTGCGGCTCTTAGACCAACTGGGTTTCCTCTGAACAGTGTTTCCAAGGATGAGCAGCGTGCTCGAGGCAGGAAAAGTCAGCAAAGGAATCGCGAGAAGCCAAATGTATGCCCAGAGACTAATTTCGTGGAGAAACACACACTAGCACTGCTTGAATATTAAGTGCAGCATCCTTATTCAAGTGATAATGGAAAGGCTACGCTTACTCCTTTATCTGTGTCTATGTTTCTACAAGTTTGAAGAGGCTGTTAGAAGAGGCATCTCTAGGTGAGGGGTGTAGTATCGTGACCCACATAGAACCACTGAGGTCAGAGGATCTTTGACTGTGCCTCTCTCTGTTGTTTCGATGATAACGCATTATAAAATTAATTCTGCAGATTTTAAGCTCAACTATCTTTGGTCCACTTGGCTACGGCCCTGCTGGTGCTGGTTGCATTCATGAAGATATTGTGGAACTAAGCACTCTGTCCAGAAGGTACTCAGTAAATAGTTCTAGAAAATACAGAGATCTTTTCCTGGCCTGTTCAGATGTCAATCAGGGCCTAGTTTCTAGAGCACACTGTAGAAAATTTAGTCCACAGAGGGAGGCTAACAGAAACCTTTGGCATTGAAGCCTGGCTGAACCATGTCTACCTTTGCTGAAGTGAAGCTGCCTCTAAATGAACAAATACGACCATCTTTCCTCACTGCTGAGCTCACTCTTTGAAAAGCTGCTGTCCTTGGCTATAGGAGCTGAGACGCTGCCTCCATCCTGGAGAGGGTGTGAATTGTTAGGGAAGATGGTCGTTTGCAGGATTGTAATACAAGACAGTACAGGTCTCCTTGGGGTGACAAAGAGCTCAGAACCCTGGCTCCCACACTGGTTTCAACCACAGCAGTGCTCTCTGCCTCAAGCTTGAGGAATATCTGAAGAAATGCTCCATTGTCTCACTGATTCCACTCTTGGTTTGCCCGTGAAGAATCTGAACAAGGACTGGGGCTTGGGCTCCATAGCCATGCCAAGATGAGATCCTAATCCCAGCTCTATTTGCAAGTACAGACACTCAGGATATCGTCAGCATCCTCTCATCACAAGTAGGAGAGTGACAGCATCCTGAGTCCTCAGGCTCTCTAGGCGCCAACCACAATGAAGGATAAAATCTTGAAGAGGGCTCTCCACCTGAGGTGGACAGCGCTCAGACTGCGGAAGGCACTCAGTGCCACTCTGTGTCTGGGGGGAGGTGTACAAGGACATCACTCCTGCTGATAATGTCGTTATTGAAATAAAATTGTTGCAACTGGAGTATGTATCTTCCTCCCTGAGTAAAGCACAGCTTTATGTTAAAATATGTCATTGCTTTTATTGTTTATTTACCCACATGCCTTAACTCACACCTCTCCCCTATGCCAAGGTATGATAATCATTCTAACTTCCTAGCCTCCGGGACTCTGGAAGTAGCTTTAAATTAATGTCTTTCCTCCCTTCTGCCCTAGGCAGTGTGGAGGGAAGCTATCATTTCAGAAATGACTCCCCATTAATCCTGAAGGTTCTTAAAACTCAAGAAGAAAGTCCTGCCTGCTCTACCTGTAAAAACTCATTTGCAGAAGATCAAGTGCCCCATAGGACAAAAACAAAAGAGCCCTTAGTACCAGTCCAAACCATTAGGGTCATTGGCTCTGGTTTCAAACAAGCAGAGTAAACAAAGTCCACTCCAAGTAGGAACTGGTTCTGCTGTCCTCCTTTCAACTTTCCAACCCCAAGTCACAGTGTTTGGACATCTCTGATGTTTCCTTCTAGTGGATTTCCCTTTATTGTGTGCTCCAGATGGCCAGTGGCTAGTACAAAGGCAAGCCCAGTTTAAACTATGATCTCACTTGTTCAGGCCTTTGCTGGTGTCCTGTGTGTATGGCATCGGAAGAAAGGTGTGGTCACTGCATTGTTCTAGGATACGTCAAGCTGTGCTTCTCTCCTGTTGCTTATTTCAACACTGAGGCTCCCGGGTGTGCTTAGGTTGGCAATGGGAGCACTCAGTGTCTATAGACACACATCCCCCTCCACCCAGCCCTCCAGATAATCCACCAAGTGACTCTCCACCCAGAAATTCAACAACTTAGTGGTTAAACTGAATTCTGTGCAATACAGTGAAAGAATCACAGCAAACACTCTTGACTCCTACAATGACGAACACAGACACATTTTCTCTTTTCCTTTGCATGACTTTCCCTGTTTCTGCTTCTCTAGGACCGGGAAGATTGATTTAAGAAACAGAACAAAACACTTGATTATAGAAGAACTTTTACAGCTCACAGTGTAAACATAGGTGGGTAAAGATGCTGTCCATCTCCCCAGTGATCTTGCAAACTCGTTCTCAATGGTAAGAACGCCACACCTGCTTATGTTCCAATGACCAAAGCAAGTCACAGGAGCAAGCCTGACATCAATGGGGTAGGAAAGGGCACTGCCCATGGAAGGTGTAGAGAAGATAGGGGACAGGTCCTCAGGGCGAAAGCCTACAATGTAGCACCTGTAAACTGGACAATACAGGGTTATCATCCAAGAGTATCTGGTAAATGAACAAAATTAGTATTTTTATGAAGTTAAAAAAAGTCATAGCCAGTGAGATTGATTTTGAAATACTTTGATCATGGGTTAACCAAGTCATAAGACTCACAACTTCATCTAGAGAGCTCAGATGGAAATGAACTATGGAGCCTTCCACTTACACAGTAGGACCTGACCTACAAAGAGTTGCACCTTTAAACATGACCTTCAAGTTCCAGATATGACCTTTTTTTTTTTTGAAGACTTTGATGTTGCGTTCTTTTCTCCAGACTTGCCTAATTGTTTTAACTTTGCTGTTCTTGTCATTGGTATGTGAAAACCTTGAATCATGTATCAGGACAGGTCCTGGAGATTCATAATCAACAAAGTAGGTATAGAACCTGCCAACAACTGCTGATTATGAGTGATGCAGGAGATTGCTTGTCAGCTTTTCAGCTAAGTCCGAGCCAACCACCTCCCCAGAGCTACAACTGCGGAAGTAGACAGCCAGTACTATGGAAACAATATGTTCTACTTCCCCATAGCCGTAGCTTATTTGACTAGAATGACTATTTCACTCACGAGATTCACAAAATTAGTTTGCATAATACATAGTGTGGGAGAAGATGACCAGAAGTTGAAATTACTTAGCTATTCCTATACTTGAGGTTATATCCCTAAAGGTCAGGCAGATATATTGTAGAATAGAATATTTCTTTAACTATTTAAAAATGTGATACATTTGTTTATGTTGTGGAATATTATTTTAAGTATGTAAAATTGTGTTACATTTTTGTTGTTATTGTTGTTTCAAGACAGGGTTTCTCTGTAGCTTTAGAGCCTGTCCTGGAACTAGCTCTTGTAGACCAGGCTGGCCTCGAACTCACAGAGATCCACCTGCCTCTGCCTCCCGAGAGCTGGGATTAAAGGTGTGCACCACCACCAACCAACTTGTATACATTTTTTATGCTGCACTTGTTAACAATGTAAAGATGTGTTACATTTGTTTATACTGCATTTGTTTAACAATTTAAAGATGTGTTGCTTTGCCTGCCTAAGGTACCTGATTGGTCTAATAGAAAGTTAAATGGCCAATAGCTAGGCAGAGGAGGGAAAAGCTGGGCTGGTTGGCAGAGAGAGTAAGTAGGAGGCGGAGAGAGAAAGGAGAGAATGAGGGAGAAAGTGAGGGAGACTCCCGGGGCCAGGCAGCCAGGCAGCCACCAGATAGTCAGACATGGAGTAAGACATCCAGAATAAAAGAAAGGTAAAAAGCCCTGAGGCAAAATGTAAATGAAGAGAATCAGGTTAATTTAGGTTATAAGTTAAGGCCAAGCATAATAATGATTAGTTATGTCATGATTTGAGAGCTGGTTTGTGGTCCAAAAGAAAGCCTGCTATATATATTGATGATTGTTCCTTAGGGCACATAGGGTGAAGCACACACACACACACCAAAATAATTTGAGAAGAATCTCTGTTTCTTGTGTCTCCAGCCAGAGAAAGAGACCTAAGGATAAATGTATAGAGGAAGGAATACCAATGGTTTTATTTTTCTCAATTTATTTCCCAAGAGAAGCCTGCCATTGTAACTCGAAATTCTGTGACCTTCTCTGTCACCAGACACTCAATATTTATTTTTGCTTAGCTGTGTGAATTTTGTGTGAGTATTCAAAGTAGATCATTCCTAACTAAGGGACCATGCAAGACAAAATTCAGCTTTGACTGAATATACTCATTACTGGAAAGCACCCATAAACTGGGAATAGATTATCAGTTGTGTTCAGAGCAGTGAAATGTCTACAGGGCTCTGCTTCTCCATGTGACCAGTCTCCCATCTAAAGATTGTTTTACATCACACTTTTTGTAATATAAAGGATGCTGACTGACTTCTCTTTACTCGGAGGAGTCTGAATTCTTATATCAACTCTTCTCATTCAAGAATTATTCAATTTAAGAAAGTCATGTAACCTCATTCATGCCTGAACTTCAAAGTTGTTCTTACTTCTACTGTGGAAAATTTCAAGCATACCCAGAGAGGGAACAGCATATTGAAAATATAAACACACCTGAGTTCAAATTGTGACCAAACCAAGGACAAACCCAAACTGAAGAACTTTCTATACTATAACAAATGAGCATGTGTCAGGAGCATGAGAAATGGGGTGGGGGCCCCTGGTAATAATCATAGACCAGAGGGGCATACAAAGATATGAAAACAAATTCAAGATGAGCCCCTTATTTGGTTCCTGGGGTGGGGGGAATGACATTCGTTGAGGGAGTAGGTGTAATTAGAATAGAATTTCTGATTCACTTAATCATGTTATATTATTGCTAATTTCCAGGTGTTGATCTTTGTGTCTCAGTGACATAGAATCTTACATTAGGAGAAACTATGCAACATGCATTGGGACCTTTGATGCCAGAATAAAATATTATATGAAGTTTTTAATTCTAAAATTTAAGCTTTAAAACATGGAGGCTTAGGAATGATGTGTATTAGCCTTCTGCTCCTTCTCCCCTTTCATCAGTGTGTGTGTGTGTGTGTGTGTGTGTGTGTGTGTATGTGTGTGTGTTTTCAGGTAAATGAAAACAGGACATAATTTTACTGTTTGATCTCTACAGATAATGGCTCTGTCACCTGCCTGCAATACCATGAGAGCACAATTGGCAACAGTTATTTAATACCAATGCTCCAGGCCACCAAGTGCTTCCCAGAATATCTGTTTAGCCCACACAGCATTGTTTCTTATGGCCCTTAGATCTCTTCATCTGTGAGAGTCCCTGCCCCTCCCTCATTTCCTCTCTGGCATTTATTTTTGAAGAAACTGGGTCATGTTTTCTGCAGTTTCCCATTTTTCTTTGGATGGCTCTAAGCTGGTGCTTCTAGGTCTTTCTTATACAGAGACAATAGCCCTCACCTGCCAACACTTGAAAGGCTCCACGTGGAAACATGAGAAACAGCCCAGGGTTTAGTAAGTGTTCTTTTGCAATCCCTGGCTGCCCTTCCTCCTCCAGTCCCCTCTGCTGTCTCACCATGTGGTTCTGAACAGTAGTCATTCATTTATCAGGTATCATCGTTAGATTTCTTCTCATATTACACTCATGAAGATTAAGAGATGCGTTTTCCGCAAATGATATAAATACAAACGTCCTAGCCCTAAAGAGGGGACCAGGAAGAGAAATTTGATTCCACATCTAAATGTGACCAACCATGTGATCTTAAACTCAAAGTATGAACTGTGGGCTGGCCACAGGGTACCTTCCACAAGTCTGTTAGAAGAACAGAATTCCTGGCCTCATCCCAGACCCGTTGTGTCATAATATACATTTTTAATCTTTTAGTGTGTGTGTGTGTGTGTGTGTGTGTGTGTGTGTGTGTTCACAGGTCATGGTGCATTTCTCTCCTTCAGTCACGTGGGTCCCAGGGATCCAGCTCAAGCCCTCAGGTTTGGCAGCAAGTGCCTCTTCTCTGTTGAGCCTTCTCTCCAGTCCGGCCATATGCATTTTAAAATTATTTGTGCATTATTATTAGCATTCTAAAAATACTTGTGTGCACACTCAAGACTGAGAAACGGCAACCTTATGAGAACCTGAAGTTTGCTTTAGTATATGAACTGGATGCTCCCTTTCTTCACATTGACAAGAAAAAAGAAGTTATGTTTTCTGCTTAAAATGTGGCAGCCTTTGGAAGCTTTGTCTAACTGCCCTGGACTCTGATTGCCCTTTGAATTTCACAAAGGAGCTGGCCTGCCGGCAGGCCTTCCCTAAGAAACAGACAGCAGGATATGAGCCGTTTCTTTCCTGTCTCTCTCCAGGCTCTTTTCCAAAGCGGTGTTGAGAAGGAAATGAGGTTCCCTGTGTTGAGAAGGAAATGAGGTTCCCCAGGATCTGCAGGCAGCCTCTAGGTAAATGAACCAGGAATTCCTACATTTATCCTGCACATACTAGAGGAAGCTCCTTCAAAACTCTGAAAACAGTTTAGTGATGGGTTCTGCACCCTTGAGCTCCTGACCTCACTTTAGAACAGAGGGGCCCTTGCTTTGCTTTAAAGGGATGCCTCGGAAGGAGACATGTCAGGTGACCTTGGAACTTGACACAGAGCAGGGGACTGCTAACAGCAGTTAGGTCTCAGGAAGGGAGGAAAATGCTTCAAGCACACCTGAGCTCAAGGGTATATTATATCTTTGCTTTCAAAGGAATGTGATGTTGCTTTCACATAGACTCATATTAAATGTAGATGGATAATTTTGTTACTACGTCAGGCTCCAGAACAGAACTGAGAAGTGGAATCTGGCTACTAAAACTCTTAAACAAAACAACAAACAAACAAAACTCACAATTACACAGAGTAGGCAAACAAATCCCTTTAGTGTAAGCGCCCCATGTTTTCTTTAACTCATGACTAAGCACATATTTCCGACACCTAAGTATTTTAAACAGAGCCAAAGTCACAGCTTCACACTGAAATGACCCAGCGCAGCCCCTGATGGCACTTTCTCCGCAGGTTCCGGTGTTCTCACTTTCCTCTTTCCTTCTCTCTTTTGCAGTTGGCTCATGAGTCAGGATCCAAGGTCCGTGGGCTGCACCTGGTTAATGTGTCTCTCAAGTCTCCCTACATAATAGCCCCCATTCATTTTCATGTTATTTATGAGCTGCACAAACAGGAGTATTTACTGTACAGGATTTCCTCAATTCTAGGTACAGCCTATGGCTTCCTCGTGATAGCTTGCCTTGTACTCTCTCTGTGTCACCTGTAAATGGGTAGGAGGATATCGCATTATTTCATGTTTCTATCTGGCAAGATTTTAGTACTGTGGGGTTATTGCTGACCGAATGTTTGTATCTCTTATCACCTTTTCAAATTAGTAAGTTGAAAAGCTGACAATATAACATTAAGAGATGCTCAGGATTGTGAGGCAGTGCCTTGTGAGAGACACACTCCACCGACTGTGTGAGGATAGAAGGAAAGGTCTAAAGACTACAGTACAGAAGGGTGCTGTCACCTGTACCCCAGGACGTTGGCACCCTAACCCCAGGATCCCAGACTCTATAACAGTGAGAAATAAATGCTGGTGTTGCTAAGACCCCAAGCCTGTGATTGTGTGCTAGCAACCCAAACTGACTAAGACAGGAGCTTCCTGGGAAGGGTGAGAGGGAGGGAGAAAGGTGACTGAAGCTCTTGAAACCCGCTATGCCACGACTTCTCACACTATACTTTTAATTCTCAAAGCAAATACTAAGTGTACAGGAAAAAAATGCTAAGCTACCATGAAGATTAGATGTGTGTGAAGCATGTGCTGGCATATGATTGATTGACAGCCTATAAAAGCCTGTGTCAGTCCTCCCTTTCCCTGAGATGTGGACTGGATGTCTAGTTCCTCTTCAGATCTGAAGGTCCTCTGGTCCTTTACATATGAATATGGTAGAAATAAAAAGATGATCAAAATATGATTCCATGAATCATGTCATCCATTGTCATGCGAACAGATTGGTTCTTGGGTTCAGAATGATTAGAGAAAGAATACTGTGAAAAACCTCACAAGGAATATACCATGTTAACCTAAGTTTATTCAAGTCCAGCTAGTTGGTTAGAGTTCTGTAGAAAATAGTCTAAGTTTGATGTCTACTTAAAACACTGCTTTTGGGGACATCTGTGATGACTCATAGGTCCCTCCAGCCATGAGGGTGGTACCCTGACTCAAACTGAACTCTCAATACTCAGAAAAGTGTCTAGTGCAATACATTATACCATATTTTCCTGGTCTTGTCAGGAGCATCTGCCACTGATCAAGCTCATCAAGTGTCAGGCAAACTCAAGTTCAGGTATATTTCTGAAGTCTAGTAGCTAAAGTAAGCAGCTCTCTTATTGGGTATCTTATGAGGTTTGATATAACATTTCTGAGGGTCTAAGGAGCAATTCAATCCCAATTCATACATATTGGGTCCAATGAGATTCTAGCCCCTCAAAGGGATGGAAGTATGCTCTCCAAAACAGACATAACAAGCAGCAAGCTATGTGGGGGTTTGGAGTCCTATTGAAGCTGTGTGGTGGTTTTCCATCCATGATAGCATCGGTTAAACTGAAACAGAGCCGAATCCATTGTTTATGCTCTCTTTGTCAGATAACGTGTTTCAAAGCCATCTTAATTATTTTCCATTCAACAAATACTCATTATGTCTGCATCTGTAGATTCTCTCTTGAGGAATATAAAGATAATCAATGCATAGTTTCCCTTACAGTGTGGGAGTGGGAGAGGAACGTGGTAAACAAGGGGAAGAGGCTAAGTTGATGTAACAATATCAGAAACAAAGACGGCATCACCATTTGGCTCCTGTTCCAGTTACTCTTCTATAGGCCTCTGGTTTGGACCGGCTGGCTATTGTTTTCCTTTCACTTGTTGGCTTTCTGCCTTCCCTGTTGCTAAGGACAGGCTGACTGTAACTTACTGAGAAATGTTCAGGTAGAAATAAAGACTTAACCCCAAAGGACATTGTATTTGTGAGGAATCCCAGCTACTTGTCTCCTGAACCATGAGCATTTGTTAGACTGCTCCAAGGCCACCTTTGAAGGAGACACCAATAAAAACAGTTAGAAGGAATTTGTATTAATGAACTTTAAAGAGGTAGTACAAAGGAAAAATTGAGAATGAAAGGCAAAAATAGAAAGAAATCTGTCTCTAATTTTTTGTTTTGGACAATCAGCTTTCATAAGCTGCATTCAAAGACAACACAGTCTGTTCCACCCAGATCAGGAAACAACCTTGACGAGCAACTTCCCACTTCAAGGTCTTAACAGTTCAGTGTGGATTTATTGCTTTGTCACGTACTGTGCAATATGCACAAGACTTCATGCACCTATAAGCATACATAGCTTATCTATTCATACACATACAAAAATACTAAAGCTGCTGGATATTGTATTTTATGCTATAATGGCAATACTGATACACGTAAACTATTAAGCATACTACAGCCATCTAGCTAAGAACTGTATGTACGGTGCAATATGTACTATCTAGTAAACTCAGACTTTAAGATTAAAAACTTCTTTGTATTCTTTGTGTGTGCGTATGTGTGTACCTGAGCACACCTGTGTAAAGGTGCTTGTGCACATGTGTGTGCATGTATATATGGATTGGAAGTTGAATTCAGGTGTCTTCCATTATTGTCCTCCACATTATTTTTTAAGACAAGATCTCTCACTAAACCTAGAGTTTACTCTCTAGGCAAGGCTAGCTAGCAAATGAGCCCCAGGATTCCCCTGTCTGCTTTCTTAGTGTTGGCATTACAAATGAGCGTCGCCATACCTGGCTGTTTACATGGCTGCCAAGGACCAAATCCAAGTCCTTGAGCTTTCATATAAAGCACTCTACCAGCAGAGATATGCCCCCATCCCCAGCATTTTAAAAATGCATAAATGTGTTCTACAGTCCTTCAGTCCTCTCAAACAGTGTTCCCAAGTTCCTGTAATAGCCTGGAACAAGCATAATTGCATAGGAGCATCATAATAGAATCCCATCAATGACTTAACTTGTATCTGAAAAAGCAAGAGTGAAATTGAAAATGCCATGAAATGTTTGGATAAATAGTAAACTGCACAACCTCAACCTTCCTTCTTTCCACAGCAGCACAAAAGAGACTCCATCAGAAAATCTTTCTTTGCATTTTGGAGAAAACATGAGTAAATACAAAGACAAAGATATAGACATCTATCTGTCTGTCTGTCGTCTGTTTGTCTGTCTAAGACAAAGAGAATTACTGACTCCAAAGTCCATTTCAAAGCTTGGCACATTTTTGACATATCACTTAAGGAAGAATAATTTGATTGGGGATAATTGTATCCACAAACAATAACATGTTTAACCAAGATATCCCAATAGCAGTTGTCCAGAAAAGAGAGTTATATTCATCTATCCAGAAACACATCTTCTCCTATTTTTCAAATAGCTGGGGTTTAAAAAAATCACATCACTCACAACATGACACACCCAGAAAACTACCAATCACAGTGACCACAACACTCTTCAACAAGAAATGATGCAACCTGAGGGCGAATGTGCTGTAACACAATCTTTTTGTACTCTGTGAAGGTGTGTCTTAGACAAGGTGCCTTCTGGTTGCTTTAGTAAAGAGCTACATGGCCAATAACTAGGCAGGAAGTGATTAGGTGGAACTTCTGGGCAGAGAGAGAAGAAGGGGAGAGGAATCTGGGTGCAGGAAAGACACCAGGAAATGGGGAACAAGCAAGACACGCAAGAGGAGAGGTAGCAGCCATGAGCCATGTGCAGCATGTAGATTAATATAAATAGGTTAATAAAAGTTATAAGAACTAGCTAGAAACTAACCTAATCTATAGGCCACGTTTTCATAATTAATAACAAGTTTCCTGTTGTTTTTTTGTGAGTGGGCAGCCCAAAGAAAAATCAGACTACATATGATAGTCAATGCTGGGACCAAACAAAGGGCCTGAGAAAGCTAAAAAACTATGTTCTGAGCAAGGAGCTGTATATGACTTTCTAGTCCTACGGTTTCTCATATGGGCTGGTGTTTGGCATACAGAGGTGTGGCTACTGGCTGCTGCCAGCAGATTGGAGCCAGATGCCAGTGCCATATGCTAAGTTGATCTATGAGACAGTGGCTGACATGGCAGTTTAAGAGTTGTCTCACAAGGTCAGAAAACACTGCAGATGCTTCGTAAAGCCAGGTCCAGACACAGAAAACCTCTGAAAAGTTACAGTATGCTTTAAAAAATGACCTTAGATGCTTCGGAAAGAAAAAAATGGGTGTAAATAGGCATAGAAAAAATAGTTTAAAAGTAATAAAGTCTTTAAAAAGAGACTAAAGTAATATTTAAAAAGTAACCGTGTAAGGATAGAAAGTATTATATCACCGGGAGTTTGGACCTTATATAGTACTTTGTTAATTTTTAATTTTTTGAATGACATTAAACAGAGACTTAAGGAAATAAACCTAGAAAAACTACAAGACAGGTGAGGTATATTTTACCTGCTCAAACATAAAGCAAAAAATCATTTTTGGCTGGCTTATCTACAAAGCACAGTCCATACTTGTGTTAATGTAGATATGTATGTTGCCTTTGAAAGTTTGTGTGTTTTCAGAACAAGGAAACCAGATAAATACCAATGAAAATGGGTGGTCCAAGTGATCCAGCCTCTGAGTGCCTCTGTTACAGTTACCTCAGACTTCTGCAGCCAGAAGAGCATCAAGGCTGCTGGCTGGGATGGTCCAGCCTCACAGACTATGCTAGCCATGACTATAGATAAACCTTGCACTTTCCCATTGCACAGAGATTGAACAACAAATGTTATAACTACCTCTCCCAGGACTTAACCATTATCCTAGTATTCTCATGATCCCCCCAAAGATGCCATTACCCTCAGACAACATGAGCTAGCCTAGAGAACACAGCACCCACATTCCGAAGAGTTGGAGTGGGTGGTTTTTGGTCATTCAGTGAATTATGAATGCTTGTCATTGTTTAGGGGGTTTGGTTACAAGTTGTTATTGGTCATGGCAAGAAAGTAAACTAAGCAAGGAAGGTTGGATTCAAGAATCTCTTTCTGAAAAGAAAAAGGGGGGATTTGGGAATGATGGGGTAAAAGGGCAGATTACTAATCTATTTTGAACTAAAAAGCAGCTAGGGATCTAGTCATGGGTGTTTGTCATCATTTGGGGAATTGGTTACAAACTGTCACTAGTCATGGTCAGGGAGAAAGCTAAACAAAGGATATTAGATTCAGGGATCTCTTTCTGAAGAGAAACAGGGGGGATATAGTATAGAAATGACAGGTTAAAGGATGCATTGTTGAGTCTACTTTTGAATAACTATTACTCTCAAATTCTTTTGGATAAACACTAGAGAGTTAGTGATTGTATGGTAGTTCTACGTTTTTATTTTTTGAAGGATTGTCACACTATTGTCCATGGCAGCTGTACCATTTGTGCATGGCCACAACAGAAGACAGGCACTCCAGCTGCTCTATATCTTTGTCAACACTTGTTGACTTTTGTTTTTTAATAATTGCCCTCCTGACAGGTATGAAGAAATATCACATTGTGTTTTCCATCTATTGTGGCACTATTCACCATAAACAAGGTGTGAAAATGACTTTAAGTCTCCATCAGGAGATCGAGAAAATGCAGTATGACAGAACATGAGATATCATTCAGCCTTGGAAAGAAAACCCTGCAATTAGAAATAATGTAGATAATTTGAAATATGCCAGTCACAGAAAATCAACTGTACTACATGATCCCACTTACATGAAATATATAAAGTAGTCAGGTTCATAGAATCAAGAAGTAGAATGTTTGCTGCAGGAGGAAGGGAGGGGCCAGCTAAGCAGAATGAATGATGTCTAAAGACCAGCCATGCAGCATTGAACTCACGTCAACAATAAAAAAAAAATACACTTTAAAAACCTTTTCTTGTCTTTTATTTTAGTTCATTTGTTTGTTTTTCAAGACAGGGTTTCTCTGTGGAGTCTTGGCTTTCCTGGAACTCACTTTATACATGAGGCTGTCCTTGAATGCACAGAGATCCATTTGCCTGTGTTGGGATTGAAGGCAAGAGGCACTGTCTTTCTGTTTAAAAGCCTAGTAGATCACATGTTAGCTGGTCATGCCATAATAAGGAAAAGGGATATTTTTATTATGGTCTACTATACAATGTTATAATTATGGACAATACTGATGAAGCATTTACATCACCTTGCAGTTTAAATGTCCTGTTAAAAGTTTTATGCCAATTAAAAATGAGCTAAAAATTAAGAAATTTTAGGCATCTGGAACCATATAATATTTATCACACTGCTCAGCTTTCTCTTTGAAGTCTAAGCAGCCCTAGGCAATATATAAAGAAATGGACGTGGCTATGTTCTGATAATTTATTGTGGGGAAAATCCACCCAAATCTATATGGAGCCATCTCCTCACCTATAGGCAACAGGTGATTAGACAGGTTCTTAATCTCATTCACCCATGTCATTTTCCTGTGCTGGCCCCAGGCACAGCAGGCACCATACAGTGACCTTCAGCCCCATCCCTGTAAACTATGTGTGGACTTAAGCTCACTCTCACTGCTGGTGCCCAGTGTGGCATCATGTAGCAGGTGGGGAAGAGAGAAAAGAATGAGAAGAATAAAGGTAAAAGATACATTTAAAAATATTACCAAAGAAATTTCCAACCTAACAAAGACTTAAAAACACTTAATAAAATCAGTTGTTTCCTTCTAGTCCCTTTTCCTATTCCTAATCCATAAATCACACATCCTTCCCAGAAAGCAGCTTTTTGGAGCTTTGCTACCTTGAACACCTTCATAAAGCTTCAGTTGTCAGACACGATGGGAAATCTGTTACATGCTACTTCTCTGACAGGAAGACCAGTGATGCCCAAAAGATAGAACATCTGAGGGGAACCTAAAGGAGATGTGGGGTTTCTGTCATGGACCCCTCTGTAAAGTATCTGAAGCCCTTCAAGGATTTTGCATCCCATCTAATCTGTTAGGGAAAAGGGAATTTTTAGTTTTTTCCTTTCAGACAAACTAAAAATACATTACTGATGACTTAATATTTTTTCTCCAAACCACTAAATTTGCTAGATAAGAGTCCTGTGTTAGGATCTAGAATTCTGTTGCAATAAGAAAGCGAAGGGCAGGAATGAGGTAAACAAATGAATTATTTACTTGTGTACAAGTATACTGTCTCCATAAGAACATGTCACATGTTAAAAGCCATTCCATTGCTCTCTGGGTTTTCCCTACTTCCTCCTTCAATAAAGAATGATAATGCTATCTTCATATTAGAAATAACCAATTCAATAGCAAAAGGAAAGGTCAAAAAGATTAATAAGATTACCTGGGGCTACAGTACAACTCTGTAATTTCCTTTTCATCTCACTGTAGCCTGTTAAATTACACATTCTACAAGCGTGTGCTGTGTGGAGCATCTCCTTGAAGTCCGGGTCCCAAATGAATCATAATGCTCTCTGGGTGATGGCTGTGGGTGGCAATGCCCTCCGCTCTTTTGATCTGGGATTCTGCACAAATTATTGAGAGACCTTCCAGTCCTCTTAATCTGACAGACACTTTGATCATTGAGTTTCTGGCATTAGTACCAGCAGCTGCAGCAACACGGTGTACTGATTACTTATAATCAGTTTGCTCTCACATCAGACAGCAACTTTCTGAAACTGGACAGAACTATAACCCACTTATTAGCATCATTAAGATAGCACAATGGGCTAAAGAAAGTAGAAATGCTTAAAACATCACAATAGCACCTACACCTGAAGACATGGGAAACCCTTCACCATCCAATACTGTCGGGATAGGAATAGCTCCCCAGTTCTAATTACATTATATACATATAAGAAAATTACGTCTCAAGGCTCATAGTATAATATGGTGATACTATAAAAATATAAAGATAACTTACATTCAATTCTCAACATTGCAGTTTCTGTTTCCAGTTCTGTTAACCTGTGGGAGTCCCGAGGATGAGCATTTGCCACAGCTGCCTTTGCTCCTGACCCTCTTGTTTTCTTGATTGTCTTTGATTCTGTTTCAACAGCAAAATCATTAAGGGGAAACCCTTACTCCAGTGATGTGAGAGCAGAGGCACTTCAGTCCGACAGGAGCATACTCAGTGGCAAGGTGCAGGGAGATGTAGTTACAGCTGTAGATACAGACATGCTGTACATAAACAGAGCTCACTTTCTGTGCTTTTGATATCGGAGCATTTTTAATAAGTAATATCCTTTTTCTACATTATAACTGGGATTTTAGCTCTAAGGAGAAATCTCATAAAAATTAGGTTACTGTATAGAATCAGCAATTTTATTCTCAAAGGGTACAACCACCTTAAAAAATTTTTAGACGATAAAATCACTTTGCTGATATAATTTTAACTTTGTAGTTTGCCCTGAGTTTTATTTCTAGGTGTGTTTCTTCTTAGGAGTGATAGATTGAGTGGTGATTGCCTGCCAATTGGAGTCTGGGATCTGTGTTTTGTAATAGAGCATTGATTGCCAACCACATCATAGGATTGACCCCAATTACTACAGACTGTCTCAAAGCCCTGAGTTCATTTATTCTCTTCTAATTGAGCTGTATATATATATATATATATATATATATATATATATATATATATATGCATATATATACTTTTATGTCAAAGAATACAGTGAAGACAGAAGAATCAGTTTTACAAAATGTAAGCCACAAGCTGTAGCAATCTAGAGAAAATAATCATGTCTATAGATTTTAAGTATACTCACTCATTTCTAACTAAGTTCCTGTGTGATGTCATCAGATTGTGAAGAATTACCATGGGCTTGTCAAAAATATAAATGCCAAAAAAATACACTTTTCCATGTTAAATAAAAACTAAACAAAAATCTGTGGCTAACTCAAGAACATTGCCTTCTCCTCACTTCAACTACCAACCAATTTTTATGGCGTATTAGAAGTTCATAAAGAAAAACCCAAAGACACAAGGTGGAGGATCACAACTAGATTTCGGGTCCCCACAGCTTGAGAACCATCTCTGCTCTAGAAGGTTGAAAGGGTGACTCTCAGAGCTGCAAAGGAAGGACATAGCAAAGATCTGGAAGATAACAGAGAGCTTCCCATGGTGGTTGGAGGCCAGAGCAGAGATCAGGGAAGCTGTCCATCAAGCTGCAGGTGAGGTAGGGCAGTGAGGGACTGGGGTGCAGAAAGCAACCCTGCTTCTCATACACTTCTTTCAGACGGGGTTTTTCCTGCTGCCCACAGTGCTCATTTGCTGCTCCCTAAAGAGATGCTTTGTCCAGGGGAGGAAATAATCGCCTTTGATGGGCATTATTCCACAGCTGGGCTAAGTGACTGTGCTTCTGGAGCAGAAACACCCCCTATTTTTCTTGTTAACCACCTAATCACGCTGCGCCAACCTACATCTTCACTCTTCAACATAATTATGGCAGCCGTGTGCTTTCTGGGTCTGTATGGCAGGGACGTTTGACAGGCTCTGTCTGGAAAGACACTCCCACTGTCTGTAATGGAGACAGATAAGGTTAATCAGCTAGATAAGTATCTTGGAATCATGCCTTTGATTTAGTGCAAGGGAGCAGAATCTATGCTGCTGGATTTAGCAAGCAAGCAAGGGACAAAACAACTGTGGTTCACCCGGCAAAGACACGGGCCATCAAGACTAACCAGCTGAATTAAAATCCCTGGAACCATCATGGTAAAATGACTGTGAACTCTGGTCATTTGTCCTCAAACTTCCACACAACAGCCATGGCACATGCCCCCCTGCACACACACACACACACACACACACACACACACACACACACACACAGAAATAACTGTAAAAAATTAATTAATTAAAACAAGGTGAGAAACTTCCAGAATATATAATGATTAGAAATAAAAACAGTAAATCATTATATTAATAAATGTGCAATAAGAAATAAATTTGTTTAGTGTCTTAATTCAATTTTTATCATTTCATACATGATTTCTGTTTTTACACCATTTTTACCTCTGCCTCCTAATAGTACAACTCCCAATAGGACAAGCATTCAAACACATGAATCTATGGGGGTGGACTTATTCAGACCACCACACAGACTCTCTCTCTCTCTCTCTCTCTCTCTCTCTCTCTCTCTTTCTGCCTGCAGATCAGTATGTAAAGCTCTGAGCTATTGTTCCTGTGCTATGCCATCTATTTCCTGCTATGATGATTATGGGCTATTCCTTTAAAACTGTGAGCAAGTGCCCTCAATTAAATTAAATACTTTCTTTCATGAGAGTTTGCCCTGGTTATGTCTCTTCACAGCAATGTAACAATAACTAAGACAGCAAGTGTCATGGTTCTTCCCTAAGCCTTAGGCATAGGGGTTGTATTGTAGGTGTATCAGTTTGGGTTGGAATCCACAGTCACTTGATATGCACACTTGGATAAGTTATGGATTATGTGATAGTCACTATCCGCTGCAAAGAGATTCTTTGATAAAGCATGAGAGCTATACATATCTATGGGTGTAAGAATAGTATTTTGAATGCTGTTAGAAATTATCCTGATTAAACAAAGTGGCCGTAGTGGCATGTTCTCCTCTTGGATCTATGATTCCCACAAATGCTGGTGAAGATGTAGGGAAAGAAGACCTCTCATTCACTATGAGTAGGACAGAAAACTGAGGAACCACTATGGAAATCAGGGTGGCAAATTCCTCAGAAGCTAAAAGCCAGTCTGCCATATAATGAGGCTATAGCCACTCCTTGGGATATGTCCCAAGGTGCCCTGAGACATCCCTTTGTGAATCTGAACAGCAATCCTATATGGTAACCCTGATATAACTATACTAACCGCAGCCCAAACATCACAGCTGTAGGCCTTTACCCTCAAGCAGGGAGAAAAGCTTTGCTAACTGGCCAAGTACAAGCAAACACTGTATATTGAGGGACATGTGAAGAAGGAAAACCAAGGTTTCCTGGAGGGCTGTGATAGTAGGTCCAACTGCATGATGGCTGGGGAGTCTAAGGCTAGAGCTCTGCGCTCTGCCATATCGCTACTAGCAGAAGAGTGGTGTCAGGCAGCGGCACACGTGTAGCAAAAACCATTCTTCTCTTCTTTGGAAACTCCAAAGAGAAAGAGCTAATTGTCTAGACAACTATGGCACCCTGTTACCTAGAAAGTAGAAGTGCCCAGATAGAGGGTGTATTTTCTAAATAGACCACTGATTACAGTAAAGAATAGACAATGATTTTCTGCCTGGTGCCGATAAGAGCCCCCGTCTCAATTGCAATTATCAGGACACAGTAGAGTGCTCATTTTCTTCTGACCAAGCAGGAACTGCAAATACGGCACTTGAAAAGCATTTGCTCTTTTTACTAAAGAGCAAGCAAGTGATTCGTCTCTATTCTTCCTGATTAGCAGAGGTCAGGCTCAGACTCCCTGGGACTCATTGTCAATCTTTTGTGTGTTCCTATCGAGGCTACTAACTGAAAAGTGAGCTCACTATCACAACTCGCTTTTGTTGTCGGGTACTGAAGACTTCCGGTTTGGTTCCTGCAGCTGCTCCATATTGTCATCCTTTCTGTTCATTTAATAGGAAACTGAAGGGAAAGAGGTAGGGACTCAGTTGAGTGGAAACCCTGCAGAAATGAGCAGCTGGAACAACTGTGTGTCCCAGTAGAGGATCCTCTGCAATGGGGGATACTTACCGCCTAGCTCTATTGAAATGCCTGAGGGATAAAATCATAGAGAATGAATGCTAAGTTTGAGCTAGGAGTGGTCAAGGCTCTTCTACACAGCAACGACTCCGGGCTGGTTATTTACTCTACTCAATGGAGGTGGTGTTGACATCCGATCACATGAGAAGCCCCCTCTAAGAACTTATCAGAAATTCTCCTGCCTCATCCTAGGTCAACCCCATCAGAATATCTGGGTGAAGTCTAGAAATCTGCTTAAATATATCCTCCAGGTGTTGCTGGGCACTCTGAATAGCAATCCATCTCGCCTCTAAATTGACTGGCAAGTTTAGCTGTACTAAAACAGTGTTTGCGTCGAGCCTTGATCTATTGTTCAAAAGTTTGAAACTGGAAAGTGAATTCCTCAGAGGGCCTTACTCTCATCTTCTGGGCCATTAGCATGCATCATAGATGGATGTGTGCATCTATACATGCTGATAAAAAGCCCTGAAAATTCATTTTCCTGCAATGGATGTAATTGGTTTAGTGTGCTGCCTAAGTATTAGGCATAATCCCCATGAACTTCAACACGCATCTGTGCTTGACTGATTCCCAAAAATGGCCACAAATTATGCAGAATTTTTGTAATGTTTTCATAATTTTATCTATTAAGAAGAGTCTTAGGGGGGCTGGAGAGATGGCTCAGTGGTTAGGAGCATTGCCTGCTCTTCCAAAGGTCCTGAGTTCAATTCCCAGCAACCACATGGTGGCTCACAACCATCTGTGATGGGACCTGGTGCCCTCTTCTGACCTGCAGGCATACATACAGACAGAATACTGTATACATAATAAATAAAATTTAAAAAAAAAAAGAAGAGTCTTAGGGGCCAGGTGTATAGATCAGTGGTAAACTGCTTGCTTAGCACATGCAAGGCTCTACGTTTATTTCTCAGCATCTGTTCTATCTGTCTCTATCTATCTATCTGTGTATGGGCGTGTGTGTGAGCATGTACACATGCATATGCTGCATGTCCAGATGTAGGCTAGAGTTTGATACGTGTCTTCCTTGATAACTCACCACCTTATTTTGGTGGGGAGACAGAGACTGTTACTGAGCCTAGACCTTACCCATTCAGCTAGACTAGCTAGCCAGTAAAACCTTGGGGACCCCCCCCCACTTCTGCATCCTCGGCACTGGGATTACAGGTGCCCTCTGTCATGCCCAGCTTCTTATGTAGGTGCTGAGGATGCTAACTGAGGCCCTCACACTTGCAGGGCAATCGCCTGGCCAGCAGAGCCACCTCTCCATCGCTGGTTTCTCTGCTTCCATGAATACAAGGTTGATGGTGGTCATGTGACTTGTTTCCATTAATGGGGTGGTATCAAGCATGACATAAGTAGAGACTTAGAAAGCACAGATTTTTGGAATTTGTTAATTTGTTGCTTTTCGAAATGAGCATGTCTACAGACTAGACTAGAGGAGGAGAAACCGTGAGGATAAGGCCTCAGATGGCCTCTCTGTAATCTCCCTGGCAAAAAATATTTTTATTTCATTTGTGATTCCCAGTCCCTAATTTTCAGATGTAAGTATGTAACTTGGAGTTACCATAGTGGAAAAAGTAGTAAAAATGGACCATGGAGTGGGAAAGACACTGTTTGTTCTTGAGAAGGGAATAGCAGGATACTGGTGACATGAAGGGACAAATGGGGAACAGGGTGGGCTTCAGCTAAGGAGGGAGGAAGAACAACAATACAAAAGGAGAAGGAAGGAAGAATAAATAACACTGAGGATATTTGAAAAGGACATAGGGTATCATGTTATTTTGTATTTTCCCTTTTATATAATGTATATGTAAGGGAGAAAGAGGTTGGGGGGATCATCTATAAAATGAAGTTACATCATTTGGAGTGATAATGTTCCTTCCAAGGGCCATAGCCTGTTTAGCAAAACCCTGAGTACTAGGCATGAGGAACTTCCTTTCAAGCTGTCGGTCAGGAGAGTCTAAGTAACTCCCAAAACAATATAGGCTATTGCTGTTGCCCTTGGTTGCCTTCCAGGAGCTGAAGGTAAGTCCCTATTGCTCATGACATCATGCACTGAATTGGATGTGATCTAAAAACCTCCTACTGGAGGACTAGCCTTCCGAGCACTGGAAGGTGCTACGCAAGCTGCCAAGGGAAGAAGGCAATTAGCATTGTTTGCCAGCTGGGCTGCCTATGAAAAACAATGACCAGCACAGCAAATTATTCCTAAAGGTGCAATATCTTGAGGGTAACCAACAGCCGTCTAATTGAACTTAAGATTCTCTCAACAGGAAGGAAAGCATCCCTGGTACTGCAAACCCAGCCAGCTACCCATAGCCAATGATGTCACAGTTCCTAGAGGAGAACCTACAGCTGCCACTTTTTTAAACCTATCTAATTACTATCTGCATTCTAAATTCTTACCCTTATACCCACAGATAAATGTAGTTCTCACTCCTCATCCATGGAGCTTCTTTTTGGAGCACACACAAATCATTACAGAAAACCACAATAAGTCAAATGGTAACAAAACTCAGAGGAACTGATTATAGATTGTCCAGTTGATGCATCTACTACATTTCCTACACCTAGGGGTCTGAGAATATCAGGGAAGAGGAAATGGAAAGATTGAAAGAACCAGAGGACCAGGAAGTCTGCTATGAGGTTGTATTTTCTATATGTGATGGGAATGCTACACTCGTGAAATCTCAACAAGGTAGCTGCCCAAACAAAATCTGAATAATCACACCACCAGTTGACATGCCAGTGTAGATAGGGGAAATCTCAGAATGCCACTCCTAGAAGAAGAGCTACAGGCAGTGAATGATAAAGGGAGAAAGAGCATTCTCCAGGGAAGAGCCCCCTAACTGCTTATCCAAAACCAAATGGTCAATCATAAAAACATATACATACAAGCAACACTAAACAAAGCCATCAGGTTGTATTTATGTATGTAGTGGTGTATATATATGCCATGAATTTGAGGGGCATGTGGAAGGGATTAAAGGTAGAAGAGGGAGAAATTATGTAAATACAGTGTATATATATGATTTTTTTGAGATAACATCTCGCTGTATAACTCTGGCTTTCCTAGTACTAGCTCCGCAGACCAGGCTGGCCTCGAACTCTTAGAGGTATGACTGTTTCTGCCTCCCAAGTGCTGGGATTAAAGGTGTAGGCCAACACTGCCTGGCTATATGTGAAATTTGAATAATTTATTAATTTGTGAAAAAATGCAACTAGTCCCAGGCTGCCAAGATAAACCAAACAAGAATCAAGAACTGACTTGCTTAAAATGAACTAAGACGGTGACCGTGTCAAGCCAGTCAATTTGTGGGGAGGCTTTTAAGGCTTACTGTCAATGAAATGATGACTCCTAGAAGATCATCATCAAGCCAAGGACATTCTAGGCCCACATCTCAATAATGGGTCATATCACTCACAGGTGACTCTGATTGAACCTCCACCTACTCTTCTTTTAGGCACAATTCCCTGGTGTCAATATATTTCATGAATCTGGTAATCCACACAACCATCACCAAAGGTCATAAGAGAACTAGACCATCTGCTCATAATGAGACTAGAGGCCTTCAGAAAAGACATACCCAATCTGCTTTCTATTTTCAGCTTTTCTCAGAGGGGACTATTAAATAGCATGTTTGATGTTATGCAACTGAAACCAAGTTTATTTCCTAGATAATCCCATTCAGGTATTAAAAAGATTTTATGAGATTTTTATATTAAATCATGGCAAACAAATTTCAATATGTCTAAGGGGATGTATTTCTTGACAAAATGATACCAGCAAGAGCTAATAATAAATTGACCCTAGTGTTTTGTCCATAATGCATGGTGACATTGAATGAGCTGCTCAGCCTAAGATGGGCAGGAAACTAAGATGGGTACCAGACTACCGAGCTGGTGTCACAGGTCAGGACAGGGTTGACTTGACTCCTGTTTATTTATCTCTGCACCCTCGTTTGATGATCCTCTTTTCCTACTTCCAACTCACCCTGCCAGTTCCTTTAATCCTGAACTTAGGTCTTTATTTTCAGGGTTTTTTTTTTTTTTTGGAGTTAACTTTTCTGCAAAACGATATAACTAAGCTAGTGCTCCCATTTACTATTTTTACCCTTCTCGTCTTTTCTTTTATCTCAATGCTTTTCAACTAAATCGATGGGACTCCAGACGGAGGGAGGTTTCATAATAGGAATGCTGTCTTATCCATCATTGCATGTGGCATGTTAGGAAAGCATTTGCCCAGCAGGTCCTCCGTAAATACAGATTTATTTTCTACCTTTCAGGAGGAAGCTGGAAGTGGGCAATTGGTGGCTTTGCTGAATGCGAATTATAGATAGGCACTTTGGCTCTTCTGTCTGACGGATTCAGCGTCTGTCATTTATAACTGGCAGCCTTTAATCACCAGCATTATCATGGGTAAAAGATGGCTGCTGTGCTTCCAGGCATGGTACTGACACTCACATCAGAAAAAAAAGAAAAGAAGACATCAGCCAGGCTGAGACTTTCTCTCCATGAAAGTCCAAGTTATTCCAAAAAGTTGTGAAGGACAAGTCTGTTTTATATCATAATTTAGGAATGGTCTTGTAGGCTTCCTTTGCTATAAGAGAGTGCATTAAAACAAATAAAAGCAGCAAATTTATTATGTGTTTTGCACCCCAGTGAAAGTACTGTATTCCTTCCTCTTTGGCTACGTTTTAGGTCTTGCAATCAAATTATGCAGGCGTAAGGGGCTTGTGTGTTGAGGGACTCTGTGGTAATTGGGATAAAGAATACTACCCGGGTGTGGTGGCGTACACCTGTCATCCCAGCGCTCAGGAGACAGAAACAGGTGGATTTCTGTGAGTTCAAGCCTAGCCTTGTCTACAGAGTGAGTTCCAGGACAGTCACAGGTATTACACAGAGAAATCCTGTCTCAAAAGAAAAAAAGATGAAAAAGGCAAAAGCTCTGGCAAATGAAATCTATATATCTAAAGGGAATGTACATCACAAAGAAAAATAGTCAGTGATGATAGGCGATTGGGGTGATAAACATATCAGTAATAGTTCCATTTTGCAAGTTGCCCCATAAATGAAAAGACAACAGTTATTTTCAGAGAAAAAATGAAAATAGAAAGCAGAAACATTAGAGGAAACAAGAGAAAAGGAAACAGTGTGAGAGACTGTCATGAAAGAAGTATTGGCCATGAATCTGGTGCTGACCACTGATGAGAATAGTATGTTTCTCAGTGTTTCAAGGACCCAGTCATTCTGAGTTAGAATAAGGATTAGAGGAAATAAGGAAACTTTTCTAATAAAGAGAAACTTGGTGATGAGAGCAAAGGAGAAAGCCATCGCAGGCAGCCAGGTTGTGGACAGAGAGACAATAGAAGATGGAAAAGGGACATCACAGGAGGCCAGGTTAGGGATGGACAGGCAGTAGAATATGTAATAGAAAGCACCATGGACACAATTGGTGTGAATCCTAGGGTTTAAACTGAAGTTCTCCCTGCTGGCATCGATGAAGGTTTTGCAAATTGAGCACAAAACGTAATGGCTTTTTTTTTAGTGGGATGAATTTTGTTGGCCAAATTTCAGCACAAACATCTCTTTTGCATTACCTGCTTGTTTCGTTTTAGCAATGATTTTGTGTCCCTGGCCGTTACTAAGATCGATTCAAACATTTCTCCTCACCGATCAGTGTTCCTACAGTCCCAACAGTATTCCCGAGGAAGTAGCCACATTTTCCAGTTTTCTGTTTCCTCTAAGCCAGTGGTTCTCAATCTTCCTGCCACACTTTAATAGAGTTCCTCATGTTGGGATGACCCCCAACCTTAAAGTTTCTACTGCTACTTCATAACTGTAATATTGATACATCCTAATATAAGTATCTGATATGCAGGATATCTGATATGTGACCCTTGTGAAAGGGTTGTTTAACCCCCAATGGGGGTCGTGACCCACGGGTTGAGAACCACTGCTCTAAATGCTGACCAGTAGCATGTAATTCAGAGGACTTTGTGAACATCAAGGGGTTACCAAGTCTACAGTGCACAAAAGCCACAGAAGTTTCTTTCTGTATATCTGTCCCTCTTGCTTTTCTTCTGGCCAATTTTCTTCTTTCCCCTTCCTGTATCCAACATTTAGATTCTCGCCAACTTTCTCCTTTTTCTCCTGTCTCTGTTCCAGAGACTCTCACGTCAAAGACCTCTGAGCTCAATCCCTACTCCCTGGAAAGGCATTGTTTCTGTATGAGTTAGAACAAGCTCCTACCTTCCCTATCCCAGCCCTGGAATTCCCCATAGTGTTCAGCCACTGTGACTCTTTGAGAGAGAGGATCCCTCACAGTGCCTTAAACTGGACAATTTATAAACTACAAAAATTAGTTCCCTGTGTCTTGGAAAATTGGGAAGTCTGAGATCATGGCACCAGCACATTCTGTGGCTGGTAAGAGCTGGGCTTTAGTTTGCAGTGGAGCTTTGGCACTGACCTCACAAGATAAAAAGAGGCAGGGAGCTCTCTTTTATATGGGGACTAGCCTTGTCCCTGAGAGAAGATCCTCACCTCCAAAGTACCCGATGTTTATTAATACCATGTCCTTGAGAGTGTTTGCTTTGTTTTGTTTTAACCCTTAAATTTCCATTTAGACCATATAAGAAACACACTCTGTTTTCTGGATGTGGGTCGAATAAGCTGTTTTTCAGTTGTGTCTGTCAGCTTTCTGTAATTATTAGCAAATGTCTAAAGTAATCAACTTTAAAGAGAAAAGAGGAGTTGGCTCATGGTTTCAGAAGATCTACTTCGTGATTTAGTAGCCTATTGCTTTTAGACCTGTAGTGAAGAAGCGACACCATGGAAGACTTAAACCCCTCACCTCATGACTGGGAAAGAAGAGGTCAGAATCCAACTAACCTCCCAACCGTATCTGTAGCAGCCAAAAGATCTCCCGGGAGCCCCTGTGCCCACCATTTTCCAATAATTCCATTCTGGAGCACAAATTGGTACCACACGGGCCTCTGACACTTAAAGATTCCAAGTACAGCAACATCCATGAGCGAAAGCAGAATTCCAGTTGTGGAACAGAACAAAAAGTCATTTGGAAAAACATTTCAGCCTAGAAAGATAAAAATGGCGAGCAGTTTTACCTGTTCACTACAATGTGAACAATGTTTTAATTACATTGTCCTTCTCCTTTTAGCTGGGCTTGTTTGCTGTGGCCAATAAGAAACACAAATGGGAAATGGAAAGGCAGCGAGGATTTCGCTTCTTAAGTGGTGATTTTCCCTGAGAAATCCTGTTCTTGCTGCCAGTTGAGCTGATCCCATTAATTTCTTGATGGTGTTGCTCTTTGTGTGAAGTTAATAGTGTGAAGTGCATTAGAGAAATACAACCCAGATTTCTGTCCATAGTGTCTAAAACAATCTGCAGGACTGCTGGACCCATTAGCGAGACCCCTTTCCATTTTTTATTTTAATGAGATGTCTGTTCTATGTAGAGCTTGCTATATAATTGGTTATGCTATTCTCACTCACAACTGTGAGACTGATACTTGCTCACGGTAATCAGAAACCATTTTTTCCCACCAGTCCTTGCCATTTCAGATGTGTATACATTTGCTCTTTGTACAGAACACAACTAAAACTAAGGTTTGCCTGAAGTATGAAGTCTTCCCAAAATGTCATCTGATTGCCAATGATTAGAGCCCAAGCTAGCTCTAATGTCTTTAGGAGCCAGTGTCTTTGCTCCCTAGGTATGTACCCAGCAAGTGAAAAAATGGATCTCTTGGCAAACAGACCAAGGCATCCTCCACTAAGCAAAACTCACACTGTATCCAAACAGGAGACACACAAGACCACTCGGCCCTGGCAGCAGCTGACCAACCACAGCCCTCTTCTGGGCAATGACACGGCCAATTCTTCACCAGCAGTTAACCTGCCCGCCTCGTAGGGAAGAACTAATCTCCGATAATCCAGGTGCTGGTCAACATCTAACACAGAGCTGGCCTTTAGAATTGTGTGTCCAACACTGCTTACATACTGAATCCTAACCTCTGAGCTGATAGTATTAAGAAGCTGAGTCTTCTGAGAGGATCCTGAAATTAATTTCTTTATAAAAAGCAGCTCTGGGAAGTTTATTTGCTGTCATGTGAACACATAACCAGAAGGAACCGACTATTAGGAATAGCTGCTAACAGATATTACGTCTTTTGGTATGTGTCTTGAACTACCCTATCTCCACAATAGGAACAATACATTTTATTGTTGGTAAGCCATCCAGTCTATCGTATTTTGTTATAACAGCCTAAACAGACATTACCCAAGATAACCCAAATCCCATAGGAAGCCCCTAAAAAAAACCTTAAGAAGAACTTGGGAGGGGGAATCTATACTTTGTGGAAACAAACCAAGTAGACCTCACTTTGTTTGACTCAATCAAGTAAGTCTTGGTGGTCATGAGCTTTAGAAGTAAGCTCTAGCTAAAAGCCTCATTGATTTTTTTTAAATACTTTTTTGAGTGTCTTCCTTTCCAAACTCTTTCTATCTCAATAGCATAACATCATTCTCTTGCCATCCTCCTCCCCTTCCCTACCTAGTCCATTCTGTCTCCTGTCGAGTTCTCCCATCCACTACTCTTTTCCAAGTCAAAATATTTTTCATCGTCTATTCAAATGGTTACATTGAAAGTGTTAGGCAGGGCACGGTGGCACAGGCCTTTAATCCCGCACTCTGGAGGAAGAAGTAGGCAGATCTCTATGAGTTCAAGGCCACCTTGGTCTACAAAGTGAGTCCCAGGATAGCCAGGGCTATTGCACAAAGAAACCCTGTCTTCAGAAAGACCAAAATTAGCCAAAAACAAACAAACACACACAAAGAACAAAAAAAGTAAATGTTAGAGATTGCTAGCTCCAACCAATATCTTATCTATGTGCATTTCCCACAGAACTTCTTTTTTTTTTTTTTTTTTTTTTTCGAGACAGGGTTTCTCTGTGGTTTTGGAGCCTGTCCTGGAACTAGCTCTTGTAGACCAGGCTGGTCTCGAACTCACAGAGATCTGCCTGCCTCTGCCTCCCAAGTGCTGGGATTAAAGGCGTGCGCCACCACCGCCCGGCCCAGAACTTCTTTATTATTAAAAATGTTAAATACTAAACATGCGCTAAGAAAATAGGCAATAGAGCACCATCCCCTCCCTCCACGTCAACAATGTTCAACTCATGACAAATCTGCTTTCATTTGTGGTCCTTGTCTGAAACTTGGCAAATTATTTTGAAGTCAATGCTGGAGGCATAAGACATTATTTTTATTATATTACTTTATTCATAAGTAAATCCATCTGCATTTCTAGAATATGAAGAATATTCCCCAATCTATCACATTTAAACGTGGCAATAGTTAACACACCCAACATGCTGACAGCTTTGACTTTCCCACAGTCTTTCTAACTTTCTTTGATGAGTCAGTATCCAAACAAGCTGGTCACGATGCTGTCTATCTGGTACCAGCTCTATCCCACTTGGGAGGCAGAGACAGGAGAGCTGCAAATTCAAGGCCAGCCCAGAGAGCTTACTGTTGCCTCAAATATGTTTGCAGAAGGGTGGAGGTAACTGGAGAAGTGACTCAATGGTGAAGTACATGTACTGCTCTTCCAGGGAACTTGGGCTTGATTCCCAGCACCCCACAGAGCAGTCCACATGTGTCTGTAACTCCAGTTCCAGGAAATCTGATGCCCTCTTCTGGCATCCTGAGGCACTGTACACATGTAGTCCACAGGCATACATGCAGGCAAAATGCTTTTCTTCTTTGTATGCTTGTAACTTAGCAGACTCAGTGGTACATAGCAGTCACAAATAGTTAAGAGTCTAGGCCATTTATCAACAGGCATGAGGTATAAGTTTAAGAGCCCTATGTGAGGGAGGGTGGTGTGCTTCAGTAGTAGAGCACTTGCCTGCTGGGCACAGTGCCCTGTGCTCAATCCTCAACACTGACATAAACAACAGCTCCGTTTGTATTAACTTAACCCACCAACTCTCCCTCAGAGCAGCCCTGCAAGCTAAGGATTATCACTCTCACTTTACAGGGGAATAAACTAATTATAAAGTGGTCACATAACTAAACATTTCTTCCCCTAGAAAGAGAGACGATAACGGATCTCAGGTATGTAGTCTATTGTATTGGAAAATATGAGTGGGAGCCAGGCATACTGGCACAAGCCTGGATCCCAACACTTGGAAAGCAGAGGCAGGAGGACCTCTGTAAATTCTGGTCTATATAGTGAGTTCTGGTTTATAAAGTGAGTTCCACTATATAATCAACTGGGGCTGTATAGTAAGACTCTGTCAGAAGAGGGAGAGGGAGAGAAAAAGAAAGAGAGGAAGAGGGAGGAGAGGGAAACTGTGTGTGTGTGTGGTGTGTGTGTGTGTGTGTGTGTGTGTGTGTGTGTGTGTGCATGTGTGCATAGAGAAGTATCTGGAAAAATTCACTGGACCCCAAAATATATTCTCAATATTACCATCAGGACTCACAGCAGCTGTCTTGGGAAGAAAGATTCAGAAAGCTGTTGTGAATTTTCCTGCTAAGAGGCAAAGCTGGGGTGGGAAAGACCATGACAATGGTCATCTTCTAAGATGGCTGGAAAAGATTTAAAAAAACAAAAACAAAAATAGTCCTGATTATAACGGTGAGCTAGTAGAAATACTAATCTTTTCTGTGTCTAGATAGATTTTATTGCTGGGTGCTATTGATGCTAATGTTTGCTTTTATTAAATAAAAAAATAGATTGCTAGAACTGGAAAAGAAAGACGAAAACATGGGCATCTATAAGCTCACCAAGGATAAATGAAACAATCATGATACTGGGGTTTAACTAATTAGACAAGGCCTGACTATCCACCAAGAACTTTTCATCCTCATGGCTGGGTGATAAATTATAACATCATTTTCAGGGCCCATTTGCTATAGAAAAGCAAATTAACCCAGTAATTTTTCAATTATGCTTCTGGGGCTTCACAGAGTCATATATCCAGTCTGCTTATATTTTGGTCCTGAGGCCCTTAGATTTTACTGAGTCATCTTAGATTTTACTCAAGTTGTTGCTTGATTTGCAAAGAAGTTTCATGAACTTTTGCAGGCGTGAAGCCTCTGTTGATGGAAGCTAGGAACAGGGGCAGGGCACGTTTTAACTACTTCTGAGTTTTCCCATCACTTTGTGTTCTGTGTGTCAGTGGTAGGGCTCCGTGAACCACACCGGCTTGGAAATTATGCATAGTTTAAGACCTTGGAATATTTAGTTTTATTAGCTGAGCTATATCTATTCTCACAGAGACAAATGACAAGTTCTGCCATGATTGAATATTTATAACAGTATTAAATGGCTACTTATTGAAAATACAGTATTTGGGTTAACACTGAATGACTTTTAAAATTAACATATGTTTAAAAAATTAACATATGTTTCACATAAAATGAAAATATTCCTTGACTCCTCAGCTTGGCTAGGCTTTGTATTTTAATATAAGGCCTTACAATGTTTCAATATGGATCTTTATTTTTTTTTTCCTCTCTTGAGTCATTCACTCACTTACCTACCTATCCCTTCATTCACTGGGTGAGTATTCACAGAGCACCACAAAAACCCAAACACTCGAGTAGAAGACAGCAATAAACTAGGGGGCAATGGATTCCCTTTTTCCACTTCCCAGTGATCCACCTGGGTGGGCCCATATCACCCTCAGGACCAGCAGAGGTTATTGTTTTCTGACATTAAGGTCAAGCTGTTTTGATTCCGAATTTCCTCATAATCAGAATACTGACCGTTCATAGTAGGGGATCAATTGCTGGAAATCCTAACAGATGCAAACCACAACTGCGCTGTTATAACACAGCACACACCACATGTTGCAGGATATTTGATTGCACTGTGACACTTTGAGACTGTTAATAAAGTTAACCTTGAATCAGGGAGCAGAGACAGTAACTAACTGAACTGAATTAGTCATAGAGACTTTTGGAGGACCCTGGATATGATAGAGAAGCTCAGGAAGGAGTAGAGAGGAGCTTGGAAATATTTTTCAGGCCTTTTTGATCTGGGAAATGTGGAGAGAGGGTCAGCTGGTCATTCCTCTGCACTTTCTTGGTCTACCAGGTATTTACTCCAATATCTGACTCCCAACATTTTATTGAAAATAGAATAATTTAGATAACTATATCAATTAGATATGCAACAAACAAGCAAAAAATACTTTAGGATCAACTTTATTTTGTGATTAGCCTTACTTATTTTTTTTATTGATTTTATTGATCTATACATTCTTCTCTGCTCCCCTCCCTTTCTTTCTCCTCCCCTTCAACCCTCTCCTAGGTTCCCCATGCTCCCAATATACTCAGGAACTCTTGTCTTTTTATACTTCCCTTGTAGATTATATATATATATATAATATATATATGTCTCTCTGAGCAGCCTCATTGTTGTCTAGGTTCTCTGGGATTGTGATTTGTAGGCTGATTTTCTTTGCTTTATATTCTTTCAAGGTCTGTGGAGAATTTTGCTGGGATTTTGATGGGCATTGCATTGAATCTGTAGATTGCTTTTGGTAAGATTGCCATTTTTGTTATGTTAATTTTACCTACCCAAGAGCATGGGAGATCTTTCCACTTTCTGATGTCTTCTTCAATTTTTTTTCAAAGGTTTAAAGTTCTTGTCATACAAGTCTTTCACTTGTTTTCTAAGAGTTACTCCAAAATACTTTATGCTGTTTGTTAGCCTTACTTATTTTAAGTGAACCAGAATTGACTTCATAGCACACATATTGATTTACATTAAGACGTGAAAACAATACAGTCCAGGGGTTAAGGCTGGTTTTTGAGTCAGATCATTTGCTTTTGGGACTATTGTTGGTTTTAAGTCTAGAACCTTGGACATATTTGCCAACTATAGTGGTCTGTCTTTTAAAACAGGGGGAGCTTTGAGAATTAATTTGCAGTAAGCCTGAGAGTGGGAGAGTTCACATGAATTTAGTTCATTGCAGTGAAACCAGTGTCTGATGAGTATGTGCTGTGGTTGTATTGGGTATCTGCACCAAGCAAATGCAGGCCACAGAACCAAACAGCCATGAATTTCTAGGCCAGGTGATGTGTACATGAAGGAGCCCCTGGAGTTGGGCTGCATCTGAGGCAGAGACAGCAGTCAAAAGATAAGGTATAAGCTTGATAAAATAGGCCGAAAGTGCTATCCAGTGATGCCTGAATTATCCTGAGGTAATAATTGATGGTGTATAGCATGTTTTCATTACAAATGTTATTAGATAAAATCACAGTAGCTCAAGCTGGAAATTGCTTTCGGCCACCTTCTTTTGGCATTAAATTTTCTTCCTGCGCTGCATAACCTCTTTGAGAACTATATCAAAATTTTCCTATTCTGGGAACAAAATACATGCCCCTAGTGAAATTCCTTCACAAGAATTAGTGAACTCAGAGCATGGGAACATTCATTTTTAAGATCCTGTCTTGTAAACAGACTTAACAAGCTCTGTTTACTTGAGTGATGTTATAGCATTTCATAGGCTCTTGATTGTAATGTTCCTTAATTCCCCTATCTGTTGGAGGAAAAGAGAGGATGCAGTAATGGTGCAAACCCTGAACACTGATGCGATATTCTAGATATTCTAAGCCTGTGGCTATCTATACTCAGATAAGGTCTTTCTCTGCATGTCTGTTTTAGTGCACATTCTAGAATTCGTGTTTTATTTAATAAAATATTGTGTGGACAGGGAAATGTCTGTCCTGTGAGTTTCCTCCAGCAAGAGCAGCAGGAACCCTTCGGACAGGTCATCTTGAGGACCATAAAGGCCGGATTCACAAGTGGTCTCAAAACAGAAGATGCCCAGAGTGAATAACGATGCAGACTAAAAGTGTCACCCCTCCTGACGCACTGTCTAGAAATGGGAAATGACAACAGCAGAGCTGGGCAGAGTCCGTGCTTAGGTTGAGGCAGGAAAACTAGAGGTGAAGGGCAGTCAGACCTCCATAATGATACCCTGTTTCAACAATTAGAACCAATCCTGGGGCAGGGTATTATATAGATCTCTAGTAGAGTGCTTGCCTATCAAACATGTTGGGCCCCAGGTTCAATACCCAGTACTGGAAATGAAAAACAAGAAGAGAAGCACCAGAACTACTAGGCATCATTTCTTGATGATTCAGCTCAGGGTCCTAAAGTTCCTTGGCCAATAGAGCCTCACTCCCCAGTGAGCATCAGACATAATTCTAGGTGGGGCCCGAGGAGGGTCCCTGAGAGCCTAATTATGGGGCAGATGTGGAAGAGCAGGCCATGTAATGACCAGGTCCCTGGGGCTCTCCAGAGGTGCAGGCACAGCATAGCAGCAAAAGGCCTGAAACTGCCCAACTCAGAGAGACCCCCCAGATTCCACTTTTGTTCATCAACCACCAAAGGGTTAATAAAAGTCCTGAATGATGGAGTGGACAGTCCAGCAGACAGGAATTAGGGTCAGGACCCCAGAGATGACAAAGATGATCCCAGAGATGAACACCAGTGAAGATTTAGAATTCTTGTCTTCCACATAGGTAGTGCACTTGGCACCAGCGAGGTAGACCAGCAGGCCTAGCAGGCCAATGAGGAGGGTGATGATGATACAAGAGGGCTCTTGTGGTTTGTGTTCCTGTGGCAGTGCCAATAGTAAGTCATACACCTTGTATTGCATCTAACCAGTGCTCCAGACTACACAAAATATTCACAACCCTTCCCACACCATCTGGGCCACAACGATGCTGTTGGTGATGAAGGATGTCACCATTCACATGGACAAAGCACAGAACACCAGAGCACTGATCCAGCAAAGCAGGGTCAGGATGATCCCCAAGATTCTACTAAGTCCTCCAGAGGCCATGATGCAGGGGTTGCAAAACAGACTGCCAAAATCCCCAGGCTGAAAGTGTTCAGGTGGAGGCTCTACTCCAGCCTCTGGCATCCATATATCCAAAGAGTCTGGAGTGTTTGGGTGGAAGCTCCACCCTAAGCCCCTCCCCCATCTCTCTCTAAACCCTGTTGCATCTCAGAAAACAAATGATGACCCCTCCTTGAGAGATGCTCAAGACCACTCCCACAGGATATTTAAATTGGCCCACCTGAACACAGCAGTGGTTTCCCAGTCTGACTTTCGTGTCTCCTTCCAGGAGCATTTCTCTCCATTAAACCCAGGCTTTTTCTAATTCGGTTTGATTTGATCTGATTTGAATCGTTGTGTTGGCAGAGAGGCTTATGGGGGGGGGGGGGCAGAAACTTTTCAGAAAGTGTTTCATATGCCTTTATGAGATCAGACTTTAGATGATTTTTTTTTTTCAGTGTCAAAGGGTTGCTTTTCATTTTTGGCCAAAGACTTTTCCTTATACTGAAAAAGGCCGTTAAGAAATGGTAGCATAGACAACAATGAGGTTACTTAGCAAAGGAAGCCATGCAGAACTTACTCCCAGTGACTGCTTCCTCCTGTGTTTGTGAATTTAAAACATAGCCCCTGCTTCCTGTTTTCCTGTCTCCTTCCTTCTTAACATATGAATAGAGCCTTGTCATGAATGGATAAGTGGCGGTACCCTGGACTGAAAGCTTTAGAAAGCACCTGTTTCTGCCCTCATTTTGTGTACATGTGGTGGTTCATGTGCCACCTTCCTTACTATAGGATTTGTGTCTTTTCTGTGATAGCAAATAGGAGGAGAGCAGTTATTTTGTTTTTCTGTTTGTCGTGAGTTGATATAGAGAAAGTGGGCATAGTAAAAGCCCAAATTCAAAGTTACCAGTTTCTAACGGTTTGTGTTTTGTGATATATGCACCAGGGAAGACCACTCTAGCACAGGTTCAAGCTAATAGAAAGTTTTTATTAGCCAGCTGGAAAATACACTGGGTGATGGGACCCAACTGCAGTCCCAAGTCTTTCTCAGGGTGAGTTTTTAATCACAAAATGCATTCTGTTGACGTGGTTTTCAAGAAGAGTCAGCCAGGGCCCGGTGGTGGTGACACATGCCTTTAATCCCAGCACTCAGGAGGCAGAGGCAGGCGGATCTCTGGGAGTTCGAGGCCAGCTTGGTCTACAAGAGCTAATTCCGGGACAGGCACCATAGCTACAGAGAAACCCTGTCTCGAAAAACCAAAAAAAAAAAAAAAAAAAAAAAAAAAAGAATATTCAGCAAGAAGTAGAATCACAGAAGCCAAAAAGCATGATTAGCACATTTAGGGACTTTCCCTGATTTATGAACTCTTTTATAAAATGATTTATTTTTATTTTATGTACATTGGTGTTCTGCCTGCATATATGTTTGTGTGAGGGTGTCAGATCCCTTGGAACTGGAATTACAGACAGTTGTGAGCTGCCTTGTGGGTGCTGGGAATTGAACCCCAGTCCTTTGGAAGAGCAGTCATTGCTCATAACTACCAAGCCATCTCCGCAGCCCCCAAATCTATGAATTTTGATGGATTAGGTCTTTGTTCTAATTTTGGCGGGTGTGTGCTGAGTTCCACGGCCTCACCGGTACTTCTGTCATGGCATCAGTTGTGCTAATGTCTGGGGGCCTACTAAGTAAGGTCGGAGGGGGGCAATTACAGCATGGTATGTGATGTTTGTGCTTTGGTGTCTGAGAACGTGCAAATGTGTGATCATTGAGAGCAGGACAATCTCTGGCTTTGATGATGGTCATTTGAGGCAGCTTTTTATTGTTGTTTTTGTTTGTGTGGTACATACACCAATCTAACTGATCTTCCAGCTTCCAGGGGTTCAGCTGCTTTGAGCTCCCACCTGATTGCAGAATCACTAGGTTTGAAATATATATCACTTGGCCAGCTTTATGTGGGTTCTAGAAATTCAAACTTAGGTTCTCATTCTTTCAAAGCCACTGGGGCATCCCCCCAACCCCACAGTCTCTAAGTGTTTAAGGATAAGACTATACAGAGGCATTCTTTAAATAAAAACTTTTCATTGCTGAACCATCCCAGACCTCTTTGTGAGCATATCAAGTCAAAAAGTGTACAGAGAAGCAGCATTTCTAACAATGGTACCCATCAAGTCGTACTGTTGCATTGCATCCTTTGTCTAACAGCTTAGTGACAGCCCTTGCCCTCAACATATTGGACTCAGAGCACAAACACATTTGGTTTGAGGAGTTGATACATAGGATGCCCTCTTCCACAAAAGCCTCCAGTGTTCCAAGAAAATGGCAGCAGGCATTGTAAGATCCTTGCCCATGCCAAGAGGATGGGAGAAGAGGGACTAGCTTTTATGGTTGAAGGAAATGAAGGAAAGATAGGTTTAGAAGACAGAACATATATACATAACAATAAATGTAATCTATAGCCTATATGTTAGTTACTTTTGGGTAGCTATGGCCAAATACCTGGGGGACACAAAGAAGAAAATGATTTTCTTAAATTCACTATGTCAGAGATCATTCCACCAGGCAGGCAGCCCATGACAGAACAGAGAAACTCCACTATCGTAGCCAGGAAGCAGAGACTAGGCAAACTGAAAGATTCAGAACAAGACATAGCCACTAAAGACATACTGGGAAGACCTCCTTCCTCTATAGGCCCCCCTTTTATTGTTCTTCACCTCCCAATGATGCGGTCATCTTAAGAGACATGAAAGGGTTAATCCACTGACTAGATCAGAACCCTCCTGATGTACTCCTCTCTGGAGCACACTCCCAGACAGTTCTCTGTCCAAGCGAGTTGGCAATCAAGATTGGCCATGGCAGTCTGTATTTCCACATCCCAGTTTAGGGAGAGCAGTCGAGAAAACAAATGTATATATTACAGAACTGAACAGTTGAAGTATTTTCAATTATGTTATTAGTCACTGTATTATGTTATTAATGTAAAAATTACAGCACGGACAGCGCGCCATCACTCAGATAAGCATCGCCTTGGTACATTCTGAAGGGAACATCCATCATGTCCATGTAAATGCGTATACAAAGCACACTTTAATTTTGAAAGATTACATAAGAGCCAGTAAACAAAACATTCTGGTGATACCCTCTTCGTTTGTTTCGGTTATATAAGACCAGCATTGATAGTAAAACTGTAAAGAGCCCTTCTGAATGCTTAAGAATGATTGTGGAAATACTAGCAAGGCCCTTCAAATGCAACCTGCGTCTTCCTTTTCTGTGGCAAGAAGATCTGAACAGTGAGAGTGAGTGTCCCTTAGCCTGTAGTCATTGCTAGAGCTCACATCTTCCCCTGTGCTAGGTCAGAAACACAGATACCTAATGATCTGTGTTTCATAAGTACAGAAGCACAGGCTCCCTACCTCTGAGCAGGCCGAGTGTCCCTTTATCAGGGAAGAATTTTGCTCTAAATTAACACAGCCACCTTAAAGGAATGTTATTCCCTTTGATGTCAGTGGTTAAAGACATTCGCTCCCTGAAGCCACATCAACTGACATTCTTTTTATAACTCCTCAATAATTTAAATGTAAAGGACCAAGCAGTCTAGCTACTGAAAAATGCTCACAGCATTATGCCTGCAGGCCCCTACTCTAAAGGATATTTTTGACAGTTTATTCTAATACCAGTACCCAGCTCCATGCCTAGGAGAATAACACATGTAATTTAATGCCACTCTATCAAATTCATCAAAACAAACAGGACACATCTAATATGGTATGAAAAAATCATGGTCAGTCAGCCATCCAGGGATCCCAGAGGGGGAAACTCCACGGGAGTTTAGTGAAGGTGAAGATTGCAGTTTTGTATTCTTGAGTAAGTATTAATATCTACTTAAAACTTAGTCTCACTCAATTAGAGGCCAACTGTGGCTTGAAAGTATATAAGAGACACAGAAGTGTAAAAAAAAATGGTAAAATGAATTTTATAATGCTTGAATATTGTTAGAGTTAAAAGGGTTTTCAAGACAGAGAAGGGCAAAACTCAACCCTGCACCAGGCCCTGGAGTGTAAATTCAGCCGCTCTCATTTTCCACAAAGATTCCCATCACAAAATAACATCTCACTAGACTGGATCCTGTTACAGCAGTGGCTGGGAGCTGAGATTTCAGGGCAGATCTACCTGTCATTATTCCCCCACCAAATTGACTATAACAGTGTCTTCTTTATTCAACACCCTGGGCAAATTAAACCTTCAGAAAACAGAATCCTCTCCCTTTCACCTTTCTTTCTTTCTTTCTCTCTCTCTCTCTCTCTCTCTCTCTCTCTCTTTCTTTCTTTCTTTCTTTGCCATGTTTCTCTACTTGCAGTTAAATGGCCCAGCAGCACCGAGAAAAACGAAAGCTGAGCTCTTTGAAAGGTCTGTAATGACTCCTTGTCTTTAAGCATCTTATCTGCTGAACTTGAAGATCTTTGCCCCAGCCTAGCAAATAGGTGTTTTGTCACTCCAGTCTTTACTTAGACTGGTCCATCTCATTGAAATAATTCCTGTTCTCTCCCTTTATCAAGTCAAGGCCCACTGAGAGTCCGCCAGCCATCATGCACACACAGTACAAACCCAAGGATAGGTGTGACTTCAAGGCCAGGAAGCCACTTTCTCCTTGCGATGACTCTCAGAATTCCCTAAGACTTCAAAACCAGGGAAATAGTCTGATTACCCTGGAACACACAGCTGAAAACAAGCACCAGATGAGATGGTCTGAGGGTTTTCTTTTTACTGTAAGATAATTTTGATTTGTGAATCCCTTAGCATTTGTTTTGGTTCCTCAGAAATAATTTGTTTCTCGCCAATTCTTGGGTCTGTTGTCAATGGTTATAAGTTATAGAATAAATGGTGTCTAGATGACTAAGCAATTACCGCTCCTCATTGTCCTTCTTTTTCTTCCTTTCCATCTTCGTTATTAGTTTTGTCATTCAGTCTTTTTGTTTAGTTGACAGCTTAATCCATGTATTTATTGAATTTTTGTCATTTTCAACCCCTGTGTTCCCTCTCCTGCTGAATCACTTCTTTCTAACAAGTCCCCTTTCTCATTTCATGTCTCTGTGTGTATCCCACTGAGTTTAATTAAGTCGCTTACATGAGCATGGGTGTGGATTATTTAATGGAGCATAGATAATTTATCGGTGGCTGCACCACCAAAGAAAACAGCACACACTCCAAGAAATCATTAACTATTAATAGTCTCTTGGGGGTGGGGCGGCATCTCCTAAGCCCCCTCTCATCCACGAGGGGTTGCTAATGGGTCCAACACTGCAGATTTTGCACTTATTAAATGGCTGCAGTGAGTTAGGGAGATCAATTGCCGTGACACGTTTAAAGACATCACGTTGTAGCATTGTCCCACATCTCTAACTACCTTTCACACTCTTTCTGCAGTGTTCCCTGAGCCCTGGCAGGGGTGATAGAGAAGTCCTGCTTAGGGCATGGCACTCAACACTTGCTTATTCTTGATACTTTGACCAGTTATGAGTCTCTGCATTAACTGCTACCATTGCAAAATGAAAGTTCTCTGATGAAAACTGGTCCATGGATCACATTTTATGAAGAAAAAAAAAATAGGTTAATATGCCCTCTTTGGAAAATCTTGACTAGGCACTATGAAAACACCTAAGAAACTTTGAAAAAGTTTGTAGATTAAAATCTTTTTTTATTCATATGCTTGTATATGCCTATAATCTCAGCATTCAGGAGGCTGAAGCGTAAGGGCCATAAGTGTAAGGTCAGCCTAGACTCTGACCTCTTTGTGAAATCTTTGTGATGACACCATAGTTTACATTTTTTTATGTTGTGGTTATTAGGTGCCACTCACCCACAAATTCAACCTCATAGCACTCTGTGACCTTTGAGTAAGTGTTAAACATCCGAAAAGGATCTCTTTGAGGGAAAGCAGCCACTCACTAAGGAACTTCTACAGGCTCACTGCATGTCACTGTTGTAGCTATGAGTGAATCCATTTGCCTGAACCCAAATTAGTCAGGTATTTTCTGGCTCCAAAGGTAAGATATGCCCCCAGTCCTGGAAGTAGGAACCTGCTATCAAGTTGTCTACAAACAATATACAAACTAAGGTTGGATGCACATACAGTTATGGTATGCTGCCAGAAGACCTACAGAAGACTGAAGGAGTAAAGCTGGGTAGAGACGCGGGAGACAGGCAAAGATATAGTCTCAAGACAATGCCTTAATCCCATAGCCTTAACCTGGTCCTTGGGGCTGTGAAGTACCAGTTGCACTTGAAGAACCAAAGTTCCTCCATTTTGTCCTCCTCCTCCATCTTGTGTTTTATGTCTTGTGTAAGCTATTCCAGTCCTCAGAAATGACCAGGGGCAAAAGTAACAGGGTAGCCACCTGGAGAGTACAGATAACCTCAGAATGTCGCCATCCAAAGGTCAGTCAACAAACAAAAGGTGAGGTTCAAAAATAAAATTTGGGAAAAGTCACCCCACACTCTGCTAATGTAACTTTTCTGGGTTTTGCCTTTGAATAATGCCCTGTAGAAGGGCAGGGTGCCTCACCTTAGAGCTGCTGTACTAACGAGGTCCCTGCCAACTTGTAATGTACACACACAATAAACCTTACTTTTGCATTTTGGTGAGTCAGTTTCCCTGGTGGTCTTTTGGGGCCCCCACTGACTGGGAATAACACACTATGAGTTTGTCTAACCTTGGGGCAAAGATTAGGCATACGCTTGTGCCTCCCATTTATTAGTCAGTGACTGTAGGTCTAAGGTACAGAAAGCATGTCAGGCATCTCTGGGCCAGGTGGCTTCACTTAGCCAAGGGCAATGTTCTAGGGAAAGGCATACCATCAACAACAGATTTTACTGCAACTGAATGGACGAGGATAGAGATTAGTCAATGGGGTATGAGCAGGAAAACGTTATTGCCTCCTGGGAAGAGACACATCAGTGTGCATGCGTTGCTTGAAGTGGAGACATCTTTTCCTGGTGGACACACAAACCCTTCCTCCATCCAGGTTACTTAAGAGGGACAAAGAATAAAGGTACGCACATGTAGAAACACCGGCAGAGAAGTCAACTGCTGGCCTGAGGTCAGGCAGGAGAAACATGGACATAGTTAGAACTCAGACACAAATCCCTAGCTCCTGAATAGGCTCCAGGTAGGAACTCAGCAAGGAGCAATAGGTGGAAGACCTAGACAGCTAAATAGCCTTCCAACATGGTTTCTGTCCTACAAAACCTTCAAGAGAAAGCTTGGCAGTCCAGGGCTAATCCTACGGGTTTTCCTTCCCTTTTCTGCAGGCTGCACATTCTCCAAGTTTGTACTCTCCCAGGAAATCAAAGAGGCCTTCTGTTCTATCAGATGACAAACATCTCATTTTCTTGGCACCAACTCAACAACAAGCAAATGCCAGACTCCCAGACTTCGTAAATGAACGAATCCAAAACCTAGAAAAATCCTTGCCAAGGCTCAAGAGGAGGTGGGTGTTTTCACTCACTCTTTAGCACTTCAAAGTTAATTACATTTATTTCCCATATCATCACTTTCTGGTTCTAAAGAAACTTCCATAAAGCAAAGATAAAGTTATCTTCAAAGGTTCTCACTAAGAGTTAATAATTTGTCTCAGGTGGGGGGAGGGGGGAATTCTGCAATCTCTTTTGTACTGAAATTGTGCAATGCTTTTTAATTGTAGAAGGCAAGTACCTATGGAAGCACGCACAAAACACTCTATTCATCACTTTGAATTAAACTGATTTTTTTTAAAAGCAAAAGTGTATTAGCAAGGTAGTGAAAGACCCTGTCTAGACAGCTTCCTCCAGGCAGAACACGTGGTGACTGGCACAGCTGGATGGCTTGCCCTTTGAGCAATGGGCGGTGATAGAGAGCTGGGAGCTCTGGGAGCACAGGAGGTGACTGGGGACTTCCCAGCTCCTGAGAGCAGAAGGGCAAGCTCCATAACACTCTTGCTTGCTCCTCTAGGTAGATAGCTGGTACACTCTGCTACAAACAGCCCCCGGATCACTGCAACTGAGAGGTTCCGGGAGCATTCCGTTCTTCGCTTTTGGATTCAGATTCAGCAGATGTCAACCAAAGCTCCTTGCCTGCCCTGCAAAACGGCTCGCCCACAGTTCCGCTCACCCTAGCCAATTCTAACTCCATGTTTCCGGTTTTGCCTTTGACTTCATCGCATCTCTTCCTCACAGACCATGGCCAGGCCGTTAACCAATGCTGCTAATGTCACCTTCAAACCCTGAGCTTGACCATTCCTGTAATCAACACAGTTTCAGCATCTGTGCCTGAGAACTCATTTGCTAAAGACAACCTCGGGCTAATGTGTTACTAATATTTAGAGGTTGGACCATTGATAGGCAAGTATTTCTTTGTGGTTCATGGGTGGCTTACTTAATCCATTAAGGGGGTGTTTAGTGATTTGGGGGGTGGCTTTGTTATGAATGTGTCCTTCTGGAATATTTGCTGTCTCAACATGTGACAGTCTCTACCATGTCATGCCATGAAGAAGGCCTTCACTAAAAGTTGGCAACCTCTAATGCCTTAGTATTTCTACATCCAGAACTGTGAATAAATAAACTTTCATGAGGCCTAAATATCCAATCTGTTGTATTCTGTCAAAGTAACAGAAGTAAAGGGGCTGGGAGATATGATTCAGTGTACAGTGATTGCTGGCTTAGATTATGTGAAGTCTTTGGGGAGATTCTCAGCACTACAAAAATAAAATTAAAATAAAGAAAATAGACTATGATATCATGTCCACTGCACCAGTGGTTCAAGTCATCACCATGTCTTGCCTGGAGAGCTGGAAGGTCTCCCTTAGAGGTCCTTCCATGTACACAGTCCTTGGTTCACGGGACTCTTAGCAGTACAGCAAGAGTGATCCTCTCGAAATCTACAAATGAGATGTGTCACAGACCTTTGGTGGAAACTCTTCAATGACTTCCACCTAACTTAGAGTGAAACTAAAGAGGTTGCTAATAAAACACCGCCCTGGCCCCCACACATAAACTCCATTGCCCTTTTATTTGCCTTACTGGCCATCCCCTCACTCCCAACTCAGTGTTTCTAGAAACTGCAGGCATGGTCTTACTTTCTGTTCCCTCACAGCAGGACTGACTCCCACCTATGCTTCAGATAAGTCTTCATTTAAGTTGCCTTCCTGTTGTGTGGTCTCTGTATATGAGCATCAAGCCCCTGCCTTGGTCCTCCTCAATTATCATACTAAAAAATTACTTGTCTATGGTGTTTTTCCCTGAAGAACCTGAGTGCCACAAGAACAATGTTTTGTACCCAGTATGTTCACAGGGTGGTACCCAGTGCCCAGCACAGTGTCTGACTCACTAGTGACCAGACTTAGATTTACAGGAAACTTGCAACCTGATAACTTGACACTGGTCCATGAAACCGGAAGAACAGACAATTAGCAATGCAAACAAGTGTTGTTTTGTTGCTTTTTACTCTTTAGCTCTTTGAGAAGGGCCATCACTCAGCTCCCAAATAAATCACACAGAAACTTATTCTTTCTTACAAAAGCCCGGCCTTAGCGTGGCTTGTTTCTAGCCAGTTTTTCTTAAATTATCCCATTTACCTTTTGCCTCTGGGATTTTATATTTTTCTATTCTATATACCTTTCTTTACTTCTTACTCCATGGCTGTTATGTAGCTGAATGACTGGCCCCTCATGTCCTCTCTTCTTTTCTTGCTCCCTCTCTTTTCCTTTTTTTCTCCTTCTATTTATTCTCTCAGCCTGTTGAAGGCATAAGTCACAAACAATGCCACACCAATTCGGGGTTATGATTATTAGGGTGGTATTTATTTAAAGGGGAAAAAACTTACAGATCACTGTCCCAGGCAACAGCCCTCTACGCAACCAGGAAAAGAGTCTAGTCGCAGGCGGAGCAGGAAGTGAAGAGAGAGAGGAGAGGGAAGTGGCCGCTTTTTTAAAGGGAGAGAAACCACGCCCCAGTGGGCTGGTACCTCAGCGGTGATAGGCTGGAGGAGTGGGAGGACCTCCCGCAACACCTCCCCCTTTTGTTTAAATAAGAGAGTTCTAAACCTACTATGAAATTATATACAATAAGTACAAATATCCTATTCTAACTAGCTTAGGTCTTGTATAATAAATAACTTGGCCAAGTCATGAGAGAAAGTAACTACATTTATATAGTCTTCAACTCCATCGAAGATCTGAGAAGGGAAATAATGTTACCTGGGTAATTAGGAAGTTCAGTAAAACAACTTCCAAAACATGCAACAAATTACAGAGACAACTAGCTACCTGGGCAATCACCCAAAGTCACATTAGCAGCGTTGAAGCAACCAACTTTGGCTAAGGCCTAACATAACTGACATACCATTTTTTAAGGCAAGCAACTTTTCAAAACTATCTTACCCTGTCTTGGCAGGATATGACAGTCCTGTTTTATCCATTGATGCATGCTCTGTATCTTTGTCAGTTGTTGAGGTATGGGCATTTCTTTACCCAAACGCCAGTTCTGCCAAAAAGAAAGGCTCCAGGTGGAGTGTCTTTGGTGCTCAACATTCTCTCGGGAATAGAGTGGTGTTGCCAGGAGCAATTGTGTCTCACTACCACAAAACTCTGAGTTAGATTAAAGGCCATTTTCTACAGCTCTTTGAAGAAGTTGAAGATTATCTATCTATACTGAGTATAATCTCTATATATCTAAAGAACCTGATTAGTCTATTATAAATGACAAACTTAGATGACTATTAGTCTATATAATTCTCAATATCTATCTAACTTAAAGACTAAGACAATAAACGACTGTGAAACAAATGAGGACAATGACCTCCAAATATAAACAATGTACAAATATACATTGCAGTAGGTAAATATATATCAATACACAATCATTATATAAGTATCTTAATCAGAGGTAGCAATGTACACTGCAATATGGTAAATATATATATATATATCAATACAATATATGTCAATACATAAAAAAAATGTTTTAAACAGAGGTAGAAACATGCATGCGTACAATAGTCAATATAATTTAACTTTGTATCAATATACAAGAATCTATACCAATGTATTTGTCTAAAAACAGTAACTCACAATTACAAATCTATTATCCCATCATCCCTCTTTTTTTTTTTTTTCAAAATGATCCCTGAGCGTATAAAATTCCTCCCCCAACCCTCAATCGTATACTAATTATAATCGACCACTAAATGATGTCCCTAAACCCAAGGGCAAGTTTTATTGGGAAAGGGGACGTCGTCCTCTAGAATTACTTTCAGTTGTCATGGGGGCGACGTTCTTTCTGGGGGATCCTGTGAAAGTGAAATGATGGTTAAATTTTAAGATCAATGTCTTTTAAAATTGCCAATAGTCTCTGAGTATTTTGTGCAGGTCTGGCCAAAATGTTGTATAAGATGTGCACCATTTCAGCTAACCAAGTTGGAACTGTCTTGTGCAGCTGGTACCAAAAGCAGGTCTTGTAGTAGCGCTATCAGTATCATGACGTCATATCAACCAGGTGGAGTTGCTGTTATGGGGCCCCATCTTCTTCCTGGAAACTTCAAATGTCACTTCAGGAAAAACTCATTGTTCATTATGAAAAACTTAAACATTAATCATATAGACATATATAAACATATATATATATTTAATGAAAGACATGATAGATATATTTAATGAAAAGTATGATAGATATGAAGAAAAGCAAAGATGTTTTCTAAATTCATATTTCTTTTTGTCCCATATCATGGCTCTTGACATGAGACAGAAACTCCAGAAACTCTGGGTTTTTCTCTTACTAACAGGCTTGGAATTGGAGAGGGACTGAGCCAGAGTCCAATTTCAAAACCAGCTTTATAAATTTAGAAATATGGTTTAATATTACTTACACAACCCATTTAGTTGTCTTGATATTTTCTATTGGGCAGGTATTTTTCCATCTGTCAGTATCCAAACATCCAGGGTCCCTTGAATTTCTCAAAGATGAGTGTTTTCCTGTGGAGATAAGAACAGAACCCTGCCCCCATCCTATATGTTTTTCTTACCACCTGTATGAATATCATCGTTGTGGATGAGTTGTCATTTCTCCCTTCCAAGAGGTTTCTCCTCTTTAAATCGAAACTTTATTAATTTTGATGGTATCCACAATTTTTCTTCTCCTGTGGAAACAAGAGCAAAACCCCTTCCCCAACGTAGCACATCTCCTGGCTTCCATTGAGAGGTCAGCACATCTTTGAAATAAATCGGTTGATTTAGTTCAGCAGACTTTTCCATTATCCAATGTCTTTCTGCTGCTGTCGTTCCTTTTTCATTAGCGTTAAGAAAATTCAAGGTTAATAAAGCATTATGTAATCTATTTCTGGGGGTATTTTTAGTCCCTTTCTGTTTGTTCAGCATATCCTTTATAGTACGATTTGATCTTTCTATAACTGTCTGACCTGTAGGATTATTTGGTATACCTGTAATGTGTTTTATATTATAATAATCAAAAAAGCGTTTCATTTTCTTAGATACATATGCTGGACCATTATCTGTCTTTATTTGCGCAGGTATACCCATGATGGCCATAACTTCCAATAAATGTGTGATTACTGAATCAGCCCTTTCTGAGCTCAGGGCAGTAGCCCATTGAAAACCTGAATACGTGTCTATGGTGTGGTGTACATATTTTAATTTACCAAATTCTATAAAGTGGAACACATCCATCTGCCAGATTTTATTTCTCTTAGTACCCTTTGGGTTACTCCCTGCAGGCAACGGTGTTTGATTATAGAAAGAACAAGTAGGGCATCTCTTTATAATGTCCTTAGCTTGTTGTCAAGTAATGGAAAATTCTTTCTTTAGGCCTTTACTATTGACATGATGCTTTTTATGAAATTCCGAGGCCTGCAACACACTTCCAATCAATAATTGATCAATCTCAGCATTGCCTTGGGCTAGAGGACCAGGCAGACCTGTATGGGACCGGATGTGTGTTATGTACATCGGACAAAGCCTGTTCCTGATTATGTCTTGTACCTGGATAAACAATGAAGTCAACTCTGTGTCATCTGGTATAAATTCAGCGGTTTCAATATGCAAGATAACTCTTTTTGCATATTGTGAATCTGTAACTATATTAAGAGGTTCTTTAAAATCCCTTAGCACCATAAGAATGGCATATAATTCTGCCTTCTGGACAGAATTATAAGGGCTTTGTTCCACCTTACTCAATTCATCTGACTTGTAACCTGCTTTCCCTGATTTATTTGCATCAGTATAGAACGTACGGGCTCCAGTTATTGGAGCATCACGTACAATTCTAGGAAGAATCCAAGAAGTTCTTTTTATGAGATTAAGTCTATCATTTTTGGGATAGTTGCTATTAATTTCTCCCAAAAAGTTAGCACAAGCTCTTTGCCACGGTTCATTGTCTTCCCATAACTTTTTTATTTCTTCAGTAGTAAAAGGCACTATAATTTCTGCTGGGTCTATACCTGCTAGTTGACGAAGTCTCAGCTTACCTTTTATAATTAATTTAGAGACCTTTTTCACATAAGTTTTTAATTTTTTACTTGGTTTATTAGGTATAAATATCCATTCTAAAATAATATCTTCCCTCTGCATTAGAATCCCTGTAGGAGAAATTCTGGAAGGCAATATGACTAGGATGCAGCTAAGATTTGGGTTCACCCTATTCACATGTGCCTCCTGTAATTTTTCCTCAATCATTGTCAGTTCCTTTTCTGCTTCAGCTGTCAGTTCTCTTGGACTATTCAAATCTTTATCACCATCTAAGGTTTTGTTTAAATGAACTATTAGATCAGGTGTTATCCCAACAGCTGGTCGAAGACTGGAAATGTCTCCTAACAATCTTTGGAAGTCATTAAGAGTCTTTAACCGGTCTCTCCTAATTTGTGTCTTTTGCGTTTTAATTTTCTCTAACCCTATTCTGTAACCTAGGTAATTAATAGAATTTCCTCTTTGAATCTTTTCAGGGGCAATTTGTAATCCCCACCTAGGCAAGACTTTCTTTACTTCTTCAAACATCCTTTCTAAAGTATCTTTATTTGAATCAGATAATAAGATGTCATCCATGTAATGATAAATGATGGACTTGGGGAATTGTTTACGAATTATTTCCAATGGCTTACTTACAAAATATTGGCACAGTGTAGGACTATTGAGCATATCCTGTGGGAGGACAGTCCACTGATATCTCCTATTAGGCTGAGAATTATTATAAGTAGGCAAAAACTGGAAAATGCAAGTTTCTCAACAAAATAAATCTAATTAAATCAATTCCTGAGACGGAACAAGTCACCCTGAGGGGTTGCAGCTTTCAGCAACCACGTGCTCTGGTTTGTGCCACTTAAGAGCTGTACTTGCAAGGGAGATTTAAAAATGACTCAGAAAAGAGCAAACCAGGCGGCCAGAGACTGCGCGGGCCTGTGGAGTTTAAATCCACGTGGGGAGTCCAAGGCCTCTGGTGGCTGAGGAAGGAGGGGCTCCCGCCAAGCCGAACTAGAGCCCGCCAAGCCCGCGGCCGCCAAGCTGAACTTGCGCCCGCCAAGCCCGCAGCCGCCAAGCCGAACTTGGGGCCGCCAAGCCAAACTCGCGGCTGCGAGTGGGGAAAGGAGAGGTTCTAAAACCAAACGTTGGGCGCCAAAATGAAGGCGTAAGTCACAAACAATGCCACACCAATTCGGGGTTATGATTATTAGGGTGGTATTTATTTAAAGGGGAAAAAACTTACAGATCACTGTCCCAGGCAACAGCCCTCTATGCAACCAGGAAAAGAGTCTAGTCGCAGGCGGAGCAGGAAGTGAAGAGAGAGAGGAGAGGGAAGTGGCCGCTTTTTTAAAGGGAGAGAAACCACGCCCCAGTGGGCTGGTACCTCAGCGGTGATAGGCTGGAGGAGTGGGAGGACCTCCCGCAACAGCCTGTCAACTCTGCCTTTCTTTCCTGCCAAGCTATTGACCGTTCAGCTCTTTATTAGACCAATCAGAAGTTATAGACAGGCAAAGTAACAAAGCTTCACAGAGTTAAACAAATGCAACATAAAAGAATGCAGCACATCTTTGCATCATTAAAGCAAATGTTCCACAGCATAAACAAATGTAACACATCTTAAAATAATATTCCACAACAGACAAGAATCCTATTTTTACAGGTTTTAGGATCCAGAGTTACACTATCCAATACAATTGTCACTAGTCACTAGATACCTTTCCAATTAAAATTCACTAAATTAAGTAGAATGCTAGAATCTGTTTTTCTACGCTGTCAGTCCTATTGCAAGTGTACAATGGTCTCACTGGTTATGGTTGTCTAGTGAGATGTTTCCGTCATCGAAGCTAATTCCAATGGTAGAGATTTTTGTCCCTGATAATTACTGTAGGCTTTATCTACCCCTATTTCCTTCGGAGAACACTGGGGCTCACCTTTCCCTTAACAGTGACTTGAAGTTCACACAGCTAGGCAATAACAAATTCAGTATTGAATCCAATTCCTCTGATTCCACAGATTGTTGTGGATTAACAGGATGTGGACATGACATGAATTTCCTTACAACAGATCAGCATAGAAAACAAGCAGCCAAAACATCAAAACATTCCTGTGTGAATACAGTCAATTACAAAGACAGCGTGAAGCCCCAATGCGATAAGTATCTATCTTTTTTTCTCCAGCCTTCTGTCTGAAATTCTTTTCCTTTGGGCACCTATTTCCTGTTGTGTGAGGTTTGGTGAAATGTGGAACTTAATTCCTTCTTAGAAGCTGAAAAAAAATAAGATGACTATCTTTCCTCCTTTATCTTGCAGCTGGGACATGGGTTTATGAGCAGCCTTGATTAATCCAATAAATCATCAATGGGAACTTTAGAGACAGAGCCGGGGGTGGAACAGCCCCAGCAAGAATGGGACAGCAATGAGACTCACCTTGTTTCCTACTTTGTTTTGTTTCATTACTTGTTTGTTTGTTTGGAGTCAGGGTCCTACTAGATATTCCCTGGATTCCAATCCTCCCACGAGTCCCTGCCCTACCAATGTTATGAGCATACGCTACTATGCTTAACTTCTTCTTTCTTCTTCCTTCCTTCTTTCTTCTTCTTCTTCTTCTTCTTCTTCTTCTTCTTCCTCCTCCTCCTCCTCCTCCTCCTCCTCCTCCTTCTTCCTTCTTTTCTTCTTCTTCTTCTTCTTCTTCTTCTTCTTCTTCTTCTTCCTCCTCCTCCTCCTCCTCTTCCTTCTTCTTCTTCTTCTTCTTCTTCTTCTTCTTCTTCTTCTTCTTCTTCTTCTTCTTCTTCTTCTGACAGGGTTTCTCTGTAGCTTTGGTGCCTGTCCTGGAACTAGCTCTTGCAGACCAGACTGGCCTCAAACTCACAGAGATCCACCTGCCTACCAAGTGCTGGGATTAAAGGCATGTGCCACCACTGCCCAGCTTATGCTTAGCTTCGTAACCATTTTAAAATTTCAGTCATCTTTCTTTACCATCTGAATGGACTACTCCTATTCCTAGATTATTTTTTTCTATTCAAATAATCCAGAGTTCATTTCAATTGCTTGCAACGAAAATTCCTTCCTGATAGAATGAATGTACTAGTCATATTAAGATAAATTTGATTTTTTTGTTTGTTTTGTTTTGTTTTCTGAGACAGGTTTTCTCTGTGTAGTTTTGGAGTCTTTCCTGGAACTCACTATGTAGACCAGCCTAGCCTCAAACTCACTGAGATCTGCCTGCCTCTCCCCGTTCTATTATCTCCTCTCCTTTAAAATCATTCCCCAGACTCTCCTACCTAGTCTTCTGGATTCTACACATTTCCAATTTAAACACAAATCTATATATGAGAGAAAACATGTGACATTTTTCTTTTTGAGGTGAACCACCTCACTCAGTACAATTTTGTTTCCAGTTCTACCCATTTACCTACAAATTGGTCAATTTCAGTTTTCTTTAGAGCTGACAGAATATTCCATTGTGTGTATGTACCACATTTTCATTACACTTCCTTGCATCAGCTGATGATGTTTACTCTAGCTCCATTGCCTCTCTCTTGAAAATGCAGCGCAGCAATGAACTTGGATGAACAAGTGTCTCTGTAGGGGACCTAGAGTCCTTCAGGTATATGGCAAGGGGTGGTATAGCCTGACCATGTGTCAGATCTATTTCTAGCATTCGAGAGAAACCTCACACTGATTCCCATAATTAATACACCAGTTTATTATTCCATCAACAGGGAATAAATGTTTTCCCTTCTCCACATCCTCACCAGCATCTGTGTTCTTGATCTTCACCATTCTGGCTGGAGTAATAGAAAAGGAGTGTTGATTTGCATTTCCCTAATGGCTAAGATGGTGAATAGTTTTTAAAAAATATGTCTTAGCTCTTTGTACTTACTCTTTTAAGAAATTCAGTTTCTTAGCCAATTTTTAGTTGTGTTGTTTGTTTTCTTTGTGTCCAGATTGTTTGTTTGTTTGTTTTCCAGCTTTTTAAATATTCTACATACCAATCCTCTGTTCGGTGTATAGCTGGGGAAATTTTTTTTTTCCATTGTGTAGTATGCTCTTTTGATTGATGGTTTCCTTTGCTGCAAAGCTTTTTAGTTTTATGAATTCCCATTTGTTGATTGTTGGTTGTTTTCTCTTTGTTCTTTAGAAATCTTACTCAGAAAGTCCTTGACTACATCTATAAGTTAAAGCAAACACGCATTTTCCTCTAGAAGATTCAGAGTATCATGTTTTATGTTGAGGTCCTTGATGCTTTTGACGTTGAATTTTGTGTAGGGTTTGCATGGGGATGTCAGAGATTAGGAATGAGCTTTATTTTTCTGTATGTTGCCATTCAGTTTTTGCAGCACCATTTATTGAAGATACCATCTTTTCTTTAATAGGTATTTTTGTCAAATATCACGTTCATGGGAGCATATCTGGGTCTTTTGCTCTTTTCTATTGATCCATGTGCCTGTTGGGAAAAGTATTATAAGAAACATTAAATAACAGTCTTTTCTGTCAAACACTATAAAACTTTTGTTGATGATAAGAAATTCAAATCTCCATCTCCCCCACCTTGTAAAACATTTATGTAAACGTCTTAATCCCCACCCTAAACTGGTCAAACTTTTGTTTATAAGAAAGACTTGAGTATTCCCAGTACTTGATGACCTGGAGCATTGATCCCTTTTCTCTTTCCTCATTTTCTTTATTCCATTTAAAAAAATACTCCTTGCCAATAAAGAAAAACTATGAAGTTGGAACCCAGTCACTGGGGAAAAGGCATAGTCATCTCCTTTATTCGAACAAAAACCAAGCATGTTTCCTGCCCTGAGGGCTTGCTCTTGTGCTCTTGTGAGTGTTGCAGCCACTCACAATGTAAAGTTGTGCAGGTAGTAGTCCTCACCAGGTGAAGCTTTTTTTTCTTCAATGTCAGTAATTAAGTCAAAGACTCACAAATGGTTAAAGGGCAAAGAATAAGTGACCCTGAAGTGCTCAGCCACAAATGCAACATTTGTATTACACATTTTCCCACGTGGCTCAGGGTTCATCGCAAAAAAAGATGCAGAAAGACTATAAAAGGCAGAGGCTGTAGAAGGATGCTGCAAAATGGTGTCCTCTGCACATGACAGGGCCGTTATGTTCATGAACTCATGAGAGCTGAGTTGGAATGCAGAAGACATTTAAAAAAAAATGGAAGAGGATGGGCTTGGGATGCCACACCACAGGCTAAGGAGCACTGGCAGTAAATGGCTTTAGTACACAGGGGCTTACAGGAGTTACCTGTGTAATACCTGCACAAGAACATGCCAATCCGTAGCTCTGGCAAGGACTGGGAAGGGACTCATGAGGGTCCATCTCTAGCTGAGGGCTTATTGGCAATTGAAGACTACTGAGAGAGATTACAGTATGTATTTAGGGTCACCACCTGTTCCTCCAACCAGCCCAGCTTGGCCCCCATCCTCAACTAACTAAAAGAGTCAAATTAAAAGTTAAAAGCAGAAAGAGGAGATCTGTTCAATACAGCAACATTAAGAAGAGGGGCAAAGAGATCCAGAAAGATATTTCCCACCTTCATCTTTACATTCGAACAGGAGAGTAAGGTTCAAATAGAACCTAAGAGATTTGAATAACTAATGGTTCAGCAAAGATGTGGTCCTCCACCTACTGTTGTCTGAGCTACAATCTCTCCTGCAAGGTCAGCAGACAGCTCATATATTTTTCTTTTAGACACAAGTTTCTACTCTGGCTGCCCCCTATACCACCAGGATTCAAACTTTTCTTTCTCCAGCAGGAGATAACTGGTAGAATTCTAACTCTTGGAGTCTATTGTTTCAGTAGTCTTAGAGCCAAAAATTTATGAAGCAGTGACTATTCAAAATACATTCATTCCTGCCAGGCAGACCAGTTCCAAAGGCAGTCATTTTCTTAGTGTTATGATCTTTGGGTGGTGTGCACACGCCCAAATGGAAGCACTAATTGCACTCATTGGTTAGATGATTAGATAGATAGATAGATAGATAGATAGATAGATAGATAGATAGATAAAAGGGGGAAAGGTCATCAAAGAAAGAGGGGAAGTGTACTGGGGAGAAGGGACTGAGAAGGAGGAGCTGGGGATAAATATGATTAAGATACATTTTACATATGTACAAAATTGTAAAAAAAAATAAAAATACTTTTAGTTGAAATGGAATAAAAAGAGCTAGTTTTGGCAGATTCGTTTTGTATGTCCCTCTAATGTCATGTCTGGGCTCATAAGGATCTAGCGTTAGAGTCTATACTCCTGCAAGAAGACAGGAGGAGAAAACCTTTCCAAACTGTTACCTGCTTTTTTAAAAAATCAAGAAGGTAAAGAAGCTTTCTTGTATCTTCTCTTTCTTAATTGCTCTCAAATTAATCAGGATGCCAAAGCAGCACTGGGTAGCCTGTTCTGCTCTCCTTTAGTTTGGAATGGAAGTTTTCTGGTGATTTGTTGTACTGATCTTTGACTATTGGACCATCATCACTCTGACTTATGAGAAAAATGTAGCACATAGGTGAACACCAGTAATCTAAGATGGACTTGAACCTATTGTTTGTTTACGGGGATTAACTCCTTTCAATAATTAAGATGAGCAAAGGTAAATATTTTAAAATCCATAGGTCGCTCAAGTTTTGAACAGCTCTTCAGCTAACACTTGGAAAGCCGGGACTTAATGGCTATGATTCTTGAAGAGTTCTGACAGATGCTTCTTTGTGATCTGTACAATATAAGGCCTCACTAATGATGGCTAATCATTCTCATCCACTTAGGACATGTTTCCAAAAGGGAAATGTGGGAAGCTAATGAGAGAGAGTCAACAGAGTAAAATTGGTCAGAGTATTCAGTAATAAAATAGCTTTGTATATAAATTTACCATACTTAATTTCTATTCCCCAAATGATTAGGTATTTAATTTTTTTCTAAATCTGAAGAGTCTGTATCAACCACCTTGACCCAATTGATATTTATAGACCATCTTACCCAATAACTGCAAAATGTATTCTTTTCAAGTACAAGCAGTAGGTTTCCAAAGATAGATTAAATGTTAGGGTATGGATAAATCCTCAACAAATTTCAAGGGATTCAAATTCTACAGAGGGTGTTCTTTACCTTTGATGAAAATAGATTAATAATATATCCTAAATAATCAAAATATTTGAAAATTTTCTACTAAATAATACACTCAAGAAATCATACAGGATATTAAAAATATTTCTACTGAATGATAGAAATAGAATCTGATGAAATTCATATGGAAGATTCTTTAATGCCATACACCAAACTCTATGATGAAAACACACCTAGGGTTTGCACAGTGGTTTACATGTATTCTTGCATCTTAGCTTAGCCACTGGAGAGGGCTAGTCTTCCCGGGTGTCATTATATAACTGGCCTAGCAGAAATGAAGATTTTTCTAAAGAGATACTTGTGTCTCTCAATCTATCAGACTATTGGAATTATAGACCCCAAAAGAAATGGGAGTTTTCCTGGGAGTCTCATGCTGGGAGGAGGGAAAAAAGCATTAGTGAGAAGCAACTTGCCTTCCGAAAAGGTTTCATGCAGTTCTAAGGACTTGTGACTATCTGCATGTTTAACCTCTATAACCTTAAACTAAGTAGGGAGAGTGCTTGTTATAGACAACATACACGATATAAACATGTTAAGATTTTGAGACTGGGTGACTCTGCTGAGTTATCCTTGCAGGAGGGAACCCTGGGATATTCCCTCTCACAGAGAAAACACTGTGAAGAGAACAGAGGGATTTGAAGATGCTAGCCTTGAAGACTGGCATGTCATAGCCACAACCAGCTTTATGTGCCCACACACCCAGCTCAACCCTGAGCTCACGGGTGATGGCAAACAAACTCTATCTGACCTCTATCCAAAAATGTAAATGAACAGAAAACCCCTATAACATATAACGAAGACTAATCTTGCAGAAAGCAAACCAACTTCCTACTCTAGAAGGAGAGAGAGAGAGAGACGCGTGATTACAAAATCCCAGTGGGCACACTATGCGTATTTATCTTTAATATCTCCCAGAAAGCAGAGGACTTTCTTGATAGATCATGATTCTGCCCTCTGAGGAAACTTCCTTGCCCTTTGACCCCGCCTTCTTATTTCTGCCCTCAATGAAGTTTGCTAGTGTCCATATACCTCCACGTCTGGGGAGCACAGAGGAAACTATATCTTCCGTGAACGTCACTCAGCTTTCACAGTCAGGTTTTCCCAGCAGATTCTAGATTTCTGAAGAGTCTTGTGGGGTCCTTTTCCATTTTTCTCATATTTGTCAAGCGTGTGTTCTGTCTAAGAATCTGTACTGGTCGTTGCGTCTAGTGGTTGAGAACAGAGTCCTTTTTCTCGGGTATCTTCTATTTAGCGAAGGAGACTGACTGCTGCTTGTTTTAAAGTAGAAAACAGGGTTCCCTGCCCCGTGGGAAGTCCAAGGACCACCCACCTCCATCCAAGTCTAGTAAGGTGAGCATCCAAACTGCCTAGGCTCCCACAACAGTTCGGGCTGACGAACTGTTGACGAGGGAGGGGGACTTGATTGGGGGAGGGGAAGGGAAATGGGAGACGGTGGTGGGGAAGAGACAGAAATCTTTAATAAATAAATAAATAAATAGAAGTAAAAAAAAAATTAAAGTAGAAAACAACTTCAGCCCAGACTCACAGTTGCAATCACATGCTAGAAGATTTCATATGATTACATCATTGCATAGTTCTGATCCTAAACAGAACTCTCAGATCCTGGGGGTTTTCTGTTTGATTGGTTGTTGCTAGCTTATGCCTGGTCTCCACATCTTTCTGTTGAACGATGGCAGTTCCTTTAAGAACATCTATGAGAACAGGATCAGGTTTATCTGACCTTTGTCTTGGGCTAAATCATTCTGTTCTAATATGGAGCCTTCCTGGAACTTGTCAATCAAAATGTTTTCAGTTTTAACTATTGCTATGTAAAGGTCCAATCCTGTACTGAGATTCCTCTGATTTCCTGTGATATTTACTCTAAAACCAGCTGAGTTTTCTCTAAGCCTGTTGTGACCTTCTAAAGCTAACATCTTGCTAAAAGCTATGGGCAGTTGCTAGCACGCAGGCAGGCTGACTTTTCCAGCTTCCATTCCCTGGGACAATGGTTCTCAGAATTTGTTTCCCAGGACAACAGCATCTGCATCATGCAGAAAGCTGTTGGAAATGTCGATTCTCAGCTAAGATTCAATAAATCAAAATTCTGTGTGTAGCTAGGAATATGTGTTTCATTGCCATCCCACCCGCTCTCTGTCTGCAAGCAACCCAGGCTTCTAAAGCACCCTGCTTTGACCCTTATAGTAATCTCTGGTCACTGTAGTTAGGTATTTGCATACTCATTTTACTAAAGAAAGTGGATTTATTTCAAGCAGTGACACAACCTTCCATGAGTGGGTGTCAATCTGGGTTTGATCTCAAAAGAGGAAGACTAGTGTATGTAAGTAATTGTGACATGCTGTGTGGACTTTCTATGACTCTTTGACCAGGAGCAAGAGACAAGCCAAATATTCACAGTAGTAATTAATCAGGACACTGGTATTTTGAATACATAAGACTAGACAATTTGCTACCACATGTTAAAACCTTATCTTAACTTGGAGCTCATATTCTTCCCAGTTATTCCTCTGATTGTAAGAAACATTATAACACTATTTTAGTAACATTTAGGAATGAAATGTTGGTGGTAAGACTTTAAAAGATTATTAGTTTAATTGAATTCTGATTTCAGAGATACATACACACAAACACACACACACATCTATCTATCTATCTATCTATCTATCTATCTATCTATCTTAAGCCAATAGAAGCTATAATATTTAAGCTTTAGTAAGAACACTGGTTTGAAAAACTAATTTTTAGTAAGGGTTCAAATTTATTATTTGAATGATATTAGACATTTTACTTCAATTTCCAGAATGAAACCTAAAATTTAAGTCTAGTATTAATTTTTCATATTGCAAAATCATGGGCATCTTTGATAAATTGATAAATGCAATATAACGCAAACACAAATAAAAAAGTGGACAAAGCCATCAACTGTCTAGCCAGACTTGTCTCTTTCTTCCTTATTAGCACCACACCAGTTTTATTTCACTGTTCCAGAAATCCTATTTGTTTAGAAGACCAGAAATTTCAGACATCTAAGGTGTAGGGGATGAGTCAGAATTTTGTCTAAATCGGTCTGAGTGGTTTTCCTCCTGTCAAATGATTGGTTTAGACATAACTGTATGATGTAATTCTAGTCAATAAGAATTCAAGATTAGTGTTATGTGTAGACTTTACTAATGCAATGCTGGATAAGGATGCAATAGAGGGCGTGTGCAGAGGACCGTCGTTGCAGTCTGTGCATTTTAGTGCTGTGAAGTAGTAGCATTAGAAGACCGAGCATGGTAGGATTGAAACAAGGGAGACTTGGATCTTAGGAATGATGATGACTCAGCAGAAACCAAACCTCAAATCCCCTGCACTAAGACCTTTAGCACATCAAAGAGTCAATGCCGCTGTTAAAACAACCTTAGCTCTATTTTCTATTATTTGTAATAGAAAAGCCCTGAAGTTGATATAATATTCAATAGCTATGAACTCTATTTAGTCACTCTTGTTACCTGCTTACTGTTCCTATGTGTCTTCATCTACGAAGTAGTGAGTAAGAGAAACTGTTTGCCTGAGTTGTTAATCTATGTTGGAGATAATGAGTGTAGGATGCCTAGTCTCCTGCTGATCCTGAAGAAACCAACCAAAATGTGTAACTTCACCTCTTTTTCCCTCTGATTATTTTATCTTTATTACAAATGTAGGCCAATGTGGTAGGTTGTGTTGATGTTTTAAAAAATACTTCAATGATCTGGGCTATGTCGTGGTTCACACTCCTACAACCTGTATGCCCAACTGTTTTGAATATGCTCACACAGTTCTTACCATTTTCTCATATTACTGTCATTTGATGTGAAACAATATGTCCCAAGTAGTCCTCTTCCTTCCACTCTGAGTTCACTGTTCCATCAAGAGATCAAAATCAATGTTCTCTGTACAGAGCTACTGCAACCTACATGCAGCTGTTTGTCTGCATGAGCAGAAGCTGAGTAGACGGTCAAATGTCTGTTCCAATGTTTGTAGATGCTGCCCTTCTAAGAGAGGATTTTGCACAAAGCTCAGGATTTTGCACAAAGCTTATCACACACAGTGACTGACATGTATGACCAGGTTCTTTCTGTAGCAAGTTTCTTCAGGGCTCCCAATAAAAACCCCTGAGGAAGCATTAGCTAACGTTGACTTCAGAGGAAGGAAATGACTTGGACACTGTCAGAGGCATTTGCTACTCTGCCTGAAATACAAATCACTCCAAGGGAGATGAATCTTTGAAGCTAGAACTAGAGTCAAGTGTGGAGAACAGAAGGAAGAGCCAATTGATGAAAAACGGGGAAGAAGGAAAAGGAGCCAAAGATTGAGAGCCCACAGACCATGCTAGTGGCCATCAAGATGTTTCCAAGTGACACACTGCAAAGAATCGATTAAGTGACAGTTGGTCATAAGGAATAGGCTATAGACAGGCAAAGTTTGACAAGATCAAATTTGTTCTCCCCTTTTCATTTGGCCGGGATATTTCCTGTTTGGGGTAAACATCAACCATTGTACTTCAAGACAAAGCTTCAGAATTTCTCCTTCTGCATTAAACATGCCCTTCCACCCCAAGAGAATGTACATTTCCTAGAGTTGTTTTCTTTTTGTTTGGATGTCTACAATTGCCTGCTGCCAGTTCCATCTCACGCCTGAAGAAATTCTTATTAGCTTCTCTTCGCTAGTCTTTCCCTTTGTTGACTTCTGGAGGAGATGAACCCCTGGCTTCCCCCTGCATAGGGCCCTCTCCATGCATGTTCCAACTCATCTGTCCCCCGGAGTCAGCTAGGAGTAGCCATGGTACCACTCTGTCCCCTAGTACCTAGCTTCCCCTTCACAGGCCTTATGTATGCCATTGCCCACGCTATGACACATACAAGGCCAAGAAGGGCCTACAGCCTCCTTGAGTGACCTTTTCTACTTAAATTTCTGATCCTTGAAATTAGACTTTTATAGATGTGGTCCTTTGGTTCACATTAAAATATAAATTCCCCATGGGAGAGACCCTATTAAGCCTTGCAGTGAGTTACTAATTTGCATTTTAATGTGAATGAGGTTATTGGATCCCTCCCCTGCTTAAAGCAATCCTTGGTAGTAGGAGGGGAAAGGTAGAAGAGTGATCGCCAGACGGTGATGTAAGAGGGTCAAGAAGGTGGTTATAAAGACAGGAAAAGGGAATGAGAAAAGAAATTTTGATGCATGACGTTGTGTGAGATATTTACTGTGGATAACGGGTCTACATATTTTTTTTTTAACCTTAAAGGGTACACATTTTGCTTTTGTTGATTTGGAATTGAATTGTGTTACTTCGGCAATGTAGTGCCATAAAGCCTTGTAAAAAGCAACAGGATTACTAGTACTTACTCATTTTCTGCTGTTATAACAGAATACAAGCTGGGTAAATTACGGACTACAACTTATTTGTTTCACAGTTCTGGAGACTGGAAGTCCAAGATTCAGGGACATCTAACACGGACCTTCTTGCTGTGTCCAACATGATGGAAGTGGTCACGTGGAGGAATGGGAGGATAGAGGAGGCAAGAGAGCAGAAATTATTCTTGTTGTCAGGTTTTCAATTCTGTCATAACATCAGCCATCCATTTCCATTCACGAGGTCAGAGCCCTCCTGATTGAATTGCTTCTGACAGGTCCTGCGTCTCAGCACTGTTACTATGACAATTGAACTGCACAACAAGGTTTAGAAGCTACATACTCAAACAATAGCAAAGGTAAATATGGATGCATCTTTACAGTGAATATCGACTAGCACATGGAAGACACTGAACAGAGGGATGGGAGATATACATGAGTCACCAAACTGTGTGGTTGCTATATCATCCACAACTAAAGCAACTCAAGAGATGGCTTCTCCAGGGGGGGGGGCAAATGTTGTTGGTTGTTTCTTACTCTTATTACTCTGTTCTTTTGGGGGGGGCTACCACCCAGCTCTCGCCCCCACCTAGCTCTCGTCCCCACCCAGCTCTCACCCCCACCCAGCTCTCACCCCCACCCAGCTCTCAAATAAATTACACATAGAAGCCTTTTCTTATTTATAAATGCCCAGCCGTACTTAGCTTGGCTTATTTCTTACCAGCTTTTCTAAACTTAAATTATTCCAACTACTTTTGCCCCTGGGCTTTTTCCTTCTCTTCTGTTTATCTTATGTTCACTCTTAATCCATGGCTGGCTGGGTGGCTGGATGACTGGCCCCTCATGTCCTCCTCTCCTTGTTCTTTCTTGTTCCTTCATTCCCTTTTCCAGAGTTCTCCTGCTGTTTATTCTCTCTGCGTGCCAGCCTCGCCTGTCCTTTCTCCTGCCTTGCTATTGGCTGTTCAGCTCTTTATTGGACCATCAGGTGTTTTAAACAGGCAAAGAATCACAACTTCATAGAGTTAAACAAATGCAGCATAAACAAAAGCAACACATCTTTATATTGTCAAACAAATATCCAGAGCATAAACAAATGTAACACATCTTAAAATAATAATCTACAACAGAGGTTTATCCTTCTGTTGTGATAGATTATCAAATGTCATGTTTTGTTATTCAAATTTGGGGTCAGTCCTAAGTGTATATTTCAGAATTCAGTTTTGGTAGTCTATAAAAAGATCAGCCTTACAGGACTGATGCTTAGTTGTCAAGCTCACCACAGTATAAAGGTAGTGTCCATTGATTTTTCCCATTCTCTAACCAATGCAATTTAAGGAAGTGTTTATTTTGGGTCATGGCTTAAGAAGGGATAAAGTTGATCATTCATGGCAGCAGGATAGTAAAGCAATCGATCACATAGACAGGAAGGAGAGAATGGACAGATTACAAGGCTTGGCTATGAAGCCTCAGGACCCACTCTCAATGACCCATGCCTTCCAGTAAGGCTCCACAACATTCCAGAACATCACTACTAGCTACAGACCAAGTGTTCAATCACTGGAAGCTCTGGAGGATACTTCACATCCACATAACAACAGCACATTGTAAGTTCTACTGCGGCACATCTGACTGCTAGTAAAGGGATCACTGAGGGTCCCCAGCAGTATCAGGATGACAGCCTTTTGGAAACGAGTGAAAAGGCTTATCCCCAGGGCTACCACTAAGCTTTTAGGTGCCATGAAACTATGCTGAACACATTATTTCTTATTTAACGCTCAGAACAACTCATCAACAAACGCTTCCATTACAAATTAGCAAGAGCAGCTACTATAGACAATGGAAGCTTTATTCCAGGCAATGGGGCTAGAAAGAGACCCATTCCAACTCCATGCCAATAAAACTAGCTAATCTCTATACACAAAAGAGCCAGAGTTAGATCTGGATGTGGAAGAATGAGTAAGATATGAGCCCACAAAGTGATGGGAGGAAAACCCATTGTGTGTATCAGTAGTAAACCCCAGTCAAGAAATCAGTTCATACCTTAGGGCTGAGTTTATTGTGCAGACTTAGTAGACTGAGAAACAGTTTTCTGTGCCATACCGTGCTGGTCACACCTTACATTCTTGAAACAATTGAGAATGAGGACAATTTAGGACTCTCTACAGATGACTCTATAGTCTCTGACTTCAAAGTGTTGAGGTTTTTATCAAATTAAAAATTGTCATGCTGAAAATTGTAAAACAAACTTTATGTTGAAGTTTGTAAAGTATGATTTTTAAAAGTATAAAATTTGTGAAATAGAATAATCAATCAAGAATTCAGTTATTAATGTGTTTTTTATTTGGCTTTTGGTTTTAAAATACAGGGTTTCTCGGTGTAGCTCCGGCTACACCTGCCCTGGAACTCACATTGTGGACCAGACTGGCCTCAAACTCACAGAGATCTGCCTGCCTCTTCCTCCCAAGTACCAGGATTAAAGATGTATGCCACCACCGTCCAGCTATTATTGTATTCTTTTTTTGTCTCCAGATAGTTTAGAGACTGGAGAAGTCAGAAGATTCTTCACAAGTAGAAAAGAAAATCATGGAATGTGTCAGTCACAAGAAAGAGGCTTCCAAGCCATCCATCATGCCATATTATACACTGCACTGATGCAAAAGTTCTATACCAATAAGAGAAAATAAATTTATAGTATTTTTCAGGCAGGATAATACATCCAATAAGGACTTATAATAACATTTTAAACCATTAGTACTTTAATTCGTCAATTATTTCTCAAAGAATTAGGTAAAGTAGGCAAAAATCAAGTGGTGATCGAGGTCCAATGAAATGTAAGGCTAACAAGGAAATCCAGCCAAGAAAATGAACATTTCAGTTATGTGTATGACTGTTTCTAATGTGATCATTTTTTTGTAATTAAATCTATTTTCCTTTAACTAAACATTAGGATAACACTGAGAAATTGGACTACGTTGTCACAATACATGTTTTGTTCATTAAAATAAAAATTAACTTAAAATAAGATGTGTGTTGAAAGCTGACATTTTCATGATAGTAGAAATATTTGGGGCTGGAGAGATGGCTCAGTGGTTAAGAGCACTGCCGCTCTTCCAGAGGTGCTAAGTTCAATTCCCAGTAACCACATGGTGGCTCACAACCTTCTGTAATGGGATCAGATTCCTTCTTCTGGTAAGCATGAAGACAGAACACTCATATACATAAATGCATCCTTAAAAAAATATTCTTGTCATTTGTTATTTATTTATTATTTCACTTGTTTTGCTATTTCCAGGACATGTCTACTGTGAGTACAATATGGTTCTGGAGGAACAAAGTAAAAAGAATTTTCTTAAGTGATGGAAGTTTGCTGTCTATACTGTCTCCCACAGCAGCGAGGATCCATATTTGGCCACTGAGTGCTTGCAGCACCGTTGGTGTGACTAATTAAACAGTTATTCCTGGCCTTTTAAAAGTAACGGTTGGGCATCGAATGCTAGGAAGTAAAAGATATTTCTGATCAGAGAACAAGGGAGGTGGAGAGAGACATTGTAACAGTTCTTTTATATAAACCACCAGAAGCCTTAGATATAATTGTGCCTATTTGGAGGATGGAACCACTTATACTCAGAGTAAGTATTTTGCCCTAAGATGTTTGTTTGTTTGTTTGTTGTTTGGTTGGTTGGTTTTTAAGCTGAAATGTGAATCTAGGTGAGGCACAGTGAAATCTCAATTTTTCTCTGATAATTTGGGTTGGTTGCTAACACAGCTAATACAATGTTTCTATTGTTTGGGCATTTTTATTGATTTGATTTCTTGGTTTCCAGGACTTATTATTTATTGAAATGAATATTCTAGAATATAAATTACTGTCTGGAAGTTGTATTTTGAAGAGACTATTATGAAGTGGCATGGGTGTGCAAGTGACAGAGTTCACAAGTACCAGGTTAGAGAGTATCTCCTTTGTTTCTTCCTTCCTCCTTTCCTTTGTAAAAAAGATTTATTTTTTCAATTGCATTGGTGTCTCATCTGCATGTTTGTCTGTGTGAGGAAGTAAGATCCCCTGGAACTGGAGTGATAGACAGTTGTGAGCTGCCATGTGGGTGCTGGGAATTGAACCTGGGTCCTTTGGAAGAGCAGCCAGTACTCTTAACCGCTGAGTCATTGCTTCAGCCCCTCTCTTTTGTTTCTTTTGGTGTGGACATTTAGGCTGATTTAAAGACTAAAAACTGACCTGAGAATGTAGAACACTGATAAATACTTTCCTGACATATGTATAACTATTAATTTGATTCCCCATACCAAAAGTGAGAAGATTGAGAGGTATTTTCCATTTATTTATTCAGTTGGATTGTCTATTCCCATCTCCGTATAAAGGGTTGCTTCTCTTGCTTTCTAATATTTATTTTTCAGAATTTTATATGTGAGCACTATACTTACATCATTTCTCTTCTCTCCTCCCTCCACGTCCTGCCATACCAACCCTCCTTAAATTCTTTGCCTCTTATTCTTTATTTTTGTTACATGTATACATACGAATTTATAAATGCAACTTCCTGAGTTCATTGTCTGTTGTTTTTGTCCGTGTGTGTTTAGGGTCGAATATCCTGTTGTTTTTTTTTTTTTGTTTTGTTTTACATTTATTTATTTATTTATTCTTCCTATCATATACTAAATTCTGGCTGCAGTTTCCCCACCCCACAGCTCCCATCCTCTCCTCCCTGTCTCTCCCCTTTCCTCCCCTCTCCCCCAGATCTACTCCTCCTACTCTCCTCTGCTTCATTCCAGCAAAGAGCAGGTCTCCCAGGGATATCAACCAAACATGGCATAGGTTACAAGGTCCCAAAAGAGCAGGCAAGAGTCAGAGACATTCCCCGCTCCCACTGTTAGAAGTCCCACAAGAACACCAGGCTACACAATCATATATGCAGAGGGCCTAGGTCAGTCCCATGCAGGCTCCGTGATTGCCACGCCATTATGAGCTCTGGATAGTTGTTCTGTGGGTCATGTCCTCTGGCTCCTACAGTCCTTCCTTCCCCTCTTCTTCAGGATTCCTGGAGCTCTGTCTAATGATTGGCTGTGGGTCTCTGTTTTTGCTCCTATCAGTTGCTGTCATCTCCTATTTTGAGACTGTATTTCTCCACATTCAGAGATCTCCTGGGTTACAGAAATTCAGAGGCTCCAAACTGGTAGAAATGTTTGTTCAATTGAAGTCAGCCCCAAAGATTGGCATTGTGGCACAAGCCCATAAACCTTCTGCTCTGACAGAGGTAGAAAGAGGACACGTATGTGCCCATACACCGACAGAGAGAGAGAGAAAGAGAGAGAGAGAGATTCAAACGCATAGCCTTTGAAAAAGGATCTCTTTGGGGAATTCCAAGGGTTGCTGCTCATATGTTTAGGAGCAATAAAGTTTTTTATTGGGGATCCTAGGAAATAAAGTTTTACTTTATTTTATTTCACTCTTTGGGAAACTTAGAAGCTAAGATTTGAGTATACTAAACATATGCTCTACTGAGCCCTAAAAACTTCTGAAAAAGTTTGAATGGATGCTGGTGGGAATGCAAACTTGTGCAACCACTTTGGAAAGCAGTGTGGCGGTTTCTCAGGAAATTCGGGATCAACCTACCCCTGGACCCAGCAATACCACTCTTGGGAATATACTCAAGAGATGCCCTATCATACAACAAAAGTATATGCTCAACTATATTCATAGCAGCATTGTTTGTAATAGCCAGAACCTGGAAACAACCTAGATGCCCTTCAATGGTAGAATGGATGAAGAAAGTATGGAATATATACATATTAGAGTACTACTCAGCAGTAAAAAACAATGACTTCTTGAATTTTGCATGCAAATGGACAGAAATAGAAAACACTATCCTGAGTGAGGTAAGCCAGACCCAAAAAGAGGAACATGGGATGTACTCACTCATAATTGGTTTCTAGCCATAAATAAAGGACATTGAGCCTAAAATTCGTTATCCTAGAGAAGCTAAATAAGAAGGTGAACCCAAAGAAAGGAGACAGAGACAGAGTCCCACATTGGAGCACCAGACTACAACCCCAAGGTCCAAATCAGGAGCAGAGGGAGACAAGCACGAGCAAGGAACTCAGGACCGCGAGGGGTGTACCCACACACTGAGACAATGGGGATGTTCTATCGGGAACTCACCAAGGCCAGCTGGACAGGGTCTGAAAAAACATGGGATAAAACCGGACTCGCTGAACATAGCGGACAATGAGGACTGCTGAGAAATCAAGAACAATGGCACGGGGTTTTGATCCTACTGCACGTACTGGCTTTGTGGGAGCCTATGCAGTTTGGATGCTCACCTTACTAGACCTGGAAAGAGGTGGGAGGTCCTTGGACTTCCCACAGGGCAGGGAACCCTGACTGCTCTTTGGGCTGATGAGGGAGAGAAATGGGAGATGGTGGCGGGGAGGAGGCAGAAATCTTTAATAAAAAAATGAATGAATGAATAAACAAATAAAGCTTGAATGGATACAACTCAAAACTAAATCATGAGTAAAAGGACTTAAAAAATCAGCAGAGGTGGTTGATCCTACCACATAATGAATGAAGACAAACCTTTCTACAGTTTTTTTACAGCTCATTTAGATGCTGAACTCCTTGGCAGACAAAGGTAGGGACAAAGAAACGTACGAGTTTAAAGTATGAATGAAACTGGGATAAATTCGGTGTGACAGTGACAGCCTTCCATATACCGCTCCAGGAAGACGTCCCTGAATGACATGAGAAGCACCTGCAGACTTGGCTTCTGTGGTGATGATAAGGGTGAACTTCACCCTGAGACTTCGCTGCTAATTAGTGACTCCAGTGGTAATTACGTAGAGAGGAAAAGGCAATGAGAAACGGAAAATCAGCCTTCATCACTTAGCTTCTCAAACATCTCGCCATGAAGTAATACTGGGTTACATCAGCGTACGAATGTTGTGAGAGAGGGAAAGGAAGACGGGAAATTTAATGTCTAAGCAGCTTGTATTTGTCATTACCTCACCAAAGTATGCACAAGGAATCTATATTTTAGAATTCTCATGGTCCAAATTTTCTATTTGCATATCCTTATTTCCTTGTATTTCTTATGTTGTTGTATTCTTTAAACATTGTATAACAGGTCCCAATATTCTTTTTATTAAGTTATTCCTCTGTGTCTTTTAAAAAATATAGACATTGAGTAGCAGAACCCCTCATTCACTGCAAGAAAGGAGTCCAGTTTAGCCATTTTGGAAGTTTGGCAGTTTCCTATAAAACTAGCATTCTCTTAGCACATGAGCCCAAATAGTATTCCTTGGCTTCTTGGTGTCTAAAAACTGTCTACATAAAAGTATTCATATTGATGCTTATAGCAGCTCTATTTATAATCAGCAAACCTTGGAAGTAACCCAGATGCCCTTTGGTGCATGAATAGAGAAGCCTGTGGCATGCCAAAATAATGGAGAATTAGTCCAAGTTATTTGGGGCATTGAAGGATATGAAGAAAGCTTAAGCAAAAATGTCAATCTTAAATTACGATAACATGCATGTATCCAGCTGTCTGGGAAATGGAGCATGATGGAGTACGAAAGTCGGAGGTTGATACCCAGAAGTCAGAATGGGACTATGTAGGTGGGGCTTGTAGCAGGTTTTCTTTTGGCCACTAACCAGCTGTCAATTCAGGACATAAAGACTTATTAGTTATGAATGCCCGGTCTTATCTTATGCTTGTCCCCTTAGCTCTTATAACTTAATTTAACCTGCTTCTCTTCATCTGTATTTTGCCTCAGGACTTTTTACCTTTCTTTCGTTCTGTATGCCCTAGTCCTTGTCTGTCTGTCTGGCAGCTGCCTGACCCTGGGCATCTCCCCCTCTTTCCCCTTTGTTCTCTCTTCTCCTCTCTCTCTCTCTCTCTCTCTCTCTCTCTCACCCCTCTCTTTCTGTCTCTCTGTCTCTCTGTCTCTCTCTCTCTCTCCCTCCCTCCTCTCTCTCGCCCCCCCCTTTCTGTCTGTCTCTCTCTCTCATTCCTCCTCCCACTTACTCTCTCTTCCCACCAGCCTCACCTATCCCTCTACTGCCTCGCTATTGGCCTTTCAGCTTTTTATTAAGCCAATCAGTTGCCTTAGGCAAGTAAAGCAACACACCTTTACATGTTAAACAAATGCAGGACAAACAAATGTAACACACCTTTACATAATTAAACAAACACAACATAAACAAATGTAACACACCTTTACATAATGAAACAAACACAACATAAACAAATGTAACACACCTTTACATAATTAAATGCAGCATAAACAAATGTAGCACACCTTTACATAATTAAACAAATGCAGGACAAACAAATGTAACACACCTTTACATAATGAAACAAACACAACATAAACAAATGTAACACACCTTTACATAATGAAACAAACACAACATAAACAAATGTAACACACCTTTACATAATGAAACAAACACAACATAAACAAATGTAACACACCTTTACATAATTAAATGTAGCATAAACAAATGTAACACACCTTTACATAATTAAACAAATGCAGCATAAACAAATGTAAGGCATTCTTATCTAGTTAAAGTAATATTTCACAGCAGGAGCATAAAGAATTTCACAGGCAGTTAAAATATGCTATAGCACTATACTGTTGTAGTTCATACCATTTTCTAAACCCCTTGAACATACAACACCAAGAGTGACCCTTGATGCTTTGTGATCATGTGGTGTATAGGTTAATTGTATCCAGTGCATGACTCTGCTGAGGCAAGTTAACAATGGAGGAAGTTACTTATGTGAGGAAGAAGGAAAATGGGAAATGGCTGCTGTGCTTCTGGCTTTGACATGGACTTAAGTTAAGGCTCTAAAGTAATTCTAAGAATGTATTTATAGATCATGTAAGTACATACATAAATAAAACATGTCTTTAGATCCTTTCAAGTAGAAGTATCAATAATAAATTATTTTCATTTTTCCAGTCTCAATTTCTATATTTCTGAACCCATTTGCTCCTCCTATTGTTACTGTCATCCTAGATAGATTCTAAAGCTTATTAACTACTTCCAGGTTAGTCAGGATAGGTTAAGTTAGTCTAAAGTACCAAGCATTAACACCTCAGTGGCTAAGTGTATCAAAGGCGTATGCTTCACCAAGTTTATGGAGTGACTAATAGCTCTCTGGGGCTGCATGTGTTCAAGTGACGACTCAAGAATGCGGTGGCCACAAATGGGACTTCCAAATAATACTCTCTTCCTCTAAAGTTTAGTGACCATCATGGAAGAGGAGGTGTAAAGACTTTGAGCTCTGGAGGGAGGTTAATGGGCTCTAGGTGTGAAACCTTGCTTCAGAGACATATCAGTACCATCACACTCAAGACCTTCAGCAGCTCTGGTTACCTGCATAAGGCCTGAGCAAGATCAAGCCAATCAACATTCTAACATGACGGGGGAAGGGACTCATGAGACCCACAACCCTAGCTGAGGACCTTCTACTTTAATGGTGTGGCCCTTGGAAAGTCAACTATGCTCCAGGGAATGCCCCCGCCCCTGAACATTAATGCATAGGCAATATAAATTGGACTCACTGGGTTATTTAAAAGCAGGAAAGAAAGCAGAAGTGATGGCTTATTGACTGAGGTTTCTGTTCTGCCTGGTTCCCACAATAGTTAAGTCCCAAAGAAATCGTGCAGAGGCCTACATTAACTATAAACTGATTGGCCCATTAGCTCAGGCTTCTTATTAACTCTTATAACTTATATAGCCCATTATTAGCCATTATTCTTGTCTGTGTTAGTCATGTGGCTCAGAACCTTTTTCAGTGAGGCAGTCACATCTTGCTTCTTCTGTGGCAGGGCCAGAACTGCAGAGGAATAGGCTTCTTCCTTCCCAGAATTCTCCTGTTCTCATTGACCTGCCTCTACTTCCTGTTTGGTTGTCCCGCTTATACTTCCTGCGTGGCTACTGGCCAATCAGCATTTATTTAAAATATAATTGACAAAATACAGACCATTCTCCCACACCAAATCTTCCCATTTTTCTGTCTTGGAATAGGGCTAAAAGAAATTCTCCAGCCTACCTTTGTCTTGTAGTGGTCAAAAGAACCTCTTTATCCTAGTCTTTTATGCTAGAGAAGGGTGTCATTCAAAGGTCAAGAAACAGCTGAGGGCACAGACCTTGTTGGTTTCCCTACTCAGCACTTAGCAATAGAGAACCCATTTCTCTCTGACCACACTCTGACTTGATTGTGTGTCCTTCAATCATGCCTATACAATGAAGTGACCACAAATCTCAAGAGAGCATGGTTTGGAGAACTTTCATTTAGCTGAATGTGGGAAGGTTCCTGGATGCTTGGGCACATTTAGAAGCAGCAAGGAAGTTACCTGTCTCTTCTTTTCTTGTCTTTCTCCATCTATATACTTTTGGATAGTGGTGGCCTCTGAAGCTGAGGACAGTTCTCAGATAACAACCAGCAAAGAGATGGGTACTTCGGTTCTACAACTGCTGGGAGCTAGGCTTTGCCTCCAACTCAACCATGAGCAAGAAAATGCATTCTCTCCAGATATCTGGAGTTTGCTGAAGGAAAATCAGGCTGCAGGTAGCTTAATTTTAAGGAGATAAAACACAAATCAGACTTTTACCCACTACAACTTTAAAGTATCAAATTTGCATTGCCCAGGCCTGTGGTTTTTCATTACAGCGATAGCAGACATTTCATGCAAATACTGTATTTTCTCAGACAACTGTTTTAACAGGCATGCTTCTCCTTTGTGTATGGACTATTGTCTTTCCAGACTTGAATGTGTTCATCCATCCTATGAGTAATAAACTTTGGCAAAACAGTTTAGGATTTGAGGTGACCTCCCTCTTCCAAGATCAATTTCTACATTAGTCAAAATCAGTTAGATTACCCTTTTGGTTATAAAATAATCAGGAATTTCAATGATGAGGTTTCTTACTCATGGAAAACCTGACATGGGCCAAAATGAATTCCAAGGCATCCCTCTTCCAAGAGATGACTCAGAGCCCCATCTGCTTGTATTTCATGACACTGTTGAATCTAATATACATCTTTTACAGGGCCACAACAGGGGGGATAAACACTGGAGAGTCTCCAAAGATTTTACTTTCTTAGCACAAAAATGAAACTTCTAATTTTTGTTCCGGGTTCACTAACCCAAATGAACACACAGCTCTGCTCAGCTACAAGATCCAGGGTTCTTCGTTTGCTTCCTAGCACAGTAAAGAGAGAATTTGATATGTGTATTACTAGTAGTATCTCTAAAATCATTATTTAAAAGAGTTCAGAGCTATCCAGTTTGCAGCTCCAGTATGTTCTAATTTAAACCTAGCTTAGAACAGGCCTTGCTTCCTGCCTTAGAGACTTGGAGGAAAGACTGCGATGGCTTAAATATGAGATGTCTACTCAGGTTCCTGTGTTGACAGTGAGAGTCACTGGCGGTACTAGTTTGGTAGGATCTGGAAGGCTCAGTACATAGGTCTAGCTAAAGGGAGTAAGTCAATGGGGGTGTGTCCTTGGGCTTGTATCTTGCCCCCAGTCCCGCCCCTTGTATTTTCTGGCTGTCATAAAGCATGTAGCATCTGATTCATGCTCCCAGAATCATAGTGCTGTGTCTTTCCATAGACACAGAGCCAAAGACTACAGAGTAAAATCTCTAAACTATGAACCAAAATGAATAATTCCTCCTTGCAGGTGGCTTTTCATCAGGTGTTTGTTAAGGCAACAGAAAAGCTTTTTGGTTGTTTCTTCTGGAAAGGAAGAGAAGTCTATGGTCTTTGTGAGGAATGTTTTCTTTGTCTCCTTCTGGTTCTGAATCCTTTGTCTTTCAGAGGTGATGAAGAATGGACGAAATGGAAATACAAATGTCTGCCTGGCAGCTGTAGGATGGGTCCCACTGTCCCCTGGTGTGAGACCTCCTCCAGTCATCCTTCATTTGGTTGGTGGTTTGTTGTTTCTAAGATCCTGGTCCAGAGGATGCTTTGGAAAGCTGTAGTCTCTTCTGGTCTCTAGTTCATTCTATGGGGTGGCAACTGAATGCCAGAAGAAGTCATTTGGTTTGTTTCTTTCTGTACCCTTTATGCTTCCTCAAGCATGTGAATGCTGCATCATTTTTTGGTACCCTCCAATGCACCAAAAAAAAAAAAATCTGTATTTTGTTTACAGCCATCTTAAGCTCACAAGTTAAGTAAAATATTCACCTCTATCCCCTCTGCAGGGTAAATTCCAGGCCTAGGAAATCAACCTGGTATCTTATCTCCTAGTGAGACCTGCAGGCCCCAAGCTTTTAGAAACAATTACCATTTCATTTGTTAGTCAACAATCATAGACCCTCAGTATTTCCATATCAGCTAGGCCTGTCTCTAGACCTGAATTCCAGCAGACCTGACACTCTCCCCTCTCCCTTGCCCGGTTTGCTATATAACAGCTTCTGAGAAGTAATAAAGCATGGCTTGATCAGAAATCCTGTCATGCTGTCATTTCTCGTGTCTCTTGCCCTTCCATTCCTCTCCTTCAGGTTTATCAGGGACCCCCATTTGTGAGACCGGGATACTCCAAGGTCTCACAGAGCAGGCTATGGAGAAGGCTGACACCATCTCCTGACCTGGCTATGGTGCCATTACACCCTTCCCTGAGTGGTTGCCTATTTGTTCACCCTCCATCCCAAGTTCTTGTCAACAGTATCTATCTCCATATAAGAATCAGATCACACTGAACATTCATTAATGTTCCCTAACACTGGGGCTGCTTCTCAATCTTTCCCAAGAATGTCCTCCTTGGCCACCAGTTCACTGCAGCGGCACAAATTAGACTGACAAGTTATGGCACCCAGTTGTCTCTAAACTAGATGCCTAATGAGACACCAGTCTTTCTCTGCCAAACAAGCCCTTGTCTCCAGGAAGAGTTTTGCTCAGAGCAACTTCCTTTCGTGGTTATGGGATGAGACAAGCAGTCACCTCCTTTCTCTAACAAGCAGGCAGAAAAAACCATGGCTGTCTTGACTAATTCAGCAAGATGACTGTGGTTTCCTTGCTTTTGGACTTCTTATGACCCTATGGGAAAATAAAGTGGTCCTAAACAATCAATAAAACTTGTTTTGATGCCACAGAGTCATAAAAATTCACTTTGTTTTGGTGCCACCACTAAAACACCACAGAAGTCCAAAAGAGAATAAAATTAATGAGAACTGGAGGTGGTCGGAAAAGCATTCATTAGGACAGCTGGGGCCGAGGCAAAGATGTAACTGTTTACTTTATATGTCAATTTGATGTGGCCATTGATGTCCAGAGAGTCAGTCAAACATTTATTATTGTGGGTGTTTCTGGGTGAAATTAACATTGGGACTGACAAACTTTAACAAGAACAATGACTCTTGGTGGATCTCTAAAAGACCAACTTTGAGACTGGAAGTTTCGTCAGCCACTCTTCTTGTGCGCAGGGTCTCGTTTGGACTGAAAAATTCCTTTTGTTTATCTGCACCTCCAGTTGCTGACTGCAGATCCCGGGGCTCCTCACCTCCATAATCACATGAGAGAATTCCTTGTAATTTACCCCTCTGTCTCTTGTCATGTTTTCCTGGAGCCCCCTGACAAATATAACATTCCCCTCACTTAATCCTCAAACTACCAGCTAAGACAGTGATTGGTCTATTCACATTTATACGTGAGTATCTTGAGATTCAGGTCACTTGGATAGAAAGATCTCAAGTGAACTTCCTGCCCAGTAGACCCTTGTTATATAAAAAACAAAAGAAAGATTTGAAGTCTGTGAAGTGGGGAGAAGTCCCCTGAAAGACTATTAAAAGGAATGGGAAGGCGTGGCCAAGGTGTTGTTGGTGGGCAGGAGCAATGGTGTTGAGGAATGAACCACAGATCTCAACAAACCCACGCAAGAATGTATTAGGAAAGGACTGGGGTAAAGGGAAGGAAAGGGTTGGGGTAAAGGGAAGAAAAAAGGACTGGGGTAAAGGGAAGGAAGTGTGGTTGACCAAAAGGAACATGGGGGAAAAAGGATGAACAGGCGGGCAGAGCTTATGTTACGAGTTGTATTGGGGGAAGGTAAGGAATGGGGAAAGGAAGGGAGAGAGGGGAGGATAAGAGAGAGAAAGAGAAACAAAGAGAGAGAAAAGAGAAGAAGCAGGAAAAGTCCCACTTGTCCCTTCAGAGCAAGGGGGCAGAACTTACTTAAAAGGGAAAGGGGGGCGGGAGATGGGGACCAGAAGGAGGCAGAGCTTACTCACAACACTAGACATAAGGTATGGTTGCAGGGACCCTGGTAGGTGTTAGCTTGAAAGCTGTGGCTGCCAGGGGGTCAGTGTAAAGGTGGAATCCTAACCGAAGTATTCAAGAATTCTAGGTTAATGCCGTTCCTGTGGTCCTACAAACCTCATCACGGTGCTTACTTGTGTGAGTGGAAGAGTCACTTCTGCATTAGAATTACAAGAAGAAAAACCCAGGAAAACATATATGTATGTATGTATGTATGTATGTATGTATGTATGTATATTTTAAAAGTTTCTCTTGAAGATAATATCTTGTTGGGGTCTCTTCCCTACAGCTCCTGTGGAGCTCAGCATTGTTTTGAGCATCTAAAAAAGGACAAGTATCTAATAAAGGATTGAATTTTTCTTAACCAAACTATGAGGAAACTGAAGTCGAAAGAAACCACATGGGGGTTCTCACCTAGATTACCAGACCCGCACCTGGAAAGCACTGTTGAAGTAGTGAGGCCTCATCTGCCCCTGCATCTAATTTCACTTACCTCCTTTCTGCTTCTATTTAGTTTTCTAAATTTAGCCGGGAGGCTGAGTCAACCAGCCATAATGCCCATAATCAGCTGGGCCTGCATCACTGAGAAAGTACTGCTGCGCCCTCATGAAAATGACATTAAAGTCGGTAGAAGAAAAACGTGGTCAAAGCCAGAAATCTGATGAAGCTAACATCATGCTTCCTTGGAAAGCACCAGGGCAGAGTTAGAAGATAGTGAGATCCCAGGTACTAGCTGCCATGATAGCATCTGCATGAGATGCCTCAGGACAAGAAAATGGCTGAGCTTCTGCAGTGCCTGGTTGGAACCCAGTACCTTTCACACAGCAGGGAAGTGCTCTATTGCTGGGCTGCGGGCTGGCCCCTACAACCACCATAAAGAAACATCACAGAGGCTACTATATTCTGAATGAGACTAAAGAGAAGTTAAAAAGAAAACCATTTCTGCACACTATTAGCAGCAGCAAAGAAACAGTTTGCCTTGAGATCCTCAGTGGTCTGCATGGTAATGACCAGAACCACAGTTGCACAGTTGCTTCTTGCTTCAAAAATGATGAACACATCTCTTCAAGGTGTCGCAGGGTCAGTACCAGTTGCAATCACTTTATTTCTGTTCTGTCTCTCTCTCTCTGTCTCTCTGTCTCTCTGTCTCTCTGTCTCTCTCTCTCGGTGTGGGTGTGTCCAGAGGTTGACTCCCGGTGTCTTTCTTTCTCTCATCTTATTTTTTCACACACAGCTTCTCACTGAACCTGAATTTCGCCAGCTTATTAGACTACTGGTCAGAGAGTGGCTGGGATTCTCCAATTCCCAGTGCTGGGTTTTAGGCACATGGTGTAGTTGGCATTTACTTTGGGCTGCCAACCAGCTACAAAATAAAGACACGAAGACTTATCATTAATTATGAATGCATGGCCTTAGCTTAGACTTGTTCCACTTGCTCTTTTAACTTAATTTAACCTGTTTCCATTCATCTATGTTTTGCCTCGGGGATTTTATTTTTTCTTTTATTCTCAATGTCCTACTTTCCTGCTTCCTCTAAATCTGGCTGGCTAGCCCCTCAGGTCTCCCTGGCATCTCCTTTTCTTTCTTCCTTGAACCTAAATTCCTCCTCCTCCTTACTCCCACTGCCCTAGAAGTTCCGCCTATACCTTCTGTCTTGCTATTGACTGCTCAACATTTTGTTATACTAATTATGTGCCTTAGCCAGGCAAGGTAAAACAGTAACATATTTTTACATAGTCAAACAAATGCAATACATCTTTGCATTGTTAAATAAGATTCCCAACATTTCCCCATTTTGTCTAAATAATAGAAAGGTTTAGCTTTAACATAGTAAGACTATATACAATAAAAGCAATTATCAAGTAAGAATTACATTTACAATATGCAGTTCACTTGAATTTGACAAAATCAGAGAAAAATATGCCATTATCTATCCTATCTTTGAAAGTTCAAAGTTGTGTACCTAATTTACTTTCTACCCTAACTTGTATTACCAACCCAAAATTATCTTTTTAGACCTCAAAATACTTTCTAAGATTCACAACTGAGCTTTTATGTCTCTCAATCTTATACATCTTATATCTCTTTTGTAAGTTTCTTTTCTGAATTTGGTAATAAAGAAGACTATAGCTATAACTCTCTTGCCTTCAACTTTATCAGAAACACAAGAAGGATATAATATTGCCTGAATAAACAGGAAGTGCAGAGCAAGCAACTTTCAAAACTATAGAAATGACAAAAGCAACTGACTGCCAGGAAGGTCACTCAAGATTCCTCTGCACCTTTGGGCTGTGGGCCTAGAATATCTGACAGACTTTTCTGTGAAGCAGAAATTTTGAAGGACTATCCCGCCTTTTTTTGGCAAAATTTGGCATTCCTTTTCCTTTGTGTCCTGCTACAGTATACAGTCTAGGTTTACCAAAATGAAAGCAAATTCCACATGGAGGTTCCTCAATGCCCATTTTTCTTTTATGAAGTATAATTGTGCTTCCAGGAGAAGATATGTCCCAGTGATATGAAAAGCCTTAGGTTATCAACCATCTTAAATGTGATATTCTTAGGTCTCTGAAGGGTTTGAAAATCACCTATATAAAATATATCTCTGTTTAACATTGAAAATATACCTAACATAACTACAAGTTTGTTTATTATAGATAACTAAATACTAACCTCTATTTTTTAATTATACATTGCAATTTAAAATAATCAGCATAGGTACAATACCTTAAAAAAGAATAGCAACAAATATATGGTAAAAAAATAATCTTAAATTTGTATCAAAATACAAAGATCTATATCATTGTAAAATATTTGAGATGAATAGTTGTCTTATATCCTACATTTTTATATCCCCACTAAATGATAACAAACACCCATAACCCACCAAATGACTAAAAACCACCTGCCCATCCTCTTGAGAATATGGGCATTGTATTCCTCTAGACTGTTTCTTATTGTCTGGGGCAATGGCATGCCCAGGGAACCCTTAGAAAATTGAGATAATGGTCAAGTCCTAAAAAAACTAGCTGTAATATTTGTTTCCAGGCTCTCTATAATGGGAAAGTATAAGACTTATCTGAAGTTCTGGATAGAATAGTCTGTGAGGCTGTACCATCTCAGCTAGCAATCCTGAAGTTGTTCTCAATGTAGAACTCTGAGGAAACTGCAACAGAAGCACCCTGAAAGACTGGATCACCTGGGCCACCCATTTTCATTAGTGTCTGGTTCCCTTGTGCTGAAAGCACACAAATTTTCAAAGGTAACAATGCATACCTGCATTAGCACAAATATGAACTGTGCACTGTACACAAGCCAACCAAAGATGATTTTTTTATTTTAAGTCTGAGCAGGTAAAAGTTATCCCCCAACTTTATAAGTTTGTTTGCACTGTATGACCAAACCTTTATCCATGCTGTATGAAAAGATGGCATGAATAATAAGTCATGAAGATTCTGTAACTAACAAGATTTATCATGTCTCAAGATTTATATAGTCTTAGAGCTGTTCCCAATCAGAGGGATCAGTATATATCACTTGTCTTGTAGTTTTCCTAGGCTTATTTTTTTTATGTCTGTAGCCAAGATTTTCAGGGGATCTCCTCTAATTAAATCTGGTCTCTATTAATTTTGAAGAAAACCACAGCCTTTCATTTCCTGTGGAAACAAAACCATAACTGTAATGGATTTTTAAAAAATGCTGTGGATCCCTGAGTAGCTGCAGTGGCAGAAATGCTGCAGTTCTCCCTAGTGGTGGCAGGCAGCAAGTCATGTGGTGGCAGGCAGAAGGCAGTCAGTCCCAAGAGCAGGGACTGCGCATGAGATCACACAGAAGGTCTCTGAAGGTGGCTGGTCCTGGTGGTGAGCCATGTGGTGGCGAGCAAGAGACAGACGGATAGGCACACCATGCAGAGTGAGGTTGGATATTTACTTGGTGGTTATGGAAGGGAGGGGAGAAGGGGAGAGAGAAGGAGAGAAGAGAGAGAGGAGAGAGAAGGGAGAGACAGAAGCTGCATCTCCAAGAGGGAGCCAGAAAAGAGAGAGAATTCAGGCTGGAAGCTAAAGATCAGCCTGTCTCAGCAGATGGGGGAGGGAGTGGGTAAGACTTGTCTCTTAAAGAGACAGAACAATCATCACAATAACCTCTTCTCCAATGATATACATTTTCTGAATTCCATTTTAAAATTAAGATATCGCTAAAGTATAATGCCCACAAACCCCATTTAATTGCTCTGTAGCAGGATCTCTTGAAAGATTCAGAGCCGCTTGTGCCACAAGTATGAACCAGGATGCTGTCTCTTAAAGAAGCCGCATCTCTGCTTGTGGCCACTCTTTTTCACTATCTGAAAAAGTGCAGCTACCAAGAAGCTTCAATGACTCCCGTTTTTGTGTGTCTAGAAGCCCCCTTTTTAAAAAAGCTGTTTTAAGTTTTATGTGGATGTACATTATTAAACATTGGGCACCATTATGTAAATGGAGACTGCTTTTGTTTTCCAGCCAGACCAGAATAATCACACAGAAACTATATTAATTACATCACTGTTTGGCCAATGGCTTAGGTATATTCCTAGCTAGCTCTTACATCTTAAATGAACCCATTTCTATTATTTCATATTTTACCATGAGGCCCATGGTTTATTACTTTACATTTTACTTCTTGGGCAGCTACAGGGACTCTACCTTCTTTCTCCTTGCATTCAGTTTAGTTTTCTCTCCTAGCTATATTCTGCCCTGCCATAGGCCAAAGCAGCTTCTTTATTAACCAATGATAATAAAACATATTCATAGCATACAGAAGGGAATACCACATCAGCACATAAGAAAATGGCAGTTTATGAAGGTAAAGGAAGAAACCCTGTGTTAATATGAGGTGTTTAATTTTAATTGGACAGGTTAATTAGGTGAGTCAAAGGGGCCTTATTTGCATGCTTTTTGTTCGTTTGTTTGTTTATGTGTGTGTTGCATACATGTGCTTGAGGTTAGGGATATTCTCTGTAGGTAGAGTTATAAGCAGTTATAAACTTCCTGCTGGAAACTGAACTCTGGTCCTCTTCAAGAACAATACATGTTCTTAACCACTGAACCATCTCTCCAGATCCCAAAGGAGGCTTTTAATTGCTGGATTTCAATACTTGGATAGCTGGACCTTGGTAGTCAGCCTCAGGGGGAAAAAGTGGCCTCAGGAAGGGAATAGACCTTGGTGGCTAGCTACAGGAATGTAATCTAACGGTTTTTAGCATGGCAGAGAGTATGGGAGAGAAGGGCAAGGCCTGCCTAGGGTCATGCTCACCATGCTTGAGTTGGCCAGAATCCCTTCAGGAAATATTTGTTAAACATTTCCTAGGCATACTGGTTGATAGTAAATACTGTTAGATCTACTGTAAATATGAAATTTAAAATAGAAACCCTGGAAGCAAGGCGTAGAGGATTATGACCATAATCCTAGCACTTCAGAATCCGAGGCAGGTAAATTTCCATCAGTTTAAAGCCAGTCTGGAATACAGAATGGGATTCTGACTAAAAATGCAAGACAGAGGCTGGAGAGATGGCTCGGTTGTTAAAAGTACGTACTGCTCTTAGAAAGCACCAGAGTTTGGTTCCCAGCAGCCAGGTGAGGTGGCTTACAACCACCTGTAAATCCAGCTCTAGAAGATTTGACTTCTCCTGAATCCTACAGATACTATATTCATAGATACAAACACTCAAATAAATATAAATACACAATTAAAGAGAAAATAAAAATAAAATCTTTTAAAACAAACAAACAAAATTACCCTTGCTGTTAAATATTTCTATAGAGGTTACCTCAAAGGTAATCCTGTGAAAATATTGATTTAAAAAATTAAATTGTCTTTTAGGTAAAACCTATCAGAGCAACTTCAGACTTCTTCTAGCAGTATGACATGCTGGCAGCAATGCATAAAATGACCCTAAGCAATAAAGGGAAGTAAAAACAAGCTTACAGAAAGCTAAACAATCATCTATACATATAGTAAACATACAGACTTCTTGACATAAAATCTTTAAGGGATATGGATCTCATCATCCCTTTAAAAAGAAATTATTCTAGAGGCAGATGTCAACAAACCAAGATATGAATGGAGAAAATACAATAAATGGGCCATTGCTGAAACCATTTAACTGTAAGGCTTAGATTAATTCAAATGCCAATCAAAGTTGCAACACGAAGGAATAATAGAAATAGCATTGGGGAAAAGAGGAGGTTGCAGGAAACAGTACAGATACACAGTAGGTTTTATGCCACGGAGCAATGTTAAAGACAGTATTTATAAACCCAGGAGGGCAAGTCAAAAAATTGGAGAGGTATCTAAAATGTCAAAGGTTGATGCTGAAAATAATGATATGAGTGACTAGAATATTGTATGGTGAAGGAGAGGAAGGGAAGTGTGAAAGAAATGAAATCACTTTGTAACATTATCATGACCATATTTAATGAAGAATATTCAGATAAACATAGGAAATGATAGGAATCTAAAATCCAGAAGAATTTTCTATGTCCCTAGGTCTAGCCACTTAAGAGGCTAAGGAAAGAGACTCATCTGAGCCCACAAGTGCAGGACTAGGCTGGGCATCACAGCAATGTCCTCTCAAAAGATACGTTTTGTGACTTGGAGAGATGGCTCAGTGGCTAAGAGCACTTGTTCTTGCAAGGATCTGGGCTTGTTTCCTGATACCCATTCTGTGAATACTGTGGTTCACAACCACCACCAACTCCAGTTCCAAGGGGTCTCATGCTTTCTTCTGACCTCTGAGGGCACCAGGCAGGCATGTGGTATCCATATATGCATACAGGCAAAACACCCATATACATAAAATAAAATATATCCAAAAAATGTTAAAAGTCAATTTTTGTGGATGTATACGTGTATACATTTGTGTGTGTGTGTGTGTGTGTGTGTGTGTGTGTGTCAGGTTGATACTGGATGTTTTTGTGGATTACTCCTCACTTTTTTTAAAAAATAGCTTTAATTCACCCAGCTGGCCAACAAGACCCTGTCTCTGTCTCCCTGGCACTGGCATTGCATGTATGAACTGACACAATGCCACACCTCCCTTTTTTTCTTTTTACTTGAGTCCTGAGGTTGAACTAGGTCTTCATGATCCTACAGCCAGCACTGTACCAAAGACCCTTCTTTCCAGCCCCATTATTAAGTCATTAATAATTTCACATTCATGCAGTAGAAAGGATTAGGGCTGGTCTATATGCATAGATATAGCTTGAAAATAGATCAGATTCCGCTTGGCAGTGATGGCACACATCTTTAATCCCAGCACTAGGGAGGCAGAGGCAGGCGGATCTCTGTGAGTTCGAAGCTAGCCTGATCTACATAGTGAGTTCCAGGACAGGCTCCAAAGCTACGGAGAGACAGTGTCTTGAAAAATAAAAGACCAAAATAGATCAACTTTAAAGGGGGTGCATTCGTTGCTTTTGCATAACTGTGACCAGAGTCTCTTAGAGAATAACTTCAAGGCTACAGAATTCACTTTGTTTCCTGGTTTCAGAAGGTTTTGTCTGTGATCATTGGAGTATCATGGTGACCGGAGAGAATGGAAGATAGCAGTTCACCTCATGGCAAACAGAAGGACAGAAAGGACAAGGTACCAGCAACAAGTAAAACCATCAGAGGTGTTCCTCTGGAGACCGACTTCTTCCAGGGAGGCCTCATCTCCAAAAAGCTTCACCACATCCCGAAATAGTGCCATCAGTTGGGGACCTTTAGTACATGTGCCTGTGGAGGGCATTTCATAGCCAAAGTGTAATGAAAAAGGAAGGAAGAAAAGAGAGTATCAATGTGTGAGTTTGTCTGCATTCATTGGAACAGACTCACAGGCAGGCTAACTAAGACACCGGCACATATTAATTTTCTTGTAGTATATGAATGCTTGGTGGGGAACAGTCCTTTAAAATTTGTATCTTTACCACAACTTATCAACTTTAAAATATAGGCTGTTATTTTCTTTTGCTGCAAAAAAGAAAAAAAAAACCCAACAACTAAGATCCCGATTTTGCAGGGCCAAGTTTTACACTCTTTTGAGGTGAGACAGACAAATGGGTACCTGTTAAACCATGAGGCAAGTGCTATAAAGCAAGAATGTGCTCGGGCTGTAAGGAAACATCAGAGGCTTACTTCCACCTTAAAGGGCTGGAGAAGCTATGTTCTGAATGGCCAGGATGAATTAAGGGGTATTTAAGAAACAGTGCAATCAATACTACTTAATGACTGACTCAGGGTATAATGTGTGGCTGCAGAAGTTAAAGGTGACTTGCTGGGCCGGGCGATGGTGGCACACGCCTTTAATCCCAGCACTCAGGAGGCGGAGGCAGGAGGATCTCTGTGAGTTCGAGGCCAGCCTGGTCTACAAGAGCTAGTCCCAGGACAGGCTCCAAAGCTACAGAAAAACCCTGTCTTGAAAAACAAAAACAAAAGCAAACAAACAAAAAAAGCCTTGATGGTTCTCAGCCAGCCACTCAGAAGATTTCAAAACCAGTATTTTCTTTCTTTCTTTCTCTCTCTCTCTCTCTCTCTCTCTCTCTCCTCTCTCTTTCTTTCTTTCGTTTGTTCAGTAAACATTTCTTATGCCCTCACTCTACCCCCGGTGCTATGCAGAACTTGGAAATTCCAAGTACGTAAGCAATGTCCCCTGCCCTTGAGAAGACACACTCTAATACTGTGGTATGGTAGAGGGCAATGATGATCCCGACTGTTCTAGAGAGAGGGTTTATCTCATCAGTTTCTACTCATGATGGGAAATCATATATGTAAAATTAATAAAATGAAATACTATCATTTTTACTTTGGCCTACACTTAAACCCTGAACCCAAATCACCAACTTTCTTTGGGAAACATGGTGTAGGTACATGCAAGCCAAGGCGGGAATGGGCTTCTGCCTTTGGTACTGTCTCTGGCATCTCTGCCGTTGTTAGAAGTTCAGCAGAAAGGAGGCCCTTTATGAAGCAGTCAATGGAGACTCTCATTTCTGATTTTATCATCTGCATTTTTAAAAGACCTATTTATTTTTACATTTATTTTATGTGTCGGAGCCTGCATGTATGTAAGTGCAATGCCAGCATGTGTGGGGCTTGCAGGGGCCAGAAGAGAGCAATGATCCCCTGAAACTGGTCACAAGCTACCGTGTGGATCCTGGAAACAAAATCCAGATCCTCTGCAAGAGCGGCAGTGCTCTTAACCCCTCAGCCATCTTGCCAGTCCCTTGACATTAGAGAGAAGAGCGAAAGCACAAACATTGCACAGGCCTCTTGTTGCTTATTACTTGTCTACCTAGTGACTTCAAAGAAGGGAAAATATCTGAGGGGAAAATGATGGCTGTACCCAGTTTCTACAAAGTTCCTTCCTCTATGATTTTCTAAGAATTGGAAAGATGTAAGCCTTCTTTGCAGTTGGCTTGGCCCAAGGCTTAGTAAGGAAGCATCTCAGACAACATTTGCTCCATTTCTTTGGTGTCTCTTGTACAGTGAGACACTTGTCCCACTAACATGGCATCCTGCGTCTTAGAACCTCAGGTGTGTTGCAAGCATTCTAACTGACAAAACGTGGAGCCAGATACAGGGTAAAGATCAGAGCGACAAGTGAGCAAGTCACAGTCAACTCTGAACTTGCTAACTCCACAGCTGAAAAACGGGCTGAGCTTCTGTCCCCTCCTGCCTTATATTCCTCTCTCCACCCAGTCCTATCACTTCTTGTCTGTCTGTATAGTCCTCCAGACCTCTAGGGTTAACTTGTGGCTAGATGTGCCCTCTGATCTCCAAGCTCACTTTGTTAGAACACAAACAAAATATCACCACATGGGTAAATCTCAGAAGCTCTGTAGCTTCTTCCTTAGTTAAAAGTTAGAGATTGTGTCCACCCATCTTAAAATAGTAGGAAAGTGTACTTAAGGAGGCATAACCTACAAGCAAGATTCTTTTAAATCATGAGTTTAAAAATTATAGACCAGCAGGGTATGGTGGTACCCGCTTTTAATCTCAGCACTCAGGAGGCAGAGGCAGACAAATTTCTGTGAGTTTTAGGTCATTCTGGTCTACAGAATAAGCAGGACAGCCCGGGCTACACACAGAAGAAAATATTATAGGCTATATAGAATTGTGTTGCTATTCCATTGGTCTTGTCTTCTGTTTTTTTTTTGTTTGTTTGTTTTTAATTTGTTGAACAGCCAAGCTTATAACTTCTGACCCGAAAGGCCTTGGCTAGGCAGGCTGCCAGGGCAGGTAGCACAGCCTCTCTGAACTGGCCAGTGTTGACCAGACTGAATGATCAATTTTGACTTGTGACTTGGAATGATTGGATCATAGAGTCCTCTCTAGCCACTTCTCTAGCCACAGTAGAAGCAAAGTTGTAAAAATAAGTTGGTTTTCATCTTGGTCAGCATGAATCACAATGGCAAAATTGACTGTAGAAGGAAGGTCAACGTTATTTTTTGAGGGGGTGAAATTTTTGGCTTCCTGAAGCAGAAAGGAATGATAAATGTAAGAGACTTGTAGCTGGGCTGTAATTCCATCCACACGGAGCCAGGATGGAAGAAAAGAAAGGAACATGGAGTCTTGTGGAGGGTTCAGTTGGTATTTATGGTGTAAGGTAATGTACTTTGCTAACCTCATTTCAGCACAACTGAAACAGCAGGGGGGTGGAATGTTGTATTTACAAAAATGTTCCGGTCACATGTGAAGAAGGGAGAGAAATATGAAATCATACAAGCAGACCAGCACTGGCAGGCTCATTAAGCAATGCATATAACTTTCCACATGGTCACATTTCATTTTACGTTATAGGCACCAGGTAAGTAGGGATAGCACACTCATTTGTAAGTCATATCCTGCCCCAAACTGCTGCTGTGTCCTTTTGAGGCTTTCTAATTTAACCCCTGTAACACACATCTCTCATATATCAAGGGAATGATTACAAATATTCTGACATTGATCTCCTGGCCTATTAAAAAAAATGCCTTATATCTTGTCCAGGAATATGCCACCATCTTATTTGTTCTTTTTGAATAAACTATGGAGTAGTTTACCACTTCATCCTTCCAGAACAATCTATGAATAGAAGGATTAAGCCTAGCATACTAGACTGTCCTGGAAACAGAGAAGTAGTGCATTAATTGGCTAGTGGCACCTTGCATGAACCAGTTTTGTTTATTTGTTTGTTTTTAACTTGTTGGATTTTTGAGACAGGGTCTTTCTGTGTAGTCCTGGCTGTCCTGGAACTTGCTTTAGAGAGCAGGTTGGCCTTGAACTCACAGTGATTCACTTATTCTGCCTCTCTTGAGTGCTGGGATAAAAGGCATGTACCACTATTGCCCTGTTTGGGCAGTGTTCCCCCCCCCCCAGTTCTTTTTCACTTCCACAATAAATTGGATAAATTAATTTTATTATAGTCACACAGTGATGCCAGACTGTAAACATGAGGAAACTCTGGACAGAAGCTACAACAGGGATGAACCTCACAGACATAATGATGAATGAAAACTACCAGCCACATTCTTCATGATTAGCTTGACAGGAAATTCGGAAGCAACTCGCTGGTATTGGGATGGGGTGGCCTGCATTATAGTGGTGGGGTCAGTAGGTGCTCCCAGAAAGAGGAGTGACTGAAACAGAATCTGGAGGACTTTCCATACTCTGTATCTTGATCCAGGTGTGATGACGGTCACGTGGGTGATTATACAAGTGAAAATTCCTTGGCTCCCATTTGATTTACACTTCCTGAACAGCAAACACCAGCATCCACCATCATTATCACCATCATCACCACCTTCACAATTTATTTAAGACTCCAACAGTATCATCATGCCCTCAGCTCCGCTCACACAGAAAATTTCACTCTTAAATAAATCATTTGGAATAGAATTAAACTGTCATTTCTACTTTGCTTTTCTTTGTAATCTCCATTTAAACACCAGCAACTGATATAACAGAAAATTAGGGCTTAAAAAAAAAAAAACAATGGCTAGTATACAGTACACAAATCCAACCCTTGAACCATTTTCTTTCTAACCATTTTCTCAGTGTCTCCAAGTTGTTGTAGTTCTCCAGCACACAATGAACCAACAACAGGGTTAGGGAGGGAGACCCTAGGGCCATGACACCTCCTGTCTGGCCTGTCTGGTAGTCGCCCACTTTTCAAAGACGCATGTTTCTAATTAAGGCAAATGGGACAAATGGACCACTGGTCTTCATTCCAAAGGACAGCATGTAAAGAGCTAGGTAGGAACCTTGATTAATGGGCCGCTTTAGACTAGGCTAAGAGATGCGCTGCTCTTTGCCCTTCCTCTAAAGAGTGTGGTCTTTTGCTATGGTCCAGAGTGTCAACGTCAAGTTCCCCACCATAGCTCTTCCTCTTTCATATTTCACAAGAACAAGACTTTAAAATAAACTAAGCAGGGGATTGTTTGCATTATGAGTGAGCTCCCCCCCCCTTTCCTCTGCCTAATAATCATCTGCATAACATTGATGTGGCTAGGGAATTGGGACTATAGTGTCTGTAGGTGAGAGGTGTTCTGGAACCCTTGTTCCAGGGAAAGCCTTCACAGTGGGTGCTGGCATCCTTGCGCGCTGCACACGTCTCTCTTCTTGCAGCCTGGGAGCCTGTCGGGCACAAAAAGGCCTTCGAAAAACATGTCTAAGAAGCCATTAAGAGAAGGAGAAAGGAGCCTCAATGAAATCATACTGCATTTGAGATTTAGAAAACTCCACTGTTTATATAGCACTGAGTAGAGGGCGTGAGCACTCGATGTAACAGAAGACTACCTTACGTTTTTTACACGTATGCAAAATGAAATGTTTAGTCTGTAAAACTCGGTGTGAACTCTAGGGTAGAGGCTTGTTTTTATAGAAATTGGTACATGTGGTGAACCTCTTTGCGATAGCCATCGTATTTCTTACAAGATCCTATCACAAAATGTAGTGTATTTCCCACGGTTTGTGTTTGGATAGGAAATTGTTTAGTTTCTTTGGTCCACAAAATGTATGAAGTACTGTCTTGAATTAGGACTAGCTTTCCTTGCTGTTGGAGGGAATGGCTTTCTATGTGGAAGCCATGCAGAAGCACCCTGTCATCTCACACACGTGTGACTGCAGGATGGAACCGCTTGGCTCATTCTCGTCCCAGAAGCTCACCCACGGAAAGGTGAGCACTAATTGTTTTAAGCTACTCTGTGTTGGCGGTTTTGTTAGCCATCCAAGACTAATTGGCTACATTTGAGTGCTTTATGTGCTAAGTTCTACTATTAAGAACTGTCAGTCACACAAATGGTAGCTTCTCGCACACCTTTCTGCAGATAATACTTGAGGAATATAGGGTATACAAAGGAAGACTTGAGGAACTGGGCTGGAGTTTAACTGCATCTTTTATTGGCTGTGCAACTTGGGGCAAACGGTTTACTTTTTCTGAGCCATCGTTTTTCACACATAGGGAGAACACGCCTGCAGTGCTGCCCTAACCCCTTACTAGTCAGTCTCAGTTTAAGTTCACCAATATCAGAAGGAGTCGTCAGAAACGCAGAGCACCAGGTTTTACTCCCATCATGTCCTACCCACTGGACCCCCAGAAGCACTGACATGGGCCCAAACCAACACATCTTCAAGACCCCTGGCCAGCCAAGTACCAGCTTTCTCTGGGATCTTTTGTGTCTTTTTAACCTTACAGGAAAAACTGGTCTAGGATTGCGAATATTTCTCCTCAGTTCTGTCACAGGCAGGCTGGCTCAGTGCTCAGGAATCCTTCTCAAAGCTCACTTAAAACCGAAGCCTTGTGTTTAGCTAGGGAGTGCTCAGTGGCTCTCAGCCCATCTCCCTTAAGGTAGCAAACTGTTTTTTCTTTTTTGTTTTGAGACAAGGATCACGCTGGCCTTGAACCCACGGTATAGTCTAGGCTGCTGTCAAAACCCATACCAACTGGGATTACAGGCATGTGCCATCACACTAGTTGATCAACTTTCGATGGTTAGTCCCCTTTTACTCCTGAGAGAAATTGCCAGAGAGAATCAGCGGAACGACTGTTTTGCATTTTTAACGGCTTGTGCCACAGTGCCTGGTCTGCCTCTTGCCCTAATAGCCTGCCCCTCTACTCCTCATTTCTTAAGCTACCCTTCAAGCCGAGCCTTTTCCTCTTGACCCGCTAGACCAGCTCAGGCAGCTGAGCATGCCCAGTTCAGCCTGGAGCATGGGCCCCAGTCCCCAGTGCGCAGGTGCCACGTCTCCGGGTTTTGGTGGCCGCCGTCAGGCGGGAGGGGGGGGGGGGGAGGAAGCTAGAGAGTCCTCGGTTGGAGGAAGCCCTCGGGGAGTTCCGGAGCAGCTCGGATAGGGTCTTCACAAAGGGTGTCCCTGGATGCACACTGCCAGACCGCCTGAGCAGGACTTGGGACATCCGGGTGTCGGTTGCAGGGCCAGGGCGAACTGGGAGAGCTGGCTGGAGCGGCCCCCAGCATCCCTGGGACCAAAGTCTGGGTGTGGAGTGGGGTGCACATCTTAGGATCACTTGGGGGAAGACTTTGGAAATCACTTTTTCTCTGGCTCAGTGTAAGCGTGTTGTAGTACTTCCTCCGGCAGATTGTTTCTCGGGCTTAGTGAATAAAATGCCTATTTCTCGCAGTGCCTGCTGCAGTGTACACGCTCTCCGTGTTTGTTCAATGTAACATAGACGAAAGCGCAGTTCCCGCTCCCGGCTCTGGCTGGCCCGCGCCCCCTCCTCCCGGGCAGGGCACCCGCTGGGTCGTTGGTCACCAGAGCGTGGTGTCCCGCTGCGGGCTTAACTCAGTCCCCGCGGGCGCGTCCCGGGACCCTGCACCCGGAAAGCAGCGGCGACCCCGGGACAACCAACCCGCTCCCCCCGCCCCCCCCCCCCATGGCCGGCCCGCTCGGCCCGCTCGGCCCCGGTCCACCCCCAGCCCCGCCGGGCGCCGCACTGGGCATGCTCCGTAGCCTGGGCAGGTTGGGGCTGCGAGGCGACGGCTTGGGCTCCAGAGGTAGCGTCGCGGCCGAGAGCAAGGGCGGCGGACCCGGGGCCGCACGGGGCCCGGCTCGGCGGGAGCGGCGGGCGGCGCCCCGGGCAGCGGGCGGCCGAGGTGAGCGCGGCGAGGAGGCGCAGGCCGGTGGGGGGCGGAGGCGGCGGAGGGCGGGGCGGCGCCGGAGGGGCTCGGCCGCCGCGGCGGCGGGGAGGGGGGTGGCGGCGCGCGAGCGGCTAAGGAGCCGCGCCGCAAACAAGCTCTCACACGCGCGCACACACACGCACACACACAGACACAGACACACAAACGCGCGCGCGCGCGCGCGTATACACACAGCGGGGCTCCCGGAGGCGGCGGCGGCCGCATCCCCGGCAGCGACTCGCCTCGAAGTGACAGGTAGGAGAAGGCGCTTCGGGTCCCGCCCGGGGATGCTCCAGTCGCTCCCTGCCCGCCGGGCTACTCGGCTTCCCGCGGGTGCGTCCCGGACGCGCGCGCGCGCCCCCGGATGCCCTGCCGGGGGACCCGGTGCAGGTGCGGGGTGCGAGGCGCCCTGCGCGGGAGGCAGGGGACCCCGCCGCCACCCGCCTCCCCGGCAATCATCTGCTACTGGGTTTCCTCTGCCTACCCGGACGTTCACCCGCTTCTGCGCTAGAAATAGCTCGGCTCGACGTGTATATGATTATTTTGGTTGGAAATAGTTGGCACTGTGCAACGCATGTAAATGTGTGTGCGTGTGCATCTTCAGCGTCTTCTGGGGACAGCTTAAGAATGATAGAGCGTTTCCACTTGACACTGACAGGCTAAGCGCTCCTTCTGGGCAGTGTTTGGGCCTCCTAAAAGCACGTAAATGAAGGTTGCTTTATTTTCAGAAGTTTAAAGTTGTTTTCTTAGTCAATTAGACCCTGTCTATATTGTACAAAATTTCCGAGTTTAGACTTCGTAAACTACTGAATCGAAGTGTGAAAACAGAATTCTCCAAATGAACAAGTCTAGAGTCTTAAAACCAGCATTTTTCTAGAAAGAATGGCAAGTGTCCATTATATTTCCACAAACATGCATGCATTTGAGATATGATTTTTTTTTTTTAAGAAAACTTCCTATAGCGATTCTTCCTATTGTTGTAAAGCAAGGTGCTTGAGATTTATTTGGGACAAAGCATTTGTGGACAGTCACCGTTTTTTTAAAGCCCGAGTGGGATACATGGTGGGCCATATACTTAAGTTTTCCATTGTGGAGATACGTGTTCAGTGGTTTGGTTGGAAGTAATGTCCAAACGCAGGCAGATGTACAATGCTTTCAAAAAGAATTGAATTTCTCCTTTAAAGAGAAATCAGATCGTAGAGATGGTCAGCAAGAGCAACCAGTGACTTGACCTGGGCGTACTCCTGTGAGCCCAGAAAGTGAGGAAGAGGAGAAGATGGTGTGTGTGTGTGTAAAATTTTAACTTAATTTTTTTTTTTAGTGTTTTCAGAACTGGTGGTTTTTAAGAGATGTGTTTGAACTGAGAACCTAATGTCTTGAACCCTTCAAACTTTGATAACCTAAGTCCCAGAATCATACCGAGGATCAGACATTCAGCTCACCAGAATCCTGTGGTGTAATCCCTGGCTGGCTGTGTTATGTAATCTAGCATGCTGTTTTTTTTTTTTTCACAGAACAGTCTTGCATATGTTTCAACTGGTGTATTGATCTATTATATCATCTTTTAAAACTGTAGACGTTTACACATGACCGGTGTCTTGGGTGAACCTGTAAGAAAAAATTACATTTAAAATGAAATAGCGTTTCTGAGCCTTTTTATGGTCACGAAACTTTGCTGACAGAACTAGTGTGTCTTAACATGACACAATACGCTGCCAAGTGCTGTGTGCTACGTCCCTGGTTGTGCTTCCCTCCAACTTCTGTTACTCAGCCATCAGAACTTAGTTTTGATTTAGCTTTGATGATATCACTACCAAGCTCTGAATTAATCACTGTGGAAATGCTGTTTTACAAGTAACTGTCAAAACAGAATTTCAAAGACTCCATTTGATCACAGGGAACACATTTACATCTGTTGGAATAATTCTACTTTTATTTTACAAATGCACACCCACACAGAAGGGCTTCGTACTGCAATATTCTTTCTCAAGCTTTCTATCTGTGTGCTGGGAAATGTGAATGACGTTAAACTTGCATGCCCCGGAACCCAGGCTGTGTGCTTGTTGTCATATCAGATAGGGAAATAACAGGAATTAAAAAACCCTTCAAGGTTTCAAAAGAGCTTTTGGAGAGGTGGATTTTAAATATTTGTATCACCCTTGAAATAATTCATTCCATCTCCAACAGAGACCCTTTAGTGCTAATGTGTTTGTTTGTTTTCTTTCCAACAATGTATCCAGCTGCCTTTAGGTCCATCAATGTATACTGCTGATTTGGGCAGCATGGAACATATTTGGCAATCCTAGTGAACATGGTATTTCCTTAGGCTGCTGCTAATCTCTTTTAAGATTTGATTTACTGGTAATCAAATGACCAAATGCTTGCCTTGCTTTCATGCCTACCTACCCTTTGTGTAAAATTGGGTTTATACACAGTTGAGGTGTCTGTGAACCCACTTCAGTGGCATGCTTCCGGGGACAGTGTCTGCTTGTCAGCCCTGGTTTTTCAAATGCAGGTGGCAAACCCGAATGTCATAATTAATAAATAATTTTTGGTGGATTTTCACAACGTTAATAATTAGTTGCCACATTGGATTTTTTTAAAATTATAAAATCTTATGTTGCAAGTAAATTACATCTTTTTGGACCAGAGCAGTTAGGTAATAGTGCTTTGTGAAGGAATAATTTTTGTAATTTTCACACTTTCAACAAATGCCCTAATAGTAAACACAAGTATTTTGGGGAAAATATAAATATTACTTGAAAAATGAAAATTATGAGGCAGACTAGGACGTCCTTAATGTCATTTGTGCCCACTTCTAGAGTAGGAACAAAAGAGCATGTTTTCCTAGCAGGGATGACCCAGGCCTTGAGAACGCTATCACTGTGAGTTCCGTAAAAGCAAGAAGCTCCGCATTTGATACTTAGAATGAGGTCAAGGGGCCCATGAGGATGTTTAGTGGCCGCTGTTGGCAGTTGGTGTCCAGGTTGCAGTTTGTAAATAGTTCCTTTTAACTTCCCGAGTGAATGTGTCTCTGGAAGAGACCTGTTCACGTCTTGAGAAATAAGGACATCTTCCAGCACTGACAGGCACCTGGTTTTGCAGCTCCTGTTCCGATGTTAACCTTGTTTGCAAGGATGCTGCTTAACTCTGAGCCCTGTCCACGTCCACCCCCCCATCCCCCCACCCCACCCCCCCACCCGTCATAGGCAGGGCACAGAATAACCTTGCTTCTGTTCCTTTGTGTTTGTTTTTCTGTTTAATAGTTTTTCCTTTGATAAAGCCTCCCCTTTAGAGCAGAGCTGCTTCCTCAAGCTGTAATATTGTTTTCTAGGTATGACTTTGAGTGTCCGTGCCTCCGGTTCTTTACCCCCACCAAATATAAGAATGGGTGTAATTCGCCTGTGGTGTAGGGAGACTCCAGTACTAATACAGCGGTGAGCGGGTGAATGAGAATCTTGCATCGTCCTTGTATGTAAGCCTACTTTCAGAAAGTCAACCCAGTTCTCATGATCGTGAACCTCACTTACTGAAGCCTGGCTGGGTTTTCCTCCCTTTGGATGCTGTGGTCCTGTGGAAGGTGTAACCAGAGTTCCTAGAGGGTGGTGGTAATGCCCTCCATTTCAAAACTTAGCCAAGAGGTCGTTTTGTTTGGGAGAATGAATGTCCAATTTTTTTTTTTTTTTTAAAAATATTCCCAGTTTCAACGGTGCCTTTTCTTTCCTTTCCTATATGGAAACAAAATAGGTGGCTAGGACGTAGATGAGAAGAGGGTCTTCTCTGAAGACCTCTCCCGGCTGCTCCTCACAGAGCCTGCAGTGAGAATCCCCTCCGCCACGTGACCACAGAGCCTTATCTTCTCTCCACTGGGAGTCTCCCATAGCTCTTCTCACAGGATCCCTGGAGGATTCCAGGCAAATGTTACTTCAGTGTCCACCACCCTTGGAGAGCATTGTTTTCCCCTAAACAATTAAAGGATGCTATTGAGCTCCTTAGCACAGATGAACTAAAGTAGCCTTTTCCTTAGAGGCAGGAAGAATAGCGTTAAGTCAGATTCACCTTAAGTGAATACAGCGCTCAGGTCTTTAATTTTTACTTCTTTCCAAGTGACAATTACAGCCGGCACTGGAGCCATTCCTTGGTAACATCTGGCATTTAATGGCTTGAAAAGAGGTGCATTCTCATGAATTCGTGTTGTTTTGTTAATTTTAGATTCATTTATTTTTATTTTACGTATATGCGTGTTTTGCCTGCCTGTATGTCTTAGTAGCATGTGTGTGCAGTGCCCTAGGAGGCCAGAAGAGGGCATTGTATCCTTTGGAACTGGAGTTACAGAGGGTTGTTAGCTGGCCACCATGTGGCTGCTGGGAACCTAACCTTGGTCCTCTGGAAGATCAGCGGCAGAGCTACCTCTCTAGCCCAATGTGAGTTCACTTTTAAAACTTATGATTTTGATAAGTATGATTAGTGTCTGTGGTACTTATTAATAGTACTTAATTTTATATATTTGAAATATGCTTAGAAGAGTCTGGGAGACTCACCAGGCTGCACAAATGGTGCATGACCCCCACAACGTGAAGAACTTTGGCCTGAGACATGGCCCCTGTCAGAGTTGTTGGGTGAGTAGCTGGGGAATTGTGTTCTGGGGTTCCCTTCACATGAAATGGCACATTTGAGATCCTACGGTGCTGGAAGAAGTCATCCCTGAGCTTCAATCCTGACCCTGTCCCATGACACAGCCATGTGGCCTCGACTGATTCTGGTGTTAAAGAATGCTTCACCACCCTTAGCCTCTGACCCAACCCCAGGCTAAGGCTGGTATAGCATGATTGGTGCTGGGGACAGCATTCGTGTTGCTGTGACAACCACTTTGCCTCTTCTCCCACTAATGCTACCAAGATCACTGCTCACAATTCTTACTTTCCTCCATCAGGGGCAGATGGCGCTGGTTTATTTGTTAAAGCCCGCCCAGGGGAAGCTCTTATTTATATTTATTTATAATATTTACACTTCTATCCTGCAATCAGGGAAGGTTCCAGTGACCCCACAGACCACCTCCTAGTGTCAGATCTTCCTCAGGACTCATCCCAGCATTTGGATAGAGAAATCCAACATTACTCAGCTCCAGTTGCCTTGAGATTCTGTGAGTGTAGGGTTTTGAACTGTAATGCTGGAGCCAGATGCTATCCCCAGGGCCTCTGTCCCTCAGCAAGGCTTTAAAATAGACCATATTAAGTCATTTAGCCTTGCAAGGACAGAAACATCCATGAGAAGAATTTGGGGACCGCTGATGTTTAGGGGCACATCGTGGCTCCGTTTTTCCCATGGGCATTGGTGGGAACACTCAACTTCTCTGCTCAGAGTACTATTAACTACTGTAAAGGTGAAAAAACAAAACAAAAACCCGAAACCAGATGCTTGTTGAGACCTTGAAATGTGCCCCTTCGTTCACTTCCTCCCCTGGGCTCTTTTTCTTGAGACTGTGGAGTAGTAACCGACTCATGTTTGCATTTGGAGAGAACGTACATTTGAGGGGTTAATCATGGGTTAGGGCTTAGAGTTGAGATGAAATCCAGGTGAATTGACCCCTAAACCATTTTTGTTTTGTTCTGGGTCTGGCTATGTTGCACATGCTGCTCCGAAGTACAAATCCTCCTGCTTTAGGCTCTCTGGCACGGGGATTATAGGCAAGCAGCATGTTAGCCCAGAACTCCCTCCAACTCTCTTCAACCGTGCTTCTGTGTTCCCTGTAGTTAGGATAGAGCATGGTGCGGAAAGGAGGGGTCTTATTCTTTCTTTTTCTTTTTTGCCATAAAACATGGTGTGGCACTTATTTTAAGTGACTGGACTGAGATGTAATAGAAAAGCTTCTGGCAACTGCTGCAAAGATGGAATCGGAATAGCAAGTTGAGGATCAAGCCCTGTTTCCTCATCCTGCTGCTCTAGGGACTTCTGTCTCTGCAGTGGCATAGGCTGGAAGTCTGAGAGAGGGAAGTGAGTAGATGCTAACCGAGGGTGGGGGGCGTTGCTGCCAATGCAAGGTCAGCACTCGAGGGCTACTTTTCACCTGGCAGTTTTATGGTGTCCGTGAGGCTGTTGTAGCCTCTGGTTTAGGAGCCAGGTAAACAGCATACATAGGTGCTGCCGACAGGTGTCAGGGACCTTAGGCGTGGTGGCCCATTTGTGTCCCTTTCTAGGAGCAGCTGTCAAAGGATCCTGCCACTGCATACACATTTTAAAAAGGAACACAGATTATAGGGTACTGGATATGTGAAATCTTCCCACTGGAAAGTGATCAGATGGGGTTGGAGAGATGATTAAAAACATTGGCTGCTCTTCCAGAGGACCCAGGTTTGATTCCCAGTACCAACATGGTGACTTAAAACCATCTTCAATTCCAGTCTCAGTGGATCTGATAGCCTTTGTGGAGACCAGGCCTCTACATGCACAGACATGCATGCAGACCAAATACTCATACACATAAAATAGGTAAGTAAATAAACCAAAAAGTGCTTGGAAATTGGGCTGCGGAGATTGCTCAGTATGTAAAATGCTTGCCACGTAAATATGAAGACCTCGGTTAGATCTCAAGAATCATGTAACAAAGCTGGTCGCTTGTTATCGCAGAGACTCCCAGCACCGAGGAGCTGGAGCCAGGCAGAACCTGGGGCTAGCTGGCCAGCCAGCCCCGCCCAGTCAGTGATCCCCAGACCAGTGGGAGACCCTGCCATGAAAAACAAAGCCCAAGATTGTTGCAAATGAGGAATGACCGTTAACATCTGGCCTGCACTGGCATGCACACTACCCATGTTGGTGCCTAACCTGACACGTTTGTGGCAGGAATTCAGCCTGAGAGCTCCCATGTTGATCCTCGCGTCAGGTGTAAACTCTCAGATGCACCATGTCCTAGAAAATACCATTAGCTTTATTTGATTTTTAAAAGTTTTTTTTTTTAAAGGGAAAGGGTTTACATTTGTTGTATGGTCCTTTATTTTGAGTATAGAGTTTAGATTCTGAATTTCTGGCTTTTCCTCTCTTTGTTTTCTAAGGTATTGGTAAATGTGCAGCACCGGGAGAGGTGGGACATTGTTTTCTATCCCATTTCTTGACAATGCTTTGAAATGTGAACAGTTTGGAATAGAAAAATGAGTAACTTCCCCTATTGAGGGTCAAGGAGTTCTCTTGCCTTGGTCACTGGTTTGAATTCTGTCAATCATGGGATGTCCCTTCCTGTATGGACAGTTGCTATATTTGCTCTGAGCATAGAGAAATTAGATCTGTTTCTGCAGGTGAGCATTTCAAGGTGCATCTGCCCTAATTTTTCCTTCTCACTCATCAGTGGGAGATCACGTTGGGTCAAATAAAAGTGCAGTCCCTTGGGATGGGGTTCTCCTTTCTCTATTGATGTTCTGTTATTTGAATAGACCACCCAACACCCTCTCTGGAATTTAAGTTTTTATTTTTGCTGGTTTCTAAAATGATGTAATGATGTAAGTGAGGTACTGATATATTCCAGTTGCAATGACAATGCAGAAAGACAGTAGCAATATATAAAGTACTCTTTCCCACCTACACCCTCCCCAGATATAACCATTGGCAACAGCTTCAAGTGTCTCTCTCTTCTCCCTTAGTCCATTCATTTACATACTCAGATACATAGACGTGGTTTTCTTGTTATGTAAGTTGGAGCATACTGTACATGCAGATGCCTTTTCTTATTATATAAACTGGATCATACCACATCTATCTTTGCGTGGCTTGCTTTGTCTTCAAAACTGTATATCATGGCAATTTTGTTGTCTGCATACTGGTTTTCTCATCTCTGCAGCACTGTAGACAGCCTGGTGTGACATATAATCTTGTAGTATGTAAACGCCAGGATTTAACCATTTTCTCACAGCTGTATGGGGAAAGAAGATTTCTTCTCATTGGTCTTCATGAATATGTGTGAAAATTCCTTATTACTAAATTCCAAGAAATAGAATTATTTGGCCAAAAAGGCACATGTACTTTTAAAATTCAGAGAAAACACTGTCACATTGCCTTTTCAAAAGGTCCCCGGTGGTGGAATTTCTGTCTCACAGAACCTCAGGTTCTGCATAGGAATGGATCTTCTAACCGAAACCTAGCCTACATTGCTACAGAGCTACTAATTCAATTAGCCTTCAGTTTTATGCTGTATACCCGGAAATGACTTTAGAAACAGATCATGTACTTAAACTACAGTACTTAATAAAAAAGTATTCTCTAGTTAAGGGACTAATGGGAAAGCCCTTTAATAAAGAGATATTTTGTAGAATCGGAGTTAAAAGTCTGTTTCCTGATCATCTTGGTTAGCTTTGAGATTTTCCAGCAGGGACATGCTATGAGCATCACGGAATTGTCTTCAGAGAAGTCCGGGCTTACGGAGCCAATGCATAATGCAGATTGATACTGACCTTGGACAATTAAACTAATTTGGAGGCTAAACATGCCTCTCTGAACTTACTGGTAAATTTAGATTTGCTAATGTAGTCTGCTTTCCGTAGTATGGGTTCTGAGTCCCTGTGTTCAAATAATTGCAGGTCAAAATTGTTAGGGGGAAACAGTATCTATACTGAACATGTTCATAGTTATTTCAGGCAGGCCCTCTGTGACTGAGCTCCATCCACAGCCCTAGATATTTTTTTGAGGGTTATTCCCTGAACAATACAGTATTGTAACTATTTATACTATATGAGGCATCTTAAGTAATGAGGTGACTTAATGTATAAAGGAGGATATGTAAGCAGATGCCACACTGACTTGAGTATCTGTGGAATCCTGGAAACAGACTTCTGTGGACGCCGAACAACAGCTGTATAGAGTTATCAAAGAATCCCCTATGCTAGGGTTGGTAGTACTTATCTGTAAGCTTAACACCCAGGAACGTGAGGCAGAAGGATCTTGAGTTTGAAGCCAGCTTAGGTTACATAAGCACTACTCACGTCTCAATATACAAAACTTCCCAAACCCAACCCACCAAACCAACAAAAATGTAAATAAGCTTGCAACAAAACAAGAAAAACAGGTGTCCCTAATATGTTCTAAGAGATTTTTGAGGAATCAATGGCATGGCCTTCTTACTGAGTTTCTTTAGTGGGTACCTGAAGTTAATTTTATTAGTTTGAGAAATGAACTGAACACAAAGGACTATATACCTTAGAAACTACATGGTATATTCATTTCAAGACTTACTGGAAAAAGACATAGTAAATCTAGGTCACTGATATTGGACTCTTTTAGAAGTGACTGTTTTGATAACTATAATTATTAACAATAACATAAATCCACTTAGTCGTTGCTTTTCAGAATTTGATGGCTTGCCCACAGGAGCTCGAATTACCTTAAAGCCTCTCCATCGGGGTCAAGATATCCTGATGGGAGTTTGAGGCAGGAAGACGGAATCTTGTCTGCGTTTCAGAGATGGGTCATTTGTTCCTCCAGATACCCGTTTTAAAACACACTTCTGGTTAGCTTGGCAGTGACATTCAGATCCTGATTGTATGCCTTCTGCATGTTTATTTTTACAGCACACTGTGAATTGTAGAAATACGGCAAGAATCAGTTGGATTCCCTTGGCATGGAAACCTGACGTCTGTGCTAGGTTTGCTGGTGGAAACCTTATAGTATTTCACAGTTTACAGACAATATCCGTAAAAACTCACTCTTCAAACCTGTGTCTCAGGACCTGATTAGACGATATGTGTCAATCAAGTCCTTTGGGGCGGGCACTCTAAAGGTACCTTTTAGATAATGTGGGCAAATACTAGGCAGTGGTGGTGCACGCTTTTAATCCCAGCACTCGGGAGGCAGAAACAGGCGGATCTCTCTGAGTTCGAGGCCAACCTGGTCTAGAGAGTGAGGTTCCAAAAGCTACATAGAAAAACCCTGTCTCAAAAAATAAAAAGAAAGGAAGAAAGAAAATGTGGCCAAGTGTAGCAAGACAATGAGGGCGAGTGCTAAAAGGCGGCCTAGCAAGAATGACTGGGGATTTGTGACTGTCAGAAACTGTTGCCTTTGTAGGGACACAGTGACCCTGTGATATCACAGAAGGGGAAGCAGGAGTCTGTGCATGCCTACCTCTGTCGCTGAGATAGATAAACCCAGATAGAAGTCACAGAGCAATGGTAGGCAGGGTGGAAGGAGTTGGAATATGATCTGAAGAGGTGAAAGAGGAACTCAGCTACCCCCTTTGGTAGAGTAGGAACCATGTCAGCTAGATTTCAGGTTAAGGCAGGAAACCTGAAGTCTGTTTTATGAAAAAGTAAAACTTTAGCTGCAACAATTAAATTGAAAGTTGAGATTGTTCCATAGTATCCTATGGCTGCTTTTGGTAAGACTTGTGGCCATCCTTGGAATAGCTTTTGTTTACAGTGTTTAGGTGCCATTTGGAATAGACTATCTTTCTTAGGTAAGACCATAGAATGGCAAACTTCATCTCCTTTATCTGTTAGGCTAGGGCTAGAGGTAAAAAAGATTCATGATGTCTGTCACCATCCAACTGGATACCTGGGGTGTCATTTCTTTGCTTTTAATATTTTATTAAAATATTTTATCTAAAATGTTCGGTACCCAGGGAAGAGACTAGGAAGGAATTAAATTATTAGAAGTGATCTGCTTTCAAAGAAGTCAATTTAACGAAGTGATTAGCATCATGAGGTGGACACGAGTGAACTCTATTTTCTCATTTGTTCAGCAGAGCAATAAAGACACCAGATATCAACTCCATCTGCTTTCTTGTATTTCTGATCCTATTGTTTGAAAAGGTGAGCCACTCTGTTGGGTTTGTGCATTTGTTCTTCATGAGCAAACAATGAAACTTGATTATAATCATAAAATCGGGCAGCTGGAAGGAGTTTCTCTTTCCTTACATCCAAAGTTTATAGCTTAAGGATCCAAGACCTGAGCTGCCGTGTGGACCCAGAGTTGGTGACTCAGGTGTAACATCCTCATTTCAGAGGAAACAAATGGTGCTTGATTGATTCACTTTTGTAGCTGCTGCCATAGATTTTGAAGTCCCTGCTCCCAAGGGCTTACTTGGCCCTTGCACAGAAAGTCCTTTTTCTGTATTGGGGCAGAGCTTCATGAATAGTCTTCATCATTTAGTATTTAACCTGGTAGTCTCTGGAGACTTCGCTATTGCTCTACAGAGTGAGCATTGGCTCACCCTAAAACTCCTTCTGTAGGTGCTGGTTCCTTTACTTTTACATTTTGTCAACTAACTGTTTACTGCAAACTCCTGTAGCTGGAAATTTTTGTCTGAGCTTCAAAAGCATCCTTTGTCTGCTAGAGATCTTGACTTTGAAGCCTCATGGGTGCCTGCAGGTCAGAATGCCCCAAACAGAAACTCTCAAATTCACTCCAAATGTGTGTTTTGTCTCAGTTTCTAAATCTTTGTGTGCCAAGTTGCTCATTTAGAGGGTCCCCCCGACATGCTCCCTTAATAGGTCTTTGTCCACTCTTTTCCTTTCTTGATACCATTGCTCAAGTTTATGACTGTAGTGGGTTTTGTCCTACTATGACCAAATGCTTGGCAAGAAACACTTTAAAGAAGAGGTGGTTTATTTTGGCTCACACTTTGGAAAGGTACAGTCGCTTCTGGTCAGGAAGGCATAGGAGCAGAGCTGGCAGGTAGGTACAAGGTTGCATGAGGATGAGGTTGATATTTACATCGATGCTGATCAGGAAGCCTAGAGAGCCTTTGTCTGGAATCTGGACTGTAATGCATGAGACCTGTTCCTCAGTGATCAACTTCCTCTAGCTAGGTCCTACCTCCTAATGGTTCTGTAGCCTCCAGAAATAAGCAGCACCAACTGGGGATCAAGGGTTCAAATACATGTGCTTGTGTCAGACATTTCAAATTCAAACCATAACCATAACAATATCCTTTTCATTTGCAGCCCTGACTGATATAGCTGTATAACCCACCCTCTGTCCCTTATCCATTAGTCATGCATTCTACTGGCTTCTAAGTGAGTATCAGCTATTCTTAACAGTGATGCCGTTTTTTTTTTTTCCCCTTCTTTCACTTAGGGCTTTATGGTTTTCAGGAAGATAGACACAGAAACATAACTTTATCTTTGCCTCTGACTTCATCCTTCACATCAGCTAAAGAAATTGGCACAAAACAAGTCTTGTATTGTTGTTTTATTTATTTGGTTAATTAATTTATTTTGTTTCTTCAAGACAGGGTTTCTCTGTGTTGTCCTGGCTGACCTGGAACTCACTCTGTAGACCAGGCTGGCTTTAAACTCACAGAGATCCATTTGCCTCTGTCTTCTGAGTGCTGGGATTAAAGGTATGCATCACCACTGCTCAGCGTCTTGTAGCGTTATTTATAAAGATCTTCCACAACTCCCTGCTACTTTTAGAACTAATTTCTGTTTCCCTTATTTTCTAAATGCAGGCCACCTTTGGCCTGAACTCTGCAGTGAGATTTTAGCTCCTTTATTTATATAACCTATATTAAGCTTTATTAAACTCCAAGAACATAGATGCTGTGGATGCTGTGTACTTGCTGACTTTGAACCACACACCCTCCTCCCAGCTGAATCTGTCCAGATTGTCATAGACTCTGGGTGGGGGTCATTATCCCTCAAAACCACTTTTGATTTCTACCCCAGAGCAGGTGGGTGCTGCACCTTTGTCTCCATGTCAACGGAGCATGTTTTCGCTACAACACAGCCCTCATGCACAGAAGAAACAAAAATGGTGCATATTGGGGACTAAATAAGCATCTCTTAAATGAGTGAGTATTAAATCATGTTAAATTCTGCCCATGGAGTAAATTAGGAAAGCAGTGAACGAGCAAGCCAAAGGAGTACCACAGTTAATAACCTGAAGCCGCCTATACGCCTATTATAGAGGAATGATAGGGTGCTGACAGATGGCAGAATAGCCATTTTGGGAAGGGTGATCAGTAATCTGAAAACTCTGTGTTCATTATTTCCCTAACCGAAACTCTAATGTTATAATAGCAAACCACGCCCAGTGATGTTTCCCAGGAGACAGTTTATCATCTACTCCTGGAGGCCGCAGGCTTGTGTGTCTTTTCTGTATCGTGAGCTCAGTTTCAATAGGTTATGCTTCTTCTGCATAGTGTATTTCCTTACAGCACCAAGTTAGAGAAATTTCTCCATTTCATACTTGCAGGGATTTCACTGGAAATGGTGATTTATTAAAGAGAATATTTTTATTTAGCCGGGCTTAGGGTGATCTAAAATGTTTGGTACTTACTTTTTGCATTGTACTTTGGTTTCATAATGACCTGTGAACATATCACTGCCAAATGGAGATACACTAAATTGAAGGGGAATATTCCACTGAATATTATTTTTGAAAGTGTCTTTCGTGCTCCAGAGTTGAGGGACCATGTTGTTTACAATGGTTTGAATTACTCTGAACGGCTTTGGAACTGTAAATCTGCCCTCCCCACTTGTGGGGTGGTAGTGTTTAAAAGGTTCTCTCTCTCTCTCTCTCTCTCTCTCTCTCTCTCTCTCTCTCTCTCTCTGTTTCCGATTCACATCCTTTTGATTTAGCAAATCTCTTTTAGCTTTGTATAGAGAAAATACTGCTGAGGATGCTGATTATTAAATAGATCATTATTCAAGTTTTAGTTTATACTTTACAAGCAGCAATTGTGAATGCACACTATATATCCTTTTATTTAGAGCCTTTTGGATATGTGAGGCCCTTGCAGAATCAAGAGCCTGGCCTCATTCTGTCTGTTTTCTGTTCCCTTTGAAGGAATCAGTAACTGGCTAAAGCTCCTCTCCATCTGTCATAAGGAGCATGAGGGGATTTCTCCAGCCTCCTAGGGGAAAGGAAGAATTCAAAGTACACAGATGACTTGGGTATTAATGCCCATCCTGATGGTAACTCGGTATAGGTGCGCTCTTCTGAACTGTTTAGTTACAGGCCAATCCTTGTTTTCTAAGTTTGGATTCTACAAACAGGGCAAGCCCACAGGGTTCTCATAAAGATTGGAAAGTGAGAGTCTGCTCCTTAACTGATAGCCGCAGATGTCTGTCTTCCAGCTTTCGGGGAGAAGTGACAACATCAGTTATTTGGAAGGTATACGTCCCATCTCTACAAAATGTTCGGTCTATAATATTTTAAGAGAAACTCACCCGTCCCCCAGTGGAAGTGAGAGCAGCACTTATACTGCACAAGTGATGAAATACCAGGAACACAGGGCTTAGGAGCCACTGCGTCCTACGTTCCCCCTCCTGTCTCACAGGTCTGAGACTCTCAGAGTAAAAGTCACACACACCCATGCACAAGCACAAAGACACACACCCAAAGACATACTCAAACACACATCCATGCACATATAGGCACACTGGCAAACATACATACATACATACAGACAGACACACACACGCAGGATCATAGATACAGAGAGAAAATTGCACAGATAGACAGAAAGACATACACATACACCCATATTCACAGAGACACACACAGATAGGCAGGCAGACAGACAGAATCACACACACACACACACACAGACACACACCCAAGCCATTTACAGATAGACACAAACATCCATGCAATATAGACACACAAGCATACATACACCCAGACAGACAGAATCACACACACAGACACACACCCAAGCCATTCACAGATAGACACACACATCCATGCAATATAGACACACAAGCATACATACACCCAGACAGACACACACACATGCAGGCACATGGACATAGACACATACACACAGGCACATACAGACAGACAAATACACACAGAGACATACATACACACCCATACTCACAGAGACACACACAGATAGGTAGGCAGACAGTCAGACAGTCTCACACACATATACACACACAGAGAGACACATACAGATAGGCAGGCAGGCAGAAAGACAGACAGACTCACAAATTCTCTCTCTCTCTCTCTCTCTCTCTCCTCTCTCTCTCCTCTCTTCTCTTCTCCTCTCCTCTCCTCTTCTCCTCTCTCTCTCTCTCTCTCTCTCTCTCTCTCTCTCTCTCTCTCTAGCATTGGAGTGGCAGCAGGTATGAGCTGGGATGTACAAGAAACCACCCTGGAGAAATGGAGTAATTCTCTGACATTTTAGAGTCATTACTTTGCAAAATCATAACATTTGAGAGTTAAAATTTAGAGTTGTAACATCGCAGTATTTTATAACATGGTTTCCCCTGGTTACTTTGAGATCCAGCTCAGAACCCAGTGTGCTATGCGCCTTGGGCCTTAGGAATGCAACCTCATTCTCTCCACAGTCCTGCAGGGTAGGTATGGTCATCATTTGATACTGAGAACACAGAGTGATTAAAACATTTATTCAAGGTCTTGTGATTGATCTACAGGACAGATAGGCTTCAAAATAAGGTTGACCTGAACACACACTGCTGTATCTGTGCCTGTGTGGATACAGAGGAAAGGTCACATGAGGACAAAGATGAGAAGATAGCAGTCTTAGCCAAGAGAGAGGCAGCAATAGAAAACAAGACAGCCTGGGCTTGATCCTGGACTTCAGGCCTCCAGAACTGCGAGAGAATAAAATTTCTTCTGTTTAAAAAAAAAAAATTCTTCTGTTTAAGCCGTGTAGTCTGTGGCATTTTGTTACAGCACACACAACAGCACCATATAATATTGTCCTATGGAGATGGTAACCCGTGTGTGTGTGTGTGTGTGTGTGTGTGTGTGTGTGTGCGCGCATACACTCCCTGAGGCTGAAGTTGACTCTTTGTTTCCTCATTGACCTTGCACAATACTGGACACAAAGGAAGCATTTTATATTTGCTTGCTGAGGAAGGTATATTGAAGGGAAGTGCTTGGCAATTTAGAACAGAATGGTGAAATGAGCTACTAAATACACACATTGTCTCTCGCTTCAGAATATTAATGTTGGCCTTTGAGCATGAGCTCTTTCCTCAGAAGCTTGCCTTACAGAGCTTTTAGAAGCTTTCCTAAGGCTTGGAGGGTAGAGCGTAGGTAGGTACTGTCTTTCTTACGTGTTTTTACTGTAAGTTCACATTTTTGAGAAATCCAGGAATTGAAAGGTACCATATTAAATGGTCTTAAATAATTTTCCATGATTATTAATTCAAATTATTGCCTCGTTTATAATTTTATAAATGACATGTACTTGTGGAATTTCTCTGCTGTTAGTGTAAGTTCTAGGGTAGTTTTATAAAAGTTTTTTTTTTCATGATCGACTAGGGAATATCTATTTCTGTCGGGAAATAAATTATCGTGAGACTTTCACTAGGTAGCGAATACCGGTTTCTGTGATTTGGTGCTCATTGGGGGAACACATTCAGCAGAGTGGAGTTGTTATGAGTGTGGTATTTTATTTAATTACTTCTATAAAAGTTACAGATATAGGAATAAGATATTTGTGGAATTGAGGTTATAAAACAGGGAACACACCTGCTAAGTGATTTCTATTCAGTATATTGACTATAAAGGCATCATAAATAGAATGCATTATATTATTATGCTTTAAATTACGAAGGAATATGTGGATGTTTTGTGAAACCTTACTAGTGGAGTAAGCTTTAAAATATCGTACTGCTAATAATAGAGAATTAGATTGTGTAGAGATGATGTACTTTATTCCACAGCCCGATTTAGCTGCGTCACGGGATGAGGTTAGATAGGACATGTAGTTTCTCTCAGTATATGTATAAAATGGCAGTGATTCACTTGAGCAGCGCCTGCCATTGGAATTCATTTGAATAAGGTGTAAGCTGTGCGGTAAAAGACTTCAGTCACAGGGAGGCTCCCATTTTTGCGTCAGAATCATATCGTGGCTAGCACACAGTAGGTTTTTCTACATGCCCTAAAATTAATATATAAGATGAGGAGAGAGGCCACATGCTGCTCTTCTATATCTCTGCTTAGTTCATTCTTTTTTTATATCCTAGTTTGGATTTTTATGCATTCTGCTGTTTCTATAATTGGTATCTAAGCAATGCATTTTTTAACATTAATTATCAAGTTTTGTCTTAGACTTAAATTCCATGTGGTTATGTGAGGCAGCATAAATGGGCATCGTCCACCTTGCTGACACCTCCTTTCCTCAGTGGGAAGTATGTTGACCTTGACTGTGACTTTGATATTTAGGATGGCTGATGATCCGAAGAGATAAATCCCACTGGGATTGTAGACGTCCATCCCTATACCATCATCAACTACACAGTCCAATAATGCCGAAAGCCGCCAAGACCTGCGCATTTCAGCGGAGGATTACCTTAAGCATCACAGATTTACTTGCTGGAAACAGTTCATTTTCTGAAAAATCTTCCTCCATTCTGTAGGTTGGTGTTACAGTCCCAGGGACAACATGATTCTTTGGTTATTGTAGCTTAGAACAGTGGAATTGCTGTTTTTAATTTTGAAAGGAAAAAAAAATATCTTAACAGTTAAACTTCTTTGTTTGAGGGAATCATGCCAGTGTGCCCATTGCGTGACTCAGTTTGGAATAGAGGAGGTGGTGGAGATTAAGTCATCGTTGGAATTCTTCATCCCTGTCCGTAGTTCACTTTGCTCTTGTGAAGGGAGGCAAAGACTTATGAAAATGTGAACATCTGAAACTCATTTGTGTAGACACAAGAGGATAGATGTCATACATAGTCCATGGTCGTGGGCTCTTTGAAGACACTCTCAGGTACAGCATCGGTGTCTGGGAAGGAAACTGACATTTTCTAAGTGTCTTGTCAAAGCTTGGGACTCCAGGCAGTCTTCCAGAGGAAGCTTAGGAAACTTGGTAGGAGCGTGTGTCATCGCCACCCAGAGTTGTCCCTGACAGGCCGAATGACTGTGGGCAATACTGATTCCTTCCTCATTGATTTTTTTTTTTCTGTCCAGTGAGGTCTGTGGTGATATCCTCATTCTGTGGATAAGGAAACAGTCTCCTTGAAATCATTGGTTCCAGACTGCAAAGGAAGCACGTTGCCATGGTTGAGCTGGAGGCAGATGCCCTCAAGGTCTCTTCCTCTGTGTTTTGTCCCCCAGGTCATCTAGGCTGTCGGTACCTAACAACCCAACCAGTGATTTTGATCAAGTTGAGTATTGTATCCCTGATGAAAATACTCACATTGGAGGTTCTCAGGATATGAGAAAAGGCTCTAAGAAAGGAGTTGGGAGAATTGCCTGGTAGCTGGCCATGCCCTGACTGACTCTCCTGAAGCAAGCCACACCATTCTCCCTGTGAAGGGGAGATAAGTGAAGGCTTGGTCTTGCTGAGCTTGCTTTCAGGTCTCTGTTTTTATTACCAGGAGGGGCTGCTCTCTGTGCCGCGAGCTCTCTGTTCAAGTCCATTTTGCCTGATCTTTTTTCAAACCATTCGTGTATTTCATACCCGAAGGGTGCACGAATCTCTTTGCAGAGATTGATTGATTGAATAATTGGACTTCTTCTGGCAAGCTTGACTGTCTGTGTGAGATGTTCAGTCTCTCTCCGTGGAAGGTTACTTTGATAGAGTTGGGCTGTGGGGTGAAGGCTTCTGAAATGCATTGAACTTCCGCTTTTTCGGTGTTGTCTCAGTCTTCTCTGTGACAAATCTACAGGGTAGATCCTCAGTGTAACTGATTTGTTGACTGGATCACATTACAAAACAAGCAGAAAATATCCTTATTTTTCTCCATCCTCTCCATTGGATGGTATGTTTGGCATACCTTATAATTTTGAGTCATCATAATATTTTTGGGGCAACCTAATTTTGAATACTAAAAAATAATGTACCCAGATGTCAATCAGAGTGTCCATTCTTTTATCCAGTTTGTTATGTCTTCTCTTAATATCTGTTCTTCCAGCTGATCGAGGCTTGGTCATCAGCCATAAGGAAGAAAGTTAGTCCTTACAGGATCGGGCCAAGGCTGCTGCACTTAGCAGAGCTGTTGGCTGCATGACTCTTCTTTCTCACACTTTCCCCGACCTATCCTTTGGAATTTCTTGCAAAGTCATTGGATTATATGACTTTGGTCAAAGTGTTCCCTGTCCAGATGACCACTTCAGAATTTAGCACCTGTCCTCTAGTGGCACTTCACTGGATTGTTCTTGTACCTTTGTTCAGGAAGCTTACTTGGGTGGGGCTCTTAACAGAATCACCGAAAATGACCATCTCAGGAAGGATAACACACTTGGCCCGCAGGGAAAGTCTTCTACTATCAGACTTTGAGGCACAGCCCGTCTCCATTTTCCCCGGGCCTCTGTTGACTGTTTTGTAATGGCAGGCAGCACTCACAGGGACTGTAGCCATGAGTCTCTGTGAGCGAGCGAGCACCCAGATATCCAATGGATTAGCAGCCTTCCTCACTGCAGATAGCCACGTTTATGAGGATGGGTTCGGGTACTTGGTGGGGCGGGTAAAGAAGGCAGGAATGGGAACAATTAGATTGTCTTCGAAGATTCTTTTACTGCTCTGTGGGCTCCTGAGTGTGGAGGCCTTCTAGTTTCACTTGGCCCCGGGCAACAAAGCCTGTGAATCTGCAAAAGAACAGCTCTCATTGTCAGGCATATCAAGAGTTCCAGTGAAAATCTGAAACACCAGGACAGTTCCCATTCTGCTTCTCTTGGAAGGAATTTAGAGATTAGGTTTTCAGCAGCGAGATGTTCGGGAGTATTAAACCTTGAGAAACACTCATTGTCTGTGAGCTGCTACATTCTATAATCTCCCTGCTCTGTAACAAAATTCCTAAGGAGCAAATAAATGACTAATTGATACAGTCACGGTGACTGTTGTATTGGTGTCCGGGTAAGGGAAAGTCGGAGGAATGAGATTTCTAATCTGCAATTATTCTTTACTTATTTGATTAAATAATAGGCCACTGAAGTAGAAAAAGTAATTCAGAACTCTTGTTCGCTCAAACTAGTTGGTCAGGTTGATCAAGGCAGGAACTGGATGGGCAGGTGTCTCTGCTAGAAATCTTAGCCAGTGCAGGCTGTAGACATTATTTTTTGTATTCTGTATATGCTTGTTTATATGATGAACACACATTTCTGTTCATACACACAGAAATATGTGTTCATACATGTAAATAGAAATGTGTACTTGATAGTCCCAGTATAATAACATATAATGTAATACTGTGTATGAAATTGTCTAAGTTAGGGTTACTATTGCTGTGATGAAACCCCATGGTCAAAAGCACCATGGGGAGTTGAGTTTCATATAACAGTTCATCATCAAAAACAGTGAGGGCAGGAACTCACTCACGACAAGAACCTAGAGGAGGAGTTGCAGAGGCCATCGAAGGGTTCTGCTTACTGGCTTGTTCCCTGTGGCTTACTCAGCCTGCTTTCTTATAAAATCCAGGACCACCTGCCCAGGGATGGAACTACCCATAAGGGGCTGGGTCCTCCCCCTTAAATCACTAATTCAGTAAATAACCTGCAGGTTTGCCTACAGTCGAATATTTTCTCAATTGAGGCTTCTTCCTCTCGGATGACTTTAGCTTGTTTCAAGTTGACATATAAAACTAGCCAGTACAGAAGTATAACAAATACATTTTAATAATTGGCCAAGAATAAATGGCATAAAGTATAAAACATGCTCAGTTTTTTCCCTTTATTTATAATTCAGATATAGATGGCTATAAAATACATGCATTAGTTTATTGATTTAGAAAATAACTTCAAAATAATTTTGTTCCCAAATCAGATACATTCTGGTGACACATGCTGAGAAATCGTTTTAAAATTATAAATTTAATTTTGGTCAATGTTACTTGTCACCATGCTTCAAAATTTATAAACGTGTATAATTTACCCTACAATATGTATAAAAATAGGATTACATCTTGGTAGTATCGGAGAGTTTTCTTAATTAAAAGTTTTACTTTTAATTTTGTGCATTTGAGTGGTCTGTGGGTTTTTGCGAGTGAGTGAAGGTGCTCACGGAGGCCAATGGTATTGGAGAGCCCCAAAGCTGGAGTTACAGGTATTTGTGAGCTGTTTGATGTGGGAGCTGGGAACTGAATTCCCTACCCTCAGTAGGAAGTGTGAGTGCTCTTAACCACTGAGTCATCTCTCCAGTACCATTCCCTAAGGGTCTTAAAGCTAACTTTGAGCTCATAAACATATCACATGATCATCTGAAAATGCTGTTGGAAATTGGAAAGCATGAAGGAATAGTGGTACCTCAGTCTGTTCATAATACACCTGATCCGGCCAGGGCCAGAAGAAGAAACAGCACATTGCTTCTTGTTGGTACATTTTTTCCACGAGTTTCCAAAAAATTGTCTTTTCATGGTGGAATGTCTTTAATTTATATTTAATAAAATAAAATAGCAAAACAAACAAAGGGGCGGAAGAGATGGCTCAGTGATTAAGAGCACTGACTGCTCTTCCAGAGTACCTGGGTTTGGTTCTGAGCACCAATATGGCATCTTACAATCGACTCTCACTCCTGTTGCAGGGGATCTGATGCCCTCTTTTAGCCTCCACAGGCTCTGTACTCATGTAGTGCACAGAGGAGTGTGCAGGCAAAATACCTGTGCACATAAAATAAGAGCAAAATAAAAAGTTAAAACAAGCAAACACATAAAAAACCTCAAGCCATCCAAGAATTCTTTTCATGTTAAGACTTTGTATGTCTAGAAAGCTGTCCAGTGTAATCAGAGGTCTGCTAAGTATAACTCCTCATATTTATCTGTAGATTCTCTGCTTATATCATCTTTTTGAGATAAGTCAGTCATTGCTTATTACTTTAAGATGCAGAGAAAGAAATAAGGAAAGACAACTGAAACTTGAGAAGAGTTACAGTAACACACGTGTCTTTAGCTCCAGTCTTGATATCCTGTATGGCAGCTAATTTCACATGGACCTCAGTATTTCATTGTGTTTCATTGTGTTCATACATGGAATGGTTTCTTTCTGGTGTGGGCTCATGTTGACAGAGGTTTCTGTCCTGCCCAGTCTTACAGCCGTTCAGTCCCAAAGAAACACACAGAGGTCTACATTAATCACAAACTGCTTGGCCTGTTAGCTCAAGCTTCTTATTAACTCTTTCTTACATCTTAAATTAGCCCCTAATTCTTGTCTGTGTTAGCCACGTGGCTTTGTACCTTTATCAGTGAGGCATTCTCATCTTGCTTCCTCTGCATCTTGGTGACGACTGCAGACTGATTCTTTCCTCTTCCCAGAATTCTCCTGTTCTGGTTGTCCTTTTTCTACTTCCTGCCTGGTCACCCCACCTATATTTCCTGCCTGGCTACTGGCCAATCAGCATTCTATTAAAACAATACAATATACGTTGCAGGGTCTAAGACCATTGACCCACAGCAGGCTCAAAAGTGAAGGGGAACATCAGTGCCTTTGGCTGCAAGGTGAGCTTTTTTTTATAAAGGATCCAATTGGCTAGGAAGCCTATAGTTTGAGATAGAGAAAGAAGTTGAAAACAGAGTTCATCTCTGCAGCCAGATAGTGCTTTTGAGTGTCATTCCTGCTCAGGGGCCATGCTAATCTTCTCTGTATCGTTCCAATTTTAGTATTGTGCTGCCAAAGCAAGCACCAGATACTGCCTTTGAAAGCCTCCTTCCTCCTCTTTCTTTGTGATCCAACCTTTTAAAATCACTCTTCCTTTGCTGAAGACACAGAGAAATAACTTTATTGAAGGATCCTTAGCACATCAGGGTGCCATGTGAGAGCATGTCTCCCCGCTTTGTATTGTGGGGAAAGTGTTGAAATGTAAGAAAGGAAGGAAGGAAGAAAAGAAAGAAAGTATATTTATCTCTTAGAAGAAAGGTTCTATTGCGGTAAACAACAACAAGAAAAAACAAACAAACAAACAAAAATCCCACATCACCCTAAATTGAGATTTTTTTTTTTTTAAAAAGTAAAAAGCTTCCCTGTGTGGAAAATTTTCAAAGCAGAGATAACTAACAGAAAGGGCAAGAAAACAATGGAAATATGCCTTGTCACTTAATAATTTCAAATAAATTTGGCTTCTAACACATTCAGTTTTCATATCCACATGGGGATTTGGCATTTATTTTGACGGAGATGATGACCTGGAAAAACCCTCTTCGTTGCTGCAGACCTGCAGGGTTGCATCACCTGGGTGGCAGAGCAGCCGGCTCTGGCTAATGTGTTGTTGTTCACTCTTTCCTTCAGTAGCAGATTGTGTCGACGGCACATATTGTGTCAAAATAATTAGCAAGTGTTTCGGGGGTGGAGAGTCTGTTTCTTCCCTATGAGCACTGATGAAGTTGTTGAACTGTGTGTGTGTGTGTTTGTGTGTGTGATATCATAACAGCTTATGTCACTACCATGTTGACTGGATAAATATTTCCGCTGAGGTTTTCATCAGCTTTAACGAGGTATTATTTATTCAAGGAAAAGTGTTGGAAATGTGGTTCAGTAGGCCTTTGAATGTCTTTCTTTGGTCAATTCCCCCACCTGGATTTTGGCTCGCTGGAGTTCACTGTCTCCCACCACTTTGGCCAACCAGCTAAGGAATGGTGGATTTCATCTGTAAGGCCATCCAGGGTCAGAGGTCTCCAACCATGACAGGGGTGCTGTAGTGTTTGGGCACCGTATATGAGGAGGGATCTGTGCAGGTTGTATGCGACTGTGACAGAATGCCTGACATACCTGGCAACTTAGGAAAGGACGCTTCATTTTGCTGCACTGCAGAAATGCTTAATCAAAGAAGTCTGTTGTCTTGGCCAGGAGCAGAGAGGGAAGGAAAGGGAGTGGGGAGCCTGGAGAGGAAGGAGGGTATTAGGGTCCCATTGTTCCCTTTAAACACAGACCAATGATCTGAAAACCTCTTACTATGCACCTTCTTAAGGATTCCAAACTCTCAGCGTAGTGCCCTGGGGAGGGGTGTGTGTTGGAGGATGGGGTGGGAGGTTGTTGAGGGGGGTGGACCAAGCCTTGAACTCGATGGGGAGACAGTTAAGATCCAGATTCTAATGGGTCCTCTAACTCTCAGGGACACTGAAATCTTAGATTTGTCTAGGTTGGATAAGTAGATTTTTTCATAAGCATGCCATGGTTGCTCAGATACGTTGGTAAATCCCTGTCAGGGTCACGTGCAGCAATGTCTGCTAACTATGCTTGAGGTTGCTTTTGGGTCCATATATTACATGAAGGTTCTTTCAAATGTTTCCTGAGCTAATGTCGATGTGTGGTTTGCAAATAATGTTTTAATAAAAGACCGAAGCGGGAGGTGCGGAGGAACAGAACATGAGCACTGACCTTCCTTAGGTCTGCCTTTCACCAGGTAAATGGCTTCAGCCATTCTCCTCAGCTCCCTCTAAACATGTGCCCATCTGCAGGCGATGCTGCAGACTGTGGGGCTGTGAAGACTAAGTGTAAAGCTAGGTAGAAAGCGCCAGACAGTGTTCTGGTGGTGAATAGCCGTGGTGGGTGCAGAGCCCTTCTTACTGGAGACATTCAGCAATGAAAATACCGTGCTGGTTCAGTTGAACTGTTTATGCAACTCATTTTTTCTTTCTTTTGGAAGATTGTATATTCTTTATAAAGTCTCTTAAAAAGTAATCTATACATTGATTTACTTATTTAGCTATTTAACATCTATTGATAGTTACTGCCAGCTTCCTGGGCTCTAGAAGTTTACACTGTGCCAATGTGAGGAGTGAGAACTCACTATGGAATTTTATGTTTCGCGGATTGTAGTAGGCATTCTTTGGGCCACCAACCAACTCCCAAATCATGACACTGAGACTTATGTAACACGAATTAATAATAAAAATTCAGAGTCTGCTATCAGGGGAGAATGATGAAGATCAGAGCAAGAGAGCAACTAGCCACTGGAGAATTCTTAGCACTACCAAAGCTCAGACCAAAGAGGTGATCCAGTCCTCAGACTGCAGTGAGCTCCTGTCTCCTCCTGCCTTATATTCCTCTCTCCTCCCAGCCATATCACTCCTGTCTCTACCTTCGTAGTACTCGGATTAAAGGGGGGGGATCTCAAGTGCTGGAATCACTTGTTGAAATAGGAGCAGCGGGGCTGCGTCCCCGGCACCCGGCCGCCCCCACGGCTAGCTTTACCCGAAATAATTACACGGAAACTGTATTCTTTTAAACACCGCTTGGCCCATTTCTATCTAGCCTCTTCTAGGCTAGCTCTCGCACCTGGACTAGCCCATTTCTAATAATCTGCTGTAGCCCACGAGCTGGCTTACCAGGAATGATCTTAACCTGCGTCTGCCTGGAGTGGGAGAATCATGGCGACTCCTGACTCAGCTTCTTTCTCCCAGCCTTCTGTTCTGTTTACTCCTCCCACCTATGTTTTAACCTATGAGGACCAAGCAGTTTCTTTATTGCTTAACCAATGAAATCAACAGATTGATCTATGACACTCCCACATCAACAGCTGTGTGAGCTCTGTTTCCCTTATAGACTGGATCAATTTTGTATAACCCAGGGTAGCCTGGAACTAACAGAGATGGGTCTGCCTCTGTCTTCTGAGTCCTGGGATTAAAGGTGTGTGCCACCACTGCCTGGCCTCTATTGACTAAGCTCTGCACTCTGATCTTCTCTGTTAAAACACACAAAAAAATATCACTACAAATTCATTATTAGTTATGAACACTCAGCCTTATCTTATGCTTGTCTTGCTTAGTCCTTATAACTTAAATGAACCTGTTTCTCTTCAGCTACATTTTGCCTTGGGACTTTTTACTTTTCTTTCATTCTTTATGCCCTACTCTGTGTCTTGCTGTCTGGTGGCTACCTCTCCTCATTCTCTTCTCCCAAGCCTAAATTCCTCCTACCACTTATTCTCCGTCCACTAGCCCCCATCTATCCCTCTACTGCCTAGCTATTGGCCATTCAACTTTTTATTAGCTCAATCAGGTGTCTTAGGCAGGCAGAGCCACATGTCTTTACATCATTAAACAAATGCAGCATAAACCATTGTAGCACAGCTTTACATAGTTTATGTAATAGTCAATGACAGGAGATGGCTTGGGGATAGGGAGATGGGTAGGAGTGCTTGGTGCACATGATTGAGGGTCTGGGTTTAGATCTTAAGTATCCATGTAAAAAGCCAGGTGTGATCACACTCTCCTATAACTCCAGCAGTAGGCAAGGATGGGGGTGTATGGGACATTGAGGGGGGTGGAAGGAGTTGGAAGCTGGAAATGGGAAGATTACTGGGGCTTCTGTGAGAGAACCTGAATCAAGGGAATAAGGCAGAGAACAAGAGAGGACCCTTAGTGCCGATGTTCTCTGGCTCCTGAGTGTGTATGGAGTGTTCATACGTCTACACACACACATATGTACATGCGTGCATACACACACACACACATAGTGAAAAACAGAATTTTACCTTCTACAGAAGGTTGATGCCTTGGGACCCATGGAAGCAGTAAGTGGCCTTTGAGTCAGGTTATCCCTTAAGCCCTCAGCAGTGTCTTTGAGCTCTTGCATTTGTTAGTGATGTTTTGTTTTTGCCATAATCTAGTCATGCCCATACATACTTGTGTTTCTCTGTTGAGACACAGGGTCTCGAAAGCTTCCCTTAAACCTGAAGTGTCCCATTTCTCTGGTCATTGGAACAGCATTTTGAATACTTTTCCTTTGATCATCATTCTGTTCCATCCCATGGTCCCCTGGAGGGCACAGCATAGCTTGGTGGACATGGCCTGTTGCTTTTGAGGGTTTGTTAGCAGCGTGTTGGCTTTGGGTATAACATACATATAGTCTTCCGAGCTGCTGATGAGGTCAGCAGTGATTATCACAGTAGAAGTGGGGCAGCCTCTGAGAACACAGCAAAGGGAAGAACAAGTCACATATGGCTTCTTAGAATCCACTGGGCAGTGAAATCCCACCTTAACCACATAGAAATGGGTCACACCTGTCACGAAAAACTGGGAGGTAAATAGCTTTTCAGCAAGGCCACCCAAAAGCCAGATTTGTTGCCTTTCTTCACCTCCTTCAGTTTGCAAGGTGGGACATGGCTTTGAGTCTCCTGGGGAAGAGAGAAGGGAATGCATTCCTGTTGCTTTCTCTGCGGCAGTGCGCTGGTCAAAACTGCCACATTGCTGCCATTTGTTTCAGAGGAAACCTAGACCACAGATCTTTTTGCCTTGGCATATCCCCTTCCAGAAAGAAGTCAGGATTGTCACTGTAAGAAAAATAGGCATGACGTAACACCTGGGGACTTTATTTTTGTTACTTCAAACAGATTTAGTCCTCGATTTTGTGATGCGACAATTGAGCTGTGTATGAGTATGAGTTGCTACTTTATATAATATATAAAGTCCACAAAAGATGACTCCCAATCTAGTAAGATCGGACTTTAAATTATGGCTGTAGGAGTGAAAAATTTCTACACGTTTGCAAAATAATGGAGATTTCTCTTAGCCTTTGGAGTAGATTGTTGGAAGTGTGATTTTGAAGTTCAAACAACTAAAGTTTGTTTAACTGACCTCTGTCATCTAACTCCTTTCCAGTGATTACCAATACACTCCCTTTTTTGACCTTCCGTCTTTTCACAGATAAATTCAGAAGCCTGCCTCATAAATCCAAGTGACTCTGATTTTCCTCTCTGTCTTCTTTCCAGCGTTTGGATGCTTACTCATTAAGTCAGATAAATTTCTTTTGTAAAGTTTGGCGTTCTTTCTTTGTTGGTAGGGAAGCAGCTTGTTGTGGGACAGGAAGAACTGAGAAGGAATACAGAAAATGATGACATATTCTCTCTTTTTTCCCCCTCTCCCTCCTCGCCCCTCCCTCTTTTCTTCCCTCCTTCCTCTTATGTAGAAATGATACATAGACTCATAATATATATAATATATATCATAATATCATTTTCCTTTTGTTCTCCCTTTCTCCCCTTTCCTCCCTCCTTCCTTGCTTCTCCCCCTCTCCCTTCCTTTCTTTTGACAGTCTTACATGTCCACTTGATCCAGAATTCAACTGCAGCAGCACTCCTGTGTCTACCCCCAAGGTCAGGGGCTGCCAGTGGTGGTGCCCTTTATTCTGCGTAGATCACTTTGCTATGGAGTTGACACTGAGTACCACCATGGTCCATTTATGCTGTTCTAGGACCTAAACTTAGGACACTTCTGCATGCTAAGCAAATACTCCACCAATGGAGCCCCACCCTCACCTACCTAAGGCCGTTTCCATGCTGGTCTATAATGTACTTTGAGGGTATTCCTAGTTTGCTATACCCTGCTCCTCTCTCTTCAACCCCCTCTTCTTCCTGTAGTCCCCTTTGTTTCTCACAGTTTTGTTCCTACTTTCATGTCATTTGTACATTTGACTTTATGTATCAGTGAAGACTAGAAAACAGGCAATGTTTGTCTTATGGAGACTGACCTTATTTGCATAATGATTATTTCCAATTGTTCTGTCTTGAAATTGGCCTAACTTCATTCTTTATAGCCATAAAAACTCCAGTGTGTCTGTGAATCACAGTTTCCTCATCTCTTCTCTTGGCAGACACCTAAGTAGGTTCAGAACACAGCTACTGGGAGCAGTGTTGCAGTAGCATGGATGTGCAAGTGTCTCTTCCATGACTTGGAGTCCTTCAGTTAAACACTCAGGCAGGGTATAGATAGGTCACGTGATAGGCTTATTGATTTGCTTTTTAGAAACCTACATACTTATTTCCATAGTGACTGAACTAGTTTGCAAAGGTTTTTTTTGTTTGTTTTTTTGTTTTGCTTTGCTTTGTTTTTTTGTTTTTGTTTTGTTTTGTGTAGCTTTGTAGTCTGTCCTGGAACTTACTCTGTAAACCAGGCTGGCCTCAAACTCACAGAGATCTGCCTGCCTCTGCTTCCCAGCTGCTGGAATTAAAGGGATGTGCCACCATGGCTGGAAGCAAGATTTTTTTGTTGTTGTTGTTGTATCCTTTGAGTTTGTACTATTCCTTTCCTATTTTATGAAATTGTTCGGGAAGCATTGGTTCTTCTTTGAAGGTCTGATAGAATACACCATTGAATCCATCTGGGCTTGAACTCAGTCATTTTTTTTGATTGCTACTACAATAATATAGATGAAAAATATAAATTCTATGCTTTTATTAATGGCGTCTTCTTCTGGCCTAAGCGCTTGCCCATTTGTTTACCTCTTATCAAGTCAACTCTTCCTTACATTGATTTCCTTGTATTGTTTTTAACATCTCCATTTCACTACTCTTGGCCCTGATCTTAGTTACTGCCTTTCCGGTTTGTGGTTTGGCTTTTTCTTGTTTTTCCAAGGCCCTAAGGTATAGATGACACTATTTATTTTAAATCTCTGATTCTTTAGTGTAGATACTTATAGGTATAAAAATCTCTCTGATTCTTTAGTGTAGGCACTTATAATTATAAACTCCTCTCTTAGAACTGCCTTCATTGAATTCTGTCAGTTTGGAATGTTATATTCTTATTTTCAGGGATCCTAAGCATTCCCTCGTGATTTCTCCAGTGATCCCCTCATCTCCATGTTTGTGCCTGCTCTGCACTTTCTCTGACTGATTGTGTTTTATTTGTTATCAGACAGGATACAAAGAATTATTTCTGTTTCCCTATATTAAGACTTGCTTTGGGTCCTACTAGATGATCTATTTCAGAGAACATTCCATAGGCTACCAAAAAGGATGTGTGTTGTGCAATGGTTGGTGAACTTTTCTGTAGCTGCTTGTTAGGTCTGTTTGATGCAGGCTGTCATTTTACTTGATGTTTCCCTGGCTATTTCCTGTCGCTTGTGAGCTGGGTATTGAAATCACCTGCTGTTGCTGTGTTACAGTTAATGTGCCTTAGTTTTAGGAAATTACTGGCACACCTGTGCTCAGTGCACATCTGATTAGAACTGTAATTTTCTTTTGATGAGTTCTTCCCTCATTCATTATGAAGTGACCCTTTCCATCTCTTCTAATTTTGATCGGAGGTATAGTTTTTTAGTTATTAAAACAGTGACCCAGGCTGACTTTCTAGTTCCATTTGCTTGGAATACCCCTTTCTGTTGTTTCACCCTGAGGTTGTATCTGCCTATGATGAGAAGGCAGTCTTTTAGGCAACAAATAGATGGATCCTGTTTTAATGTCTGTCTGCTCATCTTTCTTTGATTGGGGGATTTTGTCTATTGATATTTAGAGTTACTATTGACAGGTTTTTGTCACTGATTGCTTGATGTCTCCCTGTTTGTATTTGTTTTCTGCTGGGCATGAGTCATTCTTGAATATGCTTGTCTTTCTCTGAGGATTCTGCCAGACATCTTCTATTGGGCTGAGTATTGGGTTAGCAGTCGCCAATTTCTTCAGCTTGTTCATATCATGGACAGTTCTGTTCTGGCAGTGTGGTAGTTTGAATGTAATTGGCCCCCATAATCTAATAGGGAGTGCTATTATTCGGAGGTATGACTTTGTGGGAGTGGGTATGGCCTTGTTGGAAGAAGTATGTCACTGTTCTTTGAGGTTTGTTATGCTCAGGATACTGCCTGTGTCTCAGTTGACTTCCTGTTGCCTGCAAGATGTAGGACTCTAAGCTGCTCCAGCACCAATTCTGCCTGCGTGCTGCCATGCCCTCTGTCATGATGATAATGGACTGAATCTCTGAAACTGTAAGCGAGGTGCAGTTTAAACTACTTCTAGTTCAAATATGGTAATCCAGATTTGGGGCTTAGTCCATGTCCTAGTTGGGTTACTATTGCTATGATAAAACACCATGACCAAAAGTAAGTAGGGGAGGAGAGGGTTTATTTGTCTTACATTTCCTCACCCCTGTTCATCATTGACAGAAGTCAGGACAGGAACTCAAACAGGGCAAAAACCTGGAGGCAGAAGCTGACTCATGCCCAACATGGATTGCTCAGCCTGCTTTCTTATAGAACTCAGGACTACTGGTGCAGGAATAGCATCACCCACGATGGACTGAGTCTTCCTCCATCCATTACCAATTAGAAAAATGTGCTACAGGCTCGCCCACAGCCTGATCTTATGGAGGCATTTTCTCTCCTCTCAGATGACTTCAGTTTGTGTCAAGTAGACATAACACTATCCCGCATAGTCCCATTACTTAGTTCCTGGCCTAGATTCCCTGAGTTCAGCTCTGATTCTCAGTTCCCTCCCTGGTGCTCTCTCTGGATCAGTACCATTGTGCAGGGCAGGACAGGAGCTATCACTGTGGGGTCCTACTGATTTTAGTGGCGTCCTTGAGGGTGAGCCTGCCATGCGTTCTAGTCGTGCTTAAGGTCCCTCGCTCCCTGCCAGGGGTGTGTATAGAAGTGTACAAGGCTCTGATGCAGTTCTTCCCTTGAGCCTTTCTGAGGAGCCAGTGTGTAGAGGAAGGGAAGGTAGAGGCTGCCTTCTGAAGGCTCCCATTGACCTCAACCAAGCCCTGCATCAGCTTTGGCCTCTCCAGCATTTGGACCTTCCTTCCCATTATGTATCCACTCCATGACTGTGCATCTGTCTGTGGCATCAGCGCTGCTGTGTGTGAGGGGAAGCACTTCCCCAGGGCTTTTCCACCTAGCCCAGCTGCTTGTGGCTGGCAGTGACTCCAGCCTCCAGCTGTCACTTGCTTTCTCCTGGAAATCTCACCTGGCTTGCTAACTTCTTTTGCAGCTACTGACTCCAGCAAGAATAAGGGTTATTGTACATTATGCTGATTGCTTCCTTTCACAGAGTGCATTGATAAGGTCTCTCATCTACTAGCTTGCTGGGAAGTTTTCTCCTTTCCCTTTCCCTACCTGAATTCAGTCAGGATTCAGTGCTGGGTCTTGCACATTAGAGGGATCCTTAGTTTGATTTTTGTGCTGGGTTTGGCTTTGAAATAGACCTGGCACAACCGTACACAGACTCGCTTCAGATCACGACATAAATCCTGCTTTTTATTTTCTGTCTGGCTTAGGTTTCCAGCAGTGGTGTCAATAAGTCATATTCTGAGACCTTGAGGATGCATTTACTTGGAGTGTGACTCTTCCTGCTTATTGTAACAGCTGGGCTTTGGCCTCATATGACCTCTTTTTGTCTCTTGGAAATTTTAGGTAAAATCAATGGAATAATCCAGGCCATAGATCACTTAGCCACCATTAGCAGGTTGCATCTAATAGTTTATATCTGCGGTCCCCAGAGCTTGAGCCAATAAACCATCTTTTCAAAGAATTGTTTCCTCTCAGATTTCTTATTTACAAAGAATTTTGTTCATAAGTCATACCACATTGCTAGTATTAGTAATGGTCTTTTATCCATTTTTCCCCACTTAGTTTAATCACAGGTATATTTTACTGCCAGCCATTTCTAATAATCATGAGATAGTCAAAAAATAAAAGCTTTTCTGCAAGTAAATATATGATTGTTATTCTTTTTTAAAAATATGTATTTTATGTGTCTTTACCCAGGAAGTCAGAAGACGGTGTTGGATCTCCTGAAACTGGAATTACAGATGGTAGGACCCAACATGTGGGTTCTAGGAGTCGAATCTTGGTCCTCTGCAAGAGCAGCAAGTGCTCTTAACCATTGAGCCATAAGTGCTGGCTGGTTTTGTATCAGCTTGACACAAGCTAGAGTCTTAGAGAGGAAGGAGCCTCAGTTGAGGAAATGCCTCCGTGAGATCCAGCTGTAAGGCATTTTCTCAGTTAGTGATCAATGGGGGAGGGTCCAGCCCATTGTGGGTGGTATCATCCCTAGACTGCTGGTCCTGGGTTTGTTAGAAAACAGGCTGAGCAAGCTAGTAAGCCACACCCCTGCATGGCTACTGTGTCAGCTCCTGCCTCCAGGGTCCTGCCCTGTTTGAGTTCCTGCCTTCGCTTCATTTAATGAGGAACTGTGATGTGCAGATATAAGACAAATAAACCCCTTTTCTTTCCAACCTGCTTTTCGGTTATGGTGTTTTGTAGCAGCAATAAGAAACCCTGATGAAGACACCATCTCATCCATTGTGTTTTCTGATTTGCTTTTGGACACTGGATTGAAGCTTTAAAGCTGTCGCCAGGACATTAAGTTCTCCAAATGTGATGTTCAATATTGATTATTTTATTGGACTCTTTTCTTAATTTCCACCCTGTTTTCTTTAGGGAGTGTTTGAAAACAGAAATTAGTTATAGTTTTGATTATACATTTCTTCATCTTTTCACTAACCTTCTATGCAATGAGCATTTAAAAGCCATTTTATTAAGCAGAACTTTAAATATATATAGACTGCAGTCGGAGTTTTACAGCAGGCTTTCAGAAATGTAGTCCATCATATTCCATTAAATTGCCCCATCACTTTTTCCTGTTAGTGAACCCTAAGTAAATCCTGTATGTCATACTGCTATCTGGGCCAGTTCTACTTAAAGTTGACAAGTAGCTCCATCTCAGCTGGCTACTATGCCATACTTTGGCCCAAAGCCCATGCATGTCATGACTCATGTTCGCATGTCACTCATCAAGCTGTCTCAGCTTCTTTGCTAACACAGGTTGCCTGCAACTTTAATTTTAGAAAATAGCGTAGGGCCTGGCGGTGGTGGTGCACGCCTTTAATCCCAGCACTCTGGAGGCAGAGGCAGGCGGATCTCTGGGAGTTCGAGGCCAGCCTGGTCTACAAGAGCTAGTTCCGGGACGGGCACCAAAGCTACAGAGAAACCCTGTCTCGAAAAACCAAGAAAAAAAAAGAAAATAGCGTAGGCAGCTATTGCTCTCCCCATGTGTTCTGCTCACGCTGTGGGTCATAGTAATGCTGGCCGTCGTCTGATGCTATGAAAAGCAGGAGAGGAAGGGCCCCATATGCAGCTCTCTGACCAGGGACCCTGTTCAGAAATTGTGTTGCTTTAATGCGGGCGAGTTTGGAGCTAAGTGTGACCAGAGGTGGAACTCAAACCAAGGGCTCTTTTTTCAGATGTTGTAGTGGTCACGGGATTGGGTTCTTGGCCCTTTTGCTAAGATGGTGTGGGGATTTGTCAATTTAAAGTTTTAAAAAGAATCTTGTCCACAGTGAAGGTGGCTCCTGAATTACACACTCCTCTGGCGTGCCGGCTCCTGGAAATGACTCATCTGGATCATTTCCGGTCCTTAGGTTCTCTTGGGTCAGAATCTCAGACACTGTTTCAGAACCTATAAATCATTTGAATGGCCAGGTTCAGGGTCAGAGTCAGAAGTACAAGCCTATGGGCATTATTCTATTGTCCATTTTAGTTGGATTTGATTTGAAATAACATAGCAGAAGATGACTAGCTTGAGTTAAACTAAACCATTACTTTACTCAAAATATTAAAATACTTTAATCAACATAATTGAAGAAGAAAGTTTTACTTGGTATTCCTTAGTTACTGGGATTTTTAAAAAGTTTATTTTTATTTTAATGCTGTGTATATGTGTGGGCATGTGTGTCTGGGGGTTATGTGCACATGAGTATGATTGCCCGTTATAGTCAGAGTGTAGCATTAAATACCCGGAACTGGAGTTACAGGTGGTTGTGAGTCTTCTGAAGTAGATGCTGGGAACTAAACTTGGGTCCCCTGGGAAAGCCATAAGTGCTCTTAACTGCTGAGCTATCTCTCAGCCCCCAGAAATTCAGGTTTTTATATCAAACATTTACTTTAAGTATAAAATAAAATCATAAGTTTGATCTTTTAAATTTCCTGACGTATTTGTCTTGATCAAGATTCTTAGCTAAGAAAAATAAAGGCCATGAGTGGAGATCATTGCCTTGACAGTGAAAATTGAAAAGATGGTAGGAGCGGCTTAAGGTCTGTTACCTTCTAGCAACCTAGCCCCGCCCCGCCCCGCCCCGCCCCGCTGCCCAGCTCCGCCCCACCCCGCCCAGTCCCGCCCAGCCTCCTACTTAGTGTTCTCACTGGGAAGTAGAGGTGAAAGTGGAATCTGACACATTTATGTCTCCATCTATCCATTGATGTAACGGAATTCAGCATCATTTTTGAAACTATGCTATTGGGATAGGCGTGCAGTCAGTGCTTTAATTTCTGTTTTGCAAAAAACTCATTGCCTTTGATTAGTTTTCCACGTGGCTTTATCCATTTGCTTCTTAGAAATCAAGACATTGGGAACAGAAGTCTTTAGCTGTTTCTTCTAGGTTTCTGTGAGGAGCTATTTGAAATCTAGTTTTCAGGCGTCTCTTTTGTGATTGGAAGGGAGTATGAGCATGAGGCCACCATGGCTGTGAGTCAGCCTGGTCACTAGTGGAGAGCAGGTCTTCTCCAGCCCCTCCCCTCCAGGAAGAGGCGGCATCTCTGTGACACAGAATCCTATACTGTAATGTTTCTTTAAAATGGTGTGTGTGTGTGTGTGTGTGTGTGTGTGTGTGTGCATTTTTTAAAAAAATTAATCAATTAACCTTTGGTTAGTATTCTTTTTTTGCTTTCAATAATTACAACCTGAACTGTATACGAAGTCGTTTTTTTTATGCCCTTAATATATGCCTCTGGAAGCTGAATTAAAACATCAAATTACTCAATTTGCAATCCGTGTTTGCCAGGCTTTGTGAAGAATAACTGTTTTACAAGAATAGCTGATAGCTGCAGTGCCCATGCGTGTGAGCTGTTATAAAGGAAGCCCCTCAGTACACACATTTTTATACTGAAAAAGATCAAGCCCATCTTGATTAAATAGGTCCCTCCTTTTCCCTGGGGGAAGTGTTTCTAGGAAACCAAGATTTAGAAAGATAAGATAGTGCTGGCCAATCCAGTTTGTCAAATCTTCACCTTCTTCAGGCTTTGGGAAATACTCAGCAGTTAAGTGCACTGCCTGCTCTCCCAAAGGTTACTGTTCAATTCCCAGCAGCCACATGGTGGCTTACATTTACCTGTATGAGATCCGGTGCCCTCCTGAGGAAGAGACCTGGTCAGTTGTCCTCATCAACTTAGACCATGAAACCCAATATGGACAAGTTCAACAGAACCGCCGTGTATGGGCTGTCCATGCATGCTTCAGCATTGTCAGGGCATAAATTTCATTTTTCATTCCTATAGCTCAGAGTGACCTTGAATCCATGACGTTCCTGGTCCAGTCTTTGTAGTGCTGGGATTATGGATGTGCAACACAAACTGGCTTAATCTCATAGTTTCTGACAGATGTCTGAATTTCACAGACAGAATTACCGTTACCCTGGAAGTTGCCTTGGTTTTTATCTGACACCTTTTCGCTCTGCAGAATGAATGACATCTGCCCAGGCTCCAGACAGTATTTCAGGGTTTAATTAACCCCCTTTTAATTATTTAGTTTTTACTGTTTTGAGAAAGAGTTTTTCTATGTTGCCCAGGCTAGCCTCTAAATCACAATGCTTTCGTCTCTACTGGGATGGCAGTCATGTTCCCACCCTGCCTGATCATGTTTGGGGACTTTGATTCTGAAGACAGTGTATGTTCAGGAAGACATCCGAGGACACCAAGAAAGATCCAGGCATGCATTTTATGGCATGGTTGTTGGATAAAGCTGGCACTAAATCATGGATTCCTCAGATCTTAGGGTTTTCCAAAAGAACAGTGGTCATCCTGGCCTTGTGTCATGACCTGCATTACCCTAGTGTGCCATGGATGGTGAGGTTGTGGCTCTCTGAAAGCTTCTGGGCAGAGAAGTGATGATGTGGGGACCTTCCCTGTTTTGTTTATAATGACGTATTTGTGATGTTGACGGGAGCTTGGTTATTCCCCTCCAGTGTCCATCCCAGTACAGTGCAAGGTCATCTCCACCAGGGCCAAGTTCAGTTCTGCTTGCCTGAGAATTCCTGAAGCAGCTGCCCATATCTTATAAACCATCCGTCCTCCCCTGGGTAGTGAAAGGGAAAATCAGAACATGTACTAGATAACTGAATATTGGGTGTGGGGAAGAATCACTTTCCAATCCTGGAATTGGAGACAGAGGAGTCGAAGCAGTTGCCTTCTTTATGATGAGCTGAACCGGCAGTGTAAACTCAGCATTGGCGTGTGAGCACTGCATGAGTGTGCTACACCTGTGAACTGCAGATCATAGGGATGAGCTCCCAAGCTGGCCTTCACGCGTCTGCTACATGCCGACTACTTACTGTGCAGTTGTTGTGATGAAGTTAGGAAGGTGATTACATTCTCCCTACAGTTTTATTCTGTAGATTTGGACATCAAGGATGATATACACAAAGTGTGTATCAGTTACAGAGTGAGGCTCATGTGTGATAAGCTCTTATTAGAATAGAGCCGATGTTGTGAGAGACAGACTGTCGAATTACACAAGTGTGGTTTTCGGGACCCTGATTTTTAGACATTGATCTTCATTAAAGCTGAAATGCTAATCCCATTTAACAGCAAAGTTAGGCATATCTGTTATATATTTGCTACCGTAAATAATTCATGTGACTGCTCTGCCACCAGATCTAACTTGAGACAGTTTGGCATCTGCGTCCATAGGAAAGCCGCTTCTTCTCATTTTCCGACACCAATCCTGAGCACCACTCAGAAATAAAGAGCCACAAGCCGGGCGGTGGTGGTGCATGCCTTTAATCCCAGCACTCAGGAGGCAGAGGCAGGCGGATCTCTGTGAGTTCGAGGCCAGCCTGGTCTACAAGAGCTAGTGCCAGGACAGGCTCCAAAGCTACAGAGAAACCCTGTCTCAAAAAACTAAAAAAAAAAAAAAAGAAATGAGCCACTTATCTGTGTGAAAGTTGGCCACTTAGGGGTACAATCTTTACTAGAGGACTCTATTACTTAGCCTTCTGTTACTATAACAGAATTCCAGAGAAAATCAACTAAAAAGGATGAAAGGTTTATGATAGTTTGGGAAATTTCAGTCCATGGTCCATTTGTCTTAGTGCTTTGGACCCCTGAGGATGCAAGATAACATGATAGGGAACCCACTTATCTCATGGCCCTGATGAAACAGACACTGGGAGGCAAAGGGTTCTTTAACTCCTTGCAAGGCAATTCCAGTGATGGACCCCCCCCCCCCCCACGCACACACTAAAATCTATGCCTTCCAAGTAACACAACAGGCTGGGAACTGAACCTTTGGTACTAGGGCCAGACCATTGCAGCCTCTTGATGAAGGTATGCCTAGGGTGAGAGATGAGGAAGGGGACGTGAAACTTGCATGTCTTCCCTGGTTACTCCTGCTTCCAGCAACTTGGAAGTATTCAACTAAGTGCAGACTTTCTGGACTTTTATGGAGACTTGATTACAGAAGCATGACTTAATTCCCAGCAAGGCGTATCTTGGCCAAATTCTTCTTGCCTACCCATATAGCATTCTTTTCTTTAGATTATGAGACAGGGTAGTTGTAAAATGATGAGGAGGATCACATGAACTTGGTGGATATGGTGTAGGTCAGTAGGATTTTTGTATTGTTCTGTTTTGGTTTTTTGGGGGGAGCTAACTAGAAGACAGAAAAGCAGCGAAAGGTTAGAGTCTGTGACGCACCTTAGTAAGGAGAAATTCTAGTTTCTCTTTTGGACTGTAGACTAGGGTTTATGAAACCAGAACTGTGAATGAAAAATGAAAATATGTGTTCAGTTATTTTGGCCACACCCAGGTTTTGAATCTGCACACTTACAGCAAGCAGATTCACAATGTAAAAGATACAGCCGCTCCGCTAGACCTCATTAGTCCTGTCGTCGCGTGGAGTGAATACATCTCCCAAGCCAAGACTGCCCAGGTTTACAGACAACTGAGTGACTGCAGACAGTAGAGGAGGCCCCTTTATGATACTGCGGTCAGTATACTTCTTAAATGCTGAGCTGGTAAGAGCCTTCCACTACGAAGGCCAGTTCCAAATACGGTCCTTTAAATTTCAGCATGTCCTCAGCTGGGAGTGTGGCTCTGTGGTGGAAGACTTGCATAGGGTGTAATTCGAGGGCAGACCATACGTCAGCGACTCCTTAAGTCAATGATAACTCAGATTGGATCTCCTGGCATTCCTTATGGAAAGGAACATCCTTTACGGCATGAATTTCAAACAATCCACTTCGACTTAGTTGTGGAACAACCTGTTTCCTTTGTGGGAGTCATGTTTATAATTTTGTTTTCCACACTCACAATCTGTAATCAAAATCACTGTCTGTGAACAGCCACTGTATTCCTGATCCCCGTGACTAGGTTCATCTGCCCCTGTTTTGTTTGCATTCTGTTTTATGTTAGGTTGTGAATCCTTAGGCGTATTGTCTGTGCCCCCTTTACGCTTCCTCCCTGCTTTGGTGTACACATCAGCTGTGCGACTGTCTGCATCCTGTCTGCAGTGCTGCAGCTTCTGTACACTGCTGTGTGTATACCCCACTGGGAAACTCCTTATCCCAAGCGCAGTTTTGACAGGGCTAGGCTGCTTGCTCTGGAAGGGGCACGTTCACATTTCTTAAGTGTCAGGGATGTGCGTTGCAGTGTACCTCGGGGACACATGAGTTAGAACGGTGTCCAGATGTCCAGCTGTGGGGACTGCTGGAGTAACCTTCCTTGTAATGACTCGGCCTCACCCTCAGAATGCGAGCAGAGTATGTCAGATCTAAAGCAGTGCTTAGGAAACCCTGTGTCCTGTCTTCCATCTTTCCTCCTTGAACTGGATATAGATGATGACTCTGAGGCCTCAGTGTTTGGTGAGAAATGGAATCTATGGGATCTGGTTCAAATTGCTGTATGACGGAGGTCTCCAAACTAGATACTTACAAAGGAGCAAAAAAAAAAAAAAAAAAAAAAACCTTCTTCTGTGTGATTGTGCATGTGTGTGCATCTGTGCACATGTGTGTGTAGATGCATTCATGTGCCCATGAGTGTGTGTGTGTTTGCATGTACATGTGTGGAGGCGTGTGCTTTTGCATGTGGCGTCTCTCAGATGAGTGCCCCACCTTTAAGCTTCACCCTACAATCTTGAGTAGAACATCTTTGAGGGTCATGGTTACAGGCTTTCCCAATGGAAACTCCAGGCAGTGGAAGACGGAGTAGACTGGATAAGACGGACTAACCAGTGCGCTGGCCATGCCTTGCGGCTGTTTCAAAAAGCAAGGCACACTGAAGACTTCACATGGTTCTCCTACCAGTTAATCTTCTTTCCTGCAGTTGTCCATTATCTGAAATGTTTTTGTACTGGTTAGTACAACAACTTACCATGATTACAAGAAGACTTGAAGAAATCTTACCTCAATCTTCTCTGCATTTCTACAGATAGACCTATGTTTTGGAAAAACTTGATGCTTTGTTAGAAAAATAATTTAATGGTTCCATAACATTTAGCATTTAGGGTGATTGATTTTTTTAATTTATTTATTTATTAAAGATTTCTGCCTCCTCCCCGCCACCCGCCTCCCATTTCCCTCCCCCTCCCCCTCCCTCATCAGCCCGAAGAGCAATCAGGGTTCCCTGACCTTTGGGAAGTCCAAGGACCACCCACCTCCATCCAGGTCTAGTAAGGTGAGCATCCAAACTGCCTAGGCTCCCCCAAAGCAAGTACATGCAGTAGGATCAAAAACCCATTGCCATTGTTCTTGAGTTCTCAGTAGTCCTCACTGTCCACTATGTTCATTGAGTCCGGTTTTATCCCAGGCTTTTTCAGACCCAGGCCAGCTGGCCTTGGTGAGTTCCCAATAGAACATCCCCATTGTCTCAGTGTGTGGGTGCACCCCTTGCGGTCCCGAGTTCCTTGCTCGTGCTCTCTCTCCTTCTGCTCCTGATTTGGACCTTGAGATTTCAGTCCAGTGCTCCAATGTGGGTCTCCATCTCTGACTCCTTTCATCGCCTGATGAAGGTTAATATTCAGGAGGATGCCTATATGTTTTTCTTTGGGTTCACCTTCTTATTTAGCTTCTCTAGGATAACGAATTATAGGCTCATTGTCCTTTATTTGTGGCTAGAAACCAATTATGAGTGAGTACATCCCATGTTCCTCTTTTTGGGTCTGGCTTACCTCACTCAGGATAGTGTTTTCTATTTCCATCCATTTGTATGCAAAATTCAAGAAGTCCTTGTTTTTTACTGCTGAGTAGTACTCTAATATGTACATATTCCATACTTTCTTCATCCATTCTTCCATTGAAGGGCATCTAGGTTTTTTCCAGGTTCTGGCTATTACAAATAATGCTGCTATGAACATAGTTGAGCATATACTTTTGTTGTATGATAGGGCATCTCTTGGGTATATTCCCAAGAGTGGTATTGCTGGGTCCAGGGGTAGGTTGATCCCGAATTTCCTGAGAAACCGCCATACTGCGTTCCAGAGTGGTTGCACAAGTTTCATTATTTAGGGTGATGTTTACTTTTAAAAAAAATCTGTGTTTCCGTGCGCACGTGTGTTTTGCTTGCCTGTATGTATGTCTGTTGACCATGAATGTACGTGCCTGGTACTTGCAGAGGTCAGAAGAGGGCATCAGATATTCCAGAACTGGAGTTACATCATCGTGAGTCCTGTGGCTGCTGAGAACTGAAGTCAGGTCCTCGGGAAGAGCCACTAGTGCTCTTTACTGCTGAATCATCTCTCCAGCCCCTTGAGTGATTTTTAAAAAATTTTTCTTAGATCACCATGAAGTTTATGGTACCTGATTATTCAAGTTCAGTTAACAAATGTTTAGAAAAACCTTTGATAGACTCATTAGAATATATTCCTCAGATTTAAGGCTTTTACGTCGGGTACTTGCGCATACAGTATAGATGGAAAGTGGGACGTGAGAGCATTTCAATGGGAAATCTTCTCATATTAAAACAAAGGGAGAAAATATTTGATGCTCATTCAAAAATCTCCAATGTATTGGTCCATCTTTCTCTTGGCATGATGTGTATAAATAAATGATGGCTTAACAGAAATGAGGAGCTAGTGTTAGGCTTTGTGGTTTACTGATTATTAATTGATTTCATTTTATGCTTCTAAAATATGAATAGAGCAGTTGAATACCCATGAGATTATTAATGGAGTGTTTCTTTGTGACCTTGAGGAAAGTTCTGAATCAACACAAATAACAACTTCGGTTAACGTTTAGTGTTTATTGACTTGGTACACCTCTTTCCCCCCTGTTCATTATGTCGGAGAATTTTTAGGGCTATGTGTCATCTGGAACAAAGGTAAGACATTTTATTATTGGCATATGTAACCAGAGACAGATGATTTGATTGTCCCTATCATGTGCTTTATAGTTAGAGCTGCTTGTTAGCAAAATGATTATGAAGAGCATAAAACATTTGTATAAAGGATACATCTGGATGTCACATCTACCCAAACTATGAAACGATGATGACACGTGTGAGGGTTGTTCTCGAGGGAGTCCCACATGCTCCCCTCCCATCTCTAGTCTCACTGTCTGCTCCCCCTTTGCACTTGTGCTCGCTTTGTGTGCTTGGGATGTTATCCCACGCGTCTTCCTTCCTTGTGTTTTTAACATGCATGTACATTCTTCGTGTGTCAGCATGGGATGAGCATCAGACATTTTAGTCTCAAACCCTTCTGTATTCGTAGGAAAACCTCTTAGGATCTAAAAAGCTTTTGTCACATGGCTTAGGTCATAAATGTTTGTTGTATTAGGTAGCAAAATGAGAACATTAAATGTTTGTTAATTCAACTAACTTTTATGAACCCATATTATGTTCACATGAGTAACTGTATGTTTGTCTTGCTTGGATGACAGGTCAGTACTGGGGTCTAATAGGGTCTACAGCTGGCTTAGATCATCAATAGATTTCCTTCTTCAACAGTTTGTCACAGTGATTTATTTATTTATTGATTGATTGACTTGATAGTGTCTCTAACTCTATGTCTCTGGCTGGTCTGCAAATGACTGTGTAGATCAGGCTCTCCTTGAATTCGCAGAGATCAGCCTGCCTCTGCCTCCTAGGTACTAGGATTAAAGACATACACTCTGCTCAGTGCTTCTTAAAACAGTGGGAACTGGATGAGAAGAGTGGCACCATCTTATATTTCTGCAAGCCTTTTCTATGTCTTGTCTAACAGACGCTATCTGTCTTCTCTTATTTTCTGCTGCCATCAGTCTCCTGAGATATCAAACGTGATGAAATCTCTTTCAGACTCTGACTTGGGAGACCGTGAGAGGTGAGAAGTGGCAAATATGATTTAATCTGTTGTGACAATTTTTTTTCTTGACATCACGGACCCTTAAAATGATTTTGTGCCCACTTTAATAACTACTGCTCTACACTAAATGCCCAGACGTTGTCTGTAGAGGAGCTCCAGTTTTTATTATGTTACCTGCCTTGTACCGGCTGTGGTCTGGACCTTTGAGGTTCCTCAAAGCCTGTGTATTAAGGAATTAGTGCCCAGCTTGGTTAGAAAGTGGCAGAAACTACAAGAGCTGGGGAGCCTGGTAGGAAGTTTTAGATCACCAATTCACGCTTTTTTTGTTTTGTTTTGTTTTTGTTTTTTTCAAGATATGGTTTCTCTTTGTAGCCCTGGCTGTCCTGGAACTCACTCTCTTGACCAGGCTGGCCTCAACTCAGATATCCACCTGTTTCTGCCTCCCTGTTGCATCCTTTAACATTTGTGTTTTCATCATATGGTAATGAGCTTCTACTGCAGTGTGCTTCCAACACAGTGTGCTGCTTTGCTCTAGGCCCAAAGGGAGGTGGGGGGAGGGGAGGACCAACCATGGTGGCTGGAAACATCGAGAACTACAAGCCAACAGAAACCTTTTTTTCCTTTAAGTTTTCTCAGGTATTTTGTTAAGGAGTGGAAAACTTGATTTATTCAGAAAATCCATTTCCGTCCAGTGAAGGTGAATATGGTAAGAAATGAAAGCTGAAAAAAGCCCACAGAAGTGGTCATTTTAATTTCAGTCTCCATTTTCCTGTTGACTGCGTCTTCGCAGTGTCGATTAGCAGGACGTCAGTTGCTCCCATTCTCGCCGCTGCTTCCCTCATTGATCTGAACTGACCTTTAGATCGCTGCAGTTACTACTGCTGTACATCAAGTCAAGCCAGTACTGAGTGCTTACGACAGCAATGGCTTCAGATGTGCAGGTCAGGTGGAGTTTGGCACAGACGAAAGCCCTGGAGGCTTTTGATTGGATGCCAGAGGATACACTTCTGTGCTGGTGATCATTTCTATACTTGCACCTTGCTGTAAAGAGCCTGGAGTGAAGTATGCTGTGGGCTGCCTGGGACTTCCTCAAACACTAGCTGAGCTGCAGGACAAAGTGTCCTGAGAGATTGGTGGCTTTAAAAAAAAAAAAAGGCACTGTTGTAATGTCAGGATTTGAGGACAGGGCCTGTGTTGTTTCTGCTTCGTTAGTTTGTTGAATAAGTCACAATGTCTGGCGTTAAGGGAGCAGACATTTACCCTTCCTTTCATTTTACTATTAATATTTTTACATGTATGAGTGCTTTGCCTACATGGATAGCTAGCTGTATGCCCATGCAAGAACAGGGCATCTGATCCCCTGGAATTGGAGTTACAGACAGTTGTATGTGGTGATAATTTGTTTGTGCTGTAACAAGTAAAGCTTACCCGAAGATCAGAATATGGAGCTAGCCACATTAGTTAGCCATAGAGGCCAGGCAGTGGTGGTGGCTCACACCTTTAATCCCAGAACTGAGGCAGAGGGATCTCTGTGAGTTAAAGACCACCCTTGCCTACATGAAAATGATCCAGTCTAAAAGAGAAAGAGCCAGGTGGGGTGACTTGCACCTTTAGTTCTAGTATGCGGGAGCCACACACCTTTAATCCCAGCGTTACGGAGGTAGAGACTGGAAGGGATATGGCTGGGCAGAAAGAGGAATATAAGGCAGGAGACAGGAGAACATGGCGTTCAGTCTGAGGATTCGTGCAGACAGTATCTTGCCCATTTTGGTCTGAGGGTTCGGTAGAGGTTAAAGGTCTCTCTTGGTTGGCTCCTTTACTTCTCTGATCTTTCAGCATTTACCCCGATATCTGACTGTGGGTTTTTATTAAGAGCAATTAGAATTTGTGTTACAGTTTGTGAGCCATCATGTGAGTGCTGGGAACCAAACCTCAGTCCTCTGGAAGAGCAGCCAGTGTTGTTAACCCTTGAGCCTCTCTCCAACCTTCAGACCCCACCTTCAGTGAAGGGAATGGATGTCTGGATCTTGGGAATTTCATTTTTAATCTGTTCCACTTTGTGCCTCAGTCGTCCAAAATTGCCTTGGGTTTGCATCTGTCTTCAGATTCTTTTCCTCAAAGCACAGCTTTCTGTCAGACACGAGTGAGGTGAGTCTTGTGTTCCAAATGACCTGCTTATGCTCTGTTCCCTTTTTAGCCTTCTCTGCTTCAGCCCAACTTTGGCCTCCTTTGGATATTTATACATTTCTATTCCTAGAATACTGTCACTTCGATATCTTCCCATCTTAACATCCAGCAATCAAAATGAACCGTGCCCGTCATGTGGAAGACTTCCTTAGGCTTTCCAGTTGCTGTGCTGTTTGTCCTTCTGTCGTATTCATGTCCCCTTTGGAGACCTCTCATTCCCATCTTACAAAATAATACATGACCACATGTTTTATATATTTTACTAGATTATTGGAGACTACTCTTTATGCTTAGTGTATTAGTTTTCAATTGTGCTAATACCTGAAATACCTTTAACATGTGTTTGTTTTTTCTTAAAAATCTGGAAAAATAAAGATTTGAAGAAATAGAGTGTTTAAACTCACCTAAAAAGTTATTGCAAATATTATCATTGTTGATTAAGATTGTGGGGTTTTTGTTTGTTGTTATTTTTGATTATTTTATAAATTAAATAAGTAGTTGGGCATGGTGGCACACACCTTTAATTAAAACTCTCAAGGGTTAAGCACTCAGATTTCTATGAGTCTGAGGCCAGGCCAGGCTGATCTACAAAATGAGTTCCTGGCTATTCGGGGCTATATAGAGAGGCCCTGTTTCAAATTAAAAAATTTAAGGTTAATTCCCAGAACACATATGGTAGATCGCAATGATTTACAAATTACAAAATAAGAAAGAAAAAAGTAAATAAATTAAGTAAAAATAGATTGATGAGTGAACTATGAATATAAAATAAAACAGTTTTCACTTTTAATAATAATAACAGTACAAAACAGAACAGTGCAAAAATTTCTAGGAATTTGCCTAGAAATGTCAGCTGTTAAGCACAGGAAGATTCAAAACTTAGTTTTAGGACATGAAATCCGTTTTAACTTAGTAAAGAGAAATATCTTATTCTTGGGAAGCTAGATTCAATGCAGTTAGATCAAAATATTAATTCTGTTCAAATACATGATATATTTAGTTCCTGACACAATGATTCATCTTGAAGGATGAATCTGTCTTGTCTTGCAGATTAGAGGCAAGCTACATCAGAGCCACTCACCACCCAGTCTTTTATATGAAGCCCCGGTGGGCAGGGGGTATGCACACAAGGCTGAATCGATGAATAAAATCTGGAGAATCTATTTTTAGATATAAACTTATACAAATGTAGTACCGGATAAGGGTGATATTTTAGGTTGGTAGGAAAAGGATGAATTATTTAATGAAAGGTGTCATCTGGAAGGCTGCGGCAGGAGCTCTGCCACCCTGTTTATGTATAAAGCATCCAAGGAGTCAAAACTGCATGTAACAATGCAGATTGTAAGTATAGCTTAGATGTAAAGAGATCTTACAGTGGTAGTGGGAAGGTATCTTGCCATAGAAACAGTGGAAGAATGCGTCAGTTTTGTGATTACAAAGGCATTGAAGCATTTTATTTTGATTTTTATAAATTTGGGACAGTGGAAAGCCATCTCAGGCTGTTGCAAGATATACAATGTACTGGGGAAATATTTGCAATTTTTATGTTAAGCAAAAAACTAACACTCTTCAGGTCCAAAGAACTTTTAAGTAAACCTTCTCCAAGGTAAGTACCTAGTTAGAGTTATATGGAAAACATGAAACAGATAGTTAAAAAAATATTGAGAATCTGGTCAGCGCCATGAGACCACAGACAGGCATAAGCATTAAAATGCAAATTAAAGCAATAATGGTATAGTCTTGGTGACTCAAATGAGAGTTAAAAAGATGATTCTGTAATTCAGGATTATAAAATATCATTTCTTCCTCAAGCTGTGGTGAATAGTTCATTTTTCCCAGTCTGTTTTTGACTTAAACTTCTGTAAAACCATAAACTATAACCCAGAAAAAGAAAATGAAAAGCATACAAAGTGAATCTTACATGTATGTTTTGATACATGTATTATGTTATGTTTGTGTGTACACACATACATATATGAAAGGCTGAACATGATGGCACACAGTTTTAATCCCAGCACTCAGGATGTGGAGACAGGTGAACCTGGTCTACAAAGAGCCATCCAGGGCTACAAAGGAAGACCTTACCTAAAAAGAAGAAAAGAATAATTGCCTTGCCAAATGTTTTGCAGATGTTTCTAAATGTTTATTCTCAATTCCTTTACCTACCACCTTGTGGACCAGTAATGATTTTGCCCTTTGGCAAGGAATGTGGACCACTCTTTGAATAATGCTGCTTTAGTGTGTTTGGGCTAGCATTCATTGATTCAGAATTGCTGAAAGGAAGGTGAATGGCGTGTGCAGAACATTTCAAGTATGTATTTTTTATTTCTGGAAATGTAGTATGAGGCTATAATCAGACAGCCATGTAAGGAAGGTGATTATTTCAGAATTTTTGATGATAGCCAAAAAGATGGAATAGCCTATGGTACGCCAATGATTTAATAGTTATGCCGAGTAGAGTCAGCTGGCAGAATGTTGTGTAGCCGTTAGAAAGCAGGAAACACCAGACAAACACAACTGCAATTAGGCCTCTGTCCTACTGATCTGGTCCCTGTATCCTTACAACTGTGTGGGTTGTAGATATTTGTCAGAGGAAAGGGACACACTGTAAAGGAGCATTTAGTTATCCATTCAGCCATTATGGATTGTTGCCTTATTGGTCTAGGAGCTGGGGTTTCATATAGGAGTTTAAAAAGTTTGATATTATGTTCTAGAACACTAAAAACAACACAGTTACGGCGTGCAGTTATGTCAGAGAGAAAAGGGGCATGTTACAGTCTTAGGAAGCACAGACAGGAAGGGAGTGCCTGAGAACGTAGTCTTTCAGTTGAGGTCCTGAGGTGCTAAGGTAGAACTCTGTGTTATCTGGGGCACACCCCCTAAGACTGTTAGGGGTGGTGATGGTAGCAGTAAGCACCCCAAAGCAGAAGAGCAAGGGATTCTGCATGACTGTGTTGAGCAAGAAGTTTGTATGGCATAAGTTTGGAAGTTGGTCTGGGGGGGAGTAAGATTTGACATTTACATTAGATAGATGTTCAAGTGATGCTAGGTAGGACCTGTAATTGACTAGATACAGGAATCGAGGTCTGGGCAGAAGGTGGGCAATATGAGAGGTATACGTGGGTGAGGCAAGGAAGGTGAATGTGTCCAGGAAGCCATGGGGTCTGAGCTCTTACTCTCAGGGAACTAGAGCAGGGCAATTAGGGAAAATGAATATTAAAGATGAGAGATAAGAGAAAAATTGCAGGCTAGGAAGAAAACCAAGGGAGTATACCACCTCAGATAGCAGTTGACATATGTGTCAAGAAGGAGGCATGATAAGAGGGCTTTCAAAAAAGATGAGAACTGAAGCTCAGCCAACAGGCCAATGTGCAAAGGTTGGGCTAACAGACACCGTGCCATCTCTTGTTGGTGTGAGTTATGAAGCATGGGCTGCTGCTGCCGCTGAATGCTTTTACTTGAAACATTGAAGGTGACAATGTCTTCTTATTGTTTCATCAGAAATGACCAATGTCCTCCCTTTAAATAGCTCCGCTTATACAGCAGACAAATCATAAAGAAAAGTCAATTAATATTATGAAAAGGCATCCTTTCTATATCCGGTTAAATGGCTCTCCATTGTCCAGCGGACCGATGCACGTGGAGCCACCCCAAATGTACGCATTTTTGAAGCAAAAGTACACTGGGGAAGGAAAGTCAGTTCTAGGAAAGAGAAATGGGGAGAGGGACATGGAGGGAAGAAAGAGGGGAGCAGGGAGGAGGGTAAAAGGGAGATTGAAGTAGTTGTTAAAGTTTGAACCCAGAAACGTAAGATGCCCCAAACAAACAAAAAAAAAATTGCAGCAGTAACAATAAAATAACTGCATCTAACTGCCTTTCACAATGACTTAGCCCTCACCAAATTTGAAAACACACATTCTTTGTAGATAAGTAGTTTCCCTATTGCTTAAGCCAAAATATCATAATCCCCCTTCAGAACAAAATGTTTATTCATGTCTCTGGGCCTCGAGCCATAAATGTCTATAACATGCTAGTACTGTAAGAACATAGTTGCGCCTGGATTATTTTCCCCCTTGGCCACTTGATTTGTTAAAAATGAACTTATCACAGTTCTAGCTCCCTTTCTAGAAAATATTAATAAAAAATAAAGCAAAACTTCAAAATACACTTTTAACAGATTTTTTTTTTTTGTTGTTTGAAAAGAACAGCCTAACCATTTGCTGGTAGAGATTTCATGCCTTGTCTTAACATGAGCCAAACTGGGAACTAAAATGGTGCTTTGGGGCAAGTGTTATGGTGTTTAATTATTGTTTCTTGACTTAACATCTTTGCCTTTCCTTTCCATATGCCCACAGTATACATACATGTTCTAGAGCTTATCAAATTGGGGCAGGACTCAGAATAACAAATATTTTTTGCATCAGCCTCATACAGCACAGAGAGAGATTCGTGTGCCAGACACAGATGGACTGAATTCACTCTTACGTAAATATTGTCTCTTTGTTTTTGCCAGGGAGTTTTCAGCTATGGGTTCTAGATCTTGGGCTTCTGGCGATTGTTCTCTGACTTTATGATATCCCTGAGTAGCTCTGTGACTTTGTGTGGGCTACTTAGTAATTTCAGCCTCAGCATTCAGGAGTGTTGGAGGTCTTAAGGTTCTGTGACTCTAGGATTGGGGGTCTCGGACAAGGTTCAGCAAAGATGGTTCTGAGATTCTCTATGGTTAGTAGGTGGGCATCTTATTGATCAGCTTTTTGCAGTATGTTACTTTGTGGAAAGATTTGAAGCCACATATAAAATGAATGCGTTGTTCGAGATTGACATGCAATATGGTGTTGTTGTTTGGAATTTTATATTTTAAAAGAGCACACCTAGTAAAATGATAGTTGAATATATGTGAAGCACAGTTTTGACTGACAAAACTTCTGCTGTAATTAGTGTTTATCTTCATGAAACTTGAGAATGTAGGTTTTAAATATCTTTCAGATGATATGTATATTATTGCTATGATACATAGGAATGCCCTGGAAAATATGATTGATTCTCTACACTATCTCTCATGGGGCAAAATAAAGAGATTAAACAGTGTTGAGATTATCTGTACACATTTTAGCCCTCTTGAAGTTGCTACGCAATGCTGGCATCTGGGAGGATAAACAGGAAGTCCATGTGCCGAGGGTGGCCTTCCTCTTTGCTAGGCCTGGACTCTTTGCTTCATTTATTTTCACTGGGCACCAGAACCCTGAGAGCAGTGTTTAAGCTGGTTTAATTTCTTTCCTATCTGCTCTGCATGTGGCAATCTAGAGAGTGCCAAATCTTTCTACTCTCCACATTAGTATATTGGCGTTTGAAGTACCAAATGTACTTTCCATCAGCCAATGATTTAAAATGAGGAAGACTGAGCAGTGAAATCTCACAGCTAATACATCATAACGTTTTGTATTTCACTATCATTTTCTGGAATCTTTTCAATCTCTCTATTTACCTATATTCATTAAGCAATCATCAGTTGGTTTTACAAACTGCTCCTAAAGAAAGCTTCTAGAAATCCTATTTATTATTACTATGTCTTTAAAGGAAAACCATGCTGTAAGGGCCTCCCTAGACCCTCCTTCCTCAGACCCCCCCTCCACAGACCCACCCTTCTCATACCAGGCCCACCCTCCTCAGAGTGCTAGGGTTCTCCTGCCTTCAAGGGAGGCCCCAAGCTAACTCAGCTGATAGGTTATTTTAGTTTCTAGGATCACCTTGAAAGTTCTGAGGGATAAAATGCTTACACTCAGTATGTTCCCCCACCCACATTCCTTCAGTTTTGGACAACTTTGGTGTTAGCTTGTGGGGTTCAGTGCCCAAAGCCACAGCTAATTTGTTTGCTTTGAAAAGGTTTAACAAAAAAATAGATTTCTTATAATGTAAACAATTTTCTACATTCTGTAGTTCATTAAGAGTATTTTATTTATTGTTATGTAGGAACACCCTGCTGGAGGGAACGATCTGCCACAATGAAACTAGAGCCTTAGGATCTCCTTCCTTGTGGAAATAATTAATGCAGACTGATTTATGCTTCTGCAGTGCCTTTACTGAAATGGAGAGAAATTTCCAGTTAATATCCTCACTGTCCATCATCCCTGGCAATGTTACTATTATCTTTTCCCAAAGTTGATCATCTTAAAAAAAAACAAAACAAAACAAAACAAAAAAAAAAACAAACCCATTGAGCTAGTGTCTCGCATGGTACCTCAGCTTTGCATGGAAGAGTTAGTGTCTCGCATGGTCCCTCAGCTTTACGTGGACTTTGCAGGTCCCCTGCTTCAGCCCACTGAGAACAGGGTCTGTAGGCTGTGTCACCACACCCAGGTCTCCATATTTCAAAATGAAAACATTTTCTTGAGCACTCGGGATTGGGCCCAGGCCTTTTCTGTGCCTTATCACTTCACCATTGAGCGCCATCACCAGCTGTTTAAAAATGGTTCATTTTCACTGTGCTAGAGCGATGGTTCAGTTGTTAAGAGTCAGTACTGCTCTTGCAGAAGGCCCCCGAGTTCAAGTACCCTACCCACACTGGATGGCATACAACTGCTTGAAACGACAGCTCCTGGGAGATCAAATACTTCTGCCTTCTGTGGGCACCTGAACTCAAGTACACATAATACACAGATACAGACTCATACATAATTTAAAAAAGTGAATCTTTTTAAAAATTATTTTGAGACAGTCTTGCTATATTGATTGCTCAGGCTGGCTTTGACTCCCTATGCGGTCTTAATCTGTGATCCTCCTGCCTCAGCCCCCACTGCAGACATCTCTTTGACTGTACTTAGACCAAATTAAAAAGGCCTCTCAGTTTGGATGTTCCTTAATTCTGGTATCACAAAATTATCCTTGAGTGTCTATACTTCCCGCTAGTTATGACCAGTTCTTGTTGTCTGATTTGACTGTTCAGTATTTGAGAGTAAGGGATAAAATGTATTTAACCTTGATAAGCAGCAGTTTAGATAAGTTTTGGAGACCTGTTGAGACCCGTTCCTGTGTCTCTTGCTCTTCAGGAATGGCAGTGTACCTTCTGAGCATCACAAAGCTCTTCAGAAAGTCCTTTCCTTTATAAACAGCAGGTCAGGCCGAGAGCACATTCATAGCCAGTTCCCTGTTCAGTTGCTGGGCAGGAGCACTGCTGGAAACCAGAGGAAAAGCTTACTGAGTACATTTGGCTTGGGGATTCCATGTTAAGAAGGCACAGATTTTCCCCAAAGGAAACTGCATTTGCATGAAAAAGCTCTCACTGTAATTAGAACTATTTCTCCTCCTCTTTTTATTTTTATTTATTTATTTTTTTAAACTCAGCTTCTCAGTGTTAAGTATAAGGTTCTGCTTTTTCCACAAAGGCAGGCCTTTCTGAAGGAACTGAAGGCTCAAAAATCTCCTGCCAACTCCCTGCAACAGCAACAATGAGAACTGCCTGGGGGCAGGGAGTGAGGTCCTGCAAATACCCGCTGGCTGGCTTGCTGGGTGCCCTCCCAGAGCTCAGAGGGAAAATTAATGGACTCATTAAAACAAAAGTGAAGTCTGGGAAGCAAGTTTTCTTCTATCCTGAGGGCCGTGCTTATATGGTTTAAATTGTAATAAAAATTAAAATGCCTGAAATATTTTAGAGTTGAACTCTGCTGTGTTAGCTCATGGGCACCTCCCAGCTTCCTCAGATAGCGACACAAAACTCTGGCAGCTCCCCAAGGGAACATTCTTTGAGGACCTCCCTGGGAAGGGGTGGGGGGAGAGGGAACTTGGCATTCGCGTGTGCAACTGTGCCACGCTAGTGTCTTGCATTCGAAGGCCGCCTGCTGTCCTCTGCATCAGTTTTCCGGCCGAGTTATAGGTGCGGATGTCTAGATAAATGGCAGGAAATGCTGGACATTGCGGGGAAATCATATCTTGCAGGGTACTTTAGTTTTCTTTGTGCATTTTTGGGGCTTTCTCATAATCAAAATTGCTAAAATGCTTAATTTTATTTGTTTCTTAATAATCTAAATTGCTAAGTAATTTAATATTCCAAATTACTAAAACAATATCAGGCATAATTAAACTCTCATTTGATTCTGGACAGTTTTCAGTGCCTCCAGGTTGTTACCAATATTGCATTAATGTGGATGCTAGTCGTTGGTGTCCCTGTTAAGAAAATGTCAAGCACTAGCCTGGCATGTGTACCTCACGTAGCTTATGGACAGCAAGAATGGGAGGGAATTACATTGACATGTTTCCTCCTCATTTTCTCCCCCACCCCCTTCTTCTATACCAGGCTGGCTGGCTTCAGACTCACAGAGAGCCTCTGTCTGCCTTCTGAGTCATGTGATTAAAAGTTGGTACCACCACACTTACCCCAGGAAGTATTTGGGACTGATAGAGAACCCTTCAAAATAAGTATTCTGTTCAGATCGGGGTGACCAGATGCTAGGTTCTGAGGAGAGATAGGAAGAGAATGATGTTTTGAACAGGGCACCAACCCAATCGGAAGAAGTTGCAAAAGTAAATAAATAGTCCAAGTGGAAGCTTGGAGGTGAGCATGGATTTGGAGTGCGTCAGGGAGGGTAGTGGGAGACTGAGCACACCGCATTGGGAGGAGTGTTAAATACTAAATGTAAGGTTATATGTGAGTTCCACATTAATATTCATTATACTTTTAATCTGATTAAATTATGATTTCTTATATAGCTAATATATTTTATATTCCTTTTTCTAAGGTAATATCTTCAAAATTTGTTGTGTGATTCAAACATATGGCTGTTGTGTGACAGACTTTTCTTGGGAAGATACTGTACTCATGTCTACCCACCCCAGATAGGGCACCCAGGCCAGACCAAAGTACATATATAACCAAAGTTCAATTTGATAAGTCAGTGAGTTACTGGAGTTACTTATAGTGCAGAAATGACTTAGAGACAGCTGCATCACCAATGTCCACCCCAGCATGAGTGGCAGAAACTGGGAAACTGGGAACCTGGAGCACACTGCATATCCTGTAGGCAGATCAACAGGTTGGGGAGTGATCTTTCCAGGTGACTCAGTTGTTCTGAACCTTGCACAGGCAGCTTTGCTTGTCTTTGTTTCTTTTAGGCAGTTTATCTCTGCTTCTTTTAGGCTGCCAACTATGACTTCTTTGCACCCTGGCTTGTTTGAGAGTGACTCAGAGTATTCTTTCCTGTTGACTCCTGGGGAGGGAGGGACCTAGTGAATCTGGTCAGTTTCAGGAACTTCCCAAAGCTATTTTGAGTTGCTTACTTTCTGTCTCAGGAGCTTTTCTGCAGTATGGAGTGTTTTCCTGCAGTATGGAGTAAACTGCTACACAACAATGGCACATCTCAATTTTCCATAAACTATATTTCATATGACCAGTAGTCAGGTATAAGTGACTTGTGGCTGCACAGGGCATAGTGGAAGGCGACATTGGGAGAAATCCATAGAGATGCTGAATGGATGGATAACTGAATGAGGGAATTAATTTGCTTTAGCATGGATAGATACCATTTGATTTACAATGGTGTTACCTCTTGAAATCATCTTAAAGTTGAAAATACTGTGGACTGACCATGCCTGTAATTCCTCCAGTTTTCTCTTCTTATGGCCTGGCAACACAGTACACTAGTAAACATGGGGCACTTATATTTACTGCAGGTGGCCTGGCTAACTGGGAGCCTGGGCCCACTGCTGCTGTCTTGATTCAGGGAAGAGGATATTAGGGAACCCAGGGAAATGGTGCAAATGAAAAATGCAGGTTGCAGTTTCTGCTGCATTGCATTTCTACCATCACAGAATCAAACCGTGGCAAGCTGGGAACCATCTGTATAAGAGAATGTGAGTTAAATTAAGAATAAAATCAGGATATCATTAGGAATGATTTATAATTAGAGGGAAAAAAAACCCAATGCTTTCATGCATTCTTTACTGAAGTACTCCGGTGGCATTTGAATAGTGTGAGCTGAGTGCCACCCTTAGGAGGCATTCCTTTGCAGTTTATAAAGGCATTTATGCTAGGCAGTGAGAAGATTAAACAGAAGTCTCCAGATGGCTGAAGTCTGGTGAGCTGGCAAGGGCTTGGTGCCTTACTTACAGGAGTTATAAGTCATTGAAACAGCTTTGTGTTTCATGGTTTAATGTCATTGGTATCTAAAAGTTTAAATGTAAACTAAAGGATTGTGGCGTGGTTGTGGACCACTTTCTGGACACATGGCTTCAGGTTCTGGTGGGCAATTGTTTATATCCTTAGTATTATTTCAAGGACCATTTCTGTAGATTAGACTTTCAGTGCACCTGGATTCTCATCCAAGCGTGAGTTTTGCAGTATTTTAAGTGCGCACGCGTGGGGGGAGGGGGGGAGTGTCTAAATGATAACCAAGAAGAGATTTCTTGCATGTTCATCTTATAATTGGCAGGTTCCCATAGGAACCGTCATTATCAGTGCTGCAAATGTGCCTCCTGTCTGTCACATCTGGGAAATGAAAACTTTTGCAAAGGTCAGAAGAAAGTGTGCCCCCAATTATGATGATGACGTGTACGTCACAAATAGTTTAATAGCTTGGAACTCTATTCCACGTCCTTTATTGTGTCGAAAAGGAAAGTAGAAACCGAAAAGTACCTAGTCATTCCACTGCAATTTCAGCCTCTGGTTTTAATAAGGATGAGAAAAACATCCGTTTCAGAATGGGCTGATAACATCCACTGCTGTACACTTGCTGAGATTTGGAACTATTCAAATTACCTAAGCTCAGAAGTTCATGTATCAGTTCACCTTTATTAATTTGTCAAGGTTAATGTCTGCATAATGAATTGAAGATAATTAAAGATTTCGTTGGCAGCCATCTGCTCATGTTTTCTCAGGGAAGTAAGTTTTCTATCTCGTCTTGTGCTTCCTAAGGAGACTCCTTCCTTCATTAGGAAGCCTCCATTTTTAAAGCAAAGCCACGCTGCTGTTTTAGGTGCTGTGGGAATTCTTGCTCTTGATTTTTCAGTTCATGGCAGCCAGTTAGGGAGATCAGACGACGGAGCTCTGAGAACCCAGAGGTGTTTGCAGATGCTGCCACAGCTGGGAGTGAGCTGGTCAGACTTGGACCTGTCTATCTGCTCTTTTATCAGTCTGCTTAACTGGCTGGTCACCTGGCAGCGGTGTGATTATTCAGCCCCAGAGGCAGAGCTTTGGGCGCTGCCCCAAGAAAGACAACCTCATCCTGTATCCGGCGCTTTTCTGAGTGCCTACCTTGTGTGGCTTGCCTTTTGATGGATGAGGCTGCAGCAAGTCCGTGCAGAAGAGGGTGTGGGAGGATGCCGTGGCTCTGGGAAGACTGACTTTAGAGTCCCACTTCCTCAGACCTCCTTTGCAGTGCTTCTTTGCTAGACTTTCCCTCAGCAGTGTCTTGGCATTCCCTTGGCTTCCCTCCTCAGAGGGAGTAATTCCCACGTGCACTCCATTGCGGTTCTAGAGTGGCTCTTCCCTCCATACACTTGTTCTGCCTTCAGGGGTGTTGATTCTTGCCTGTATAGCTTGTTCTGTCCCCTAACTTCTTTTCTTCTATTTCCCTACCTTCCCTTCTCTAAATTCATGTTCTTTTACTTGACCTCTAGGGGCTGGGCCCTGAGCTCCCTTTTGAGGTCTTCCATCATACGGCCTTCTCTTCTCTCCCTCCCTGCCCCTCCTCCCTCGCTCCTCTAATGTGTTGCTCCCTATGGCCCTGCTCTTGTTTTGTCCAGTTTCTCATCATTTCTTCAACTTCAATAGCATCAATCAGACCCACTAATTCTCTGAGTCAGGACCAGCTTCTTTGTGGTCTAACTGTAGGAAGTGGTGTGAGCTCACATTTCCTAGCACAAGTAGGCCACTCAGGAACACGCCGTTGTAAAGTGTGCTACTGGGATATTCTAAAACCCTCCAAGGAGAGTTTTTGTTTTGCCTGGAAAGGCAAAGGTGCATCTTCAGCAGAAATAGCGCTTCAGTGAAGGTTTGAAGGACACGTCCAACATTGGTGCTCTAACAAGTGTGGATAGTGCATTGTCTTCTAAATCTGATGTCGGGCTAGGTTTCTAACCCTTGTGCGCCCTATACTGGGCGTGCTGATATGCAAACCTGCAATCTGAAAGTAGACACCAGAGGTCAGAAGTTCAAGGTTATCTTTTGCTCTGTATTTTTCCAGCTATTGATGTCAAGGTGATCATATTTAATGCGCATTCCTTAATCAGGTTTATGTCGTTAGTATCAAACTTGAGAATACTAGGTGAAAATATTATACTTTGTTATCAATAGTATTTCTCTCTGTTTTCCCCTCTATGTTTGAAAAGAAATGTTATTTATTTAAATATTTTCTTTCTGTCAGTGTTTGCCCTGGAAGAAAAACAATAAGCAAAATATGCTTATTGGTCCTTCCTGATTGTGATTAGGCCCGCATTTTAACAGTACGATATTTTTCTGATGATTTTTTATTTGCCAGTGAGAATAAGTTTCAGAAGAGAAACAAACATTGTTGTATTTTTTTCTCATTGTAAAAAAGTTGCTTATTGTAGATACCTTTGAAAATTCAGAAAAATGAGCGTTGCTATTGTTTCTCCACCGCCACAGAAGCCACAGCTTCATGTTGCACTCATTAGGCTGACAGAGCTGTTTGCCCACTTCGCAGTCTGTTTGGTGAGGTCCTCTGAAACCCTGCTTGTGTAATTTAGTTAAACCTGGCTTTTAGAGATTACTTTAGGAAGGTCCTTTCGTTACATATTTAGGTATCTTTCATTCCATTATTTTAAACATTGTTACTGGGGGCCAGGAAGGTGCTCAGTTGATAGAGTGCTCGCCTGTCATTCCAAACCCTGGAGTTGAGCGCTGTTAGCTGATGAAGCCAGGTGTGGGGATCTCAGCATTTAGGAGGTAGAGACCTGAGGATTGTGAGTTCAAGGTTGTGATTGGATAAATACCTAGTCTAGGGCCGGCCTGGGCCACAGGAGAACCTGTCCCATAAAACAAAACAAAACAAAAATCCACTAATTTATTTTTTTAAAGATGTGAACGCATAGAAATTACAATGCCAGTATGTTTCACAAGAAAACATAGATTAATTGAATTCATGCTTTTGATTTCAACATGCAATATTTAAGACAGAAATAAGGATATTGATTTTGTTCAGTAGAAACATTTAAGAATCCAGTGTATCTAAGGAAAGAGTGGTTTTTGTTTGTCTTAATGTTGGCCCATGTGTAGAGACTACAGCATTTACACACCACTTCCCCCAGTACTTCACTCTGGAGACCACTTGCTGTAATGAGCTGTCAATTACTGTGCGTCTGAGTATAGTTAAAAGGACTATTTGACTCGCAGTTTCAAAGCCAACATGAATTGGCAGGAATTGAATTATAAATGTGGTTCAGTGAGGAAGCGTGGCCTGCCCCTGTCAGTGCAGTGTCTCAGTTTTGAAGTAGTTTGCTACCTGTTTAAAAATAAGAAACACAAGAGAACGCCATGGCATTCCATAGAGATATTTACACCCCATCATTTACTGCTGCATTAGTCACTATAGCAAAGAATTGGAATCAAATTAGTTGTCTATCAACAGATGAGTAGATAATGAAAAATGGATATATTGGAATACTACTCAGATCTAAGGAATTATGAAGTTAAAAATGTTGATGTGTGTGCCTGAGTGTATGTGTAAAATGTAGTATGATCCTCCACAGCTTCCATCTAGAATGCCCATTCTAACTATATAGGAGTTTGTTGATTGGTACTAACTGAAGGTTTACCAATTTAATTTTCATGTGTGACGGTATTATTATATGCCAGTTTTTAAAAATAAAGTTCACAAGATTTAATTTTAAAAATGAAGAAACAGTAAAATTACATATATATATATATAATTGTATAATTGAGCATATGGCTACATAACTTTATGTTCTTATAATATGAGTTGGAAAAACCTTTATAAGCAAGAATTTTGACAAGTATTTCCTTAGTAAACATAGAAAGGATTATTCATTGTGCCTTGGAGTGATCACAAGCATAAAGAGTGGAGCTGGTTAAAAGTGCCTTATCTTTGTAGAGGACCCAGGAAATCTGCAGCATACAAAATGTAGATTTATTATTAGCTGTTTATCCCTCAATTATTAATAGGGTATTAGTTTTAAAAATTAGTGTGCATGTGTGTGTATGTGTGTGTGTGTGTGTGTGTGTGTGTGTGTGTGCATGTGTGTGCATGTATGCTTCTGTCTGTCTGTGTGGGTCATAGACCATGGCACACTTGGAGGTCAGAGAATAATTTATAGAATTCATTTCTCTCCTTATACTATGTGTGTTCTGGAGCTTAAACTCAACTTCTCAGGCTTGGCAGCGGGCACCCACACCTACTACAGAGCCCATAATGTATAACTACTAAGGTAGATTACTACTGCTTATCCCTATGGTATAAATGTGTAATAGTTCATGTTTCTATAGTGAGGATTCTTGCTTTGATGGTGCCTCTTACAGAATAATCATTTTAAACAAACCTGTGAGATGCCAGGCATGGTGGTATAAGCCTTTATTACCAGCACTCGGGAGGCAGAGGGAGGGGGATCTCTGAGTTAGAGGCCAGCCTGGTCTATAGAGTGAGTTTCAGGACCGCCAAAACTACAAATAGAGACCTTATCTCAAAAAGAAAAACAACAATGATAACAAAAACAAAAGAAAAAACAAAAAGAAACCAATGAGATTATTATTATTTTAATACAGGCAACACCATCAGTTATTAGTAAGCAGAAAAGTAATACCTAACTGTTTGACAGAAAAAAATATAGAAAAACAAAATTAAAGGTTTAAAGATTTATTTACCTCCAGACGTTTTTCATTGTTTTTTTTTTGTTTTTTTGTTTTTTGTTTTTTTTCTAAAGAGCAGTCAACTGCCAGCATTGTGAGCATTTCTCTAGCTTTTTTATCCACACATTTACAAATACAGGTAGGAAATGCCGATATGCAGAAAGGTCCTGAGTTCAATTCCCAGCAACTACATGGTGGCTCACAACTATCTGTAATGAGATCTGGTGCCCTCTTGAGGAAGAGACCTGGTCAATTGTCCTCATCAACTTAGACCATAAAACCCAATATGGACACGTTCAACAGAACTGCCATATACGGGCTGCCCATGCATGCTTCAGCATTGCTGGGGCATAAATTTCATTCATGTAACTACCCTGTTTTATTTAAATGATGCATATGAAGCTTTGAGACGTGGAAGCTTAAAATTCAATGACGAATATGGTTGTCATATTGTCCACATGTAATCTGAGCTGGAGTTGGCAAACCTTTTCTTAAAAAAACCAGAAAGTGAGTGTACTTGATGCTGTGGCTATATTATTTTCATTTTAGCTGTTCATTGTTATGCCCCTAGATTAGCCATTAACAATAATTAGACGAATGGGAATGGCAGCATCCTAGCATGTATATTTATGAGTAACAGAATTTGAGTTCATATAATTAGGTGTCACGAAGTATTATTCTTCTTTGGATATTTTTTTAGCCACTTAAATGTGTGAAAGTCATTCTTCGCTTGCATGCTCTACAAATGTTAATGGCATGCCTGATAATTTTCCTTTTGGGTGATAGTTTTCCTGCCTTTAAAAATTAAAATCACGCTGGGCAGTGGTGGTACATGTGCCTTTAATGCCAGCACTCAGGAGGCAGAGGCAGGAGGATCTCTGTGAGTTCGAGGCCAGCCTGGCCTGTAGAGCCAGATCCAGGACAGCTAGAATTGTTACACAGAGAAACCCTGCCTCAAAATAAATAAATAAATAAATAAATAAATAAATAAATGAAAAAAAATATAAAGTCACTTGCAAAATTAAATCTTAAAAGAAATACTTAAGGAATCCTAACACAAATTTCAGAGTGGGATGGGTGACTTCAGCCAAATCAACAAAGAAGACCCCTCTTTAATGGGATTCTTGTCTGATTCTTTTCAGACCTTGAGTGAAGGGAAATGGTAAAGAGGCAGAGGAAGGAAGAAGGTACAGAGGGAGCAGCTATGGTGCTGAGGCAGGAGACTTGGAGGGAGCCCTCACCCGCCACTCCCCATATAAAGGACTGGGATATTCCTGATCCCTTTTGACACTGGTTGTGTGCGGAGATTCTGTCTGCGCTTATCATTTCCTTATGCGAAGTTCACTGTGCATTATTAGTCGGAAAGTATTACCTTCACAATTGATGACTTTGAATAGCACCGGATCTTTTTTAAGTTTACTAATTATAGAATGTTTATATTAAAAGAACATAATATGGAAACGTTGACCGTTGTTCAGAAGGTACATTTTAAATCATGAATGATTCATAAGGAATAGGAGTTCTAATGTAATACTAATGCTAAGTCCAGCCTGCTGGCTTTCTTCAAAGGGTATCTGAAAGCCTGCCTCCTCCTGGATCCCCCAACTCCTGGTCAGGTGTGCCTCTTGATGGCACTTCTGCACTCAGAGCAGGGAGGACACAGGGGTGCCATTCTGCTGCCTTCAGGATTGTTCTCTGCTTCTAACGCAAGGGCAGTGGAACTGTAGGACACCGGCTGAGCCGCCTGTGACTGGCACCTCCTAGGCAACCACAGAATGCCCCATAGGACAGAGAGGGCATCTTGTTAAGGACCATGCTTTGAGCCTGTGTGAGTCAGTGTCTGAGTGGCGAGGGTGTGTGTGGTGAGAAGCAAGAAAGGCTCTCTTGGGCTTTTTAAACACTTGATATTAAGAATAAAATAGTGTTTTCTTTGTTTATTTTTCATTTTGTAGAAGTTGGAAGTTGGGGAATGAAGACTATTCTTATTAGATCGTCAAATCTAGGTGTTTACATATATTACAAACAAGGGGAAATCATAGTTATTTAAATAAGTGTATATTCAACATAGGTACTTACACATATAAATATACTTTATATCTACATTTATAGACACATATTTATATATACGCAAACACTCAACTAAAAGAGGATATAGTTATTTAAACCATGATAAAAAATTTGGAAAATATAGATCAGTGTAAGAAGTAAAGCATTTATGTTTTCACTGTCCAGGCACAGCCACTAGTGGCATTTGCAGAATATCCTCCCATATCCTGTGTCTGTTCCCGTCATGTATGCAAGGACGCTATAGCCAGGTCTCTGTTTCCCGGGTCCCATTTGTGGCAATGCTCTGTGTGCTTGGGCGCAGTGTGAGGAGCTGGGCACATAGCAGAGAACGGACAGCCCCTCTAAGACTGCTGTGTTCAGGCGGGAGATTAGCAGTGACCTCTGTGTCACTTTGTGTGTGGTGGTGACGAGCTCTGTGAAGAATTGAAGAAAAGCGAAGAGGACAGTGAGAGCCTGATACGAAGTTAAAGATCACAGCTAGACTACAGCGGCCACACTTAGAAAGCTTAGTTTACAATGAAACAACAGCAAACAGCAGCAGGAATTTTTATATATATTGTCAATTCTCTTTCCTAGTTCTGGGAACTGTAAGCAGAGCTTATAGTCTACCCCTGAACCATGCCCTTGAACTGACTCTGGAGCCAGGCTTCCCTTCAGGCTGTGATGCTGCTACCTCAGTCTCCAGGTAGCCGGGACCGCAGGCTAGCCGCGCAATACTGTGGCACACTTTCCGAATTCTTAGCTAAGAGTTCTAGACAAGCCTCCCTGCCAATGGCTCGCTCAATTTTATGTGAGCAACAAAGGCTTGTTTAACTTGTAGCCTAGTATTATAAGTTTTTGTTTTTAATTCCAAGTACAGGTAAGGCTGCTGTGTCTCTCACTGACCATATACATATTTGTGTATAGTTAGGATACGTTCCTAGGAGCAGAATTCCTAGGCACAGATTTTCATGTATGCCTGTGAGTTGAAAAGATCTGGCCTCCTTCTACTTCCTAAATCACTTCATTTTCCTTCTCTAGTTCACTGTACCCCTTCCCCCAGTCCTGCCCCCATCCCCCGCGCATGCGCAAAAGCAGGTGATAGTTTCCAGGTTGAATGACCTCCGTCATGACTGCGTGCTGCTTCATTGTGGTTTCATTTCTGTTTCTAAAGGCAAGACGACTGACACACGTAGAATTGCATCACGCTCACGAGGGCTTGCTGTGGCTCACAAAGTTGGTACGAGATGAGGACAGAAAGATATAAAGCCTAGCAAACTGGCATCGCTGGGAACACAAGACGTTCAGAGCGAGTCTCAACATGCCATTTCGTTTTTTTTTTCTTTTTTCTTTTAGAGGTCTAAAAAAAAGGTCCAGGAATATTGAATTGAATAACAAAGGAAGCATTCATTCTTGCAAGAAAACCAGTTTGCTCGTTTAAGCTTGCCTTATGATAGAATTTTTAACTCTAGCAAATGAAATCATTATTGTTTTAAAATTTTGCTTGCTGTCATCATATTTGTGTGGTAGTCTTTCAGATGAAATATATCTGGAAAAGTATATATATATTAATATTGGTGTACAGTTATATAGCATTTCTACTATGCCAAATACATTTCTTCATTTGAAAGCTAGCCAAGGTCTTCCCTGATGAGATGGCCAGTCTTGGCCGTCGACTTGACACAGTCTAGAATATCTGAAAGAGTGAACTTGGGGGTTGCCTTGATGGGACTTGCTTGTGTGCATATCTGTGGGGCGTCACCTTGATTTCTAATTAATATAAAAGAATCCAGCACAGCGTGGGCAGTGCCAGCTCTAGACAGGTGGGCAAGCAGGTGATCAGTATTCCTCTCTGCCTTCGGCTTCAGGTTCTTGACTTGAGTTCCTGCTCTGGCTTCCCTCTGTGGTGGACTGCCACGTGTAAGTCGTAATTAAGCCTTTCTTTCCAATCCTAGTGTTTATCACAGCAACAAGAAAAAAATGAGAACATCTGAGGAGGTGTTACCTGTCCTGGAACAGTAGTGATGACGGGGATCATCATATACCCTGGGGGAGTATTCAGGGAGGGGAAAGTGTGGAGGAAGGGATGAGTGACAGTAAGAAGCCTCCGGTGGCTGAGGCACAGTAGGAACAACTTGTGAAGCTTCACGGTTTGGCAGTAAGTCCGGAAAGGTGTAACAGCTCTCTGCCGCTCTTCATAGAAATGATGGAAAGGTCAAGAGGCTGAATTAATACGGCGCTTCTCAAATTCTTAGGTGTATGAGATACACCCCACGGTCTTGATGAAATGCAGGTCTGGATACACGGGCATATCCGGAATGTCTAGACACTGTGCGTGCTAGGCTCCCTAGTGTTGCTGATGCTCCGGATGTATGTGTGGCCCACACTTTGTGTTGCAAGGTGTTTTGAGACAGGGACATAGGGCTTGCTATTACCCTGTGTATTCAGAGCACCAGGGCTCTAGGTTGGAGACAACATAACCCAGTGACTGGTAGTTGGGGCGGGGAAGCCTTTCTCCAGATGTCCCTTATGCACATGGGGCTCTGTGCCTCGGGCTCTTTGCCACATATCCTACAAGCAACATCATACCAGGGGTCATTAGTAAGAAGCGCTTCCTCTGTGTGTGTCTCAAGCTTTTGCTGCAGATTATGTTTATAACCAGGAAAAACAGCAAAAAACCCTAAAAATCTGCATATATCTGTATTTTATTGTTTTATAGCCTGCTTCCCATCAGCGGTTTTCCCCTGGGCCTCACCTGTTTCTCCTGATCTTCTTCTTTTTTTTTTTGATCTTCTTCTTTTTTTTTTAAGTCTTTGATTGTGTTGTAGACATTGTAGGTCGTCTGATGATGTGAAACTCTTGGCATCTCCTCTATTGTGCTAAGGCACATATCATTTCTTCTACCTTAGCTATTTTATTATTGTTGTTTGTGTGTGTATGATGCATGTATGCGTGTGTGTGCATGTGTGTTGCGTACCTTTAAGAAAACTGTTGGGTAGCACTGAGTAAATTCAGATTATTTGATTCCATCATCACCATTGATTTCTAGAACTTTCTAATTTAAAAAAATGAAGCAGTGTCTATTGAACAGTAGCTTTCTGTAATTAAATCCCCCTCCTTGCTCTTGGCAACATTTAATTTTTTCTTTCTTAATGAATTGACTCATTGGGATTGTCTATTTGTGGCTGACATAGTTCACTTAGCTATGTCTTTAAGGTTTATCCATGTTGTTTGCTAGCATGTGCTAGGATTTTCTTCCTTTTCAAGAGTGGATGTTATTTCATTGTACAGATGGACCACATTTTGTTTACCTGAAGAGCGCTGAGATATTTTGACTTTTTGGCTATTTCTGTGGCCATGGATGTATAATGATGCTGATATGAACCCAGACTTGCAAATATATTCCTTTGCTCCCTGCCTTGGGGCTGAAGATTTTACAGACCATTTTCAGCTCCCTTCATTTGTATCTGTTTCTTTGCTACCCGCTCTATACACAAAAGGGCTGAGAAGTCTCTTCCTTCCTTCCCATGGGTAGGAGTTGGTACGTCAGACTCCAGCCCTCTTGCCTCTGGATGGATGGATGGATGGATGGATGGATGGGGGAGTTTGCCACTATTTTCCAGGTTCCCCAGGGGTGTTAGACAGCATTTCCCAGAGTCTTAACTTGCTGGATATGTTAGTCTGTATTGCCTTGTTTCCCTGTCTGACCTCTCCATTCTCCTCCTGGCATTTCCTGGAATCACTTTCTAACTGAGCTGTCCCTTCTGAAATCTTCAAGTAGTATTTGCCTCAGGAGAAGCTAGACTTAGTGATGCAGGAGGTTGCCAAATCCCTACCTATGCTTACACACACCCACACTTTGGAGCTGGAGAGAGCTGTGGGAACATCTGGGTGACTGATGGGGCCTTACTGTGTCTGTCTTTCATTCTAATCATGTTGGGCTGAAGGTTCGAGATAGTGAAATCTGTTCATTTCAGCATTTAAATCATGTGACATCTTGTATAAAACATCTTTTGTTTGCTTCTTTGTTTTTCCAGAGAGAGTTTCCCTCTGAGCTTTGGAGCTTTGAGCCTGTCCTGGAACTCACTCCATAGACCAGACTGGCCTCATACTCACAGAGATCCACCTCTCTGTGCCTCCCAAGGGCAGTGATTAAAGAAATGCATCTCCACCATGTGGCAATAAAACATCTTTCTAAAGCTCTCTTTTTAACTCTTTTTTAACCTCCTAAAAACTTACCCTTCTGATTTAGTGACCATACAATACAATGAGCTAGATGCCAAAGAAAGAAGAAAATTTCTTCAAACAGGTTTCCTTCCTCCTTCCTTCCTTCCTTCCTTCCTCCCTCCCTCCCTCCCTCCCTCCCTCCTTCCTTCCTTTTTTCCTTCTTCCTTTTCTTCATTCCTTCCTTCTTTCCTTATATTTTCTAGAAGTAATTTTCTTGTTTATTAGGACAACTGTCCTTTTATACATAGATGTGAGGTTTTGACTTTCACTACCATGTATGACCTCAGGGGCTCTTTTTGGTGTCTCTGGTTTGTTGTTCTTATCTCTCTTTGTAATATTCTGTATGTGTTATATTTTCAACATAAAATTATGTTTTTTAGTGGTGGTGAGCTTAGAAAGAGATGAATTTCTTATACTTGTGTTGCCACTCAACTGGAAGATGCCTTGCAGCTTGTGCCCATCACAGCTCTTCTTGTCTTTGAGGAAGTGTGGCTTCCAGCGGGTGTGAACTTTCATTGATCTTTGAGGGTTTTTAATGCGTTGCATGGGTTGAGCCTTATGAGCCAACTCTATTTAAGGCAGTCCTGAAAACCACAGATAGTAAGTCCGAGGCTTGTGATTTCAAACGGAAAACGTTCATGTCTCTGAGGATTGCATCCACACTTTCCAGGCCAGAAAGACATTTGTAGCCTTTAGAGGCATGCAGACTCTAGAGTGCTGCTTGTTCCTTCCTCTTCTGAGTTTGGAAGGCAAGTTACTCTTATTAGTGCATCATCTGCCGGCTTGAAGCAAATGAGTAACTGTTGATGCAGGGAGGAGTCTCAGCTACAGCAGGATTGTCAGCCCGTGCGGGTGCTGTGCTCTGTCAGAAAAGTCACAGCAGATGCTTACTGTGTTGGGATTGTTTCACCACAATACTCACGGATCATGCATACATGTGACGGCTTTAGTTCTCTGGCTTAGGATCAAACTCATCTGATCTTGTATATTAGAAGTTGGAAATATTGTTGATCTTGCACAAAGGCAGCTATTTGGGGAGCAGGGGGCAATTATTTTCCTCAGGATAAATAGAAATTATAAGGCCAAATTATAAGGTCAGATATGAAAATTATGTGAAGCCCAAGCAAGGAGAGCATGCTCAGTGCATCTTTGAACTAAGGACATTCTTTATGTCCATCAGAATGTTGGCGGGCTGATGTGGAATGAGGGAATAAGGCAACTCTCCATGAAAGCAGTCTCCAAGGAGTTCCCAGGAAGGCAGCTCACCGTCTCTAAGCCTCTTCCCTTCAGTGTGTGCCTTCTGGCTGGTTCATAGCAGCATGAAATTACATTAAATTAGAAGACACTTTGGGGTGACATTAATAGCTTGTCTTGATGATTTTCCATGGTTCAAGGAGCCCTGACTGGTTTCTACTCCGGATCTGAGATGTTGCTGGAGACACCGGAACACAAGCATTGTTTTCTGTCTAGCTGTTGCTTTTCTCTCCACCTCCTGACCTTGTGGTTGGTTTGCTGATAACCCCATTTTCACTTTCCTCCTCTTCCCCTTTTTTCTCTTACCTTTTTAGACCAGATTCCAAACCTGGTCGAGTCAGCCATCCTACTGGAACTTTGGGTTCTAGTCTTCTCTTGGGTCCCTGATAATGAGATACAGGATCTTGGTGACCCATAGCTTCTTCACCTGTCAAATGGAAAAATGAGAACAGCCTTTCCAGTGCCTTGAGCACTTAGGGCATAACCTCTGGGTAAGGTCCATCATTATGCCTAAAAACTGGAAGATAAATGAAGTAATATGTACAAATTACTTGGAAAAGTACCTGATACATACTAAAGCTCAATAAATATTAACTTTGCTGTTATTCATCAGTAAAGATGAATCAATGTCTTTTTTTTGTCTTTATCTTTTTCCTCTGCTTATGTTTACAAAGCTCACATTTTAGTGTTTAAATTTGGGGTTCATATATCCGCATGTGTTGGCCATGCTTGCGGGCAGGAGGTGCTCTTTATTCTTGTGATTTAGTGGGTGGGAAGCAAGCAGAACCCATGTTAGGTATTAGGATGAATCAGCCCTGGGCCTATTTCTGACTGGTGGTGGGGTCTCAGCAGCTCTTTTCCTCTCCTTCTGTTGGTCATTTGTCTGTAGAATGAGAAGATGCCTTTGACTGCTGGAGTCTAAGGAACATTTCCCTTCACTTTTTATTTTCTTTCTTAAATTTTTTAAGTTGCATTTAGGTGTGTGTGTGTGTGTGTGTGTGCGCACACACATACACACATACTTGCATCTGCCATGGTCTGTGTGTGCAGGTCAGAGGACAGCTTGCAGTAGTCATTTCTCTCCTTCTGCTACCTGTGCCCTGGGGATCAGGCTTAGAGGCAAGTGTCTTTACCTGCTGAAGCACCTCACTGACCCTTTCTCTTTCTTTTTTAAAATTTGACAAAGGTTCTTGCTGTGAAGCCCAGGCTGGTCTTGCATTTATAATCCTTCTGCTGTAGCTTCTCTAACACTGTAACTGTAGTTGTGTTCTCTCACGCCTGGTTTAAATAACAGGACGAATCAGAGCTTCAGAGGATTATTATGCTGAGGTGTGGTTATAAAAATCTGAAATAAAGTTGTGCCATGATAGCGTGTACATTTTGGCAACAAGTGAAATGATGTACTTTGTTGTAACTTACAGTTATCTGCAACAGTTCTAACATGAAATGAAACCAGCTGAAATTTTTATGAAAAAGTTTCAAAATACCGCCCTGGCTGTTGGTTTCTGTTCACAACTGGATGACGACCTCCCCTTCAAACACGTATTGAAGACAACCATGCAGGCATGTTTCCCACCCAGGTTGTGCCACCTTGACCCTCTGGTGACCTGTGAACCTCAGGCAGGTAGCCCTGGGACTCAGTGACTGCTATGGCTTTTTTCCTTGGCTTATTATACGGTTACTGGATCATGTAAACTCACCAGATTCTAAAAGCTTTCTAAATGAAGAAAAAGATGCAATTTTTTTTTATAATTGTTACAGCTGGTGTCATTAACCATGACAAAAAGCATGGGTTTGGTGCAGCCACGGCGTTGCTTCTCTCTAAGGTATTTTGCCCACGTATGTGTCTTTCTCCATGAGGCCATCTTCTCCATGATTGCCATCTTCTCGCACATGCAGACACTGGAAAGAACTTGAACACAAGTCTTAACCGGTCATTTTAAATATCAGAACAAACACAAAAGTATCAAATTGTGAAGGCAATGGCACTAACAGACTGACAAAAGGACCTGTGCCTACCGTGAGAGAGGCACGTGTTCAGTAGCAAATATAGGGGTTCCATGTCGTCGTCCAATTGGAAGTGAATTTGACAAGGTGAGCTCGCCTCAGCCTCCAGAGTGTTGAGATTACAGCATTAAATGTCTATACCCCTATACCCAGCTCTGTGCCTGTTTTCTTATTCATAAAGCGAACATGTTAGGATGCATGAGTCATAGCATATTTTTAAAGAAAAGTTAAAGTCACTTGTATTTGTGCAAAATCCTGAGGTATACGGCAGTTTTCAGCTGCCCACCTCACCGTACCTTCTGCCCTTGGCATTTTCACCAAGAACACAGAGGAAAATGTGGAGCCATATTTCCAAAGTTGCATTCATCTCTCACTAGGCCACCCAGGGTTCATTGAGTCTGCACAGTTCTAGATGGCTTCCTGTGCTGTACCACGAGGGCTTTTGGGAGTTCTGCGGCTTCTGGCTTCTTTCTGAACATTGGTTGACCCGAATGAAACTTCTTACCTCACCATTGTCTTAAACACATCCCATTGACTTAGGGGCTCATCATCCTAGGCTTAATTCACTGTGGTGTAGGTGTCTGTCCTCGACGAGATTGCAAGACGCTCAGGCTGCTCTTCTCCAAGGGGGCCAGTTTTTCTCCCAGTTTTTTGTGGTATCTGGAAACACTTTGGACTGTACAACAAGTCACCTAACCTGTCAGTAGCGTTGGGAAGCCCAGGACTGGAGGGAGGACCCGAGTGTGGTCCTTCCTGCTGCTGCCCTGTAGGGTCTCACAGCCCTGACCTCTGGCCTCCCTTCTCTTTTCCTGACTTCAGCTTCTTGACTGCACACTTTTGCTCTCACAGGCCTTTGCCTATGCTGCTGCTGCAGTCTGTAGTGTCTACCCTTTCCCCACAGATCATGGGCCCATGTGATGGATTTCTCAGTCCCCTTTGCGTGCGCTTCCATGTTTGTGAGTGGGAGATACTCTTTAGATTCTGTTGTCTCTACTCACTTGTAGGTTCAAGGTGATGTAGGCCCAAGTTACATGGCTAGTAAAGTTTAGGTGAGTGGCTTAATGTTTGAATGATACTACAGCTGGAAAGGGGCCAAAGCTGAGCATATTGATGGCTGTGTGTAGCCCGCTCTCAGTCAGGCAGCTCCCTTTTTACTGGATGGGCCATTCCGGTCAACATACCATGGATGCCATTCTCTTTCTCCCTGTTGAACGTGGTTTAAATGTTCTGCCCTTGATGGTTTCTTTTCTTCACTCTTATCTGCTTTGTAGACGTCTGTATCAGTTCCCCAGGGTGGCTTGGAGTGGCAGCTTCAGATAGACACAGGTGGAGGAGACAGCTTCAGGCTAAAGATGAGCATATGCGAAGGAAGGGCAGAGGAGCGTCTTTTGCCTAAGTCTCCTTAGCATTAATTTAGCACAATCCAGGTTAGTTCTCAATTTTGTCTGCATGTCAGTGTCACAAGAGTAGCTCCTCAAATAATGTTGCTAGTTATCAATCTAAAGAGGTGTTTTGATTAGTCTTGGGTGTGTATGTCCTGGCTCTTGGAATTTTCTAGGTTCCCAGGCAATCTTTTATGTAACCACCTTTGAGAACCACTGATATCATTAATTCAAAGTTACTCATGTGAACACTTCTAAAGTAACTTAATATTTTCTGTATTGGTAATTTAATACTTTTGGCAATTTTATGATTTTTATATACGTAAAATTAGTGCTTGTACTTTGTTCAAATTGATAGTTGTGATACTTTAATATATAACTTTTTGGCAAATGACATTGTATGACATCACATTCCCCTCGCCCCCCAACTATCACAGAGAAACAGCCGACCATCCTTCATGGTGGAGGAAGTTGGAAGGAAACCATTCTTCAGATATCGTGCCTATAAACTACAAATTTAGAACTTCTGCTTGATTCTCAGGCTGCTTCTCCTGTTTCTAACACCCACAGCCTCTTGCGTCCCAGGACCTGGTGGAAGAGTTCCCAGAGCTTCCAAAGAACTTTCAGAAAGCCCCTTGTTGTTTTCTGACTTCCCATGTAGTTATGCATGGTACTTTTGTTATGAGTGCGCTGGCTAAGATGACAATGTAGGAACTTTGGAATCCCTTGTAGTCATTTCTGCCCCCTACCCAGTGTCCTCCCCAGCATCCACCCATGCTTTCAGTTTGCCTGTAATTTGTTTGTGAGTAGTACTAAGAAGTCTTGGCCACCTGTCATGCTTGTGAATGGTCACTGGAATGATCTCTGCTATTATTCTGAATGTGACAGCTGAAAATGGAATATGTCATCATATGCCACTGTCTGTCTAGCACCTAAGCTTCCTTTTTAAGAATTAGTTTGGGGATGCATTGGTCCAGCAACTTTGCCAGGGAGTAGGTGGGCATTGCTATAGAAAAATGCACTGGGTAAAATGTAATAAAGTCCAAGACCAGAACTGAAATAATTGAAATTTATAGACTTTGAGATTACTATATTCTGTTTAATTTTAAGAAGAAATATTAGAGTAGGAAGACATTGACAGAATGATGCAGATAAGCCTAAACCTCCCATTTCTTCACCATGTGAACAAGTACCAAATATGAAGGCTACGGATGTTCTGTTATTCACTGATAGAATGCCTTCTTCTTATGTAGGAGTACCTGGCCTGGATTCTTCCAAATACCAGAAAACTTTACCCAAATCAAACCGAAATTAAAGTGGGTTTAAAAGGTGTCAATAGGACTAGTGTTGTACTTCAGTGGCAGAGTACTTGTTTGGTTCTGGCTGGACCCTGAGTTTATCTCCAGCGATAAGACAACAAAAAGAATGTCAAGAGATATTTATGGGAGATTCATGAATGAAAATTTTTTATGTCACCAAATTGAGAAAATTTGGCTAAAGAATCACATCTAATTGCCATTTGACAGGCAAATTTTAATTTCTAATATTTATTTTACTGACATCCAAAAGTCAGTCAGTCAGCCCCACCCACATTTTTCTGTTCAAATTTAAGGTTTAGGAGTTATTGCAAAGAGTAGAGTTTTGTGACAGTTGCCCCGTCAACCGCATCGTTTCTGTTTCTCTAGTACAACTTTAGTAAACTTGGGAGCTAGACAGGGACTTCGAGATTGTCTATGCTGAGATGGTACATGACAGTTGAGAATGCTGAGTCCTGGCATCTCTTCTGACAGGTGGAGCTAGGCCGAAGCCAGGCTGCTGTTGAGAAGTTTGACTTTCTGGTTCCACATTGAACATGCTTTTCTTCACTTCAGAGTAAACACTATAGACATTCCCTTAGGTTAATGTCTTCTAAAACTGGTTTGAGCCAAACTTGAGAGTATAAATAGTACTCAGGAGGGGCCACCAGAGATAGGGCTAGTTAGCTAGTTACTGGGAGTAAGCGACTTTCTGGTGCTGGGGGCTTTTAGGGAGCAGCAGAATCTTCCTAGTTGTTGGACTGGGCAGTAAGAGATGGGCTGTTTGTCTACCAATCTCTGGTTGATTGTGGCCTGAGGACTTTAGAAAGCCTTAGTACTGGTATTTGTACTTGAAAGGTTCCCTGACAGGAGGGTGTTGGTTATAGAATAACACCGCTTCCACACAGGGAAACTGAGTCACTGGGAAGTTAGACCTGGGTGGGTCACTAGCAGCTTCTGCATGCACACTCAGCAAAAGAATATGAGCCAAGCCTGCCAGGTACCTGCTGTCCATATGCTAATCGCCTGGGCAGGGTTTTACACTCGCCTAGTGCTCTTCCTAAGGAAGAGTGAGACTGGGAAGCCGTCAAAGCGAAACGGCCAACACAGGATGTCACTCATCTGACCCTCCAGTTCCTTAGGCTAGGCGTTAATCGCTACATCTGTGGCCTTCTGGCAGGTTCTAGAGGGGATTAATGAGGGGAGAGTTGTTAGGTTGGGGCGCTTGCCCCCTCAGATTTCTTACCAGCACACTGACAGATGAAACTACTACTCCCTCCTGGAAGCTAGCGTATCTGTCATGTGACTTTCTGCTACAGCTGTGCTTTGTGGGTTCCTCCACGTCTGCTCTCTTTCAGACCTAAGATGTGCCATGCTCCCTGGTTAACTTCCTAAGCTCTGCCATACCTGATAAAAAAATCTTTCATATTACACCCCCCCCCACCCTTAGTTGTGTGTTCAAGTTCCCATCTACTTCCTGCTGGGACCCTCAGAGGCTTTCCTTTCCTAAACACTTGGGTGAAATGCAAGAGCCAGAGACATTATGAAGATATAGGATAACGAAGCGTAAGCTGACCAAGAGCCACAAGAGTACTCAGCATGTAGGACGTCTTCTTGTAAGAAAGAATACGCCCTCCGAAAGGTGTTTGGAACAGGTGCCTTGAGTTGTAATTAGAATGTTTTCTTTTCCACAGTCTATGGGGAAGCTTTGTATGAGCAGTAAATTGAAAATGCGAGACTGCTTTATTATAGCCATGTGTACAGCTAATTATAATGTCCTTCGCTGTATAAGATGGGAGCTATGCAATGCAGGGAAACAGACGGATATATTGGGTCTGTCTCCATCTGGAAATTTCAGATTTATCTCGTGTATTCTAATTCTAGATAAGTATGTATTTTCCTCTTTAGTTCCTAAAATTTCCCACCCTTCTAGTAAATGATAATCCACTTTGTGAGGGTTTTTAAAAGCTGCTCTGAAAAGCATTCCAAGCACCTAGAAGAAGTCTCTACAGCAACAGAACAGGTCACTCTGCAGGGCCCCTCATGACTCGGGCGCTTTGCTGAGCACTGTGCACTCAGTAATGAATAGTACTTGATGTGTGCTCTCAAGGAAGCCACAACATGGTGGGAGAGCAGAGGTCTAAACAAGTAATTATCACAAGAGTTTTTAAGTATTATAGCATATAGTGGGGTATATGTATATCTAAGTGAGGGTATATTTAAGTCTGTGAGGAAAAGGCAAGGAGGTTGTGAGTGACAGGAAGCTCCATGAGTTGCCTTTTGAAGGACAGCAGTGAGCTTGGCAGGAAGATGAAGGAGAGGCTGGGGGCTATGTGGTTACCTGATGGTTTTGAGATGGAGTGAAGCAAATTTAGCTGTAGCTCAGTGGCCTTTGGAGGAATGCCTGGACTTGAGGCCAAGGGTAAATCCTTAACAGTCATTATCACTTAAGATAATATGGCTTGTGCACACTCTAAAAATTACTAAGGAATGTCAGGAAACTGAAACAGTGTTTAAAAAAAATCTTTGGACATTTAATAGGAAACATTGCCCTCTTGTATAGTGCTCTAAATATAGATCAATATGTGTTGTTTTTTAAATGTATATGTGTGTGTGTGTTTATGTGTGTACCCATCCATGAAGGCCAGAAAATAGTGTTGGATCTCCTAGAGTTGGAGTTCTTGTAAACCACCTGACCTGGGTGCTCAAATCAAACTGGGGACTTTGGGAAGAGCAGAAGTTTTTTTTTTTTTCTCTCTTTTTTTTGCTGATGCTTGGCAGCGCCTGAATATACCTCCAGTGGTACCTTGGGCTTCCAACAGTCCTCTTCCTCTGAGCTCCCCCGCCCTGAACGTGGCTTGTCTGGCTTGCATTCCAAATGTTTGAGATGACTCACTGAGCACAAGTGTTTGAGTTCAGTGAGGATGTTCGCTGGAGAGCGTCCAGATTTGCTGTGCTGCCCCTGCCATGTGGATTGTGCTTCTCACTTATGAGGGCTAGGTGCCGAGGGGGGCTATTGTCAATGTGTACAAGCAGAAGTCACCAACATCCTGAAGAATGGCACTGGGAGTAACTGGAGAGATGGCTCAGTGGCTCAGAGCACTGGCAGTCCTTCCAGAGGACCTGGGTTCAATACCCAGCACCTACATAGCAGCTCACAGTTATCTGTAACTCCAGTTCCAGGCTATCTGATACCAATGCACATAAAATAAAGTTAAATAAATTATTTTTTTTTAAAGAATGGAACTTGGGCCCGGTGGTGGTGGCACACGCTTTATTTCCAGCACTCAGGAGGCAAAGGGAGGCTGATCTCTGTGAATTCAAGGCCAGCATGATCTACAAGAGCTAGTTCCAGGACCGGAACAGCGAAGGTTACACAAAGAAACCCTGTCTTGAAAAACTCAATAAATAAATGAAGGAAGGAAAGAAGGAAGCAATGGGACTTAGGAGACCTAGACGACAAGTCCCTTTGTATTCTGTAGGTCAACTCAGCCCTAGGGCCAGGTTTGAGAAGAGTAAAAAGAGTTGCTGTCTGAGCAGGAAGAATATAATTTGCAACTCGCCCCTCCCTTTGTTGGCACCTACTTTACCATGTCCCTCAGTACCCATTATTCTGGAAACTTCTACTTAAGTGTTAATCACAACTGTTTGTGACCACTATATCTTTCTTCAAATGCTCCCAAGAGATACTCCTTTGTTTTGTCTGGCCTGTAGTCATCTGTGGTTCGGAGGGGTGTGAGTGTGTGCTATTGAGGATTTTTTATTTTGAGGGGCTTCTGGAAGGCATGTGATTTTAAAGCAACCATGATCAGTGTTGGCAGAGAAGTGGAGACACAGAATTATTTGCATACTGAGGATTATTTGAAGGAATGCTCACTGCCTGCCTATCCAACTCAGCATTTCCTATACTGGACGAGTGAGCTCCACCTGACTTACCTCTGATTTCTAAGTTTTCTGGAGTCGTTCTCTTCCTGGATTTCCAGTGTTGCTGCCATCATCATCACTATTATTGTTATTATTATTTTCTCTAGTATAACTGTTTCCTCCCTTCATTCCTCCCTTCCTTTCTTCATTATTTTATTTTTCAAGACGTCGTCTTCTGCTGATTCCCCTATTGATTTTGAACTTGCCATCGTCCTGCTTCAGACTCTCATGGGCTGAAATGGCAGGCCTACACCACAATGTCAGCCTGTTCTTCTTTTTGCCCAGAGTCCTTCTCTGCCCTTGAGAAAGAAGACTCTTTTCATTTCCTGCTTTGTTCTGTCCGGCAACTTGGAACTGATTTCTCAGCCCTAAGTGCAAATATCACTTCCTGAAGGCATCATAGATTCTACCTGTTCTCTGCTCCAGGCTCTAGAAAACAAAGGATTGTGACTGTCCTCTTCTGGGTTAGGCACACACAAGAATTTGTTATTTATGTCCATTAAACATAGAAGGTAGTTGCCTTGCGAAAGAAAGAATTAATAAAGGAAATAAACTTAGGTTTAGAGACCATGTCTCTTTTGAGGAACACAAGGGCATAGTTTCTTGGGGCATGCTGTGCCCCTGGTAGAGGTGAGGTGGTGATGTCTTGCCCCAGTGGACACAGTACATCAAGATTGAGGAAGTGTGATGTTTTGAAATGTAGCAGGGATTTCTGCTTGGAACGTAAGTGGTTGACTAAAAGCCATCGTTTTTCCTTCTTTTTGCTTCTGTCATCCTGTGGCCCCTTGTCTGTACCCTGAGATCTCAGTCATGGCAGAGCTGTTATGACCAGCAGCCCAGAACTGCTCGTTTCATTTCCAATTATTGTCCCATAAAGCCAGTGACTTGTTTAAGTGTGAGCCTAATACTGGCTTGATTATGATTTCAGATGTCATGTGCTTGTCATCCCACTCTTACGAGATGAGCCTAGATGTAAGTTTTGTTTTTCTGTGGCATGCTGTTTGTCTAAAAAGAGCATTAGTGGATGAGTCAAAATGGCAGGGGGAACTCAGAAAGATGGAGTAGGAAATAACTTTGCTTCTGTCTTACTCAAAGACGATACTGAGAATTCTTAGGGTTTTTTCAGTACCCAGTTTCAGGCAACCAGATAAAGGGGGGCAGTGTTGTTTCAGCTTATTTATTGTCATTAAAATAAGTAATTTAGTCACTGTGTATTGTACGTGAGGGACTCCATAAAGAAACTACCGAAATGGCCTCGTCTTGATTGGGGGTGGTGGTGGTGATCAGGTAGTGTGGATAAGAAAGAGAACAACCAGATGCATCTGGAAGAATCTAGAGCAGAAAGAAAAACAAAGTAGGCTGGGCATGACCAAGGGCTGTCTGCAAGGGAAGAGAGACCAGGGAGAGTCACAAGAGAATAGCGAGACTAGTAGTGTAAGGAGGGCAGTAGCTGAAGGGAAGAAAGCCCTGAGCTGTGGCAGGCCTCGGGTTCCTGGCCGAGAAAGAGGTGAGATGCTAGTGCTGGAGCTTTCAAACATCTAACAGGTACCTGTGAACAGGGACTGGGGGAGCCCAGAGGCGTGAACAGGGACGGGGGAGCCCAGAGGCTTGCCTGGACTTTGATATACAACCAAAGGCATATGCCAATGGAGAACCATATGTCCCTTCTGCCAGAGGCAAGGGAAGCAACTCTCTTGCAAATGTGAAACCCATTTCAAAAGTTCCTGAGGAATGTTGTCTTTTATTTAACCACCAAAAAAAAAATCCTTCTTCAGTCCAGCTTGACCTGAGGCGAAACTGTCTTTTTTGGACATTGTCACTTCCTGAGACGTAACATGTATGAAATGCTCTGTTGTCTAAGTGGAGGCTGTAAAGTCACTACCAGCTGGCATGTGTTTTCAAATCAGCAGTGCAGAATGAGCATGTGGTGTGGGACCTGAAGGGAGTGATTTGTAGAGGCCGGAATGTGGGCAGAGTGCATAGATAAATGCACGTAGGAAAAGCTGTGCAAGTGAGGCAGGGGAGGCCTTTGTAGGCTGGGAGAGTATTACAGGAGACCTAACGTGAGAGTAGCAGAATGCCCTTCTGTACTCCAGTGCAATGAAGGCATAGGAAGTGGAAAGGGAGCCCCAGGTAGAGCGCTATAGAAAGCATTCTTGGAGACAGGGTATTGGGGACTGAGTGTTGGCATCATATAAAATATGCGACTTGGGTCATCATTTGCTCTGCGGCTGATAAGGTAGTGTTGCTGAGTTAGAGGACAGAGCTGTCAAAACCATCTGGGATGTGCTTTGTGCTCTGCCCCAGAGTGGGGGCAATAGAAGAGGGAAAGAGGAGGGGAGGGGAGGAAGGGAGGGAACGAGAGGGAGAAAAAAATGAATATGAAAATGCCTGGATTCTCAGTAGGAAAAACAGAGAAATGTCTTGAGTATGGGCTAGTTGAGTATAGAGCCTGGAGGTATAAATTAGTGTATAACCACAAGCCACGTAACCAACAGCCCCAGTGGACACAAATTTGAAGCTTTGTTGAGCATTTCTTTAGGCAGCTGCTCCTCGCTAGACAAATGCCTGTTTTTGTTTTTTTTTTCTGGGTGGGATCAGAGTTTCCAAAGTTTGGTCCCATGATCACTCAGTCCCGTTGCCTTTGCTCCTGTGAGTCAGAAAGCAAGTCCAGGAGCATTGGCTGGAGAAGCTGTTCTCCTACAGCATCTGGGAAATAGAGACAGAGGCAGCGTCACATATTCCTTTTGCTGGCACACCCCCAGCCACCTAGCGACTTGGCTCCATTAGTACCAAGCTGAGGACCAAGCCTTAAACACAAAACCTGTTGGGCAGTGTCCGAGACGTAAGTGAAAGCAGCAGTTTAACAGAGAACACCAAACCAAATCAAACCAAACCAAAACAGAGGAACCCAATCAAACAAAGCCAATGTCTGCCTTCAAATACTGCCACCCAGTTCGTCAGTTTATGATTCTATTTGACAATGAGAATGTATCCCAAAGGCAGCCAGTTTAGATTACCCTGACCATTGCCTTCTGGTCTAACCCTGGTTTCCTTTGCCTGGATTCTGTAGGAACCTTCCGGCTAGCCTCTCTGTGCATGCTGTCAACCACCTGCAGAGGATTCTCCACGAAGCAGCCTGGGTGAGTCTTTTAAAATCTGTCTGATGATATTATTGTTCTCCTCTGAACCTGCAGTGGCTTCTTGCCTCATTAGGAATGTAAGCCAAAGCGCTAACAAGGGTCTTGTGGTCTGGCATGATACCAGCATTGTTGCGTCTGCCTCTGTTACTACCCACCTTGGTGACACCCTGCTGGCTACCCTTGCCAAGTGCTGTCCCTCACTCCCTGCTGTGCCCGTCCCACCCAGGGCCTCTGCACATCCTTTCCTTCATTGGGTCCCTTTATTTACAATGTCTTTAGATTTATGACCTAACTTTCACTTTCTTGTTTTAACATTACAGTCTTTGAGATTTGTAATTCTGCCTTTAGGACCTCCCGGTATCCAGACCATTTTCTTATGTCTGCTCTCAATGCCCCCTCCAAGAGGAAGTTCTGTGAGAGCCAGGGAGGTTCATGTCAGCATTGTCACTGTGGCATATAATGTGGGCAAAGCACGCGGGAAATGTTTGCTGCATGGATGCAGCAGATTCATTTAGCGGCTTCTCTTTGGTTGGACTTGTGAATTCCCTGAGCTCAGTCATCGGCAATTATCTCTATATTCAGATAGCGTCTCTGCTCAGTCTATGTTGGTTAGTGAATGGAATCTGAAGTTTGAAATCACAGCCTTTGGTTCTATGTAGTTCCAGAAAGTTTCCTTACTAAAAAGGCCGTTCAAGAAATGTTAGAGGAGACATGGTATGTTGCTGTGTGCCCATAATCCCAGCGTTTAGGAAGTGGAGGCAGGAGGATAAGAAGCTTAAGGTCATCCTAGAGTACATAGCAAGTCTGAGGCCAGTCTGGGTTATAAGAGTCCACGATTAAGAAAAATAAATACATGAAGCAAGTGATAGATCTGGGCCAACCTAAGATACTTAATGACAGTGTCTCAAAAGAAAAAAAAATTAAGAAAAATGGAAATAGAAAGAACTGATACTGGGGAAGGAGAGTAGGAGAATAATTCGGTTCAGTTAGCCGAGCTTCCACTGTGAACACCAGAATCCACACAGCAATTTGGCATCTCTTTCATCATTATTATTATGATTGTTAATTGGATGCTCTTTCAAAATTTGGACTGTAAGCTTGCAGCTGATGCCTTAGGAGATTATGCTGTCCAGGGTGCAGAAATTGCTGGGCCGACTGTAACTATTCATGGCCAATTAGGGAGCAGTGTTGGCAGGAAAATGGGGGCGGGTGCAGTTGTGCATTGTGGGAGTTCTTGTCGCTGTGGTTCATGTGCTGGGGATTAGCCGGCTGGGCTGCCTTCTGCAGCAGGACGTTGATTTGCCTACCTGAAGTCACTTTTACAAGTGAAAATAATAAGCAACCTTGAGGGATTTAACGTTGTGTGGAGAGGAAAGGGAGAACAAAGTGGAAAAATCACTTTTATTTGCCAGGCCTTGCTTGAGAGGCCTTCAGAAGGCTGCTTTTGTTTAATTTGGTATCAGTTTTCTTTCTTCCCAGGGGACAACCATGGCTTTTGAAAGAATGCATACAGAAAATCAGGCCGTCGGAGGCAGAAATGAATTTTGGAATGTTTCCAAAGTATAGAATTCCCCAGAGAAGTCGAGTTACTGCATTATAGTCTTGTCACAAAAGGGAGTGTCAATCACACAATATGCCTGCTGTCTCATTCCTGACAGCTGGTGGCCAGTTGTGATGGCTTATACTTTTACATGGAGTTTTTAAAGGATTTCAGATGGAAGGGAAATAACACGCACACACACACACACACACACACACACACACACACACGGTGTGTGGGATGGGAGGGACGGAGGGAGGAGGGAGAATGATAGAACAGTCTCTGGATATACCTTTCCTTAATTTTAGATTTTAGGGTTAAACTAATTCTTAGGATGTTTTGAATTTTCCTAGTGCTGAAAATTCTGTGCAGCCCTTGCTGTGACTAGGGGGCAAGGGGTTGCAAAGGATAGTTCAAATGAAATTCAGTCCTGGAGAGCAAGGCTGCATGTTTACACATCCAGGAGGTCCTAAGTCAAGTGCATGATGCCTGTTAGAGGCTGTTTAAGTTGGCAGCACCTATTCCGCCCTGAAAGCACCGAAAAGTACCGAGTGTGGTGTTCTGGAATCAGAGGACACACCAGGCTTTTCAGTTCTTACACGCCTTGTGTTGGCACTCATTTCCATCTGTCCCTTTAAACGATGACAGCTCCCTGGAGAACTGGAATAGGGAACTTTGTGTCCGAGGTGGAAGTAGAAGCATTTCTCCGGTGACCTCAGTGATGTGATACTCACTGGACTCCTAACGTCTTTCTTTGTGTGTCTTTCATGACATAGCCGGAGTCTGGGAATGAGCTCTTCAACTCAACAAATGACTTAAAGTATTTATCTCCAAAAAGTAAAAAGGTTTTGGTTTTTCCCCCCTTGATTAGGAAAATACTGGTCATATCCTGTTTTTGTTTTTTAAATGTCTTTTATGCTTTTGATAAGTGCCCTAACTTAAGAACGATAGGGCTGAACGGTGGCTAGGAGGGAGAAGAGCATACCACGCTCTCGTAGACGATCTCTGTGTTGTTCCAAGTCAGCAACCACCTTGGGTGGGCCACAACTGCCTGTAATTCTCCTTCCAAGGGACTCAGTGTCCTTTCTGGCCTCTGCAGATACTGCAATATATGTGTAGGCCTGCTTCGAGACAATATACATACATAATTAAAAATGAAACAAAATAAAATCTTTTACCAGTCTGGCTGTACATTGTTTCTAAATTCATAGAGGTCCCTGCGGCTGGCTGATAAAGCCATCAGGGGTCTATCCCACTTCATCTCCCCCTTCTTGTCTAGGGTTTGTAGCTACCTCCTGAGGGTGGGTAGAGAAGAGGCTAAAGATAGAACACTCAGAAACCTTGGTCATATTTATATTCAGTACCCATCTTACTTGTTCCTTTTCCCTCCCAACTGTTCTTTTCTCCCTTCGGCCACATACTTTCCCCCTTCATTATTGTTCATCTCTGCACCACCTACAAGGCCGCAAGCAAGGACCTTTCTCAATATGGAGTCAGCACCAAATGGTTGTGTTTGTAGTAGGAAGACATTAATGCTGGGTCAATTCTAGCAGGGGTGGGTCTTGCATCGTGGTCTGGAGGGTTCCAGTTAAGGCTTTGGAGAAACACTGTATCAACCAGTACATGAAGAATGAATGAGGTCAGTTTTGTATGTGACTAAGAGCTGGGGACTTTGCACAAGAAAATCCACATTGTAGAGGTCAAATTTTATGTTGGAGTTGTATTTCTGAACTTATTACAAATTTTGAGCTTCTGAAATTGAGTTATGACTGTCAAACTATAGTGGGGTGTTTCCATTTACCAGCTTGTATGGTGCCACCTTGTGGTCACTGAGAATGAGGGCGTTCAGTGTTTCTCAGCCCCAGCCAGCAGGAAAACCACAATGGTTGGAAGAACTTTGACATGTTGGAGGGGACTCCTGCTGATTCAGAGGAACGTGGAACCATCATTCCAGGTTCGCATCACATGTGACCAGCATCTGGAGAGTGTCTGAACAGAAGGTCCTGTCCCGTTTGCTGCGGTCAGCAGTAGTTGCAGATGCATAGTACACACGGGCTGGGAATCCAGGAGAGAGGGACTGAGGAGTCAGTCTGTGCCAGGCCAGCCAAGACAAATGAGAATATTGAAATTTTAAGATTTATTTATTTGAGCAGACAATTGCACTGCCTGAGGATTTTAGCTGATTGGTCATTCACCGTTAATTTCTATCATATGTGTTTATGAGCATAAGGTTTTGTGATGTCACGGTGCTTGTGGGGTAATTTTTGTTGTTTTTGTTTGGAAGGGACCATTAAACATCTTGTAAGAGAAATTGAAATGCGTAGTATATCCAGTAAGGAGGTTGGCCTAGATTTGGGCTGGGAGGCTGAGGGGTAATTTGATTGGGATCGAACTTGGAGGTCTGTGGTAAAAACACATTGTAGTGAAATACAGGTTAGACAAAGTTCAACCAATTTCTTTATCTTGGGACGTGAGAGCCCTGGAAGTGCTGATGCATTTAAAGTCCACGGGGTAATGCTCCTCCAAACTTCAATTCTGGAAACAACCCTTACAGGTGGGCTGAGTGCATGCTCAGGAACGCGCTCCGTTGCGGATTGCCATAGTAAGCTGCATAATGAGCAATCACAGAACTCAGGTGAAGGCAACCAAGCAAGCATCTGCGGGGAGTCAGCTGGAGAGCTGACTTAGCCGTGAAGAGTGCATGGCATACCTCTCCTGCAGAAGACTAGAGTGCAGTTTCTGGCACTCACATTAGGCAGTTCAAAACTGCCCTCACCCCTAGCCCGGGGCATCTGATGTCTGTGACTCCCACAGGCACTTACGTGGCACATATCCACATAGACACGCACATAGTTAAAAACAAAAATTAAAAAAAAATCACTCCAAAATATATCTGGGCATGATGGTGCATGTGTTTTAGCTCTCATGAAGCAGAGAGGCAGGAATTTGAGGCCAGCCTGGTCTACAGAGCAAGTTCCAGGACAACCAGAGCAACACAGAGAAATCCTGTTTCAAAACAAACTGAAAGCCTACTTGGACTTATTGATTTTATTTTGAGCACGAGTGTTTTGCCTGCATGTATGCATGTTGTACGTATGTCATGTGCCTGCCTACCTGGTGACGGGGTCGAATCTCCTTGAACTGGAATTACAGGTGGTCGTGAGCCACCATGTAGGTGCTGAGAATCAAAACTTGGTCATCTGAAAGAGCAATAAATGCTCTTAACTGCTGAACCATCTTTCCAGCTCTGAAAATATTTGAATTTTTTTTAAAGTGTCCCCATCTTAGATGTTTAGGGGTTGACCTGTGCTTCAGCTGGGCTTAGCTCACATCATCTGACAACTGTCTGCTGACCTCGTCTCGGTTGGCTTGTGTGCCCTGTGACTCGGCTATCTGTTGCTGGTGTAGGATGGCTTTAGCTAGTAAGACTGGAGTGACTTATTTCTGCAGTGTGTGTCCTCATCCTTGAACATTCTAGATCTAACATATTTGCTTATATATGACCCAGGAGCAAGAATGGAGGGGCCCAAGCTTGCTGTGTAAGGACTTCCAAAGCCTTTGCTTGCATCGTGTTTGCTAACATCCTATTGTTTGAAGGCAAATGTGGCCTGTGACAGAAGATAAGGCCCTTGAAGGCTACACAGCAGAGGGTGTGGATAGGAAAGAAGAAGAATTGAGTTTGTTCTGCAGCCAGATAACCCTAAACCCAGTGTGGGAACTGCTGGATGAGGGCACAGTCAACCGAGGCAGGAATGAGATCAGACTTTTTTCTCTGCCTTGACCAAAGACTATACTTTTAATTCTGGTAAGCAGCCTCACAAACAGACTTCTGGGCCGGGTCGAGAAAGAAACAGTTTATCTGGTTCTGGAAAGGGGTTCTGTCGTCTTGGTGCGCGATGGACTGGAAGGACTGCGGAGACCATCTTGTTATAGTTGCATCATGTTGGAAGGAAATAAGAAAACAGAGGCACAGAGAAGATAATTGGCCATTGTAATGCCAAACAGTGAGCTGGCAGTAAAGTTGGCTCTCACCCTCACACCCTCTCAAGCCGTTTGGGCTCTAATGACCTCAAAGAAGTTTTGTTGGAGGGTGGAAGGACTAGAAGGGGTTTACAGTCTCCATGAAAGAGCAAATCTCATTCCCTCTGTAGGGACAGTAATGCAATAGACTTGTAGCGTAGGATGATTAGAGAGTAGCCATACTGTGTTTGTCTCTGTAAAGCAAACATGATGAATGGTGGCTGCCCATTTTGTTGTCTCTTTTTCTCTCCTTTCCCTGCCCTTCTCAAATATCTGCTTCATGAGAAGTCAGCATAGGATTTCCGAGAAGCATCTGGGTTCTAGCTCCTACTTTGCCGAGTAGTATATGAAATTGTAAAGGTATATCTAGCCTTCTGAATAGCGGGGGCATCAGCAGCTAAGTTAGATGACAATTGAAAGGAAGAATTTGAGCTGAATAAGTAAAATTTGGGTAATGAACTTCTATTTACTTAAGCACTATCAAATAAACTAGTTTGCTATAGAAATGCTTTTCAAGTATTAGATTTTTAAAATTTTTTTATGTAACAGATAGTAATGGGAAATACTTAGAATCCCCAAACACACTTTTAGGCACAAAACCCAGACCCTTTTTTATGCTAAGCAAGTGCTCCAGCACCAGGTTTTATCCCTGCCAACATCTTCCTTTTCCCATCTCAGGGTTTGAAGTGAGCAATAGCAAAGCCCCGTGCTTGTAAAAAGCCAGGGCGTGTGAGAGTCCGTATCATCCGGCCACCCTTTGCTTAGGGCAGCTTGAGTGTGTGAGGTCACTTGCCGTTTCAGAGACTTTAGGCAGACTCATGACTTACCTTGTGCAGTTTTGTTCTCAGAGTGTTGATGCTTCTTGCTGATTAGTTTTCTGCTGTATTTTTGGGCTATTTTAGCACAGTTTTGCTCATTAGATCTCTTCCATGTCTCTTTCCTGCTCCCAAGCTGCCTTGTCCTCTGGCACCTGGATAGGTCTGTGGGTGTGAGCACTGGTGAAGTTGGAGTGGAGGAAAAGCCAGGGTATCTGTTTCTCTCTTCTGCGTGCATGAGGAATAGCTATGTTACTGCATGGTCCACCCTCACCTCCTGGAAGCCTGTGCTGTTGTCATCAGGCTGCTTCAGTTCCTGGGTTCTGACATTACACCCCATTATCAAACCCACTCCCCTCTCCCTCTGTCCTCATTGCTGGGTACTGTACCCAGAGCAAATGTGTTCGACCTTTGAGCTGCACTGGTAGCCTGGAAGTTGTATTTTTATTTTTTTTATTATGTTTATATTTCTACAACATTTTTCTCCCTGTGCTAATTTGCTTCTTGCAGCCTTCTGTGAGGATGATATCCAACGACTTAGTTTATTTTATTGGTCAAAATGATGGCAATGTCATCAAATGACTGAGAATGACAGTTTAAGATTCTGGGCTCCAGTTCTAGCGATACCACTCAGGGCTTGTGTGATTCAACATGTTTCTTAGTTTCTGTGGGAATTACTTTTTCACCTGAACAGTGAATGCATCTGTGCTGTCTCAGTTTGGGTTTCCTGGGATATGGACGCTAAACTAGAAATTACGGAACAGAAGTTTACTCTGGATTGCTTGAGATATCCGGCCTGTGGGAGGAAGGGCAGACTCAGGGTGGAGCTCAGGGAGAAGCTGAGCTGAGATTTGGGCTTTGCAGAAGGCAGCTCCAAAGCAGGTGAGAGTGTTCTTCACTGACCTTAACTGTTAAAGGTATTAACCGAGGGGAACAACCAAGGGCTTTGTCTCAAGAGGCTTTGATTCTTCTGTCTGCCTCTCTCAAGCAGCTTGGGAGTTACCGTTTGGTCCTGAGGTAGATGGAGTCCGTTCACTAGACAGATCCCAGTACTATATCGCTATTCCCTAAGATTCTTAAGGTTATATTAGCATTGAATTTGCTCCAGATCCTTCCAGTGCCCTTCATTTCTTTCAACTCTTGTTATGTAACCTGGGTGCTAACTGCATCCTTGCCTCATTTCTTAGACTTCCGACTTCCGGAAGGGCCGCGATTTCTGTTTTATGACCAGCCAGAGGTCTTGCCAGGTTAAGTGACCTGCTCTAGGTTGCTCATTCAATAACTGACTGAGAAATCCTCCCGTAGGGCCCAGCAGCCTCACCGCGAGCCAGACTTTCTAACTAGACATTTGAACGACTTAAACGGCAGTAGGGGAAACCTCCTGAAAATATCTCCAGCAAAGTTGTAGGTGTTGTTTTGGTAGAAACATTTCCTCTGTTGCCATAAAAATCTTCCCCCAAATGGCTTTGTGAGAGCAAAGCTGTGCGGGCTCCGCTGCTGTTTGTGAAGGGAGCCGTATGGCTCAGCCACAACACAAACCATTTGTTCTGCTGGCCGGGTTGGCAAAGTGATTTGATTTCTGGATTCCCCAGAGAGGGAAAAAGGATCTAAACACATAAGTTTCTTCGTAATTAGATGTTTAAAGAAGAGCCAAGAGGAAGAGTTGAAAACGGGAGCCCAGGTACATTTTTCATCCCGTGAATGCCGCTGGGGTGGATGGGTGTGTGCATGGGGTAGAATTCACTCAGCACTCCTCCGTCCTCCTGCGTCCAGCTCTCTGTTCTTCACCAGGAATGAGCAGGAAAATCAGCTACAGCCCCTCTAGCAAAGTGATGTCTGAGTAGGTGCTCTTCCTTTGTTTTGGAGACTGGAGAAAAGCTGGCCGCCGCTATGTCGTGTCTAGAAAAAGGCAATGCCTCTTTTTCTGTTGGGGACAAGCTTTTTCAGGCTAGCTAAAGATGCTGATGGAAGGCTCTGGAAGCATAAGGTCAAGCGTTAACTTCTAAGAGCCTATTCTAAGGAACCCAGTTTCTGTGATGAATTAGGGTTGACTCTGGTTGTTCTCAGTAGCCAAATACAAAGTCAGGGTTGCTTGGCGATGAAAGTCCATGGTAAGGAAATCTGGAGTAAAAGCACACCATGATTTTGTAATGTTGTCTAGAGCCCAGGTCCCCATCCCTCTGCCCTGCCTTCTTGAATGCAGATTCCATTTTTTCCCTGGCAAACTGACCACTTGGGCGACTTTGCCTTAGAACAGCTATTAGGCTGTTTTTCCTGTGGCCGGGTTAAGGGAATCGTGTTTGAAGCTCCTAGCATGGTGAGTATTAATCTGGAAGGGCTCATCAGTAGGAAGAGAAAGTATTGTGAATCATTCGTTGGTGAGGGAAAACATAGCCTTTTATCAAATCTTTGGATGCGCCCCATGGTTCTTGTGGCCTTGTTTGGATCACGGACCACATCTAAGGTCAACTGTAGGTTGATAGATGTTTCTGCTGATTTGGGTCAGTCACAGGATGTAGCTTGTCTGGTTGTAGCTGTGTGCCGGCTGGTCTGGGATGGGGTGATTTTTCTCCATGCAATGTCTCCTTGTCTAGTAGGCCAGCCTAGGTTTTCATGGTGATTGCATAGTTTGAGAAAAAGGTCAAAGCTCAGAATGAACATAGCTTAACTTTGACTGGGATTCATGTTAGTATTCTACATTCTACAGGACCAAGAAGGGCAATGTCAGTTGTAAGTCCTAAACTAGGAAAGAACATTTTAAGCCCCTCAACACGTTTGTTCATAGAATGACTTCTTTTGTCTTATCCTGCTAAATTGTTTCATTTATACATACTTTGTAATGTCAGGATATGCTTATAAAATTTTACAGTTATGATAGCCATCAGACAGATTTTTTTTTTTTGAGACAGGGTTTCTCTGTAGCTTTGGAATCTGCCCTGGAACTAGCTCTTGTAGACCAGGCTGGCCTCAGACTCCCAGAGATCCACCTGCCTCTGCCTCCTGAATGCTGGGTTTAAAAGCGTTCGCCACCACTGCCCAACCAGAAAGATTTTTTTGTAGATTTTTCTTGTGTCTTCAGTTATCTCCCATAGATTCAAGAAGTCATATAAAGGGTACCTGTGGCCTTTACTCAGAAAGCTAACATCAGCAATGGCATTAGCTATATACTGCATGTAGTTCTCAACAGCCCCAAGAGGATGATGCATTTTGGCGGGGTGGGGCGATTTTTGAGACAGGGTTTCTCTGTAGCTTTGAAGACTGGACCACTCTCTCTGTAGACGAGGCTGGACTTGATCTCACAGAGATCAGCCTGCTTCTACCTCCTGATTGCTGGGGTTAAAGGCATGCGCTACCACCACCTGGCTGATGATGATGTATTTATAATGCCATTCTTAGATGATGGAGTTAAGTTACAAAAAATTTGTGATATGCAAATGTTTGAGAGGTTTGCATTCAAACAACAAGTTCTGTAGTAAGGAGGGGCCACTTGTTCCCAACTGCTCAGCCCTGAAATAAGCACACAGAAACCTTATTATTTAAATCACTGCTTGGCCCATTAGGTTTAGCTTCTTATTGGCTGACTTTTAACTTATTAATTTAACCCACTTCTATTAATCTGTGTATCGCCACGTGGCTGTGGCTTACCTGCTAATGTTCTGTTTGGCTCCGGAGGTGGGGCTTCACGGCTTCTCTCTGACTCCACCTCCTTTCTCCCAGCATTCAGCTTAGTTTTCCCTTATAGCTATGCTATAGGCCCACAGCAGTTTCTTTACTTATCAATGGTAATCACAGCATACAGAGGGAAATCCCACATCAAAGCTCTGCTATCCTGTCTCAAACTCATGCTGAAGAACTCCTTTTGGTGTGGGTACAGGTCATATAACATATGTAGGAAATAAAAGGCTAATTTGACAGACTTGAGAGTGGAGGAAACAATGGTTTAGACTTTAGAAATTTACTTTGAATTCCTTGCACATAAATTGCCCTGACAATTTACAGAGCTGTTCCTTGCAGGTACATGGGATATTCAAAAGCAATCAGACCATATTATCATGTTTTTAACAGGATTACTGGGCTCTGATTATCTTGAAGGTTACAGTCGCAATCAGCATTAATTTTAGTATTAACCATTGTTCTCTATGTTAACTTCAGGGTCCTTTGTCTTTTCTGCTTTCAGGAGTTCCTAGATGAGTTCGAGGGAAGTGATAAGTAATGAAACTAGGTGATCAAGTTGCTTATCGAGTAGGATTAGCCCACAGTGAGTGGACATGGCTTTGGTTGAACCGCTCAGGTCCCTGGTCCATGTAACCACACAATGTTGCCCTCTGTCCTTCATTATTTTAGTCAAAATGACCATTAAATGTAGTGGGGTGAACAAGGCACAAAGCATTAATCTGAGGTGATTTTTTTCGTCATGTGTTTCATACACAAATTGAGGAATTTTTTTAAAAAATTAACTATGAAGAAAAATCACATGAAGAAAATGAGAAAGAGAAGATACAGATACAGTTTTGTATCGCATATTCAAGCCAGTTTTTAAATATCCTTCATGTATAATAGTTTTAATTTTAATTTGCTGTGGTAAGATTCATGAAAACAGTATCCATTGCTTTGACAAAATACCTGAGAGTAATAAACTTACATAAGGGAAGGCTTGTTTCAGCTTATGGTTTGACTGTGTCCAGAGTTAGTTGGCCTCTTGTTTTGGAAATGAGTAATGGCAGAGTATCGTGTGTGGTGAAGAGGAGACTCATGTAATAATGACCAGGCAACTGATGGATGGAGGGAGAGTGTAGGCATAATAGTCTGTCTCACCTTCCAGCTGCCAAATAACTACACAGAGATTTATTAATTGTAAATGTTTGACCAATAACCTAGGCTTGTTACTAACTAGCTCATACAACTTAAATTAACCCGTGTTTCTTATTTCTTATCTAAGTTCTACCATATGGCTTTCTTTAACATGGCATGCTCGTCTTGCTTTTCCCCGTGTCTCCTGGCGACTCTGCCCTTCTTCATTCCTGAGCTCTCCCCCTGTCCTGCCTAACCTCTTCCTGCCTTGCTTTTGCCCATTTAACTCTTTATTAAACCAATGCGAGCAACATATCTTCATAGTGTACAGAAAGATTGTTCCACAAGAGGAGAGAACACAGAGATGTGAGGAGAGCTTAGTGAGGACAGGGACAAGATATGTTCTTCCAGGACAAACCTCCACGATTTCTTCTCCCAACAAGGCCTCACTTTCTATGAATAACCTATGCAAATATGAACTAATTGATGGCAATCCATTGATGGGGTGAGCAACTTTAGGATCTAGTCACCTCTTAATTGCACCAGTAGTTGGAGAATAAACCTTGAACACAAGAGCCTTAGGGGAGTATTTTGTATGGAATTCACAAAAACGTCGAGTGGGTAAGGAATGGTGGGCCCCCTTCCCTTCATTGCTTCTGGTGATTGAAAATAACGGCTTAACATCTTTTATTACCCGGCAAGCCTTCCAGTGAAGGGATTAGGACACCAACCCAGCCCCCAAACCTTTGACCTACAATAAGTACTGCTTGCAAGATGTGCTGGGGTAAAGGCGGCACAGAACTTGTGGGACTGAACCAATGACTGCTCTAAATTGAGGCCCATGCTACGAGAGGTAACCCATGTCAGAGACTGCCAGGAGGGCCAGGAACCATAGTCTGGCTAGCCCAGAGACCAAAGATATAACCAAACATGATCGACAAAAGAGTCAGTGAAATGATTCTTAATGATACTCTGCTGTACTCTGAGACCGGAGCCTAGCATAATCATTCCCAGAGAAGCTTCATCCAGCAGCTGATGGGAGCAGGTGCAGAGTCCCACAGACAAACATTAGGCATAGCTCAGTGAGTCCTGCAGAAGAGGGCAAGGAAGGGCTGTAGGAGCTAGAGGCATCATGACCCTACAATAAAATAGCCCACAGAATCAACTACCCTGGACCCACAGGGGCTCCCGGAGTCACAGCTGGCAATCATGCACCTGTATTGGCTTGTCTTAGGTCCTCTGCATATATGTTATGGTTGTGAAGCTTGGTGTTCCTATGGGACTCCCAACAGTGGGAGCAGAGGCTGTCTCTGATTCTTTTGCCTGCTTTTGGGGCCCTTTCCCTCCTACTACATTGCCTTGTCCAACCTTAGTAAAAGGGGATGTGTCTAGTCTTATTGTGAATTGACGTGCCAAGTTTGGTCAATATCCCTGGGAGGTCTGCCCTTCCCTGATGGGAATGGAAGAGGAGTGGATCTAGGGAAGAGGGGATGTAGGAGGGTGGGGCTGGGAGGAGAGGAGGAAGGGGAAACCATGGTTGTGATGCAATATATGAGAGAAGAATTAAATAAATAAATAAGAAAGAAAGAAAGAAAGAAAGAAAGTAGGACCTTAACCGTGATGGCGAAGCTCCTGCCACTGAGCTTCATCCTTAGCCTGTAGCAATTTTGAATCTTAATAAGGGAAGGAATAGAACTATAGTGTGAAATTCAGGATAATGCCTTTGACTTCTTCCTGGTTGGAGGGTTGCAATGCATCCTTTATATCATTATTTTATTAAATTAAACAGGAAAGGGTTTTCTTCGCATGTGTACCCAACCTATGAAGAAGCCCATTATCCTTGTGTTCCAATCATAGACCAAGGGCTGTGTTAGGAGGTAATTAACTACTCTCCGGTGTATTTATAAAATGTTACCAATTTTGTAGGTGATATTCATTCCCATCGAATTCTTGTTACATGACATACATCTTTATCTCCAGTGAGATAGAGGGATCCTATGTGACAAAGCAAGTCACAACGCTGCCACTTCAGCCGTACCCTATGGGAATCCTTAACGTACTTACCACGGGACAGCCATTCAGAGTAAATTTTAATTCTGCTCTCAGGCAATGTTTCTCATTGCTTATTAACCACAAGTAAATGCATTCAAATAAGAAGCCGTGTGGCTTGTGTTGAAAAAAAAATTGAAAGCAAAGTTGTGTTGTTTAATGTGAATTAGATGTTGCTGTGTCAAAACCCGGAGTTAGAATGGAGAGAGTGGGGGGGGGGGGCATGATGGGGCTTTTGAAACTATTTGATGTCATCAGATCAGAGTGACTCGTCCAACTGTAAGGGGTTTCTGGACTCTCCACACTGAATCTGTCAACTACCTTACAGTGTTTGCATATATGGTGTTTGTGGTTAACACAGGATTATCCTAAACTGACGATGCTGAAAAGGTAAACTGTGCCTTTTCATGTGTATCAGTTTAAGATAAATGCTGTGATTTAGCATGTTTTCCTGTGAAAACATGATGGGAAGGAGTTTCCTGTTAGTGTCCAGGTTTCAGTAAGAACAGACTTGGATGCAATTAAGACTCATCCTTGTGAACAGTGAATTGATCCTCATTTGAAGGTTTTACTGATTGATCATATAATTTCCCTAGATAGATAGAGTGTGAGTGTGTGTGTGTGTGTGTAATTTTGTTGTTTTTTTATAACAGGGTCTCATATGTCCTATGCTTGCCTCAAACACCCTATGTAGCCAAGGATGATCTTGAACTTTTGAACTTCTCGTCTCCATATCCTGAATGCTAAGATCATAGGCAAGTGCTACCTCACCTGGTTTATACATTGATGGATATATTTATATGCTAAGCAAACACTACCAACTAAGCTACATTCCCAACCCCTGATTAGGTTTTTATGGAATTCTTTATATTATGCAGATCATCGAATTACTATGATTAATATGAGTTTATATTAAGATGATCCTGTAGAGAGTAAGTCATCTATCCCTGCAGATTCTAGGAATGGGGCGCTCTCAGCTTGACAGAGTATTAACACATGAAAGACGGTGAATAAAACTGACTTCATTCTTGCTCAGTGGTCCTATTTCCAAGATAAGGTTATAGATAGATACTCAATATCAATATTTTATATTATAGCTGTAAGCAGGTGTGAGATGTTAAGTATGACTTGCATGTCAGGTAAAATGAGTTCCACCATCTTTTTAGTATGCTGATGGACATCAGGAAGCTTTTGATATGACTTAGACCTGCCAAGTAGCCCATGGTTAGGAAGAGAAGGTGGCCACATTCCAAGAAGATATGTTGACTAAAGCGATCACAGGCTCCATATCCCAAGGGGCTGCTGCCCCACTGTATCCTGGAAGTGAGGAATACTTGTTATATCATCATTTGCTGATACATTCCACACCACTTTGTTGGCAGTTTTCGTTTATTGCCTTTTGAGTGCCAGTAAGGGATTATGGCCACGTCAGTTCTCTTAACAACTTTGCTGTGGTTTATTTAGATGTGGCTTATGGTGTCTGCTATGCAAGGGCTAGGTTTTGGATCAGAGCTAGTTGACAATGTGTCCTGCTATGGACATGAGGTAGCAGCTGTTTTAAGTAGTGAGATCATCGAGGGCACAGGCATAGTCTGTTTATTCTTTAGTGTACACTGGTGCCTGGTACAGTGCCAGTACACAGTGGACGTGGAAAATTCACATTGAACAAATTATGCAACTGATGTTTTGGAGAATTTTTTTTTTTAAAAGAGGAAAACAGAATCTGTGAACTAGGGAGATAACTCGGCAGTTAAGAGGATATACTACTCTTGCAGAGGAACCAAGTTCAGTTCCCAACGTCTATATCAGATAGACTGTAACTACAGCTCCAGGAGAGTTGGTTGCCTTTGGCCCCCTCAGACACGTGAGCTCATATGTACATACCTACACACACATACATGTGCATATACATAATTTCAAAAATAATAAAAATAGAAACCATTTCAGCTCTTAGAAGTAAGAACTAGCATCGAGAAGTATTATCATGGAATTAGTAAAAAATTTCTTTTACCTTTTATTATTTGTGTATACGTATATGTGCATATCTGCACATATGTATGCAAGACAACCTGAGGGAGCTGGTTCCCTTTGTCCACCATATGGGTTCTAGAAATTGAATTCAGGTCATGTATGATTTGCTTGCAGGCTTAGTGGCAAATACCTTAGCCACTGAGCCATCTTGTCACTCCAGGCTGATTTCTTATAATAACATTTTATTTATTGAAAAAATAATATTGTAGTCTGTTTTCAAGACTATGATGGAGATATCTTCTGGATTTTTCCCCTTTTGTCTGTGTGGGAGGAGAAGTCTTCGAGGTTTGCAGTATAGAGAGGAGCTGTGTGAATGACAGCTTGGTTCCACTCTTTAGGTGTTGACGATTAGAGCATACTAGGAACTCAGATTCTTGCTCTCGGGAATTCACTAATATGGCAGCTTTCAGTAGTGGCCTCTCTTCAGATGGTTTGCTGGAGAGAGAGGCCTCTGAGCTTCCTCCCAGCACCAGTGCAGGTCTACGTTGGTATGTGATTAAACACTTGAGTCAGAAAGACAACTGTTATCTTCCTATTGCATACTGTGGCTATGTGTCAGCTCTTGGGAATACATGCATATTAACTTTAATATTATTTTTTTTCTGAGATATGTCTTATTAGCTGGGTATAATGAAGGAGCCTATAACCTTAGCATTTAGGAGGCAGAGACAGAAAAATCATAATAAATTCCAGGGAAATTTGGTCTACAAAGTGAGAATCTGTTTCTTAAAAAAATTCTTATTTTTATTTGAAATGTCTTAAAATTTTAGGCAGATTATTATCGGCAACTTACAAATAAGGAAGCATATTGTTAACTTTTACAGTCACTCCAAAGTGATATAAACAGCTAGCACTCCGGCAGCTAGAGCTTGAAGCTGGACCTATTAAATTTGATAGCTCAGGTTCTTTCTATAGGTTCCTGGGTTTTCTTATGATTGTTTTCTATGTTTAACAGTTATCTTAAGTGGTCCATAGTTTGACCAAGAGTTCTAGTTTTGCAGGAAAGTCGTGTTCAGTGGTAGACTCAAGGTTGAGACATTGGCTAGCATGTTTGGACTTCCTATAACTCTAGTTCCAGGGGAATCTGACACCCCTCCAAGGGCACCTGCACACACATATAAACACGTAAAAAAAGATGAAAATAAATCTATTAAAATTAGCAAGGTAATCTCTAATCCCAGCACTCAGGCAGCAGAGGCAGGTGAAACTCTCTCTGGGCTTGAGGCCAGCCTGATCTGTGGAGGGAATACAATGAAACCTTGCCTTGAACCCCTGTTCCCCCAAAACACTCTAGGTAAGAGAATTTAGGAAGAATTTTTATTGTCTTATAGTCTCTGTTCTTTAAAGCTAATGATTTTCCTCCCTTTACTGATAATTATTAGTAAAATAGATTTAGTAATCATTGGTAGAATTTAGTAATACTGCTCTCTAGTGATGCAATGAGATGTTTAGATCATTGAGCATGAAGAATTAGAGTGACACTGGTGGTAATATCATCTCAGATACTGATATGCTTGATTATTCCTTTGTATGCTTGTTTTTCCTTATGTAAAGCAGTTCTGTTTCATGGTCATTAGGTAGATGGCCCAGGTAGACCAGTTGGCTGTGCTTATTAGACTGGCTTTGCCATGCTGTACAATAATGTCCTCTGATAATTTATCCTTTTGTTCCGGCCCCACTGAGCTGACTTTGAGTATATTGGATGTCATTTTTACAATTGATCCTTGCAAAATCGAAGGGATCAAGGGCACCATTAAATTCCTATTTCATTTTTAATCTATAAACAGCTAGGAGCTAGGGAAAAGTAATGTGATTATTAATATGTTTCCAATGTTTTTGTATTTGAGATGAGAGGAAAAAAGAAGTAGAGAAGGCAGAGATGTGATTATTTTTTGAAAGATTTTATTTATTATGTTACAATAAACAAATATCCTTTTGCTTTCTTGAGTTTCCTAGACATGAGCTCCATGGACACCACATTAGATGTACTATTTAGAACTACTGGGGCCAAACATGCTATGTGCATATAACCAAGAGAACAGGGCAGCGTGGTATTCACTCTAGAAACAGAGTCTCATTTGTGCTCACAGATCCTGTAGTGTTTGTAGTAACCCTGGTTTATCTTGTGGAAGTGGAGTATCAAGGAAATTAAGCCCTCCAAATCAATTCACTGTTTAAAAGCCTAAGGGATGTTTTGTCCCTAGGGGGAAAATGAAAAAGTGATTGTACTCTTCCTTTCCACACCACTCTATAAACAGCTGTTGTTTCTGTGTCATGCCTGATGCACCAGCCTTTAGAGTGGTGTACTGCTGGAGGCTACAGGTAGCCCTAGGGGGCTGAGGAAGCCTGATTTGAAACCACTTGTCAATTTCTTTGGCAGAATCATCCCCGCCACAGCCAGCTTAAGTGACTAGTTAGTGGTTTGATATCACCAAGCTTGGAGCTGGGAGAGCTGCAGAAAGTTATTGTCTCTAGGCTGTGCCAGCTGCTCAGCATCAGAAAGCAGAAGTAAGTTGTTACCAGAGGAGGCCTAAGGAAGACAATTAGGAGTGGAGGAGTGGGCGTGGTCACAGACCCGCACTTCCAGCACTTCAGAGGCAGAGGCTAGAAGAGGCTGAGAGTTTAAGGTCACCCTTAGCTACAGTGTGAGTTTGACACCAGCCTGTGTAGGAAACAAGACAGTGAACGTGGGGGAGGTGGTGGCTTTTGTGAAGAGATTCTCTGTGAAGGTATCTAGTTTTTTCCTGAAACTCTGAGGATGAAGATAAGCAGGATTAAAAATAAAATTAACTATGTGAAGGAAGTGGCTTAAATCCTGAGATTAAGCCTCTGAGGAATGGCTGTCAAATTGGTTATACGCAGAGAAATCAGAATCACTCTCTCAGCTGGGCGAAGTGTCACACTCTTTAATCCCAATACCCCAGTACCCAGGAGGCTGGAGGCAAGCGAGGCTGATCTCAGTGAATTTGAAACCAGATCTACAGAGAGAGTTTCAGAACAGCCAGGCCTAAACAGTGAAACCCTGACTATAGAAATCCCTCTCTTTGGATCCCAACACTAGAGGTTTTGCAAGGTCTACAGCAAGGCAGAGAGAGTTCTTGGTTGTAACAAAGAGGTTGAGGTCTGGGTCAACAAAGCGACTCCCATCTTGACGCTATTTCCAAATTATTCACCAGCCTCTTTTCTAGTTCTGTTTTTCCTGTGATATTTTTTTATATTGTGTTTTTAGTTTTCAGGATTTTTTGTGGTAGAAATTGTTATAAATGTGAACAGCAATATGAAATCCTTCATTTACAGAATTTATTAGCTTTAGAGAATATTTATTGATGCCAAGATATGAGATGAAGATAGCGCTCTGCTCCCACACTTCCTTCTTTTCCAATCGCTTCATCGTGTTCCTCATTTTTCATATTGGCAAGATGAGCTATTATGCTCAGAATACCATAGATCTTAGGCTTCCGGTTCATATTTAAATACATTATGTTGCAAAGACCAGAACAAAAGAAAATACAAACAAGGCGAGCAAGAAAATGCAGCAATAGGGTGAAGAACCCCATGACTGCTGGAAACTAGGAGGGGACAACTCACTTATTATATGGGAACCCGGGACCTGGCCACTTAAGCAGGAAGAGATAGGAGCAGTTGGAACCCAAAACACAGTCAGGGAGAGGGGGAAATCGTTGCTCTGACACCTTCTGTGGCCTAAGCATCCAAAGTGAACTCATGTACTTCCACAAGGAGTTTGAGCCCTGTGCGGGCCCATATCCAGTCTAATGGCACTCAGCTGTACCTTAACAATACAGAGAGACCGTGTGTGAACTCCTCTCTATGGAGCTGGCTGCCCCCAGAAAGCAGGCTGGAGCATGGCTCAGCATTACAGAGCACTGCAGCACATGCTCAATGGACACCCCAAGCTTCGGGTTCTGTGTTTTCCTCTCTTGGTTCTCGTGGGCCCTTGTGAGGGAACTGGTTTTAGTTCCATTTTACAGATTAAAAACTATGAGTAAGATTCTGGAAAAGTAGGCTGCTGGCCTAATGTCCCATATCTTCCCTAATCATTTCTTTGTAATTTTATATTTAAATTTTATACATTAAAGCGTATACCAAATGTAATTTGGTTTAATTTTACAAACGTTGTTACAAACTCTTGGAAATAAATGAATACATCATACACCAATATTAACTAGACCAAAAGGTCATGCGGCTCAGTCAATTTCTATACAGTTAGGCATTCAGAATGAAAGATTGGAGCTTTACATTAAAATTTCATACTTTTAATATCAAATGCATTTTATACATGTTTCTGTCATCAAAACCAAGAATCCATGACAGACTTAGAAGTAGAAAAACAATTAGCTCTACATCCTCTTTCATGACTTTGCCTCAGCTGCTTTCAGTCCTTTCTCATCCCCTAATGCTTAGCATTTCTCCCTCTCTTTTCTTCCTTAATCATTTTTTAAATCAAATGCTTTTTTCAATATCTGGTAGTAGTCTTCAAATAGGATAGTTTATTATTCTACTCATTAGAAGATACTTGTGAATTAATGATGTAATATTTGTCTCTGAAAATCAAAAAGACAGGGTTTTAAGTTAATTTTAAAATAAAATTTATTATTAAGAAATTTGCAAATAAAAAATAGATCACACCCAAATTAACCAGACCTAAAGTCTACACATATCACCGAGCTTCTTAGGACATAGATGTTGTACTGCATCATGTTGAAATTCTCATTTTTGGTGGTGGATTCGTGTATAAAAATGCTTTTTGCTAGTTAAGTTTATTACATGTATTCCTACTCGAAAATTAGATGAATACAACTGGGTTTAGAAAATTTTCAATCTTTTGCTTACTTTTTATATTTATTTAATTTGATGTGTGAGTATATGTGTTTGTTGTATGTATGCCTAGTGCCCTAGGAGGTCAGAGGAAGCCATCAGATTCCCTGTAACTGGAGTTAGAGATGGTTGTGAACCACCATATAGGTACTAGGAACTGAGCCTGGATCCGCTATACAAGCAATGTGTTAACTGCTGAGCCATTTCTCTAGCCCCTGTATTTACTATTATTATTACTTTAATGAAAAAAAAAAGGAATAGTGCTAGGGCTGGAACCCAGGACTTGTGCCTGCCAAGCACATTCCCTGCTGTGGAACTCCACTCACAGCCCCGGAGATTTCTGTTGGTAAGGGAGAGTGACTGGGGAGAATCCCCTGGGCGGAGCACTGTGTTCTTAGGTGGGGGAAGGAGGGATACAGAGTTGACTGCATCAGCACCCGTGTTCTGGAGGTTGGACCCAAACTCATGTCCCCTTTCTATGAGCACAGTAGCTGTGTGGGGATGTAGGGTCGTTAGAGGACTGCAGGACGATGAGACCCGAGATAAATGAAGTACTTGTGGCCGGAGTCAGGTTTGACAAGTGTCTTGGCTCTGAGTCCACCAGTATGGGAGTGGCTTGAAAGGTGCGCAGAAAGATGTCAGTAGTACCGTGTATGGATGGACATTTCACCGTCAGGGTTCGAGGATAGCAGGCTATCGTAATTCAACCTCATGCCCACTGTGGCAGCTGCACAATTTCAAGATTCTTGTGGGTGGATGCCGCGTTACCTTTCAAATTTGCCATTATAAAGTTGTTGGTAGTTGTGATGGTTACTATTTAGTATCACTTTGACATGATCTAGAATCACCCAGGGGCACCTAGTGAGTGGCACCATTCCCTGGGCTTGGGTCTTGAAAGCATAAAAAGGATGAAGCTGACTGGGTATTGCCATTCATTCATTGCTCTGTTCTTCCTGACTGTGGATACAGTGTGACCAGCTAGCTCGAGCACTGTCACGTGACTTTCCTGCCACGACTGACTGTACTCTCAAACTGTGAGTGGAACAATACTGTAAGCTGCTTTTGTCAGGTATTTCGTCAAGTACTTTGTTGGGTTGCTCAGACAGTGGTTGTCCAGCATCTGTGCAGTGTGCTTCCTTTTCATCTGCCTGCATTCTGGAGGGAAAACACCCAGTCTGGGAAGTAGTGAAGATGTGGAAATTGATCATATTCTTGTTTCACAGATACTATTGCCTGTCGGGACATATAAGGAACCTAATTCAGTGATTTTCCTCAGTGATTGGGAACTCATCACGGTGTGAGCATGGTGAACTAAAAGTTAGCAAACGAAATCTAGAGTTGTAAGCATTTTCCCGAATTGGTATGGTAAAATACAGTTCTCCCTGGATATTCTCAAATAAAGAGGCCCATGATTAAATGAGTCAGGGAATTAAAGCATACAGCCCTCCATCTAATGGATTTGTCCGTAATATGCAATTATCACACACTAGAAACATTGCGATGTAGGAATCCCTTTATGTTTGTATAGATTGATTATCCTAAATTTTACCTGGAATACTGTTACACATTTTGTATTGTTTGGTACAGCTGGGAAATACTGAAATTTTTATTGTAAAGTTAGCACTTGTAGATGGGTACATCCAGGGACTTGTATGTGTGCATACATTAGCATATTAATCCGACATAGAATTGAGCTCCTAATGAGATTTACTTATAGGGCAAAAGTCTCAACACTTGACCATTCATGCAGGAAAGTTAATTCGAGATCTCCTTTTAGACTTGAGCTCATATTTATTCCTTGTTAGCTTCACTACTGGGAACTTTGAGCTTAAAGGTCTCACGTCTTTTCTTATACCCGCAAGGAAAAGTCGGAAAGGGATGGAAGAGGGTAGGCAGTTGAGAGAGAGAGTTACCTCATTGCCCCATTTCTTGCACTGCAGACTGACTTCTTTTCTTTAGGGCTAGCGTTTTGTGTAGCCTTCAGTACAGAATGGCTAGGTCGTTTTTCTTTTTAAGAATGCAGATGTAGTTTTCAGATCTCGTAACGGACAGCAGTTTCTCTCCAAGAGGCACTTCTGGTCCCGTTCCGGCTGCCCACTCCTTCCCCGGCAGTGTTCCTGGGCAGTCAGCCTGTGAAAAGCTTTTGCTCTATTTGCTGTTCGGCTTAGAATAGTTGAAAGAGTCCCTCTCAGCCTCTGTCTTTCTGTCTCGTTGTGGCCAAGGGCAGTGTTTGCCCAGCCTCTCACTCTGTGACCGAGGGGTGGGACTTTTTTGTTCCCTGTTGCCGTGACTGCCTGTGTGGGCTTGTTCATCCAAGGCTCCTGTCCCCTCCTCCTGTTCAGAAGGGAGCTTGTTCAGAGCTCTGCCTGCCCTGGGTTCTGCACCTGTCTCAGGCATGCTCTCAGAAGCCCATTTGTGACTGGGTGAAGCTTACTCCTTCTCAGGTAAGAACGTGTACAGAGAAGTGGTATTATGGGAATGTCACACGGGAGCAGCTTTGATATAAGTTATTCTGTGCTCTTCTGGTGAACAGGTGCAAGTAGATGCCGTGTTTTTAAATTGCACGAGCCACCCAAACTCCAGAGAGTATGCGATTGTGGTTTGTTTTTCTTTGATTTCTAATGAGAGAAATTTTATCAAATTTTAACCAAGTGTATTAGGCACTACCATTTCGTGGTATTTGTGGCATTAATCTGATACAGATTTATTTTATTATTTTATGTTATAAAATTTCCCTAAGTTTGACAGTAACTCCGGTAGCTTTTTCCATAAGGCACTCATGGATGCCCCTTGGCTTGGCTGATGGGATTCTTACATTTATTATTGAACCTTGCATGGGCAGAGCTGGGGACATATGGGAAATATCTGTCCTTTGTGCTGAATTTTGTTGTGAATATAAAATCACTCTAAGAAGTAAGGTCTATTATTAAAAATTGATTCCTCTCTTCATACTGCTTCCTGGGAATAGGTTGGTGTGATACATGAAAGCACGGGTGACATGAAGTGACTTTTGTCATTCAGGACAAAACAGGTTTATTTTTGTCTGCTGTTCATAATTAATGGAAGAATGGGGCAGGATCCAGTATTTTATTTCAGTTGCCCCTATTTTTTGGTTTAATTATATTAAGATATTTGCCTTTTAAAAGTTTCTTGAGTAAAAAGAATGAAAATAGACCTCGTATCATCTTGAAAATTTATTTATTCCTTGTTTTAGGGACTTGGTTATTGTATAAGATGTTTTTCATGGAAGTCATCCATATTCATGAATGAAGGAGTGATGCTGAGGCATGAAAGATAAAGATCATATAGAATAATTAGCACCAGATTGGTGTTAGATAAGAATTTCATGCATCATCCTCTGTGTTGTTGTTAGGAAGACCTTAGAGTCTTGGAAAGCATGTAAATTCTGAAAGGTAAATCCTTCAGTATTGTCTGAACCATGACTAACCTTATAAGGTTGCTTGAGCAAAAAAGACTATTGTATTCCTTCGCGTACTGAACTATGATCAAAATAAGCTCCCCTGCCAGTTTTTATGTGGATTAAGCCCAACATTGTGAGAGGGTTTTTAAGGGTGTGGGAAGAACGTTTACAAATGCCCATTACAGCTGGAAAGGGACAGTGGCTGGGGACGCCAGTGACAGTTTTCCTGTGGAGAAACATTGTAGACAGTTATCCATTAGAGAGCAATCCTATGGGAAGATTTGAGCTCTGCAGAGAACACAGTGTTGCCAGACTCACTGCAGTCTAGGAGATGATGATTTTCAAGACCATCCTTCAGGGAGGGTTTAGTTGGGCAGCCTTGCCCGGGGGCTTGGAGGCTAGGACAGACACATTGTAGGGCAGCAGCAGTCGCTGGAGATGACAACGCAGGAGACACCTAGGCAAGGCTTCATGACGCTTACCTGTTTTTACCATCCTGTCTGCAGATAAAGCTGCTAGAGAGAGGACCTGTTCCAGAGGCTTTTTCTGCAGACTTGCCGGTTCCTCCACGGCTTCTCACAGTTACCAGAGGTACAGGTGAAACGGGGCATGGTGCTGCCGCATGCCAGCTCAGGAACCCCACTTTTCTCAGCAAGAAACTATACCAGGAAATAAGATAATTACATAGAGTGTTATTCTTAAGCTCATGGACACCATCTCCTCCACACTAGGAAATTATGGTAGTTGTGAACAAGCGACTGTAAATATGACGGAGGTGAAGCCACCAGTGTCAACGCTGGCCGTTTGTGAATGATGTAACCAGGAAGATGTAACTCATAGCTGTCTTTCTCAGCACTTGTCAGTTTTGGTGACCTAACCTGATGCTCAGCTCAGCTATTCTTTTGCTATCACCATGGCCACCAAGTGCTCATCCACTACCTCTGTTCCCTCCTCGTGTTATGTCCTACTCACCAGGAGCCCTTTTTGTGTTGTTTGATTTGTGTTCAACACCTGACTCTTCATAACCTCCTCTGGGCAGCCTGGTTTGCAGCTGCTGCACTTCTGCTCTCTGTGAATTTAAATAGAGAGACTTTGCCTGCAGCAAGCTGCTTTTTTTTTTTCCTCCTGCATACCGCACAATTTTCCAATGTAATCAGCAAGTTTGGGGCGGTTGATTTTTATTCTAAACAAAATAAGACCACCCCCCCTCTAAGTTTCAATTTGTTTTACTTGTGCTTTGAGCTTTCAACTTTAAATACTCTCCCTGGATAGCTGTGAACTCAGGAAGGATAAGAAGCAGGCAGTTGAGGGGTTGGTGTGACACTCAGGCTCTTTAGTAAGCAACACACCTCATATTCCCCATCCCACCCCTGTCAGCCTTCTTTATAAAAATTTCAAACATGAAGTAATTTGGAAGCCAGTGACTTTATTGGTTCTTAAATTATGCAGTATAATTGGTGAGTTAATATAGATACTGATGGGAAGGCCTGGTGGTAACCATGTTCTCTTGAGCCATCTTTCCGGCTCTCAGTTGGTATCTCTAGAAAGAGAGGAGAAAAACTCCCCTAGCTTTTTCCTGTAAAGTTTCTAGTAGGTACAGTCACCTCTTGGCATAGCCTGCCCTAAGTCCGTATCAGAGGTATTCTTTTCACAAGCAGAATGCCAGGCTTCTGGGACTGTCTTGTCCATTGGCATGTTACAGTGTATCTGCCAAGAGAAAGTCGGCAGATCCTTTTGGACAGAGGGCTGTGTAAATCCTCAGCTAGCCACAAAATAACTCGTTAGAAATGGCAGGTGTCCACAGTTACTGTAACAGAAAGGCAGTGGCCAAAGGGAAGACTATGTTGGTACCATAAAATTACTCAGGGGCTTTGAAGTGCTCAAATTATGTTCTGTAAGAGTCTAAGCATCTGTTATTTTTTGTGTGCTGGGGGCGGGGCATGCAGGGTGGCTCCTTTTTGTGAATGTCTTTGGCACTCTTGGTGGAGAATGAGTCCCATCTTCAATAAAGCCATACAGATCCTCTAACAGCCACTATCTGTTTTATTTGTGACTAATGGCCCAAGAACAGTCGGTTGATTCGGCTCCTTTCAAAGTCCACTGCATTTGAGGCTCAGTCCTTTGACTCTCTTCCTCAAGCTACTATATAGATGTTTATAAGGATTTTTCAAAGATATCTAATCTCCTAGAAAGTTTATTATTTTACTTTGGAATGCAAAGAAATACCTTCCAGTTTCTAAAAGTAAATAGGTTCTTTTTATTCATCCAAAATGACCAGATACTTAATAGTTACTCATTAAATTTTTTAAGCCCAGAGATTACTTTTTTTTCTTACTTACTTCTTTTTACAGCAGTGAATTTGGCAGGAAAACCCATATATGTCTATCTATCTACCGAGTTCTTAATTTATTGTTATTTTTCCCTGAGAGCAATTTCCATCAGTGCTCACTGAGGCTAGTTCTGGCAAAATAACTTGCAAATGCATGTTTCCTGACAAATAAATTTAGGTGATAAATCTGTGTTTCCTACTGTGCTTATGTCAGTATCTGATAAATACCATTATTTAAATATTTAATGATAGTCTCAGAGGCTGCAGCTGCCTTCATTTGTATATTCATGTCTTAAGTCACATGAAGTAGAGAATTATGGGAAATGGTGACCATTTCCTTTCTTTTCTAATGTTGAGCCCCAACGGAATAGGAAGAAATACTAATTAATCTTCTCTCACATCTTTGTGGATTTGAGTGGGCTATAAATTTGATTGAACAAAGACTCATGACTTATCCAAGTTTTATGTCTTCAGCCTCAACTAAAAATTCAGGATTCTAAGACAGGAGAGAAGTCCTTAAGCTGATTCTCTGCTGAACTCATGGAGACTGACTCTGCTTCCCCTCTTCTTTGTAAATCCAGCCTGCCTTTGAAGGTTTACCCTAGACCCTAACCTTGAGAAGCTTTCCTCACTGCTATAGAGCCCATTCCTCTGCTCTTCAGCATATTGTTTGCTAGTGGATATCCCTTTTAGCATAACGCTTCAGTACAGGTCGGGACTGTTAATTGCTCTCTATTGCGTATACTAACTTTGACCTCCATACCTTCTCAGTGATGTCGTAAAATCCTGTGGACAAGACCTCTCTCTTACCTCTTTTTCTTTGTTTCGTGACTTTTCCTCGTGTAATGTGTTGGAGAACGACCTTTTAGTAACAACTGTTGGCCAGTTGTCTCAATGTGGAGAGAAGCCACTTGTCTTCATAAATGAGATAACTCCAATTTCCTCTATCCTTTTGCCTGGAGAATAGAATTAACAGAAGGACTATATCAGCGTTTTTATTTTTCCAGTTTTCTTTTTCTCTTCATTTTTTCCCCCAAACTTATTTCCATGTGTCTGGCCATGTTTCAGTAATAGTCTTAACATTTAGCACTTTAATAATCCCTTCCAGCTGCAAGAACTCGGCGATTTTCTCAAATAAATTCCAGAATGGTTTATAAAGTTGACTGGCTGTGCTGGTGATTTAGAGTGTAAGAAAGATCTGACGCCGCAAGTCAGCGTCGCCACCACTTGGGAACAGGTGATGGAACACATTTGCTTGCAGCACATCCAGTCCAGAGATGTAGGCAGTCTGTCCACAGAGGAGCCCTTGGCTTCAGCCGGGTATTTCGGGAGAGGAAAACTGAGTCAGAAAGAAAGCCTTCTTACTGATTTATCGGTCTTCTGTTCCTTGGTTGGTATGAATCACACTAGGGGCTAGCCCAATAAAGGAAACAAGTCACAGCAGTCGGTGTTTAGGACACGCTTTCTTGGATCTGCCTTGTGACAAGTTTCCAGTTCTGCACACACAGCTGCAACTCCTCGTCTAGTTAATTAGATGAACTGGCAAAGCACAGATAGCTGCTCTCCTGGGCTACAATGCTCTTCAGTTCAACATAGCATCTGTAAAACTCTTGTATCAGTTGGCTGTTGATGCTGTGAGAAATTGTCATAAACAGGCGGGGGCAATTAGTATTAGCCTGATAGATAAGTTCCTGAGAGCAGGGTGCCTAGATGTGCCTGTGGGGGTTACCATGATCACCATCCATTGCTGTGAGAAGACTCACCTTAATTGTGGTGGGAGCATTCCAGGTAGGAGAGCTTTGGCTGTGTAAAATGGAGGAAATGAGCTGAGCACTAGAAACCATACTTTCACTGGTCCCTCTCTCTCCTGGTCGTGGATGGGATGTTACCAGTTGCTTCAAGCTCCTGCCACCTTGACATCCTCACCACAATGAACGAACTGTACCTCAAACTGAGAGCTAAAACAAACTCTTTCTCCTATCAGTTGCCTTTGTCCAGGTATTTTATGATAGTTACTGAGAAAGGAACTCCAGCACTACCGTCACAGTTCCGGAGCTTGGATGTCTAAAATAGGCCTGCGTGACTATGTCTTCTCTGGAGGTTCAAAGAGCCAAGCAGCTAGCTCTCTGGGGGCTTCATGCCTACATCACCTGCCTTCACATCTATCGCTCACTGCACTGAAGCCTCACACCGCCTGTCTTCCCTTTCATTTGTTTCTTTTCCAGGACCTCTATGGTCACGGTGGCTCACCTAGAAAATGTGGGCTTGTTCCCGTATCTTAAAAGCCATCATTTAATCATGTGTGAAGAGTCGTCTTTGGCTGTAAGATAACATATTCATCCGTTCCATGAATTCGGGTGTGGTTGTTGGAGGCAGGTTGGGGCAGAGGGTTAAAATTTCACCCCTCTTCCCCCCACATTCCCTCTTATTCTCACCTGTGGAGAAACATCTGACCCCTTCAGGTTGTGATTTCAGTTCCATTTGAGTTGGTTGTTCACCCAGCAGACAAGGTGAGAATTATATTAAATGAGATTTCTCCCCCTTCATAGATCATCACATATTGCTGTATCTTTTGTTAAAGCCTGTGTTAAGAAAGTACAAACAATAAATAGGCCGTCTTTTTTTAGCTTGATAACCCCTCTTCCCCTCCATTTACTTGACAGTATTTCATGTTTCAGGTTCACTTGACTGTGTGCACATTGGCTTTTGCTTCAATCTGAGGCAAACTTTTATCCACATGCTTCTCTTCCTCCTCTTGGTTCTCAGTTGATGTCTCTGCATGCTCGCTCCCTTCCTCAGAGGACTTCCTGCCTTTCTTCTCAACTGTGAATTTCTTTCTTGTTTTTCAGTGAAGTTGCGTCTTTTTTTGCCTTCTGCTTTCCCCTCAGGATTCTCTTGTGTTTGCCTTTGTCATTTGACAACGGAAAATGAAATACAGTTTGAACCACGACTCTATCTTTTATCAGCAGAGCACAGTATGATTCATTTGTGCTCTTAAAGAACAACAAAACTAATGTCAGAAATATAGAGGTTGCATAGTATCCTAAGAATTGAAATAAACTCACTAATACTGAAGGAACCTGAAGAAGTCATTTTCCATTTCCTCCTTCGTTCCCTGAGTTTTTTGACTAGGACGTTTTTATATATTGTAAGTTTAGACAAAATGCAACAAATTTATGTTTATAATGCATATATGTATGTTATCTGTGTAAAGATCTATCAAAAGGACGTGGATGTGGGCATTGTTAATTATGTTGTATGAAGTAGCATCAATAATGCTATTTTGTATAGTATATAAAATTCTAATACATGAACATAGACTCAAGTCCCTTAATTAAATGTAGATGACACCTGTGTTTCCCCTTAATAGTCACCTTCTTTAGTCTCCTCCTGGCCATCACGAATCAAGTAGCAAACATCTAAGGAAAATAATGGAAACTGTAACATGAAGGAATTGTTAATGAAATACCTTTCTCTTTTATAAAGAAATTAGAACCATTATGTTTTTTGGCCGGTGAGCCCTGGTACCACAATATGCAAAGTTTATGGACCACCGAGATGAATAGAGGATAATAGGGTTGTCAACTAGGGCCACAGAGTGCAGTAGTTACTGTTCTCCTTGCTACTATCAAGTACCAGCAAGAGGCATTTTAAGCAGGAAGGGTTTACTTTGGCTCCCAGTTGGAGAGAACACAGCTATTCATGCCTGTGAAGCTGTAGGGCCATGATCATGTAGCGCCTGCTTACCCTGCATCCACAGTAAAGAAGTAGAGAAAGGACAGCAAGTAGAACCCTGCAAAGAAACCTTATGGTACTACCTCCCCCCGCCCCACCACCAACCAGTGACCCTCTTCCTCCAGGTAGATCCCACCTAAGGTCAATCCCCAGCTGGGGAACAAGTATTCACACCTTTGAGAGTGTGGGTGACATTTCATATTCAAATGGTTATACCAAGGAAAAGCAGTTCTAAGGGGACAAAGTTCAAAGAGCACCTGTCAGGATTTTGGGACCAAAGAAGGAACCCAATGAGGATGGAGATGATGGATGTGTGACCCCCACGGAGACTTCAAGCCAGACTTTCTTATGCACCCTTGTGACTCTGAGCAGAACAGGAAGCATTTCAGGTAGATGTAAAAGCAACCTGCTGTAGAGAGAGTGACTAATCCTGTCTCCAGGGTGTGAAATGGAGAACTGGGGAAAGGTTTAGGGGGAAAAATAGCAGGGAATCGGAGAGCTAAGTAATGTAACCTTCATCCCTTCATATGGAATGCTGTCTCTGCTGAAGCGTTCCTAGGAATAAAACATATGGCTAGGCGATTTGTTTTACAGCCTTTTTCTTAAAGGTGTGTTGGCTGCTTAAAACACTGCTGCTAATTTGTGTCACACGGCAAGCAGAGACGCTGTGACCAGCCTGAACCAGGGGCAGGGTGCTGGTATAAATTTCAGTGACTCATCCCTTGGGTCTAAAATAGCAGCAGGCTGAGGGGCAGAGTGTCTTCAAGGGAGGAAGTCTTTTTGACACACGTTCCCCCTGAAAACAAGCCTAGAAGCAGGGTGTGTGTGATTCAGTGTCTCAAGCTGGTGTGGGAACTGGGGCGCCAGTGGATATTAGTGGAAAATGGGCGATGAGCTTGCATTATAGCATGGAAGGCATTGTGTGATAAGAGGAGAAAATTTGAATTTATTTTTACAAGCTTTCAAAATGGCTTTAGGCATACCCTAGGGCACAGTCAAATATATTGTAATAGGGTGCACGGGAGGACCAGGAGTGTTCCTGGCTCTCCTCTCCCGTTCGTTCCGTCTGTATATATAATTAAGCTGCCTGAGGATCCACTTGCCCTTTTCCTGGCTTAGAGCTGAAGGGTTACCTTCTTGTCGTCACACAATGTTACTGGGCTTGTCCTACCTTGTCAAAAAACATCTTAAGTCCTGAACGGAAGGATATTGTGCTTTTGAAAAAAAAAAGCTGAAGATACAAATTGATATGAGATTACTATCTATGAGCAGAAAACCCAAAGAAGCTGAGAGTATCATTGTATGATCTTTAAGCACTAGCTAGAGGGGAGAGTAAATAGCATGGATTCTGATTTGGTCCCTAGAGAGATTGTGGGATCTTTTGCGAGGTGTTGGGAATGTGGGGAGGTAGGCGGAGAATAATAATCTTCTAAACATACTCAATCCTTATCCCTAGAATTTGCAAATGTCACTCTTTTTTTTTGTTTGTTTGTTTTTTTTTTTTTTTGTTTTTCGAGACAGGGTTTCTCTGTGGTTTTGGAGCCTGTCCTGGAACTAGCTCTTGTAGACCAGGCTGGTCTCGAACTCACAGAAATCCGCCTGCCTCTGCCTCCTAAGTGCTGGGATTAAAGGCGTGCGCCACTGCCGGCAAATGTCACTCTTAATGTGACAAGAATGCCTAACTTTCCTAAGGCCTCCACCTTTAATTCAATTATTCCTGCTGTGGCGACCTCCAACCATAAAATTAGTTTCATTGCTACTTCGTAACTGACATTTTTTGCTACCGTTATGAATTGTAATGTAAATATCTGTGTTGTTCCTTGGTCCTATGTGATCACTGTGAAAGGGTCATTTTACACACACCCTGGCAGCCCCACTCCCCCTGCTAAGGGATTGCAATCCACAGGTTGAGAACCCCTACCTTAAGGGAAAGATCAGAGGTTGAGGTGGTGATAGTTAGATAATCTGGGTAATGTATTCCTTATGAATTTTGAACAATAAAGATCCTTAGCTGATTGTGTCAAGAGAGACGAGAGAGGGATTTGAGAGAGCTAGTGATTGGGTTCTCAGAGGAAAAAAAAAAAGGAACTCACCACTGCTGCTTTGAAGATGAAAGCAGGGACACGAACTAAGGGATATGAGCAACCTCTAGAAGCCAAGTGACAAGGAGAACCCTAGAGAAAGGAAGGGGGCTCTCTCTCTCTCTCTCTCTCTCTCTCTCTCTCTCTCTCTTTCTTTCAGGTAGTGGGGGTTGAAATAGGGCTTCTCTTTGTAACCCTGGCTGTTCTCTAACTTACTCTGTAGACCAGGCTGGCCTCAAACTTATAGAGAAGCTCTCTTGACACCCTGATTTTTAGCCTGGTGAGACATGTGTTGGGTTTCTGACCTATAAGACCGTAAGAGACTTAATGAATGTGTGTTGATGTGTGTTGTTTAAAGCCATTACTTTATGGTTTTTGTTAGAGCACCATCAAGAAATTAATTCAGCATATTTTTACAGTTTTCCATTTCTTTCTAAAGTACCAGGAGTCAAACTTGGGTCTGTGTATTGCTAGACATGAGTCTGTGCCCACCACAAATCTGCCTAGCTCTTTCATTGAGGAAAGGGATGAGTTAGATGAGATACTTGATTCTGTTAGATGCACCAATGGTTAGCAGTTTGGTTGAGGCCCTTTAGTCTCCTTGAGTAAATGCTTGTTTTAGTGAATAACAGAAAACTGCTATGAAGGAACATTTCATCTGAATTTTCTTGTTCTCAATTATTCATACTTCCATGTTCTCTTCCACAAAATTTGAAGTTAGAATAAATGATCTCAGGTTCCGTCCAGCATGAAAATTCTCAGATAAAATAGAATGAATGTAACATTCTACTTGCCAGTTCATACCCTTCTCTCACAAGGACTGGCAAAATGAAGACAGCCATATTCAGGAATAAACAAAGACATGTGTGATTCATTGGGAAACACGGGCGTATGTTGTGCTTCAACTACCTTGTTTAGGACTCCACATCCTAAGTGCTAGACAGAAATTAGCCATCTGCCTTGGGATCTTCTTGCTGAAATGTTCCATCTGCATTGAAGAAAGTAAAATAGGAGTTTCTGGACAGAGCTACCTATTAGCGTAACAGTTATGTGGCCCAAGCATCCATCATCATAAAAAACCCTGTCTTACTTTCTCAATGGTTTATTATCTAGAATGATGTTCACTGTTGTCAAAAACATTTTTTCCTTGCTCCGAGGTTTAAATCTCACAAGCAGAATTGGACCTTGGTCAGAAAGGTTTTCCATTATGAAGCTGATGATACTGAATTTGGAACATGAAGAATCTTCCAGGGAATAATTACATGTGTTACTGTACAGAGGAACACACACAGAAATCAGTTCTTGCCCACATTCAGTTTTATGTGAACAGGGCACCAAGCAAAACTCCTCTCGTGAGTGGGGAAAGTTGCTTTTTCTAGCACCAAGGTGGAACATTCTAGAGCCCCTAAAGAAAAGACTCTTTCTAGTGTTGCCACATTGAGCGTGAGGATTAGTTCCGTTCTGTCAGCTCATCCGTGGGTGTGAGGTCACATTCGTCTTCCTTCTGCCTCCCAAGGATCCAAGGTGCAAATTTGGCTGCAAAAAACTCTCTACAGATGTCCGAAGAATTATCCCATTAAAAGAGAGTTTGGAATGTGGTTCCATACGGATCATCTGCTGCTAAAATCTTGTTCCAACGCTGTCAAATCCTTGGCAATAATTGAACAAATATCTTTGAACTTGTTAAGCAGCCCTGGACTTGCCAAATGCTGTGGCGAGACCTGTGGAGATGATAAGTCTACTGGGAGTGAGACCCTTAAGCACATGGCCCATGTGTTGCATCTAATGGTGTTGGAGCACTCCTTTGAAGATTATGACCTTGACTATAATTTGGATAATTGACCAACGTGGGGCTGTCAGAGTTGTTTAAACAGTTACCATTTGTAGAGGGCCTCCATGTGACTGTGGCCTAATGAACTAGGTACAAATAGCATTCCATAATACTGTGCTAGTCCTTTTAAAACATTAGTGCTAATCTGAAGAACTTCTGCCATCAGACTGTGCCATCACCTGTCTGCCAAAAGAAACTGAGTTGTCAACCATCCTTTTCTTTTGCCAGTTTGATCACTGTTCAATGTGTATCATAGAGCAATTAAAGATGATGATAACTAAAAGTATGTCCCCCATAGACTAATTGGTTGTATTCCCTGCCCCTCATGCCTTCTGCTCTTCTTCCCAGTCAACCCTAAGTGTAGGGCTACTCTAGCAACATTCTGTGTGTATATTTAAAGGACCCACATTTGCCTTCATTGTTCTGTAGGTCATGGATTCTACAGATCATGTGGGATGGAGTTATAAGGAAGGGTGGGATGCTTGGATTCTCATCCTTTTTTTCTTCTTTTCAATAAGGGCATTAGTTCCATATTGATGCTTATGGTCTCATGACTCCCAAAAGTCCTACTGCCAAGAATTTGGTATGACACAAACATTCAGTCATCTCGCTGTCACCAAGACAAGTGAAGATAAATCATTTTTATATAGTGTCTTAGAATTATAGTCACATGCCATTGTAAAAGATACCCTTCATCTTATTCCCTTTGCTAGAAAAGGTTGAAGAGGACAGTAGATTTGAGAATTTCAGCTCTTGAAATGACTTCCTGAAATGATTTTGGATACAGAAGGGCAGAACCGAGTGGCAGGATTTAAGGATGGCGCTGGCAGAAGCAGCGGAGCTAGTCTTCGTGTGTGTGTGTGTGTGTGTGTGTGTGTGTGTATCCTTTCTTCACACAGCGTGCCATTCATGGCATCCCCATGGGAGTGTCCAAAATTTGAGTTTTCTATACATGAGTTCATCATTAGCAGGGGAAGTTTTACAGAAGTAAAATTATCATTTTGAAAAGTTGGGGGTAGACATTCATGGATCTACATGGGACATATAAAAAGACAAGATCTCCTGAGTGAATTGGGAGCATGGGGACCATGGGAGAGGGTAGAAGGGGAGGGCAGAGAAAGGGGGGGGGAGCATAGAAAAATATATAGCTCAATAAAAACAATAAAAATAACAATAAAAAGAAAAGTTGGGGTTTGTTTTGGGCTCCATTCTTCTAGCTAGCTGACAGCTCTCACTTTAACCACCTAGAGTGTGTAAGGGGTTAAGAGTTCTTTACCATCCTCAGGAGACCAGCCACCTACATCTAGCACCCATATAATTAAAATAAGCTTTGGAAGTTGGTTTGATGGAGACTACCCATTATGCCAGGCTGAAGTGCCTAAGGTGATGGATTCTTCATTGAGTCTGGAAGTGGAGCCTGGTAAGAATTTGCCTTATCACCCACCATCCTAATGCACCCGAGCGCCTGGGCATGCCTGAATTATTACAGAGAGCTAAACTGAAATATTTATCCAGTGCAGAGCGGGGCAATTTAGCGTCTTTTCAAGTGATCAGAACCTTGTGACAGAGGTAAAGTAAAATATAAGAAAGATCTGTCAGAATATTTTAGTGTATTCCCATTGTACAAAACAATGGATTCTATTGTATTTCCATACACAGAAGTCATGTGTTTTCGTCATAGACACTTCTCCTTTGCCCTGTTTTTCCTCCCACTGGTCGCTTCCTCTGCACAAACAGTGCATCTTCTACTATCATATCTTATATGTGTATTTAAAAGTGTAGATTCCCACCTTAGATTTGTCTTTTTTTGTGTTTTTTTTTTGTTTGTTTGTTTTTTCGAGACAGGGTTTCTCTGTAGCTTTAGAGCCTGTCCTGGATCTCACTCTGTAGACCAGTCTGGCCTCGAACTCACAGAGATCCGCCTCCCTCTGCCTCCCGAGTGCTGGGATTAAAGGCGTGCACCACCACTGCCTGGCTGATTTGTCTTCTTGAATATGATTTATTTTATTTAACACAATGATTTCCAATTCCATCCACTTTCTTGCAAATGAAATTATTTCATGCTCTGTGGTTAAGTAAGACTTCATTGTATTGGATGTTAAGGTGTTAAATGGTTAAACGCTAAGCTTGGGAGCAAAATGGCAGAAGACTGTCAAGCTAGTGACATCTGGATAGGAAAGCTGCTTACTTGACTGCTACTTTTTCACGCCTCCTGTGCACATTGCATTTAGACAGTGAAAAGTACGTGTTAAACAATTTTTGTTAATTTTGTACATAGATGTTTCAGATTTTTGTGGGAAAACAGAAATTAGTAAAAATGGAATCTCTGTTTTCTGTCCATGTGTGTTTTTAAGACTATTATCTTCATTCAAGATTATATAGATAGGTTACTGGTCCATTCTGATAGATTATGGAAATCTTAAACCATATGAAATTGTTGTTTTTCCTTGGTTGCAATGATTGATTGTTAATAACTTCGTGGCTAATCATTCATATGTTTGTGTGCCTGTGTGTGCATGCATGTGTGTGTGTGTGTGCATGCACACATATGTATGTACATATATGTACCTTTAATCTCACTGGAGGTTAGTGAGTTCCTCTAATAAAAGCTATTAAATTAGAGCTGGCAAGATACCTTATTTGGTGACATGCTTTCCAACCAAGCCCAAGGACCTGAGTTCTGATGTCTGGTACCCCTGTGGAAAGCCAGGTATTTTGGTGCATGTCCCTAATCCCAGTGGTGGGGAGGTGGAGACAGCAGGATTCCAGGATTTACTGGCCCACCAATCTAGAAGAACCAGCAAGTTCCCAGTTCACTGAGAACTCAGAAATTAAAGTGGGCAGCGTATGCATATGCATACATTGTACACATACACACAGCTGTTAAATCTATTTAGAAAATGACCAAACCAAGTCTGTTGTATATAACTGTAAAGCCAACGATCTGCCTCCATATAAACTACCTTCCCTTTTCCATCATTTTTGCAAGTTCACATTTTCTATTTCTGAATTTTCTTTAAAAGAGGCAACATTACCTAAAAAATACCTAAAACCACCAGAGTGTATCAGAATTTGGGAGGTTTCAAAGGATCAGTGCAGTTGACGTGAGAAACATCCTGTCCCACGTGCTCTCGTGCTGAAAGCAGTTCTATGCTGCAGGCTGCCATACTGTCATTGCTGTGACTGCAGAGATTGCGAAGGGACTCACCTTTATATGTTCCTTTCGGATGGTCTGATTGGAACTTTCTATTTCATTACAGTTGGTTGTTTCCTTTAGCTCCGTTTAACTCAAGGCAGTTTTACTTCATTTTTTTGTTTGTTTGTTTGTTTTTGGTCTTTAGAGACAGGATTTCACTGTGTAGTCCTGGCTGTTCTGGAAATCAGAAAGTTTCGCCTGCCTCTGCCTCCTGAATGCTGGGATTAAAGGTGTGCTGCACCATCGCAGGGCAGTTTCCTTCATCTTATAAAGACCCCCCCCCCCCCCGCCTTAATTGTTCTAAGACAAGCACCACCAGCAAGATGGACAAAGACTCCATGATGCCTTTGAAGATGCTATATTTGGGAGGTCACTATGGATTCTTTAGTCCCATAAATGATTAGAGCAACAACACTACTATTACCATTTATTTCATATTATGTTTTGACATTCAGATTCATTTCAAAAGAAACTATCTGATGAGGATTGTAAGCTGCCATTCTATTTCAGAAAAAAAAAAAGTCCACAGCTGAGAACCAGAAAGGCAGAAAAGTATTGATTGAGAACCACAAGTTGACTTTTAAAGAAATAAAGTATTGCCACTGATCTGTGTGTGCCAGTTACTGTATGTATTTCCTGATGCATACAGAGTGTAGCGCTATAGGTTCAGCCTCTATTAGTAAGTGAAGTGTTTTTGCAGTTGCCTGTCTTACTTTGTGTATGCTTGCTCTTATTGCATAATACTCCGCATTTGCTGCAGGCACAGAACCTCACATACAGGCAACTTGCAGGCTGTGGTCCTCAGCTCTTTGTGGATAAATCTCCTGGGATGTATTTCCTCTTATTAGTAGGTGTCAAAGAGAAATCCAGTGTTTGACTGGCTGATAACACGTTCTAGAAAAGTTATGTTTTGTAATTTTATTGAAATTTAGCAAAATTTTATGCTCCAATGTTGCTCTGTGAATTGTTCATAACTCCTGCCTTTTCCTCACACCATGCATGCTGTTGTTAATTTTGTTCATTTTGCTCTCAAATGCACCCACCTTCTCCTGCCATCACTTTGGTCTGCATGGGGTTCTCTGCTCTCCTTTATCTAAATTATGGTCTGTATTCTAGGTTGCCTGGCTGCAACCTATTCCTGATTTAGCACTCAGAACCACCTGCTCCTTATAAGCTAGACTTCTCGTGTCCTGCCCCGGATCATTCATTGCTTTCACTCTAAGTGAAGAGCTTGAGTGGTGTAGTAGTAACAGAGCCCTTGCCTAGCATGTGTGGTACTCTAGGTTCTGCTGCTAGCACTGTCCACACACAAGCTCAATTCTCTGCACCAACCCTCTCATTTCATTGTTGCCCTGTTCTCCTCGTCTCAGGCTTTCTCTGCTCATTTCCTGTCAAAATAACTTCTTTTCTGTTTCTGGAAGACCCTGGTGTGCTGTGACCTCAGGGTCTCTGCCTTGGCTCTTCTAGGAATCCTCTCTCTTCCTGCACTCACAGACATGGCTAATAACTTCACCTCCAAACCTTTGCTTAATGGCAATCTTCTCCTTATAACCATTTTGCCCTGTCCTCTACTTAAATTTTTTTTTAATATAACACTTGTCAGTTTTCAATTTACTAATTACTTTTTGTTTCATATTAACTCTGTCTCCTCCATTTAAACTATAAGCATGGCAGTGGGACAGTTGTATTTTATACTGGGTATGCTCCGTGCTCTTTAGTAGAACCCAGGGCACACTAGGAGCTCAACAGATGTCTGTTGGGTAAATGCTACTGTACAGGGCACAGATGGACCTTTATTGTCCATTGACCTCAAGTACCTATTGTTAAAAGATCAGATTCAACACATCTTAAAGCCATTTGATAATATCTTGGATTCAGACCTCACATTTTACACATCTGATCATGAGGTAAGAGTAAAAATCAACTTTTTTTTTTAAAGCCTATTTGTCATAACCTGTTCTGGTTGTTTTGTTCTGTAAATGACAGATTAACCTCTGCCAACCTATTCCAGAAACCCCCATTTGCGTTTGAGACTTTTTTTTTAATTGGGGTGAGGCTCTTTGCAGGAAAGGGCCACTCTGACATTTGTAGAAAAATAATCGTGCACCTTTGATTCCACTTGTCTGAAACTAACTGATAAACCCAATAAAAAATGTTGGGCATTGTAATTTTTATGGAGAGGCTTGAATAGCCCCGGAGGTCATGGCATCCACTGGGCGCACTTCTGCGGCTTCCCTGACCGACCATTTTTGAGCCCTCTGAGTATGGGAAAGCCCCAGCACTTTTCCTACGCCAGATGAACCACCGCCTCCCTCTCCTTTCCCACAGATGGCCAAGCCTTCTGCAGACTGTTCTCTTGGTCATTTTCTCTAGGTCCTTTCTCCTACTTAGGATAATGCAGTTGTTATGCTTCTCGTTTAAGCCTGCTTACTTAAATCGTCTTTGGCTACTCTGCCTACTAAGGAAGGGTAGGATGACCCAGACAAACCAACGAAGCCCCGCTGCCTCTGAGCATTTGATTCCAGCCTCTGCCTGTCGTTTTAGGTCAGTCCTGAAGCACTTGAATCAGGTGTGTAAATGCCTGTGCTCTGGCCACAGCCACCCATTTGCTCACTTCTTGCCACTATGACCCTTGTTCCAGCCAAATCGGGAAACTTACCACTCCCCATACACAGCCCTGCACTCTCTTTGGGTAGCACTGAGCAGCTACAGCAGGATCTCTGCCCCATGCTTCTTACTGCCCTGCCGAGGATTTCTATCGCACGCACACTTTGTATTCCTCCTTTAATGCTGTAGGCCTTGTGCCTTTCTTCTGTTTTCTGGCAAGTCAGAGTTCTGTGGTGATTTCTGTTTGGGAACACACCTCACAACCCACAACTGCGAATTGCTTTTTCTGGTTCTCGCTGCATGAATGAAGATCCAGGTCCAGGTGATGCTAAATTCTTTTCCTGTGGTAGTCAGGTCTGTGTGTAGCTCCTTCAAACAATAAAATCTTTGGAATTTGGGGTGATACTGGCTGTCCATCTTGTTCTTTGATTTATATGCCAGTCTCTTCTGAGTTTTAGCTATCCCTTACCAGACCGCTGAGTCGTTACCATAAATATGTTCCCTTGAAATAGATCTTGACACTTTTGATATTCTCCCCAATCTGGAAGTACATTCTCTGTCTCTTTGAGTTATGTAATTGTGTGCCGAACCTGTGTGACTCAGTAAGGTAACTGCCACTCTAGAATCAGCAGAGTGAGCCATTGAGGATGCACTGGGGAGCTGGGTACCACGAAGGACTCTGTGGGTGTTTGGGAAGGTGATAGAAGCCAAGAGGCTGTGAAGAACTGCCTGCAATCTCTCTGCTCTTATGCTGTACCCAGTCATAACCTTATGATGTCATAGCCTATGCTAAAGAAGACACTACTGTCTCTGTTCTCTAAAAATGATCGATGCCAACCATAATGTTTTTGGAGGTCTTTGGTAGTTCATCCTTGATGATTTTTTTCCAGTGCCAACTTCATGGGTATGTGACCTGTGCAACTTAGCAACATCCTGACCATAGAGGGGCCCTGTGGTTGACTTCACACTCTTCTGTCACCATCGTGAAATTGTTAATAACACAGGCACCCCTGTGAACAGTATTTTTAGTAAAAACTGGACCATACAAATGAGCTAATCCTAATAGAAAGAGCTAGCAGTTCCAGCTACAGATGTCAGAGTATCTAGGAGAAGTCAAGAGAAGTATTAGTCTTTTGCATCCAGGGGGCATATGAGAGCAATATTATTTTTAATGATACGCTAAGTTTAAGGTAAGATCAATCATTGACCTCAAAGAAGAAAGTTATTTCCAAGTGGAGTTTCCACTCTGGATGTCAGCAGAAGAGGAATAACTAGGAATGGCCATTGTTTTTTTCAAAATGAGGTTGAGTGGATCCCAGACCTCTCCCCATGCCTTTGCTCTAGCTGGCAGCAAGAGTTGCAAATAGCATCTAAAATAAGCTTTTGGTAAGACACGGTGTGCTTGATCAGCAGCATTGTCCAGCTGAAAGTTAACTCTGCTCCTTTATTCTGGTAACAAATATTTCTCGACTGTCATGTGGTAAGTCTGTAAGGAGGTGGAAAAGGTGCATTTTAATCTCCTTTCCCTGTGCAGCACATCCCAAGGCAAGATACTTATTTTCCAATGATGACAATGTCAGGAAATGCTGTTGGAGAGTAATTATATATATAATTAATATAATATAATTTATAGAAATTAGCACTATATGTGGCTAGGGCCCAATCCCATTGAGGATCTTAGGGAGGTATGTGAAGTACATGTTGGAACTGCCTCACATGACTGCATGAGCTTGATTCTCTATTGACTCGGTCAATTTGGGGGGAGAGCATCTCAGGGCCATTTGAAGCTCACTCTCCTGTTTACGAAAGAGCACAGGTTCTGGACCTTTGACAAGACTCCAAGCATGTCCACTCGAAAGCCATGAGTGAGTGTGAAGTTAGCATGTGCCAATGGTGAGGCAAGGAAGAGTGGCAGAAGTTGGGGGCTCCCAGCTTGGTTAAGTTGATGGGTGAGGCCTTTTCAAAGAGCTGACACGGAAGCAGATACTCGTGTCTTCTCTCAAGGATCGGAAGCAGGTTAGGGAGTGTAGCTCCGTAGAATAGAGAGTGCATAAGGCTCAGATTCTATACATACAGACAAAGATGCATATGTACATATACACAGACATGCATAATTTAAAAAAAAACAGATCTACGCATTCTGCAAGAAAATATGCTTTGGAAACCAAATAGAGTAGACTGGACAAAGACAGAGATAGTTTGTGATCCTCTGAAGTATTCGTTCTTAGAAACAATTTGATCATTTGCTGTCACTCCTGGCCCCCTCTTATTAGTGGAGTACAGTTTCACCTGGACTCATCTCTAACCATCAGAGTTCCAAAAGTTCCAAAAGGAAAATCACCTCCTTTTTTAAAGTGTAGAGAGCAGTGTCTGCTCATCCTCACACAGGACCCTTTCTCCTAAGTGGCAGCTGTGTGTTGTGCTTGTTGCACGTGTTCATCCATGGCTCACCTGGTGTTTCTTCATGTGGTCAACAAATGCACGCATTGAGGAATTGCTGTCATCCCCGAGATGGCAGGAAAAGGTAGTGTCGTGAAGCCAGGCCCTGTGCTCATCCTCGGGACCGCATGTTGGAGGGAGAAAACTGACCTCTTTGACCTCCACATAATCCCTTCTTCCCAGCATGCATTCACACGGTTTAATAAAAATGTAATAAAAATGGAGAAAACAGCTGCTTCATTGGGATTGTGAAGGAGCAGAAGCCTTCTGCATTAGAAGCAAACACGATTCTTTCTTTTTTGATGGCACAGCAATCCAAAAGTATTGTTTAATGATGAAATGACTCCAGTGACAAAGTGACTCAGTTTTGTCCAATCAATAGATAGGTGCTTCGATTAAAATATTGATATTTTATAAATGTATTTTCCATCCAAAAAGACTGCTGAATGGTAAATTCAGGAAAACTGGATTTTTTTTTCCTGTTACAGTTTTAAAAAGCTTTAAAATTAACCTGTATTAAATTTTTCTCATTTCAATTCAAGCCAATTCAGTAATTTAAGAAGTCCATGTCTCCTGAAAGACTCTTTAACACTTCAGTGACCATAAAGGAGTGTGTGTTGGGCTGATTAAGTCAAGGTGATTTTCGCTGCTTGCTCATTGGGCGATTGCTTCATGCGTGATCCTTGTGAGCACTCAGGGCCTTGCTGTGGGACCTCCTCCGCAGTGTAATCTCGGGAGATTCTGAGCCTCCACTTCACTAAGTGAAGCGACAACAGGCTCCTAGGACCACATCAAAACAATTGCTTTTTTCCTGGAAACCTTTCGGTTTCATTCTATTTGTGATGGTTTCAGTGAACTGTTCCCCATAGTCCCGGGCATTTGAATACTTGCTGTCCAGTTAGAGGAACTGTCTGGGGAAGCTTAGTAGCTGTGACCTCATTGGAGGAGTGTGTCACGGCAGAGGGCTTAGCTCTCAGCTTTCTGGTCCAGGCCCACTATGCCTGCTTGCCTGCTGCTGTACTTCCCCAATGTGACGGCGACAGATTCCTGTCTCTCTGGAACCATAAATTCCAAACAAACCTTTTTTTCCATAAGTTGCTTTGGTTATGGTGTTTTATCACAGCATTAGAAAAAGAACTAATATACCAGTTTTATGCTAAAAATGATTTAAAATTAAAATATCACTCTTAGCAAACTGACAGTTGAATGAAAAATTGCTGTTTCCATCAACTACCTGATTATTTTTAAAGTCACGTGTGTCTTGTGCTCGGACACGAACCTCTGGAGACCAGTCTTTTCAGACCCCACATTCTAACAGTCTTCTGGATTGTGCTAATGCATCTGGTCTGAGGGTGCCTTTTAAAACGTGCCAGGTCGGGGATGGAGAGATGGCTCAGTGGTTAAGAGCACCGGCTGCTAATTCATAAGTCCCGAGTTCAATTTGCAGCAACCACATGGTGACTCATAAACATCCTTATATGTATCTGATTCTGTCTTCTGGATTAAGGACTTATATGCAAATAGAACATTCATATACATAAAAAGAAAACTAACAAAAGGAGCCAGGTCTCTGGTGCTTAACTTCAATTTGCTACCTACCATAACTGGTTTATAGATGGACCACAAGTTGACAAAACGTTGTTTCTGGGTGTGTTGGTGAAATTGTTTCTGGAGGCAATTAGCATGTGATCAGGTGGCCAAGTCCTGACTCTCATCTTCACCTTCATACACACGCATTATCCACATTGAGGGCCAGCGAAGAACAAAAGGGTGGAAAGAGGGTAAACCATGTCTATGTGAGCTGAGATACCACATTTTCCCTGACGTTGGATTCCTGGACACAATTCCTGGGCTTTCAGATAGCTGCCCTGGATCTAAGGTCTCTGAACGTGGTTCAGATCACATCACTAAGATGTCTGGTTTATCAGTTTGCAGCAGACAAACTGGGACTTCCTTATCCATAACCACAGAAGTCAGCCAGTCTCTGTCTCTCGGATTCTGTCTGTTTCTCTCTTTCTCTCTCTGCCCCTCCTCTTTACCCACAGATGTATATATTTTATTGGTTCTGTTTCTCTGGAGAAACTCACCTAGTATTGTCTTAGGAAACTTGTTTTCGGATCATCTTCTTGGACTGTGGTTATATAATTGTCTTGGAGGAAAGATTGACTGCTTTGGAAGTCAAGGAGATTAATGTTTTTTTTTAAAAGATAAAATTAGATAAATGTATTTCTAATGCAGACAAGCATTTTCTTAATTTTTTTTCTTTTCTATTTTCCTCCATTTCCCTTTTCCTTTCTTGTTCCTTCCCCTTATGATTTCTTTAGGTAAAGTCTTATTCTCAGACTGGCCTCAAACTTGGTAAGTAGATGAAAATGACCTTGATCCTGCCTCTCAAGTGCTGGGATCACAAGTGACCACGAGCAGACAAAGCTTCTGTGTCTGTAGGGAGGCTATTTTTCAAGGGTCAAGAGCAGTAGGCATTGTGCAGAAGGAAGAATAAGCTCCTGGCATTTCTACTCTGTTTTGAGGAACTCAAAGCTACTTTTCCTCTTAAACTCATGGTTCAGTAAAGTTTATCCAAAAGTTCGGAGGTTCTTGAGAAACTGAATGTTTTCTTTAGCTAGTAGAGAGGGTGGCTGAGCCTTGTTGAACTGTGTAGAAAGCAGAGGTTATAGTTCTACACAGTAGATGCCCTTCATGAGCAGGAAGAAATTGCAGAAGAAATTCAGATAATTACAGAGGCAAGCAGAGCCCTCTTCTCCTAAGGATAGACTCTGAGAGAGGACCAGAGGCCTGGAATAGCAAAGGTCCCTACAGATAACTCTGTGTAGGCCGAGTCCAAAAGCAATTGAAACAAGTTTGCAATAATGACTTTGGGGACCGGAGTGCCCTCTGAATTAAATAGGAGGGCCAGTATTACAGGGGTGACCTCTAATTTTCAATTAAAAGGACTGTTGACTATGCAGATGCACCTGGGTTGCAGGACTGGGTAATGTGGGTGCTGTTCTGTGAATTTATGCTGAGCTCTGGATAGAGAAAAGGTTTCCTGTGCTCCATGCAATCACGTTAGTACGTGGCTATTGTTTTCTTGATTGTTTGTGTTCCTAGTTTAGAAAAGCGATTCGGTATTTAGAATCCAGCATTTGGGGGGACCAGTTCAAGAAAAAAAAGGCAATGGCCGACCCAAAAAGAGGAACATGGGATGTACTCACTCATATTTGGTTTCTAGCCATAAATAAAGGACATTGAGCCTATAATTCGCTATCCTAGAGAAGCTAAATAAGAAGGTGAACCCAAAGAAAAACATATAGGCATCCACCTGAATATTAACCTTCATCAGGCGATGAAAGGAGACAGAGACAGAGACCCACATTGGAGCACCGGACAGAAATCTCAAGGTCCAAATCAGGAGCAGAAGGAGAGAGAGCACGAGCAAGGAACTCAGGACCGCGAGGGGTGCACTCACACACTGAGACAATGGGGACGTTCTATCGGGAACTCACCAAGGCCAGCTGGCCTGGGTCTGAAAAAGCATAGGATAAAACAGGACTCACTGAACATAGCAGACAATGAGGACCACTGAGAACTCAAGAACAATGGCAATGGCTTTTTGATCCTAATGCACGCACTGGCTTTGTGGGAGCCTAGGCAGTTTGGATGCTCACCTTACTAGACCTGGATGGAGGTGGGTGGTCCTTGGACTTCCCAGGTCAGGGAACCCTGATTGCTCTTGGGCTGATGAAGGAGGGGGACTTGACTGGGGGAGGGGGAGGGAAATGGGAGGCGGTGGCGGGGAGGAGGCAGAAATCTTTAATAAATAAATAAAAAAAAGGAAATGGCCATTGTTATTCAAACAAAGGTCATGAAAGAAGAATACTTCTTTGACCTGTGCGTTTTATTGGCACTTTCTCGTATTAGCATTATAAGGTTGGTGGTGTCTAGCATAACATTTAGTAGTTAGGATCTTGGTAAGTGGAGGTGTTACTTCAGAAAGATACATTGAGTTGTAGTTCATGATCTGATTTCAAGACTAAAGGTACTGTTCTGATTTAAATTTTAACTTGAAATTCATTAGTTAGATAGAGCAGCAAAGCTGTTGTAGGGAATATAAGATATTAAGAAAAATTCTCAAGTATTAAGAAAAGCAGTAAGTTAACATTTACCACAGATATAAAGTAACTTATTTACAAAACTCTTGACACACTGAAGTAATGTGACATGCCTGGGGCTCGAGTAATCAAAGGAACGTTGGGTTTGGGTTACTCCAGGAGCTTGAAGAATTTTCTTTTTCTAATGTGGTAACTAAGATTTTTAAGCTTACGCATATGATTCACATCATACCTCTGTTGGCCAGCATTTGTTTAGAGGACCCTGGTGCCTCCTCAGGACTTTTCTATAGAGAATACATTATCAAAGTCACCTGTCATAAACAGGAATAAAGACCAAACCTCATACTGTCTTAAGAGTGCTTCCTTGTTTGAGATATGCCATCCTTCAGTGCGAGTGAGCTTAATACTGAATACGCCTGGTAGATATAGTAGGTCTTTACAGGTGTTGATGCAGGCTCAAGGTTTTACCTTATTTAAACCTTTCTCTTTATTTTGAATTTTTGACATATTTTATTTCTTACACAATTTATCCTTTCTTCATTGTAGACAAAATATGCACAAGCCACCAATTTTATCTGACTACTTTGAAAACTTCACTGTGGCGAATTACTGTGCACAGAGCACAATTACTAGTAAATAGCCTCTAAAATCTGCTCTAAAAGCAGACTTAACAGTTAAATAACGTAACACAGGAATCATTATACTTAGTATTTCAATAATTCATATAGTATTGGAAAAACAAAATGAGAGAAAAATCAACTTTTACACTTGAATCAAGTGCCTTATATACATACTATAAACCTGGATATATATATATATATATTTTAATCTCTACACCTTGGTTTGGATCTGTGTATCTTCTTGGAGAAAGTATGTTTCTCAAATATGGCTTCCCATATCCTATAACACAGTATTCTCAGATTATATTCCATAAAACAAAAATGCATGCTATGTAGACCTCAAGTGATTCAAGTTTCTTTTGTTATATATAACATTGCTTTGTTCTGGGTCAGTGCCTGCTGACAATTATATAAAAAGCAAAGTTTTATCTAGGGACTGCCTGTTTGTAAAGTACATTGCCTTAGTTCCAAACAAATACAATAAAAGCACAGTGAAGCAGAAGGAAAATCACAGAGTGCACCTTTGGTCAATATTTATCCTGCTATAATAATAAAAGAGAGAAGGTTTTGCATTAATTAAATGGTTTATAATTACTGGCTTTCAGTGATGGAGTGGAGTTAACAAAGTAAATTGATTCTTCCTGGTTCTAAGTTGTCAGGGAGTTATTGAAAGGAAACTGCGGTCCTATTTCTGTAGCAGAACTAATGTGAAAGGAGAATGGCAAATTAAATAAGATCAAGATGATTTAGCTAGCAGCTTCAGCCTCCCGGACGATTGCATGGAAGATGCAAATAACTGGAGGGCTTTGTGTTATTAGACAGAGTTCTGCTTTTCAACTCGGAATGGATACTGCCATGTGGCTGAGGAGGCATATTAATGAGATATTTTTGGTCGCTCATTTGTCTTCTGGTATCCCAGTCCTACAGATAAGAGTGATTAACACCGTACTCTAATCACGAGCAATAGAGGGGCCAGGGTGTTGATAAATTGAAATCGAAGCCCAGGCTATGAATTATTAGACCAGTAAATCAAAATCTGAGTTAACATTTTATTTTTCTTGAAGGCCACCTTTGAAAATAATAGAAGGATATTTTGAACCTCATTCAGCGTCCCATGGCTTCTCAGCTGTGACAGCAGTTTCGTTCTCTGATGTGGTGGAAGGTGAGACAGGAGGATGAAGTGGACCTCTCATTCCATGCTGCTTATTGTTACAGTCCCTCAATGTTGTTAAAACATCCCCAGATAGGCAGGAATTTTTGTTTGCTCTTTTCAGTGCTTTAAGCCGCACCCCAAAATTATAAGCAAGGAAGGAAACTGGGCCTGTTCGGGGCTGGGGGAGGGGGGAGGAGGATGTGAAAATGTATGTCCTTACCTTTTTCCTGTGCACCAGCCCCTCAGTAGTGAAGGGTTTTATTCACCAAGCACGTAGGCCGTACTGTAAGGGGGTTAGAAACACTGGGTAAGGGAGATTCGAGAATAAGCCTAAAGGACATTATTTTAGATACTTGATTTCAAATGGACATGCTTAGTGTCACATCTCTAGTGCAACCCCAAGAACCACATTATGTTGCCCTTAGATTTCAGACTGCAGGAACCCAGAGGTCTAAAGAGAAGTTACCCCTCTGTGCAGTGTGGTACAAGTGTTATGAAAGTAACCAACCAACCACTTTTTGATAAAATTTAAAACTACTCTAAGAAATGGGTTCCCATCCTAGTACTGTTAATGAGTCCAAGAAAGAGGGAGGTCATGGGCCCTAGAGGAAAAACTACTAGTATTTTCCTGTGAAAGGAACATAGCGATACAATGACCACTAATGACATACTGCTGTACCCATAGATCATTCCCCTCTCAACAGAAAACTTTTTGCAGCAGATAGTAGTCAACATAGAGATCTACAACTAGGTGATATACTCAGAGTTAGAGACTTTGGAGCACTAAACTCTAAATGGAAGTGGAGCTGGAAAGACTTTTTAAGAGCCAGAGGTAGTGGATGACTTCAAGGAAACAGTGTTTTCCAGGCACAACAAGGCTGATGCATATATAAACTCATGGAGGCTGTGAAAGCATGCATAAGTCCCTGTAGCAGTTCAAGCCAGCCAAAATACCCATAGCTATTTGTGATTACCAGCTGCTGAGATAATGACAACCAGTTTTTGTCAATGGAATGAGAATCCTGCCACACTCCAGGGCAGGCCTGATGCTCAGGAGTAGTTGGCCAGTGCAAACAGGACTCTATTCTCATTCTCTCTCTCTCTCTCTCTCTCTCTCTCTCTCTCTCTCTCTCTCTCTCCCCCCCCTCTCTCTCTCTCTCTGTGTGTGTGTGTGTGTGTTTTCCCAAGACAGGGTTTCTTTGTCTAGCTCTGGCCATTCAGAACTCACTCTATACACCAGGCTGGCCTCAAACTCAGAGGTTTGCCTGCCTCTGCCTTTGCTCAAATTCTTTCTTCCCAGACTCAGCTCAAACTCAGGACCTTGTACATGCTAGGCGAGTGTTCTACCACTGAGCTACATTCCAGCCCCTCTGTTTTGTTTTTCAAAGAGAGAGAGAAAGAACATTAAGTTGATGGGTGGGTGGGTGAGTGGGAATCAGTGAAGAACAGAGAGGGGAGAATTATATGGTCAAATATACTGTATGGAAATTTTTAAACAATGAAGAGAAGTTATTCAGTGTCATTGATAATTATGGTTTCTCTGGCCCCTCAAAATAATATGGATTTCTTTTCAAGCATTATTTAATTTACTACCTTGAAACACTAAGTTAACTTGATAAAAATGTTATTAACTATTAATATTTTTACTTTTCAAATTATTTGTGTGTCTATGTGTGGGCATGTGAACACGAGTGTAGGTGGAGACTGCTCGTTCATTTCCTAGCTGCCAAGACCCAAAAAATCACACAGAAACTGTATTAATTACAATACTAATTGACCAATAGCTTAGTTGTATTCTTTGCTATTTTTTACATCTTGAATTAATCCATTTCTATTAGGCTGTGGCCTAACAGTAAGGTTCGGTCCAGCATCTGTGTCCTTCAGCAGCTACATGGCGTCTCTTTGACTCCGTCCACTCTCTCTTTATCTCTGTTTGGATTTCCTGCCTGACTTCTCTCTGCTAAGCCATTGGCCAAAACAGTTTTATTCATCAACCAATAAAGCAACACATATACAGAAGGACATCCCACATCTCACGAGTGTATGGCCCACAGAAGCCAGAGATGTCAAATCTGGAGTTACAGTCGGTTGTGAGCTGCCTTACAGGGTTGCTGTTACTGAAGTTCATCCGTGATCACTGAGCTACCCTTCTGGCTCCACGAAGAATGGTTTTAATCTTGGCAACAACCTTAACTTTTTGAGAGAAAAGAATAAAAATTTGTATTTGGAAGTGTAGCTCTTACATATTTTTGTTACTTCAAACAATTTATACAGTGTATGAAACTTTTGAAATTATTTTCCTTATTTTATGTCTTATCTCTTCATGTTCTTGACTGCATTAATCTTCACCTATTTACATTTCAATCGGGCTGTTTATCCATTGTTAACGCATTCATCTGGGTAATTCCTGTCAAGCTCAGTCTACTGCAGTCCATAGGGAGTATTATTGAACCAAAGTCATTAAGGGCAGAGGAGAGGAAAGGACATCGTGATTTTGATCTTTATGCAGAACTCTCTTTCTCCTTGATATACAGCAAATGTTCCAAGTGTTAGCTATTGAAAGTGACTGTCTGGCTTCTTATCTTACATCTTCATTCTTCAAGGATCAGCTGCCCCTCATTGAGATAGCCTCTGTATTCCCACTTCTTCAAGAACCACATTCAATTATTAATTGCTTCTCAGACTAAGTGGATGTAGCCTCTTCAACTTTTTTGTTGCTACTTTTTAGCTTTGAAGTAGTTTCAGTTTCTTATATTCCAAATTTAGTCCAGGAAACAGTCCTGATGTCTCCATTCATTCTGTGTACTAAACCTACAGATTTTTAGATAATAGGCTTTGACTACCACTGACCAAGCCACGCTGTTGACTCATCTGGGTTTTCATAGTAGCTGATTTCTGTGCTACGGTCATTCTCAAGCTAAGTCCTTCCAACCATAGGTCAGATCATCTAACTGTACTGTTGAAAATATGTATGGCTTCCTATTCAACCAGTAGAGACAGTGACCACCTGTCCATGATTTGGCTTTAACCATTCTGTTTTTATGTCTTTCTTTGTTGATCTGTTCACCACGCACAGTGCCTTCAAGACCCTTGAACCTCCTGAACTGTCTTATGGAGCCCTCTTCCTTATTTTTATGAAATGCATTCCTGTCCTTCTCTCAGGTTTTTCTCAGATGTCACTGTGTCCTCAGTACCATCCCTGGGGTCCTACTTATATTATAATAATAGTCACTAACTCTCCTTTTATCTTGCTAGGAGCACAATAAATATTTGTTGGGCAAATTTAATAATTGTTTTTCATTGAAAAGCATTTAATTTCCTGTTCCATCCACAGAGCAGATAAGGATTTTATAAATTAATCTTTGTGGCAGAAAATGAGACACTATCTCCACAGAGCAGTAGTGAATTAGGCATAGTTAAACAGTCTTATGTCATACATTTGGTGTTCTTAATTTAAAGTATAAAATGTGTCAGAACAGGGGTCGAGAACTTGCTGAAAATTTTTAATCAAATTATTAATTTTTGTAAATATACTGTTGCTGGTTGGAGTAATTTTGAATCTCAGATTTATAAAATACCAGATAATTCTTTGTGTTAAGTTTAAATTATTAGTGTACTTAGAAAACTGCTTTATATGATGAACCGTGTCTTGTGTATAGTATATTATTACATAGGTATTGGTTCACTATGCTAATGATTTTGACTGTATTAGAGTTATTTCATATGATATAAGATTTTGTGATTGTTACCTCTAGATATGAGTGGACATATGGAAAGTTGTAGAAATGATTTTTCTCCTAGTGCCAGGCCATCTCTGTATTGCAGCTGTGTGGATTTACTCAGGTCTGTGCTTGAGATAGACTATATTAGTGATTTAAAAATGGAGCACTCTGAAATAGGGTAGATCTCAATGATTACACCATGTCAGGTGATCATATGTCTATTCTTTGTGTATGTGTATGTATGGTGTGTGGGTGTGTGTGTGCATTTACCAGTGGCACCAGAGGTAGACAACGAGTGTCTTCTTCTATTCCCTTTTACCCTCTTTTTCTGAGACGACTCCGTAAACCTGTGTCACCAGAAATTTTGTGGAGCTCCATCTGGGGTACTACATGTTATTAGGGAAACTTAGGTTCTCATTCAGTGTTTTAATACCTAAGAATGGGCTTAGAAGGAAGCTTGGGAAGAATTTAATTAGAGTTTAAAAGAAAAGTCACAGGATAGGAAAGCTGTAAATCTTGGCAGCTACTCCGAGTTGCACAGTTCTGTAGCAACTGCACAGAGGTTAGTTTTCTCTGAAGGAAAAAAAATATGTTTTTTCCATTCAAGGGATAATTATTCCTCCCATCTCTTTAGCACTGTGGTAAGTGAATCTGCCTTTATGATGTGTGGTCCCTTGGCCAGGTGCCTAGCCAGCCCAACTGTAATGTTAGTCTCTATCCAGATGCAGACTTATTCTTTTGGCTAGGAAGAAATAACGTTCTCTTAGTAGACCTTCAGGTCTATACAACACTTGGAATTCATTCTTCTCTCAGGATGTCTAGCCTGCAAGTCTCTTAGATCTACTTTTTTCCATTTCTTAGGAATGGGATTATAGACACATGCCACCACACCTGTTTTCACATGACTGCTTAAGATCTGATCTCAGGACCTCATGATTGTGCAGTAAGCCCTTTACTATATAGACATCTCCGATCCTTGATATATACTATGATAAAAATATGAAGGAACTATATCCCACAGAGTAGTAGTACTCAGTGGGAGGTGATACAGAACACATTGTTGGGGGATTCAAAATAGTACAACTACTTTGGAAAATACTTTAGTGGTTTCTCGTGGTTAAACATCTGGGCATCTAATCCAGAAGAGCCACTTATGGGTATTTATTTAAATTCGATGGATATGTGTTTATCCCCAAATCTTTTACTTAAATTAGTATTAGTTGCTTTATGAGCATCAGAAAGTATGAACACCTTAGATATCTTTGGAATAATAAAGCTGTTCTTTATACAATGCAATAAGTTATCTACTTTGCAGAAGAATCAACTGTTGATGAATACATTCTCTTATTCACCACTTACCAGTGTGTTGTGCTGGGTGAAAGATCCTTGAATTAGTCTCGACGGATTTGCCTCAGGAAGAGACAGCAGTTGATGGTTGTGTGGAAATTAGGGCGGTGGACGGAACACAAAGGAGCAACATGAAGTTGTTTGGGCAGGAGACGAATTGTTTTGTTACTTTCTTGAGTGTTATATGAGTTATATATATATATTCATATTCATATATATTCATATATATATATGAGTTATATATATTTCTATACTAGAAAGAATGAATTTTATCATATGAATACACAATAATAATTTTCATGAATTTATTATCTTTATCATTAATACTCTTCTTCAGAATCTAGACTTTGGTGAGCCTTGAATGTCCCTCATGGATGAGAACATCTAAGTGCTTCGCCATTTCATTTGATTTCAGTTGGTGTGGTTTCCTATAGTGACTTTATCCTGCTTCAGGTATTACTTGTAGCATCTTGGGCTGCTTAATTGGTGTCAAAAGCAGCAGCAAAGGAATCTTTCCCATGCTGTCCTAGAAGCTCTTTCATATCACCTGAAGCTGACCAGTTTCTATCAGCAGAAATGATTCTAATAAAGACTAGGGCTTTTATATGTTTGAATCATACCTAAACCAGCTACTTAAGTTCCTCCCAAGACCAACATGGTGGATAGGGAATAAAATAAGAACTGACGGCTATCTATTTACACCTTTAGGCCCTTCTTTTCAGTGTGGTACCTCTTTTGATGGTCTCATACTACTAACTGTGTTCTCGGCTTTGAGAAGTTTAAAGTAGTCAAGTGCATCAGTAAAAAACAAATTATCATTGGGATCCAATGGACCAACTCATGATATACTTTCTCATGACGCAGATGGTTGATCAAGAGTGTGTGGCAAAAACGCAAAGCCAAACAAATCATATAAATACCAATCCAAGTTTAAATAGGAAAAAAAAAAAACAAAACAAAACTGGTATAAGCTCTGCCGGACTCTGTATTTCTCGCAGGATGGAAGACAGTTTTTGCTTGTGAAGAATGTGCCCATAAAGAATCTTGAGGCCATGATTTTGTATTTCCTATGTTTCTAGCTGATTTTGTATCGTATCCTCAGGTGTTTCATATGCTTCCTCTCTGCCCCTGAATGAAGAACCCGTAAACTTAGATTGATGGTGAAACTTGTTTCCTAGCAGCCTATAAGAGGGGGAACCACTACAGGAAGCAGTGAGATGGTTCTTTCTCTCTGGCGCTCTTCTGGAGCCATAGCTCTTGAGTTTCCCATGGTACTATTTTTAGTTTAATTTACACAGATCATTTTCTCCGTTCTCCTAGTGATTTGACAGCTGAAATAAAGGAGTGGGGGAGGACTGTAATCGAATGCCCTCTCCAGGCAGCAGGCATATGATAGGCCTGTCTTGTGTACTATTCCACTTAACTTTATAACAGTGAGTTTGGGAGATAATTTTGCTGCTTTGCAAACAAGGAAACTAGGTCCAGGAGAGGCTAATTGACTTGTATTCTCAGAGATAGCTCACTCTGACTCCCAAACCCTTTCCCTTTCTGCTCCCCAAGGCTCTGTTTGGGAATAATGTTTTCTCATTCCATTCTCTCTTGCCAGGGGGATGGTGAGTACTCTGGTCATTTGAGATTGAGCCCTGGAGCTTCTGCTCAGACCTGGTTGCTTCCTGTTTTACTTTTCAGCTCCCAGAAGATTTGGCCTAATTCTATATATTTTTTCAGAGCTTCTATCATATACTTGATCCCTTGTTTCTTTTTCCCCAGTGACTGTGTCAGTTCCAAGGCTCTTTTGTGTCAGTAATTCCTATCTTTGGGCACTACAGTGGGGACGGGGGGGGGGGGGGGGGGGATGGGAGAGCAAGGGGAAAGGCTCGACACAGTGACAGAGGGCTTGGCAAGTTAAAAATCACAGTCATGGAGCCCAGTTAACATACCGTAGTTCCTGAAACTCTTACTAGTGTGATGTTTCTAAAGAGACTAGAAATTAGTTCCCTTTAAAAGAACCAAAAAAAAAAAAAGAAAGAAAAAGAAAGAAAGAAAGAAAAAGAAAAAAAAAACAAAAAACAAAGCACCGAAACTGCAATCCAGTGCAGATTAAAGTTGACACTGCCTGTGTTGTTCTCTTGGACGTCATCACACTTTCTGGTGACTATCCAGGCTTTAAGGTTTCATCATGAAGCGTTTCTGCAAGAGACTTCCAAAAAGAAAGATGTGTCATGGGACAGATGATGTGCCACTGGAGGGCTTTGAGGAGTGGGTGCCCTGCTGCTCAGTACTGGAAGCCAAGTCACATGTGATCACTGATCATTCCAAATATGGGTAATTTGAACTGAGAGATAGCACGTAAAGTCCAAAAGCTTGGAATGCCTCGAAACCAATAGTAAACTGTCTTCATTTTTACATCAGTTCCATGTGCATTGATTATGTGAAAATGTTTGGCAGCTAGTGGCTTACTTATAATATGTTCTAGAAATTGAACTCATTTTCTTTAACCTTTCTTGTTTTGCATGACTGGAGGTTAAACCTCAGACTTTGAGCGTGCCTTGAGTGTGTAAAGCAAGTGCTTCGTCATAGAGCCTCGGCCTTCATCTTCTCTTCCCAGTCTTTTCTAGTTCCCCCCATTGGTAATAGCCTTACAAATCACAGAACAGAATCGCAATTGTGAAATTTATAGAATTGTTCGAGCTCATCAGATTTCACAGTTATACGTGCGTGTGTTCAGTATAGCTGAAGCACCTGTGCAGATCCCTGGGCTACCAATGCAGACAGAGCCCTGAGGACTTCCATTGTGTAGGTCTCTGGTGCTGTCATTTCCTAGGGTCAGTGGCCAGCTCTGTTTCTCTCTTCGCTTTCTCAAGAAGAACTACTAATTTGTGCTTCATCTGTATAATTTACGTTATTTTAAGTTTGTCATATACATGGAATTATATATTGTATATTCTTTTGAGGTTATTTCAAGTTTGTCCTATACATGGAGTTATGTGATGTATGTTCTTTTGTGGTTAGCTTCTCTTACATCACCCCCTAGCCTTCACCCTAGTTGTTGTTATTTAACAGCTCTTTGTTTTAACGCTGAGTGGTATTCCATCTTCTTTGTACATTTGTATGGTAATGTTGGAAAGCTTAACATTGCATGTGTTACTTGCCTTTGTGGTCTTCCCTGGGTTGGCTGGACAGCACTGGTATCAGAGCATGGCCATTGGAAGCCATCCAAAATGCATGTTTCTATTGCAGCTTTCAATGTTGTTCCGGCATTCCTATTCTAAGAGGTATGTTTTTATTTTGCTAATTGCTAAGCAGGTTATCTGGAGATGAATAGGGCTTTGACAATCATTTTGAGAGAATAAAATCGTGCCAGTGTCCTTCCCAATCTCTGTCTCTAGCCTCTGTGTGTGTGTGTGTGTGTGTGTGTGTATGTTTATATGTGTGTGTTTCAGAAAGAAAAGCTTTAGGTTTCTGACCACAAAAGAAATGTCATAAGGTTAGCAGGAAGGGATATTTTATACCGCATGCCAGTGGTATTCAGCAGAATATTTTGAGACTAATTAAATGGCTCATATATATCACAGAATCTCCCCCTCCCCCCGCCCTTGGGAACTTAAGAAACTGTTGTTTTTTTTTTTTTTTTTTTTTTTTTCAACTCAAGCTTCAAAAAGAGATCAGCTCAGTGAGCTTATGGTGAAAGCAAGAAGCAGGACACAGGGACGCTGCAGAGCAGATTAGAACGGAGCAACGGATAAAAGATAATACCATTTTCAATTAAAATTGCCTGGGGAAATTAGGTAGGCAGAGAATAATTACCTGGGTTGGCAAGCATCCAGGCTTGTGAAACTGAGACCCTGCTGGAATCTTCTGTGGGGTTCACTGAAGATCACGGGAAGCCGGGAACGCTTCATTTATATGTCACCTCAGACAGACGTGAATGCTGTGCTGCATTGCTTGGGATTTGAAGTCAAATTATATAGCTAGGGACCCCATGAAAACCCAAACCACAGAAAAGCAATAGCACAATACATCAGGTGAAAGCGAGAGTTCTTTGACAAAATAAACTTGTGTTTTTAGGATTTCTACTAATAGCCAATAAAACACAGGAACTGAGATTATAGAGTAGAAACTGAAGATGCCCAACTAACTTATAGTTCTAGCTCTCACTACCTGTGTCCAGAGGGCCTCTGGATGCTAATGGTCCTTGGTTACTGTCCCTGAGTCATTGCCACCTGACACACAGACTTGCCTAGCCTAGGGGGGAAGTGAGTCACCCAGATCACATCCACCTTGAATGCAAATGTTCTGATTTAATGTTGTGCTTCTCTTCACGGATCCTGTGGTGACTCAGTGCTACCTCTGAGCTGCTGAGGTTGGTGAGCTTCCTTGGCGTCTGTGGTACCCCGCCATGCTGTTCTCACTGGGGCTGGGTGTGATGAATGGATTTGAGATTACTGAACTGGGAGTCTTCTTTGTCTGTACCTTAAGGAGGTCCATGATCTTTTCTGTAATGGCAAAAGAACCCAAAGGCTTTTTTCTGCCTTCCTGCAGGGCTAGATTTTACTGTGTTCATTTATTTACAGTTTATCCATTCTGCCCGAGGCCATAATGGATGAGGATTTGAAACAAATTTGAAGCAAAATTAGGAGAGATAGCTCAGTAGTTAAAAGCAGTTGCTTCATTTCCACAGGATGCAGGTTCAGTTCCCAGCACCTACGTATCAGCTCTCAACTGTCTACAACTCCAGTGTCAAGATAGCCAAAGTCTAATCTAACCTCCAAGGGCTCCTGAATGTGTATATATATATATATATATATATATATATATATATATGTGTGTGTGTGTGTGTGTGTGTGTGTGTGTGTGTATGTATATGTGCATATATATATTCTCACACATAAAATAAAATAGAATAAGTATATTTTAAACACTCAATATGCTAAGGGCTAATGGATATGTGAAACATATTTTTAAACATTTTTATACTTTTACTTTATTGTTGTAGTGGCATATGTGTTGTCTCTGTGAAATTTCTACTAAACAGCTTAGTTGAATAAAAAAGTAGCTGAATTAGTTTATAATCTCATGTAATTAAAAAAAAGCCCATGTTGTTCTTTGGACTCTATGTGTTAATAGAACAAATATATTATTTCCCTCTGCACACATCTTCTGGATGTCTTTTTTCCTTTGTATTTTCTTGTTGTTTTCTTTATCTTTTTGTATGTGTTCACATGCTTCTCTGAAAGAATGTCAATTTTCTTGGCGTCTAATTTCTTAACATCTACGATAAAGGAGAGCAATGCCTTATATAGGTTTAGAACTTGGTACATTAGTGTATTCTTCGGGTTGGCGTCATTCCTGGGGGAGGAATGGGAAGATGGTTAAAGATCAGACCCGGCTTCAACTTTGAACAGTTTATCTGTGATCAGCGGGAAAGGGCCCTGCACATTTATTAGGTGGTGATGTGTCTGGGCTGGCGATCCTGGGTTCTGTAAGGAAGCAGGCTGAGCAAGCTGCAGAGAACAAGCCAGGAAGCAGCACCCCGCCGTGGTTGGCATTTGCATCACGCCTGCCTCCAGGTTTCTGCCCTGCATGAGTTCCTGCCCACGCTCTATCATATGGAACTCTGAAAGAAGTAATCTCCCCACCCACCCCAAACTGCTTTTGGTCAATGTGTTTCATGACGGCATTGTCGTAACTAAGACAGCCAGTTACCTTTCCTTGTGACATCACTTTCTACCATGGCTTGAGGTTCACAGATAGTAGATGTCTGACAGGCATAGGTGCAGTGCTGTAATTCCACACCTTTGACTCACAGACTTGGGGAGTATGTCTTGGCCCATTGGTTTTAAAGCACACAAGCACACACACACACACACACACACACACACACACACACAGAGGGGGTGGGCGGCAGATTAGATTACTGGTCAGAGCCTCTGGAAAGGAAGGAAGCACGATACCAACTTAGTTAGACACTAAACACATAGCCCTATAATGGCATGCCAGCTTCTGACTGACCAAACCAGGAACTAATAAATGTGTTTTAAGTCACTGTGTTTGTGAAAATTTGGTAAGAAGCCAAAGAAAATGAACACATGAAGGAAATCTGCCAAAAAAGAAAAATCTATGTTTCTGATATCAAGCTCCTAGAATGATTTCAAGTTACAAAGAACAAACATCCATGAAATGCCTCCCACAACCCCTACGAAGAATCCCCAGTTTCATACTTCAGTGCTTAGCCACTGCCAATGGCTGATGCAGGGGCTATTACACTTCTTTGTAGCATTTAGGAGGTTTCCTCAGACTGGTGGTTTTAGACTTCGGGAGGGACATTTGGAAGGCTAGAGGCTCTCTGGGTAGACATTCGTTGCATGGTGGCAACAGGATAGGCGGAGTGGGAAGGCAGAGTCCTCCCTTCCTTCATGCTCATAAACCTTGCTGAAGACATAAACCTGCATTTGGAGATCCCTAATTCCAGGGTTCAGTGATGAAGTGGACTTGGCACAAGGGTCCAGGAGAGTGGGGACCTGGAGGTAAGCAGTAGGAAGGGGCTATAGTTTTCTGTCTGTGACGGACTTAGTGTCTGGTATGTGGTATTAGGTAGCAGGCCACCTTCCTTGTTTTTCCTGTGAGTCTCCTTGTTTTTGTTACTTCTCATTGAGTATTTGATGTATATCAGGTTTTGTTCTATTAGCATCATTACGATATTGAGATTTGGGCATTTTGTTTAACTATTAAGTCACTTCTTACATTATAGGAAAACATATTTTTTTCTTTTTTGAAAGACTGAACCACAGAGTGAGGACACACAGACAGTGCTGATATCTGTTCCTCTGCACCCCGCCATCACATTGACAGCACTTCCTTTTCTAGAGACCACATTTAACCCTTCAGTACCCAGATTTATACTCCCTGAACCAGAAAGCTGACCAGTGGGCTATCACTCCCAGACCATAACATGGCCATCGTATGCCAGTGTCGGAACGGCTGCAATGAGCTGGTCTGTAAGGTTTTTAAGACAATGCTTTTTTCCTGGGATGCCTGCTCTGCTGGGGTCCTAGGGGAAACAGAGGAAAGGTGGGAAACAGCATGTCTAGTCTGTTAGTCTTTGTTTACAGAATGATAGATCTGGCAGGGAAATTAATTGATGAGTTTCCTTAGACCTAGGCTTGTTTCATAGTCCCAAGAAGTTTAGTGTCTCAGCTCTGGGGGGACCACTTCATTATTTATTTCATTCAACAGAGGTTCCTCCCTCCTGCCCCTGAGCTCCTTTTAAATGCCAGAGCCTGTGCTAAGTGCAGGGGATCTAGACGGTGCTTCAGTACACACATAATCCGCATCCTCCTGGCAGCTACAGTCTAGTGTTCATATGCAATTACAAACATACATGTAATACAAAAAATACAAGACATTTCATAAAGGAGGTAGTACCATCAAGCTTAACCCTGATCCGGGTGTCATGTATCCACACAGCCAGTGTTGTCTAGAGCCTGGCATCTGAGGGAGGCTTTAGTGTCTCTTCTTCGTAGTTTTGTCGTACAAAAGCGGAATAGTCATAGCACAGCATTTCGGAATTTCTGTGTGAGTTCTGTGTCTTTACTTTAGTTAGGGCTTCCACTGTTGTGCTAAGACACCACGACCCTAAACAACTTGGGGAGGAAACGGTTTACGTTGCTTCCCCTTCCATGTCACAGTACATCACTCAGTTGTACAGGCACCCAGGACAGGAACCTGGAGGCGAGAACTGACGCCGAGGCCGTGGAAGGGTTCTTCTTTTGCTCTCTATGTCTTGCTCAGCCTGTTTTCTAATAGCACCCAGTGAGCCGCCACCCACAGTGAGCTGGGTCTTTCCACATTCATTATCAATCAAGAAAACGCACCACAGTCTTTCCCATGGGGTGATCTGGTGAGGGTGTTTTCTCACTTGAGGTCTCCCCCTCCCAAATGACTCCAGTACCATCATGATTCAGTTCATCCTTACAGTATGGCTTCTAGTGGATATTCACTGAGTCAGTAAATCCGATGCATACAGTGCTCCACATTCTAAAATCTATACATCATGTCCAAATGGAATGTTTCCATGTATAGTTTGGGGTGAATTCCATAGTTTCTGAATTTCACCTTAAAAGTAGTATGTCTTCTGGTAAAAATAACATACAGTAGTTTAATAATAGATTTAAACCAAAGGCCCATTCTCCTGTCTCCCCCCTTCTCTCCCTTTCTCTACTTTCCCTTCCATTCCACTGTTTCAGGTTCAGGTTCTCGTCATGGGTTCAGATGATGCTCGCGTCCAGGCATTTGCATATGGACCGGGGACGTTTGTTTAAACAAAATGGGGTCACAAGTGCACTATGCTCTTTCACGCTCCTGAAAAGAATCCTGTGACCTGTGGATTTATATCCACAGCTGTTTTTCTAGATTTGTTTCTGTATCGAGACACAGCCTTTATTGCTGTCCCTTCCTCCATGCTGTAGACACCCCATCCATCCACAGTCATAGACACTGTTGTTGTCATTCCTCTACCTGCCTCCCATGTGCCCAGGAGTTCGTCTTACTCCCATGTGCTTCTGATACCACCTGAAATTTTCCTGCTACAAACTGGAAAGGTCTTAAGATTAAACTCTAGCTGAACCAAAACTCGAGCAGCAAACCCGGGCTTGATGGAAACAGCCTATCAATAAAGAAAATATAGGAGCAGAGAAAGTCGGCTCTTTGCTTCTAGGTGCAGTTCACTGTAAATCTGTAAATCCAGTTCCCCTGCAAATCTGTCCCGCTCAGCACTGTAGTACCTGGAAACATTACTTCCAATGACAGTTCATCCAAGGACATTTGAAAGGTTCCCTGCAGTTACAGGTCATCTGAGGTCATTTTCCTATTAATCAGGAAAAGACAATCCAATTATTTGCGAAGATCTTTGATAGCTCTGTTGTTCAGTTGCTGCTTAATTAGTTTACTAAATTAAGGGCTTGGTGGGAGATAGTACCATTGCAGAGCATGTGGAAAACCATGCAGCATGTAGCAGTGACTGTTTCTGACCTGATCACTTGAAACCTTTATTGTCTAGATCTACTGTCATTAGTAATTTAATGCAGCCTGCTGATATGCTTTAAGAAATATGAACTGGATTCTGATTGTGAAACCAAAGGCTGCTTACCTATGAGAGAACTCTGAAGGAACCTCACACTGACTTTTGCTTTGTCTGTGGCTACTTTCTTTGCAGGGAACTGCGCACAGGGTTTGACCAGGTAGACGCCCCTTGCTGTTGTTCCCAGCTGCCCGGTGAGTACCCACCCTGGAACTCATGGGGACGAATTGTACTGGTGGCATTTGGAGTTTGAGATCCGTGAGACAAATCTTTTCATCCAGTGTCTCTTAAAATTGGTGCGGGACTGTTTTCCTTGGCCTGGTGGAGAGGCAAGCGGGATTTTCTGGGTTTTGCCTCACTAATTAGGCGACTGACTCAGCCCCTTACTGTATTCTCGTTGCTTGTGACAGTGCTACCTAAATTTATTTTTTTATTTTTTATTTTATTTTTTTTAATTTTTCGAGACAGGGTTTCTCCGTACCTTTTTTTGGTTCCTGTCCTGGAACTAGCTCTTCTAGACTAGGCTGGCCTCGAACTCACAGAGATCTGCCTGCCTCTGCCTCCCGAGTGCTGGGATTAAAGGCGTGCGCCACCACCGCCCGGCTTGCTGCCTAACTTTAGAAAGCATTGAGGGGACAGCTGTGTAGGTTCTCTTTAGAAAATTCCCACCATCATCAAAAATCACAGCCCTCCTTGCTCACCAGTGAGAAGCTTTTATTTTGGGTCATCTTCCTGCGGGAGTGATGTCAGTCAGTTCCTTGCACACCCCTCTGACTTTACTGTCAATCCTTCAGGGGATGCCCAAGTCACCAGAATTATCTTCGTGTAACCCACTGGTTTTCTTTACAAATGGACACTGTCGGTGCTTTGTAAGAGGACCCAGTCCCAGCTGAGATGAGAGACTGCCGTCGTCAAATGGCTGTGTTTTAATTCCTGTTACCACATCCTTTAAGAGGCACGAAGTCACTTTTCAGTGATTCCCATGAACCAGTGTCTCCCCTGGTCCTCATGACAGGTGCACGCAGAGTCCCACGCTTTAGTAACAGTCTTCTTCAGGAGACTGCACCCCAGGCCAGATGTGTCATTATCTCCCGGCACTGACCCTGGCTGATTTTCTTCCGGCCTCTGTGTGAGGGGAAGGAAGAATTGCATAACTTGACCCATCTCCAAATGACAATTCTTTAGTGACATAAGAGTATCAAGAAAGTAGATTTATTATTGAATGTTCCTATCTATTTTCAGTCCAGTGTACTATATTTTACCACCCCCAAAGGGTGACTCATAAGCTTGTCTTGGTAGGCACAGTCCAGTTCAGGATGCTGAGTAATTTTGGAGACTTTGTATCAGCCTAAATACACCCTTTGCTTTCTATTCTGTTTGCATTTTATCTTTCTGGGCTGTCTACTCTTCCCATACTTCAGTTACTGTATCCATAGATGGGCCACGTTTCTGCTCATTTTATCACACACACACACACACACACACACACACACACACATACACACACACAAATATGTATATATATTGTCTGGATGAAGGCATCTGAGTTTAATGAATAGAAATAACTAGCGTCATGAGTCACAACAGCACCAGAATGGGGGATTGGTTTGTTCCGTGTTCTGGGTTCAAGGAGGAATGCTTCTGTGTCACATGGTCTGTGTTTGGCATTTGATGAGATGCAGACTTTCGTTGGCTCTAAGCTTTAGGACAGCAGATCTCTCATGAGGCTTATCCCTCCCCATCCCCACAGCCCTGGTTGGACTTTACTCCCTGGCTGTCAGCTGACATCCTTGTGTTTCTCTCGCCCTTAAGTGCAGACGAGAGTTCTTTTCGACTTCCCTACAGGAACTCCTAAAAAGAAAAGCATTTGGTCTCACTTAAGCACCACTCAGTGTTACATCTTATGAATTATGATGCTCTGAAAAATAGTGAATGATCTTGCCAGGTGTAGTGGTGCACTCCTTTAAGCCTAGCACTTGGGAGGCAGAGGCAAGAAGACGTCTGTGAGCTTGAGGCCAGCCTGGTCTACAAAGTGAGTTCCAGGGCAGCCAGAGCTACACAGAGAAATCCTGTCTCAAAATAAACAAAAAACAAAAAAACAAACAAACAACAATATTGAATAAGGGTGCTGGAGAGATGGTTGCTCAGTAGTAGTTAGGAGCACCTGCGGCTCTTCCCGAGCAATCACTAGCACCCACGTGGCAGCTCACAACTGTCTGCAGCTCCAGCTCCAGGACATCCAGCACCCTCACACAGACACACGTGTAGCCAAAACTCCAGTGCACGTAAAATTAAAAAAATATTAAAAAATATTGAATGAATTCTTTGTACAATACAAAAACCGGAAAGCACTGGGCGGTGGTGGCACACACCTTTAATCCCAGCACTTGGGAAGCATAGACAGGCGATCTCTGTGAGTTTGAGACCAGCCTTACCTACAGAGTGAGTTCCAAGACAACAAGAGCTGTTACACAGAGACAGCCTGTCTTGAAATAAATAAATAAATAAATAAATAAATAAATAAATAAATAAATTTTTAAAAAAGAAAAGCATTTAGAACTGGCATCTGAGCAATGTTGATCGTGTTTTGGAATGTTGCTTTAGGCCCTTTGGCTCCAACAGCGAGTTATTTCATAGTACATAGTAGTTCAGTACTTTTTAGTGTATTTTGTGTCCACAGTGTGCATTCAGAGTATATTTTAGTTCTCGTGGTGTGTTTTAGATTCTGCTTATTTATACCACATCAAACTTAGCTTATTACCAGTGTTAGTCAATAAAATTTAAAAATTAAAGACCTATACAATTTGGGCTGGAGAGATGGCTCAGTGGTTAAGAACACTAATTGTTCTTTCAGAGAACCTGGGTTTAGTTCCCAGCACCCCCAATGCAACTCACATCTGTCTGTTCCTCTAGTTCTATGGGAAGTTAAACCCTCTTCTGGCCACTGTGGGCACTAGGCATACAAGTGGCTCACAGACATACATGTAGACAAAAACCCCATACTCATAGAAGAAAAAAATACCGTGAACACAATGACCATTTTTAGGTAAATTATCCTCATTTTTATGTTGTTAAAGATTTATGTCTGATCAAGCTAAAGATAATTTGTAAATTTGGAAAAAGAAAACAACTTTGGTTCTTGGATTGTAGAGCTGCATTTATTTCAAACCCTTACGCATTAACGACGCTGTGATTCATGTGGCAGCAAGAATAGCCATGGAAGTCTATAGGCTACGGTTTTATATTTTCAGAGCGTAGCACTCATGTCGGGATTCTCACGCTGAGGCTGGGTGTGGTGGAACATGAACGTGGGATGTCATGGCAGGAGGATTGTGGGTTCAAGGCCAGCCTGGGCTATATAGCAAAATCATATATCAAAAACAAATCACAACACCAATAAAATATATAGAACTTGACGATTTCTGCACAAGTGATTCATTAATCAGGTCTCTCAGGGAACATTAGTAAGTGGAGCCAGGGGAAGAAGCAAGATGCTTGCCCAGCCCGATTAGGAGGTGGGGTGGAGGGATCCTCAGCCCAGAGATCTAGAGATTCTGCTTCATGGGGCAGCTGAGCTGGGTGACTCCCTTCCCCATCAGCCTCTGGCTATAGGCAGAACTGCTGCTGTCTTCCTCTGCAGGAGAAGATGCTGCCCTGGTGGAAGAGGCTCTACTTGGGAAGTTTCAGTTATATCCCTGCATCTCTTCTGTTCTTTCCCAGTGAAAGTTAAGCCTTTCTGAAATTATATGAAATTCATTTTCTTCCCTTGAGAATGTACTAAACTATACCTTCGTTCTCTAAGTCCTTATATGACTGCAATGTTGAAAGACACCTACGTTCTTCCCAGCTAGTGGGAATTAGAGCTAGAAAAAATTAGTATTTGAAAGTCTTCTTTAAATCATTGTTGCCATGAATAATGACCTCAGTGCAATGAAGAAAGAGACAAAGATACCATGTGATTATATGATTGAAAATCATTCTTTCCAGAAACAAATCCAAGTTTAATATTTACCACCACCACCACCAACAACAACAACCACATCACCATTACCACCTCCACCACCACCACCATCATCACCACCACCAACCACATCACCACTACCACCAACAGCAACTACATCACCACCACCACTGACAACAACCACACCACCACCATCTCCACCATCACCACCATCATTAACAACAACCACATCACCACCAACAACAACTACATCACCACCAACAACAAGCACATCACCACCACCTGCACTACAACACACCACTACCACATCACTGAGCCAACGCCCCCAGCCTGACGTAATTCCCTTTGTTCTTATCTCTTTTATTCATCTTTTGAAAACATTTTCACAACCGTCTTAGGGAACAACTTGCATTTCCTTAGGCACCTTCAGTTTCAAAATGACACAAAAGTTCATGTTTGCCTGCCTGAGCTCTGAGATCACCGCTGCCCACCATGTGAGCTATGCATATCATTTTAAAACACTTGATTTTCTAGTCTCAGTAAAGAAAACAAACAGAGCATAGCAGCCAAAGCTGAAGGCTGGGAGTCTTAACATGGTCAGTTAAATGAATACGAATGATGTATTTAGCCTAGCTTATCCAGATTATTATCGTTTGACATTTAATCAGTATAAACATTGTTGAGATGTCATACTTTTTAATACCGGTGCATCTTGTGTGTGTGTGTGTGTGTGTGTGTGTGTGTGTTCACATGCACATACAAGTGTACTTTTATACAAGTACATAGACACTTTTATGACTATTCATGTGTAGTCCAGAGGACAACGTAGGTGTCTGCCATCTACCTTTCCTTGAGACAAGGTTGCTCACTGAACCTGTAATTTCTTGAGCAGGCCAGGCTGGCTAGCCTGTGAGCCTCTGAATCCATGTGTCTCTGCCTCCCCAGTGCCAGGGATTACAAATGCACTCCACCCATGCCTGACATTTTTTAAAAATATTTATTTATTTATTATGTATACAATAGTCTGTCTGTGTGTATGTCTGCAGGCCAGAAGAGGGCACCAGACCTCACTACAGATGGTTGTGAGCCACCATGTGGTTGCTGGGAATTGAACTCAGGACCTTTGGAAGAGCAGGCAATGCTCTTAACCAGTGAGCCATCTCTCCAGCCCCCATGCCTGACATTTTCATGTGGGTTCTGGGGATTCAACTTCAACCTTTGTGCTTTATCAGTCGAGCCATCTCCTCACCCTACCCCATACATAGCAAATCTTAGTTCCAAACTGTGATATTTTAAGGGCTCAGAAAGTGATATTTGGCTTTAGTGGGCCAATTTGTACAGCACCACTTTACAGTGGCAACAATTGTATAGTATGAGGCTTACCACTTTTAAAAGTTTCTGGTGCTGGGGACTCTCTCAGCTTGGACCCTACTCAGGAAAGATGTCAGCCAGCTGTCCAGATGAAGTGAGCTGAGCCACTCTGGTTCAGTCATTGCCTAGAGAGCCTTGCAGGCAAGAACTGGGGATCCAAAAACTGGACTTGGTGGGTGAGATGTTAGTAATAGCTTTCAGGCATGGAGTCATCTAGAATTAATTTTAAGTAAAATGTGAGCTGCATATAGAAAGACTAACAAAAAGGACAGTATTTCAGGGCTGAAAAAATATGTATGTGTATATGTTGTGTGTTGGGGAAAGTTCTAGAAAAGTTTGCAGGAAGGCACATTTAAGAGCAGTGGTAATTCTCATGCAGGAAAGGTAAGGGCTGGCCAATTTCCTGGGATTTTTGTAGTTTATAAAATATCGCCATAATCCAAGATATATTGGGGTCTGTTCTAGTTATAGATTGCTTTAAAGTAAAACGTGGGCTTTGAAATAACAAACAGTGACTGGTCTCTTTGATACTACTTCTTGTTGGGGTCCACACTTTGAGAAGGCCTTGGCTGCTGACATTGGGGCAAGAGGCTGGAGTAGCCATGGGCTGGCTGAGAATCTCCCTTGTCACACAGCCTATTTTTTTTTTCCTCTGAGATCGTCTCTTCATGAGCAACTGAGTTGAGCTCTGGGGTATGTTTTCCAGTTGACGGAAGTACCGCCACTTTATGAGTTGGCCTTGGACCTGACGCCTCGTGGCTTCCATCAGTGGGTCTTTCCTGCTCTGCTGTACATGTCGCGGTCTCTTTAGTCATACTCTAGGAATGTTCTCACATTATTCCAGAACTCATAATTCTGCCCAGCCGTTCTCTCCTTTTGTTGCCCAGTAACATAGGCCAGGTGGTCCTTGACAACATCTAGCAGTGCTTATGGTTTGAGTGTCCAGCTGTATCCCTGCGTTTGTCTTTCAGTATTCTTCCTTCTGCTTTTAGAGCTGTTCCCAAGCAGTGGACAAATCCCAAATCCTTTTCTTCTTTTTATAATTTGTTGAGGAATTGTGAACTATGAGAAGATGCAGAGAAATGAAGAGGAGGGCAAATCTCTTTCCTCACTTCTCTTCCTATAAGGACATACCTTTATCACCCGTGCATGTCATCTTCAGAGGACAGAATTCTTCACTTCGGCTAGTGCTCAAGTTTTTCTCCCTGTCTTCCTATGGTGGCTCCTTTTTGCCCTATCCCTTTTTCTCCTTGTCTTCCCTTTCCAGTCTGATTAGATGGGAGGGAAAAAGGCAGGAAGCAAACAGTGTGACCTTTGAAAGATACTTTTTGCTGATAGGAGTCAAGGTCAACATTGTGTCAGGTTCTTCTTCTCTGGTTTCACAGGAGTTTCCATACTTGGAAGTGTCACCTTTACACAACTTTGGGACTGACGGGAGGTGCACAGTGGATGTCCCCTTGGCTCACCTTCCTCTGCAGAGTCACCACTGTCCCCTAGGAGTGATTTAAATGTCAACCATGTAAACCTTTAAATAAAGTGTTCTCAGCCCTGGAACTTATTTTGAAATGCATGAAAGTGCTAGATTTTCATCAAAGCTAGTGGGATGCAATGTTAGTGACAGAAATCTAGTTGCCAGCTACATGCTATACCTGCAAACTGTAAGAATATACGTGCTGTTTACAAAAGAACTTTAGTTTATTTTAAAATAAAGCCCTAGAGAAGAGATGCATCAACTAGAAATTATAGCAGGATGTATTTGAAAACAAAATGTCAGTTTTGTGCCGCAGCGTAGGCTTAAGCTTGTCCTGTCTCTCACTGAAGCGTGCAAGAGGCTGTATGCACGATGAGCTTTGTTCCAATTTCAGCTTCCTCTCAGGCTTTGAAGAAACAGGCGAAGGCCTGGAAAGCCTACCACAGGAAAACCCTCTAAGACTTTAGGTTTCCTCTTACAGCTGGTGGCTTCCTTGAGCAGTTGTCACCCACTCCATGACATGCTGAAGTTGTTGGAGTCACTGGGATACGGCTGCTCAGTGGTCTTTGAGAGGCTACTTGCAAGTAAGAACATTATTATTCCAAAGGCCCGATTCTCTCTCCTGTTACCCATTTTACTGTGTCCATTTTAAGTGGGATGTTCACAGTCTTTTCTACCCTGAAGTATAGATTTACTAACAGGTGAAATGGTTCTTGTTTCTGGTCTATTTCTATAAAATATGAGGGAAAATTAGCTAAGTGTAGCTCAGTAGTAGAGCACTTGCCTAGCATGTACAAGGTCTTGGTTCAATCTCCGGTACCATGAAAATAAAATAAAACCTGCGATTGGGGCTGTTGCTTAATGATGGAATACTTGTTTAAGGCCTTAGACATTGTAGAGAACACACACACACATACACACATACCACATGCACCACATACCACATGCATCACATACACCCTCCCACACACAAACCCCAACACACAAATAAACAATGTCTTTCTTATAACATTGTAGATATTGTTGCGTTTGAAGAGTTCATGCTTGCTTTTCTGTAGTTAAAGAAGAGCAGAGGTCCTGTCTTTGTTGTCCTCGGGTGGGAAGAGACAGCTTGCCCAGGACTGAGGACTGATGTAAACTTCCCAAGAGAGGACCAACCAGTGACCTTGGGCCCCCACACCTGGAAGATCAGCTGTTTCCTTCCTTTGCAGAGAGTCAGGTGTCATCAGAGCAGAAGGAGATCAGTTATCACCTCCAGTGGCTCCCTGTGACAGTGTGACATGATCTTCTGGTTCTAGAGAACTTACGACTTTGCAACAAGGTTTCAGTTAGGTAGACAAGAGCAGCTCTGTGGCAAATAAGCAAGAAATCCTTGCTTATGTCCAGCACATTTTTTTTTCCTTTGGGACATGCAAATATATTCTTTCTGACCTTATGGAAAAACAGAACCCAAACATAGTTTCCTAATGCAATTAAGTTTACTGAAAAACCAGTGATTTTAAATTTGTCACCTGGAGGAAATCTGTAAAGAACTGGAAGAAGGATGTGAGTCCTGAAGTCTCTACCTCAGTTTGGTGACACAGAGAAACTCTGTCTGGAAAAACAAACAAAACAAGACAGAAAAGCAAAACAAAGGAAAGACTCAGTCTCTCTCTCCCTGTCTCTCTCCCCCTCTCACTCGTTTCATGTGCATCAGTGCATTTGTGCGTGCATGTGTCTTTATCAGTTGATGGTAAGGGGGTCAAGGGGACCCCTGAACTGATGGGTAAGGCTCTAATTGCTAGGCTGTGCTAGTTGTTGGCTGAATTCTTATTGTGAATAGCATCTACTCTTCACAGCTATGAAGCTATAATAGACAAACAGAGATGTGTTTTTCAATTTGGGAACAATGACCCCAGCTTCTCATGAGACCTTACATCAGCAAGTACAAAGTGTTCGTGACCATTAAAGGGGATTTAAGGTTGAAAAGATCTCCAGAATTTGTTTTTAAGCTGGATATTTCCTTCATTATGTGTGCAGCGTTAGAAACAACCATCAAGAACACCCAAGAAAATCATTTAGACTGATCACACTGCAAACTTGGCTCATCATTCAGCAAGCATCTTTTTCATGAAAACCAAATTTGGAGAATTTTTTTTAACAGAAGTCGGAAGCGTGAATCCTTTCTGTCTATAAAGCATCCAGTTACCGTGGTTGTGGCAGCTGGTAAAGTTAGTAAATAATTTTTCCTCATTTGATGCAGTGTTTAGGCATCAAGGTTAATTTGTGGTTCATAGATTATGTATTTCAGCCAAGCAAATCTGACTTGGATGGAAACCAGAGCATTGAAAGTACTGATTGTTTTTGTGTGGAGCGAGTCCTGCATAAGACACCGTACATAAAGACAGGAGAAGAAAAGAGAATTTTTGTAACATGACGTTAAAGAAACATATGGGTATGACAGTAGGTAATTTAGACAATATATGTGATGTCACTTAAATACACATATTTATGCATGATATATATAGTTTTCCAACTTAGTACTTTGGATAAAATTTCACTCTAAATAAGTCAATTTTATTGCATTGAAAATAAGAAGGAAAGGAGGAAAGAGAAACCTTCTTCCATGATGTAGACTTTGTGCTTTGTGTAGTTCCCTACACACCATGTTGGCCAGTGTCTTTTCCGACTGTTTAAAAGAGCAATCTGAGAGGAAGGCTGGCATGTTGTGCTATATTTGCTGTCAAAGCCGCATGCAGCATAGTGAGGACAATGTCTTGTTTCGAGCATCAAAGAGTCTCTTAATCCCCAGATGTCACTTACGCCCCCAGAGCACTGGAGACAGTGATTATATTGTCAAAAGCTGGTGGTGCTAAAATGGAAAGCATATTGTGTTTTACCTCTTTGCCAAATTATAGTCTACTTGGAATGAATAAAATGTATCTGTTTAGTTTTATTCTGATTATCTAGAAATGACTTTCAGATTTCATCTTCTTAATGGCTTAATATTAAACAGAATTATACTGACCTAGAAAAAAATTATTTACCCTGTTCACTAATGTTTTATACATGGTTGCTTTCAATATTTGTATCTATTGTTTATTTACCCATCTAGTAAATATGTGTTGAATGTGTGGCATGTACCTGGTACACATTTGGGGTGATGGGATCATGCACAGCATACATAGGTGATTCGTTTGCACTTGGGGTCAAACACAGCTATATTATGAAGGTGACCTTAAAGCTGAGATTGAAATGATGGAAAGCGAAGACTATGAAGAACGGTGGGCAGACTTTTCTAGACGGAGGAAGAGTATGTACAAAGGTCATGAGTAGGCATGACCATCTTATTGTGGTACCAGCGGTCAGAGGAAGAAACACAGGGAGGCCATGGCAGTAGCCAACCTCCTGTTACCTTCCAGACCTAAGTAAAAGCTGCTTTTTATTGTTGATGTTCCCTATTTGCTTATTTTAAAAACAAGTATTCTTTGACAGGCATGATCAGCTTCATATTTTTGTAAATCACTCTTGCAGTGATAAATTAATTAGATGTGTAGAGCTGAAGATATGAGTGGGGACAGAAAATCTAGTTAGGAGTCTGTTGTCAGTGAGGAGGGGGAGAGTTTAGGCAGGATTTGGAACTAACCTGAATTCTGCAGATGAACTGGACAGGGAAGGTCATGGCGAAAGAGACATTGCGATGGCTAGAATGAGCAATGGTTAAGACATTTGTGGAGATTAGAGATCCTACAGGGAAAATAGAGTCTTTTAGAAGCTATTCATCTTTAAGCTTTGCTATTTAATGTATCTGTTAAGTATACAAGTGGACATGCCAAGTAAACCATTGGGTCTTTGGTCAGAAGCAGGTGGATATATGAGAGTTCTGGCTGGAAGGGTGGGTAATGGAAATAGAGATGATATTTAATGCTTTGGTCCATGTGGGCTCACTTAGCAAGGGAAAATGAACACAGGAGGTCACTTCAATGAAAAGGGGTCCGGGCTGAGGACAAATAACTGACGTAGTCAGAAAACAGGTAGGAAAACACAGAATCGTCATAAAAAATTGTTCAGGAAGGAGAGAACCATTCATTGGGTTAAATGGCCATTCCTTGGTGGGGTCAGGAAGGAAACTTTGTGGCTCACAACATGTAACCCTTGTATCTCACAACATGAAAGCTGCAGTTGTTCTTGACAAGGAGGAATTCTAATCAGTGTAGTCTGGAGCAGGGGTTGGGAGCAGGGAGGTGAAGAGCTCAAACCTGTGTTCCTTTAGAGGCAATGTTGTTACTGATAAAGACACAGGAAAGAGAGGCTAGCAAGGTGGTTCTCAGTTTTCCTAATGTTGCAACCCTTCCATATAGTTCCTCATGCTGGGGGGACCCCAACCATACATTTGTTTTCGTTGCTACTTCATAATTGTCATTTTGCTACTGTTACAAATCATACTGTTAAGTATTTTTGGAGAGAGAGAGTTTTGCCAAAGAGGTCACAACCTGCAGGATAAGAAATATTGGGTTAGAGGTTTAAGGAAATGGAGTGAACATATTTCAGATGGGTTTGTGGACAGTGTTAAAGTGTTCCTTTGAGGTTGTAAGGAATGACAGCTGGTCAAAGTGACTGTGAAATTTTTCTCTAGTCTAGATCAATTCAATGGCTGTAATCAGTTATGAGAACAATAAAAATAGGTCAGAACATGGGGGAATTAGCTAAGTGAACATGATAAAGGGACGGAGGCCAGGACAGGAAGAGTGACTGTAAGACCGTGTAACTGAGGCAGTAAGGAGAGAGGGTTGTCCAGGCTGTATTCCACAGGAAAGGACCAACAGGGTCTGGAAGAGTATAGGTCTTGAGTGAGAGTCAGCATCGTTGGGTCAGGAATTAGTGCATGTTTAGCAAACTGAAAACAGAAACTTCAACTCTGAAAAGCTTCAAAATCTCCACCGTTTTAAAGCACTGCCTGATCTAATTGGGAAATTCCAAACCCTGACGTCTTGTGACAAATGGCAGTCAGATTGCAGACATCCAATGACATTATACATGCTTGCACTCAAGCTACGTGCACAAGGCTTATATGAAGGACAAATGAGTTTGATGTTTAGACTTAGGTATCTTAGATGTCTCCTGAGTATGCAAATATTCCTAAATAACAATTTGAATTCTGAAACCTGCCTGGTCCTACGTGTTCCAGGTAAGGGAAGCAGAGTTAACTGAGGATAGTGGTGTTTGGGCGGGGGACAGGTGGTTGAATGCAGTTTTAAAAGGAATGCAGTACCTGGTTAAGACAACGTCAAGTAAATGCACATAGACAGAACTGACAGCATTTGATGGACAGGGTAGCACTGGAGGCTGAAAGTTTTTAATCTCACAAACCTCTGTTTCTCATAAGGCCATGCATGTTGTGGTGCCTATGATCTTGTTCCAGAAATATTTGATAGTACCTGAGCTCCCCCTTTGGCTATAGATAATATAAACTGACTATTCCGGCAGACCAGACTTCTCTGTTCAACAAGAAACCTCATTTCTAGAAGCCAATGCATGTTTGTATTGTATCATAGGCATTTAGAAGGATGAGCTGCTTCCTAAAATCTCTTGGAAGAAAACAGATGGCATTCATTGCTCTCAAAGCCTATATGGGACCAGGGTCCACTTAGCCCTGGTTTGAAGAGTCCTGAGATACAGAGATGGGATGTTGGACAAATAATCCCATAAATGCCCTTCACAAATACCAGCTGGTTTACATCATGACTTGAGCAAGAAAGGCTTAGGCAAGATTCTCTTCCTGAGCATATTCTTCTTGAGGAAGAATGAAATTTAAACTCCTCTCAGCTGCTTTTGGCACTTTTTTCGAGCAGCCTGGATCCTGTTATTAACTTACCTTCCCAGTAGAGTTCAAAGGGGGGATTTAACAGGCTGGAATTACCTCTGTGTTTCCCGGCCAAATATTTTGGTTGCCTGGATGCCTTGGCTTCTCTGTTAATTGTATGTAAATTTTTTTTATTGAAGTGTGTTTCATACACACTTGGAGAACTGCACAAATCGTAATTGAATGAACAGCTTCTTATATTTTCAGGAAGTAAATGCTCCCTGGTAGGACTTTCCCCAATACCCTGTGAGCTTCTTAATGTCTAATTCTTCTAGTTACTGCCCCTTCCATTAGGGTATATTAATTGCTTTTCTTATTGCTGTAACAAGATACCAGTCAGAAACAAGTTAAGAAAGGAGGCCTATTTGAGCTCATGGTTTCAGAGGGTCTCATTTCCATCACAGTGGGGCAATCATACCAAAGTCCACGCTCGTGGGAATGCAAGATGGAGACACTTTATATGGTGGTAGCCCCGAGAAGCAGAAATAACAAGATTTAAGGGCTGAGTCATAACCATGTCTCCATACCCAGCAACCCACTTCTCTTAGCAAGTCCTCACTTCCCAAGGGGTCTAAAGCTTTCAAATTAGTGCCACAAGTTCAGACCAAGCTTAAAACATGAGCCCAGGGAGATGTTTTGCAAGCAATAATTTAATTTCTCGACTTTTTAAACCACAGCGTCTTCCTGTTTGCACCATGGCACCGTGGCATGATGTGCAGATATGCTAGCAGAGATAAAACATTAAAATGATCTGTAGGTATCTGTCGATGATGCCTTAGTCCTGAAATTCTTCCTGCTATTCTCTCCCTCCCAGAACAAGAAAGAATCTTCCAGCAAGAATGACATCATCCCCACAGGCACCTGAAAGTTATATAATACTCTAAAGGGATAGAACACTGGTACCGTTTCTTCCATCTAGATTGTTCCCCATTTTTGTTTTGTTTTGTTTTTTTTGTTTTTAAAATCCGAATCTCAGGACATTTATCAAAGAGTTCTGTGGTGAGCTGTTTTCTGAGACTAGAGCTAATTGCATTAGGCGGCGTTTTATCTTCCATCTGTGCATCGTGAATAGAGATGGCTCTTCCGATGTAGGCATCAGACATTGGCTAAGTGCTCCCCTGCGCTTGCAACAGAATGACTGGGCAATGTCAGACACCCAGGCAGGACTTTCCTGGACTCATTTGGAATTTGAGGCACTTATTCCAGACAAGCAGAAGCATGCTATGTGACTTTGTATGCAAATTCATAGTTTCACACGAGATCAATGGCTGAATGTTCTTTCTTTTCAAGGTTTCTTAAGTTTTATGATTTTTGGGTAATGGTGTACCTGAAGAAAAATAAAGAATAAGATAATTTCTTTCACATAAACAGGTCAAATATGTTTTATTTTCTCGATAGCATGCGGATGTGTGTTGTGATACACCATCCTATGTTCCAAACACTAGAAGACAATTTTTATTCTAGTAAGGTCCATAAATAACATCTTAATGATACATTTACTATATCCTCCAAATATAGATCATCACATCATCTCATGAGAGAGACAGAATGAAAAACAGCTAAATAAGAATTTTTCAAACATCAGCATTTCTATACTGTATTTTCCTTCACTGTTTTATTTCTGTATGACTTGCATATGGAAGAAATGAAAAGAAATCTAGTTTTTGGATGTTTCTAAACCTATATAATCCCCACACGATCAAGATGTTTATGCTTATATTCAAATGAGCACACTCACGTCAAAACACACATACTCATGCATTCTAGAGGTTAAATGCTAAGAATCATGTCTCTGCATTCCTAACCTGGGCTTTCATGTATCGTTCATACTATACTTGATGGTATGTAAGTATGTACAGTATGAATATCTTTGTACATGTGAGGTACCCCTGTTCTGAGCTCTCAGAAACACTTCGTAGATTTTCACTGAGAATTCCCACCAATGCATTGCCTGCACATGTGTCTTGCAGTGTGGAGTGAGGAAGGAAGTCTCAGTTCAGATCATCACTTCCAGTCAATATCTGTTTACTCAGATGAGTGAACCTGTACTTTTGCATCCTATTTGTTTTATTTGAAAATTTTATATCGTTTATTTTGATCATATTCTCCCCAACTTTTCACCTTTACCATTCCCAATCCACCTATGCCTTCCTATCTCCCAAACTCATGTCTTATTTTTTTTTAAAAATTAATAACCCTTTGACTCTAGTTTGCGGTGCCCATATACACATGGATGTGAGACCATCCCTGGTGTGTGGTTGACATGCCAATAGCTGCACCCTAAACTGACTCTCCTTTCTCCAGGAGCCCTCAGCTGTCCATAGCTCATAAGTTAAGGGTAGAGAATCATGGACCATTTCAGTTCCGAGTTACAATGTTGGCAGCTTTGGTTTTGTGGAGGTCTCAGTAGTTAACACAGCTGGTGTGAATCTGTTTAGTTCATATGCTTTATAAAATTTTCTGCCAGATATTGCCACCTATAAACAGAAGCCTAAGACAGAATCTATCAGCAGCACACTAAAAGGTGTACAATGCAACTGCATAGTTAAAAACCCGGATGAATGGTCCTAATGTCTGTGAAGTCTGAAGCTAAAGATAGTGAAATGGCTAAGGATTTGTTTGGCCAGGCGGTGGTGGTGCACGCCTTTAATCCCAGCACTCGGGAGGCAGAGGCAGGCAGATTTCTGTGAGTTCGAGACCAGCCTGGTCTACGGAGCTAGTTCCAGGACAGGCTCCAAAGCCACAGAGAAACCCAGTCTCAAAGATTTGTTTGAACTGATTCTAGAAGGTTGACTGGTGTGGGTTAACTTGATGTAAATGATTATTTCCACCCAAGTATGTCATACAATATGAGGTTTACAAAATTGTTTTTTCCCCTTTTTGGTTTCAGTGTGTGAGTATGTGTGCACGTGTGCATGTGTGTGTGTGTGTGAGTGTGTTGAAGTATTGAAACTGGGTCTGACTCCATAGCTCAGGCTAACCTCAGACTTGCGGCAATCCTCCTGCCTCAGCCTCCCAAGTGCTGGATTTATAGGTATGAGTCTTATAGGTATGAGTCATCATGCTTAGCACTTTCTTAATTTTTTTAATGATCAGTTACTAGATAATTTATCTTTGCTTGGAGAACACTTGTTTGGACAGCGTCGAGCAAAGCAGGCATCAGGAGTGCAGTAGCACAGGAGCCACACTCTATGAATGATTTCAGCAGCAGTGTTGATTGTCACTGGGTCTGGGCTAGAGAGAATGATGGGCTTGGGCACGGTAATGAGTGCCCTGTGTAGCCCAGGTCACAGTGTGCAGCAGCTGGGTTAGCATGGAGGTGCTAGGGCGTGTGGAGACGAGACTGGTGTAGAAGGGCTAGCCGTCTGTGTGTATGCCGAGCAATGTGCTGTTTTAACGTCCAACTGTGGAACAGTTTGCTGTCACCTTCGGGTTAGGCAAACAGATTGGTGCTAAGGAGGATGGTTCCTCCAGGTCCAAGTGCGCTTTCCTCACAGCCTAAGCTAACTGTGGGGACTGATGAAGGTTGCTGCTGATGTTGGGTAGGGAGGGGCAGGGTAGAACCACCCTAGAGTCATCCTCTATGTGCACAGCTCTGTGTGCATTGCAGAGCTGGGGGATAGCACGGCCCTTTAGTTCCAAATCTCACCTTGCCACACTGTTTGCTTGCACAGATGGTGGTGTCACCAGGCAATGCCACATTTCTGGAGAGCTGCTGTCTTGACTGCTTTTCATAACACATTCCATGCCACTGTGATTTTCCAGGGCATAAAAGGAAAAAGGAAATTGTTAGTAGTTCCTTGTTACTGAACCATTTTCTGTGCTATAAATGGTGGCACTCGAAGGCAGATTATATTTAAAGGACTTTCTGATTCATCTTAAAAATGTGCCCTCCTGCACCTCTACATAGCCGGCTTGATCACTTATGTCGAATAGGTGACCTTTTGACAGGGAAACATTTTTATTTTCTACATAAGAGTAATATGTGTACATGACTTTTTAAAAGAAAATAGTGAAGAAGTCATAATGCAATGGACTGATTCCTGTCCCATAGGTGACTGACCACTATGGAAATCTTTTTGTTAGTCATTGCTAATTTCGGTTGTATCTGCCTTCTAATACCTATCAATTTGCAGATGAATTTTGAATCTGTTTAACGAATGACTGTTTCATGCTAACCCTACATAGTAAGTCCTAGGCCAGCCAGAGCTATGTAGTGAGATCCTGGACTTTAAAAAAAGGAATGTGATCTAATGATAATCAACCCCAGAGCTTAGCAATGCTTGTTTGCTCAGCGTCTTCTTGTGCGCATGGTTCAGAGAGCTTATGACTGTGCTCTTGGAGAAAAAGTGGGAAGATGTCAGGGAATGTCCCCAAAGATGCTGTGTTTGTATGTTCAGTGACTTGACAGTAATATTGTCATGTACAGCTTATAATATACTCTTAAGAATACTATTTTTCTCCTGGTGGAGGTGGTGGATGCCTTTAATTCCAGCACTCAGGAAGCAGAGGCAGGCAGATCTCTATGAGTTCAAGGCCAGTCTGGTCTACAAAGTGAGTTCCAGAACATCTAGGGCTACACAGAGAAACTCTGTCTCAAAACACTGAAAAAATTGGTATTTTCTCTACCCCTTTTCTATCTTGCTGGCTCTTGTATTGCTGTCTGAACAGTCAAGGAATTGAACCCAGGCATGCCCGGTGTACATAGCTTTGCCCCTCCAGTTTTATTTTGTTTTGTTTTTGTTTGTTTGTTTTTTGCATTTGCTGTCTCAGAGCATAATGAAGTATTCTGCACTATCTCTAAGCTTTGTTCTTGTTCCATTGCTAGCTCTAAGGCAGGTCCACCCACTGTAGCCAGGTCCTGGTCCCTGGTTTCTCTGCTTTGACTACTCTGGAGGAAGAATCACCCTGATTTTCTGACTTTGTCTTCTGTTCTTGCGGGCCATCGATACTTTCTCGTCCTTTACATGGCCTGTCACTTCTCTTACTAATTAATTATGTTTTTATTTTGTTGAGGTCCTCACAGAATGGTATTAGAGTAAAGGAAAGCAAAAATATGAATTCTCTCCAACAACCCTGGCCACCTGTGTTTTGCCTTACTGTCAGTTCTGGTGGACCACCGCACATCATTTTTGTTACCGTGTGTCCTCCTGGTGGCTGAGGATTGTGGCATTCACAGACATCCCCTGAACCAGTGAGAAACTGTCCTCTATTTCCCTTCTCTTTGGGTTGTAGAAGGAAAGATAATAACCTGTAAAAGAAATATCCAGACATAGACAGCTTTCCATGAAATGTAAGCAAAATAGAAAGTAAATAAAAAAATTAAGACATTTCTGGTGGTTTTATTCTTATTATTTAACTTCAGAGGAGACGTTTCCTTGAATGACAGTTGTCTGATTTTCTTGTCTGATTGGCTTCAGTAAATACAGTCGCCCCTTCCCTCTGCCTGCTCATCTTGCCCTTACCCATATTCCCTCTGCATTTCTTGCTGTTGGGGAAGCTGGAATCGGAAAGTCAGGCTGTCAGTCATTTTTTTTTTTCTTGTTGCAAATAGTAGCAGCATACATATAACTCAAAACCTTTAAAGAGAAACCAATGAGCCAAAAGCAGAATGAGAAGCAGAACTGACCATGCGTGAAAGAAAAGGAAATGAAACAGTATGGCCCATGCTGCACACGGTTGTCCAAGACAGGGGGCTGTGGGGGGATGAGTCAAGGGATGCCTAGAGTAGCCTCAGAAATGGGCAGCGGTGGGGCAGGACAAAGCCTGAAGGAGCCTGAAATGAATTAGCTCCTTTCTTAGAGAGCAGGGCTTGGTAGGAAAGAGGCATATGGATGCCGCCTTGACAGTCAGTAAAATCTGAGTTGGGGAAATGTAAGTCTGCGCTGTCAGGACTAAATTAGTTAGCTAAGTCCACAGGGATGCTATATTGTCTTCCCTCTGGAACCCTGGTTTGTAACTATAAACCCTTCCTTTCTGTCATAAATTTCTGGATCAGCTGAGGATTTTTCCTGCCTTAGGCTCTGCTCTCTTGGGCTTCCTTGTACACTTGCAGTCAGCTAGAGGGTTAGTAGGGGGCTGGCCAGTCTGGGGGAGTTCCAGTTGTGATGGCTCAGCTCTATTCATGGGATCGCTTCTGTTTTATCAAGTTAGGCTGAGCTTCATGGCATATGAACAAGGTTGCAAGAGAAGGGATAGAAGCATGCAGCAGGGACTCATCAGGTTGTTAGACATCAGCGTACAGGACCATCAGACTAAAGGAAATCTGCATGAGAAGAGAGTTAGGTATAGGGGAGAGGGCAAGAGAAGTTGTTAGCTGAAGACAGCAGATGTGCCCCCAAGCTGTCTACCTAGTTTTGTCTCTGAAGAACTCAGCGGCTATACTAACAGACTTGTCGAGCTGGGAGACTTACCAGGGCTCACAGGTCAAAGGCAATTCAGAAGTTGAAACAGTAATTGCCATTAAGAGAAAATCAGTCTTAAGGAAGGGGATGTGGGATGGAATCCTTTTCCAAACTTCATCCCAAGGATGAGGAACAAGTTCTCTCAGTGGAAATGAAAGCAGAGGGATGAGTTGTGGGTCACATGACAAGTCTGTTTGAAGGTGATAATCCACTTGATCTTCAAGAGTACTCGTCCATCCGGTCCCCTTGAAGTTCAGCCTTTTTCTGAGATCAGTGAACACCTGCTCTTCACTGGGTACTGTCAGGTTTTCTGGCTTTTTAAAATGTGTTGGGGGTACCTCTTCCTCATGTGCTATCTGAGTTAGGAGGTGAGAGTAGTACTTGGCAAAGTGTAGTGGTTCCAGATGACCAGTGTCTGCAATGCCTGCTACAAATCCAGGCTCTCACATACCCCCACCTCTACCAGGCCCTACCAGGAACAGAAACGCTGGGCTTGGGATCCAGTAGGCTCCCAGTAATTCTCATGCATGTAGCATTTTGAGATCTGAATTAGAATTGTGTGAGTTTTGTAAAGCTTGAAAAGTTGTTTTGGTTTGTTTTTTTGCTAAACAAATTTAGAAATAAACACAAGGTATTCAGTCATATTTGAATTTTGCATCATCAATACCTCAATTACTTTGTAGCACAAATAGACTCTCTGTAGTATTTAATATGTATTTATTGATGCTCTGAAAGGAAATTTAACTGGTGTCATGTGTTTTATGCCACATCCCTAGCGAGAGATATTGGAAATTTACAGAAGATTCAAAGAACAATCAAAATCTTTAATGGAATTAAAATTCTAGAAACAAAGGTTAAAAATGGACTTGAGGATCCCAGAAAGGACTACATGGTTGGGATGAATGAGTTAGAAGATTTTATTTAAAGGGACTACTGCCTAGCCATTCCTTATGGCTGATCAAATTAACCTAGAAGAGATTTCTCTTAGGACAAGGCAAGACTTCCCACCAGTAAGTGACTTCAGTGGGGGTTTTGAGTGAGTTTTGTGTGCGCTAACGTCCGCGGATGCATCTGGAAGTTTTTATGTGATTGGAATGCAGCTTGGCCTCTAAAGTCTGTGCCTGAACAGCCGAGAGAGACATTGGCCGGTGGGAGGTCGGAGCAGATAATTCTCAAGGCCTCTTCTGACCGCTTGAGAGTGTCTGGAACTTGGCTATTAGGAGACAAAGTGGACTTGGGAGGAGGATGCTTAGGAGTGGCACTCCATGAGTTCGGAGCCCGTCTATGCCGTTCCCAACGGTGTGCTCTTCGATGAGCTGACGCTTTCTCATCTATGAAATTAAAGTTCTTATAAGCAGTTACCTCACGGGTTCCTGTGAGGTTTAATTGAATTTATCCATGTGAAATTTGAGAACGGAAGCATACACTTAAGTATTATTTTTATCTTTTGGGGGACTGAAATCTGTGTATCATGAGCATTTGGTGGTGATAGCCGAAAACTGGTGCTGAATGGAAGTTCATTGTCTCGCAGATGAGGGATTGTCCCTTGTGAGCAATCACGCTCTGTCTGTCTCTGTGACCTTTCATCTTAAGGTGTTAGCTAGAGCTTGCTTGGGTGTTGCTCAGTGCTGCCACTCCATCTAGCCATGAATCTGTCCTTTCTCTCTGCTGAGATGAACTTTCCCACATTTTCCAGAAACCCCCAAGAGAATTGGGTTCATTTCCCATTGCAAATTGAATTCAATTAAAATGTTATAAAAGAATGCCATATAATGTCACGGAGAACAAAATGACATTTTCAAAATATTTTTGAGAAACTTGAATTCCCAGTCCATTTAGTTCTGCTAGTAAGGAAACAGATATAGTCATGGAAAAATTTGAATCTAGCAACGAGTTTAATCACAGTTATGAATCCAATTGAGATTAGGTGCTTTCAGATTTCGAAGATGGAAATCAAATATTTTTGGCACAGGGAGAAGTAGCTAATACTGGCCATATACAGCACAAAGTTTCTGCCCACACTCGATTGAAGCCTCGTGTTGCTGGTAGAACTTAGCCAGTATCTTCAGCACCTTTTGGATACATGTGATAATTAATAAAATGAGTGTTTAAGTAACTTCTTGTTATTTCATTGAAAATTTTAACTTTTCTCTTAAGTGAAGTTCCATTTTGAATCAGTAGAATGGTATGCGCCCAGTCTTGCAGGGCTTCAAAACTGACAGTAAGTGGTAGTGGTCGTTATTGTTCCTTTAGTGAGGAAAATGGACGATAGTACTTCTACGAATGGATTTGAACATTATCTATTGTTCTTCATTAAGTTGAGTGGGTTCTGACTAGTTGTCAAGCACAGAGGCCAAGCTGATTCAGCTGGCTCATTTGCATGCCAGTTGGTGCATTGACTAGTAGGTGCTTTGTTTGGAAGAGCCACCTCCTACACACCTGAGGATTGGTATGGGTTGAAGGTGGGGTTACCTTCCTCTCAAAGAAAAGTGGTCCAGGCCTGTTCATGTCATATAGGCACAGTTTCAAGAGACAACAAGACAGGAAAGGGGCTCACTCTTCTGTTTTTCATTCACTTATTTGTATTTTACATGTATGGATGCTTTTTCTATATGTATGTAATGCACCATGTGCATACAGTGCCCATGAAAGCCCGAAGAGGGTGTTGAATCCTCTGGGAGTGGAGTTACAGAAGGCTGTGAACCACCATGTGCCTGCTAGGAATGAAACACAGGTCCTCTAGAAGAGCAACAAGGGCTCTTAAATGCTGAACCTTCTCCAGCCACAAGAAGTGGACTCCTTTGAAACAAGCCAGGTGACCAAAGGTACAAGACCACCTCTTCTGCATGGTAAGGGCCAATGAAAGCCCCAGAGATAGTCCAGATCATGGGTAGGAAAATAGATTTCATTTCTTAATTGGAAGAACCATAAGTTCAAGTCACAAAAAGTGTCGTGTTGGGTAAAACTTTGCCTGCAATCTATGTCTGACAAAGCATGTGATTAAGGGTTTTGAAATGATCACTCTTTGTGGGGTGCTTAGTAAGTCATCTCTGTCTATATAAGGAGAGGTGGAGGGAGTTTCAGGGAGACCCATGGAAGAGAGGATGGCAATGTGATGATGGAAACAGAGATTGCACTGATGTGACCTCAAGACAAGAACTGTCTCCAAGGACAAGAGTTGGCAAGGCAGGGAGTGGAATCTCCCTCAGCGCCTCTGTAGAAAGAGTGACTGTCAGGGTTATTGCTTTGACTTGGGACATCTGGCCTTCAAAACTGCAGGAGAATCCATGTCTGTTATTTTGTCTTTAAGCCAGCAGTTTGTACTAATTTGTTGTGGCAGCCCCCAGGGAACTAGCAGGTGTGACTATGAGGACAGATAAAGAATTATAGTCATCCGTTTGTAAGTGTATGCAACTTAATTTGTGCCTTTTACTTAGTCTGAGGAAACATTTCTCTGTACTATTATGCCACTGTTGAAAAGACTTTTTAAAATTACACAATGCATGGTGACATTAAGCTGTTCTAGTTAAACACTTTTAGATGGAGCCATTGCTTGAGACAACATAGCTGTGAGTCCTGGACCACCATCCCCTTTGTCTCTCAACACTCGGCTCTAGCTGACCCACAGTGTCTCATTGATGATCTTGTGATGGTCTTAGCATCATCCTTCCAGGAAGTATATCTGGAGTAAAAGATGTCTGGAGTAAAATTGCTCTAGAACAGTTGTCTGGTGCCATAGCTGCTGTTATTTTCCTATGAGGCTGGCTCACTGAGAACAGAGTTGATTTCTCCAACTTGTGCCTTCTTCATCATCTGCCATCATACTTTGAAGGTGTGGTCACTTTGATATCTGCTGTGTGAGAGTACATAAGTTAGAAAGGTGAAATAACTCTACTGCCTTGTCTTGTCATCTGATCTGATGTATTCGTTTGACCGAATCTGAACTCTGGTAGGTGAATTGATTCCTTTGAGCTGAGGGAGTGTTTGACATTTTTGTCCATGGAGTCATTGATTTCTGGGGAAATCTGTGGATCCTCCTTAGAATAATACTTATGAATGCATAAAATAAAAATAGAATTGCCAAGGAAATTATCTTATAAACCAGCCAGAAAAGTGTTATAAATTTTGATTGATTAGTATTTCTGCATCTTTAGATTCATGCATTAAACACTTCAATATCTAGCAGTTAGCTCATTCAGCTCCTAGCATGTCAAAGTAGTGCCACAAGACACTACAGGAGCCATAGTGTAGCGCTGACATATCTGTGGTTTCTGCGGATGACAGAATCACAGGTTCCTTTAGGACTATTGTGGTCTGTTGTCCATGCCCTGAGTTGCAAAGAGTCCTAGACTTTAAAGCCAGATTGGTTCAAAGATGTAATTTTACTCCCATTAGTTCATTCCTAGGTCACCTGAGTTCTCTAAATCCCAGACAAAGTGTTCCTGCAGAGCCCAATTAGAACTAACTCTAGGATAAGTCACATCTGGAGATCCCGAGGAGGCAGGTGCTCCAGGCACCCATGACCGGTTTCCCACTCCGACTTCCAGGCCTGGATTGATTGCCATGGACTTATGTAAAACAGGAAGCAGCTTGTAAAGCCATCCTCTAGTTCCTGCTAATAAAATTTGTACAAAAACACTGAGACTAACTCTGTATTAGTCAGCTTTCTGTCACAATAACCTGAGCCAATCCACTTGTGAAGAGAAAAATTTTATCTTGGCTCACGACTGTATAGAGGTTTCAGTCTGGGAGTGGCTGACCCTATTGTTTATGGCTAATCCTTCCCTCGTGAGTGGAAAGGAAAAAAGGAAAAGTGAAGAAGATGAACAGCTGAAATCCCACTGTCCCCTTTGACCTTTGTTGGGCCCCACCTTTTTTGAGTTCTGCCACCTTCCAGTAGGCTTGGGCTCAGGACTGAGCTTTGTCTGATTATTAAATTTTTTCATTTATTTTACATTCTGACATCAGTTTCCCCTTCATCCTTTCCTCCTGATTCCTCACCCCACCTCCCCTTTGCCTCTTCACTCCATACGCTTCTCCTCTGTTTCTACTCATAATGGGGCAGAGCTCCCATGGACATCAGCAAAGCATGACATATCAAGTTGAGGTCGGACTAATGGGGAATAGGTTTCCAGAAGCCAGCCCAGGTGTTAGTGTCGTTCCTGCTCCTACTACTGGGAGTATCGCAAGCAGACCAGCCACACAACTGCCACACGTATGTAGAGGGTCTAGACTGGCCCCATGCAGATGCCCTGTGTGTCAGTCCAGACTCTGTGCTCTCCTATGAGTCCAGGTTAGTTGTTTCTGTAGGCTCCCTTGTGATGACCTTGACACCACCTCCCCTCCCTCCTCGCTCAGAAAATCCCTTCTCCCTCCCTTTAGCAGGGTACCTGGAGCTCAGCACAGCGCTTGCCTGTGGATCTCTGCAATTTGTTCCATCAGTTACTGGATGAAGCTCTCTGATTGACAGGGTAGTCACCAATCTGATTACAGGAGATGGCCAGTTCAGGCACTCACTCCACTATTGCTAGGAGTCTTAGCTGGGGTCGTCCTGGGAGTTTCCCTGGCACCAGGATTCTGCCTAACCCTGAAATACCTCCCCATTAAGACAACTCTTTCAATACTCTCCTCCATCCTCCATCTCACCTGACTGCTCATGTTCCCACGCCCACCCTTATCTCAGTTTACCCAGGAGATCTCTTCTATATCCCCTTCCCAGGGGAATCCACGAGCCTCTCTTTAGGCCCTCCTTGTTACCTATCGTCTCTGGGGCCGTGGACTGCAGCCCGGTTATCCTTTACTTTACATGCACATCCTCTTAGGAGCTTTTAACATGTGGCCTGTAGACAGTGTTTCAGATCCAGACTATTCGATTTCCTCGGCTTTTGCTTTATTACAAGGAGACACTGTTGATCTCTGTGTTGTGTAAATCACTGCTTCACGGCACAGAATTAATGTGCTGGCTCTTGAGAAACTGGGGTGTGCTTCAGCTCTGCTAATTATGAAAATGAGAGGAATGTCTGCTGGATGTCCGCATTGTGTACTTTGAGCCATCACTGCAATTCTGTGTGCTTATGTACACCCGCAGTAGGAGAGAGTTCTGTGATGCATTCATTTGATGATAGGACCTATGAGAAGAAAGGATTTTTGTACTCAATTCTGTAACCACCAATCCTGTGAAAATTATATATATAATCCTATATATTATATATACACATATATACTGATTAAAGCACATGTGAAATGTATACACTTGAACCCTGCCAACATTCATGTGGTTGACATGTGCACTTTTCAACTTCCAAGCCATCTAAGTCCTCTGGACTCTGAGGCTCTTTTTTTGGTCGAAATGAATACCAAAGTTGGTTATATTTTAATGTACCAGATTAACAGGAGTAGATTCTTGATGTGGGACAAAGGAATAGTTGGTGAGATTGGGAATAGATGCTGTGGCCAGTTAGGCACATGTCCATTGATGATTATGGTGAGACTGGGAATAGATGCTGTGGCCAGTTAGGCACATGTCCATTGATGATTATGGTGAGACTGGGACATGGACCAGTCCATTGGTGATTAATCTTGGCACCTCTCATGTAAACACAAATCATTTGCTTTTTATTGCAATTCTCTTGGCAAGTTTGAATTTGTGTTATTTGGCTTTGTGTTTTGTATACCAAATAGAAGAATTTACTCTGACCTCGGGAACGTTTTAACCCTGAAATGGACTTCTAAGAGGTATATTTCAGAACCACTAATAGGTATATTTACTTTTTTACTTATCACAAAATTTGAAGGTGGAATGTCTTATTTTAATGGCAAGCCCATACTAAAATCAATGACCCTGGCTTTTATATCCCCATAGTGGTAAAATGGTTGTCAAAGCTCTATGCATTCCGTCTTCTGCTGGCTACAGAATTCCTTTAAAAATGGGATAGGAAGAGGTAGAACACTTTTTTGTGAGTTTCTTACGTTTTCTTTATGTGTGATTTATTAATTAGTTTGTTTGTTTGCTCAGAAAGATTGCTTTCAGGTTTCTCTTTAGTTCCTACAAGCTATGTCTTGGTTGCCTGTCTACCGAGTAGGTCATACTGGCATAAAGTGATCAATGGTCACACTTAGTCTGGGGTAGTACTCGCTAAAAGTGCAGGTTAGCCACATAGGTCTTTCGGTTCATATTAGCTACATCTTAAAAAGACGAAAAGGACCACACTGTTTTCATCACTGTAGCTTTGTAATAGCGTTTGAAGTCAGGGATGGTAATGCCTCCAGAAGATCCTTTATTGTATAGGATTGTTTTGGCTATCCTGGGTTTTTTGTTTTTCCATATAAAGTTGATTATTGTCCTCTCAAGATCTGTGAAGAATTTTGATGGGACCTTGATGGGGATTGCATTGAATCTATAAATTGCCTTTGGTAGAATTGCCATTTTTACTATGTTGATCCTCCCAATCCAAGAGCAAGGGAGGTCCTTCCATTTTCTGGTATCCTCCTCAATTTCTTTCTTCAATGCCTTAAAGTTCTTGTCAAATAGATCTTTCACTTCCTTGGTTAGAGTTACCCCAAGATATTTTATGCTGTTTGTGGCTATCGTGAAAGGTGAAGCTTCTCTGATTTCCCTCTCTGCTTCCATATCCTTTGTGTATAAGAGGGCGACTGATTTTTTGGAGTTGATCTTGTATCCTGCCACATTGCTAAAGCTGTTTGTCAGCTGTAAAAGTTCTCTGGTGGAGTTTTGGGGGTCGCTTATGTACACTATCATATCATCTGCAAATAACGAAAGTTTCACTTCTTCCTTTCCAATTCGAATCCCCTTGATCCCCTTATGATGTCTTATTGCTATTGCTAGAACTTCAAGCACTATACTGAAGAGGTATGGCGAGAGTGGACAGCCTTGTCGTGTTCCTGAGTTTAGTGGGATGGCTTTGAGTTTCTCTCCATTTAATTTGATGTTAGCTGTCGGCTTGCTGTATATAGCTTTTATTATATTTAGGTATGACCCTTGTATCCCTAATCTCTCCAAGACTATTATCATAAAGGGATGTTGAATTTTGTCAAATGCTTTTTCAGCATCTAATGAAATGATCATATGGTTTTTTTCTTTCAGTTTATTTATATGATGGATTACATTGATAGATTTTCGTATGTTGAACCAGCCCTGCATCTCTGGGATGAAGCCTACTTGATCATAATGGATAATTTTTCTAATGTGTTCTTGGATTCAGTTTGCCAATATTTTGTTGAGGATTTTTGCGTCAATGTTCATGAGTGAGATTGGCCTATAATTCTCTTTCTTGGTTGAGTCTTTGTGCGGTTTTGGTATCAGAGTATCTGTAGCTTCATAAAAGGAATTTGGCAATGCCTCTTCTGTTTCTATATTGTGAAATACATTTAGGAGTATAGGTATTAGGTCTTCTTGGAAGTTCTGGTAGAATTCCGCATTGAAACCATCTGGTCCGGGGCTTTTTTTGGTAGGGAGGTGTTTGATAACCGCTTCTAATTCTTTGCGACTAACAGGTCTATTTAGATTGTTCACCTGGTCCTGGTTTAACTTTGGTATATGGTATTTATCTAAAAAAGTGTCCATTTCCTTTACATTTTCCAGTTTTGTGGCATATAGGCTTTTGTAGTAAGATCTAATGATTCTCTGAATTTCCTCTGTGTCTGTGATTATGTCCCCCTTTTCATTTCCGATCTTATTAATTTTCAAATTCTCTCTCTGCCGTTTGATTAGTTTGGATAGGGGTTTGTCAATCTTGTTGATTTTCTCCAGGAATCAGCTTTTTGTTTCATTGATTAGAGTACTCCGCTGCGGTAAAAAACAATGACTTCTCGAATTTTGCATGCAAATGGATGGAAATAGAAAACACTATACTGAGTGAGGTAACTCAGACCCAAAAAGATGAACATGGGATGTACTCACTCATAATTGGTTTCTAGCCATAAATAAGGGTCACGGAGTCTACAATTGGTGAACCTAAAGAAGCTAAATAAGAAGGTGAACCCAAGGAAAAACATATAGTTATCCTTTTGGCTATGGGAAGTAGACAAAATTACCAAGGAGGAAACTGGGATCTTGGGATGGGGGTAAGAGGAGATGGGGAGAGAAAAGGGAGAAGGGGAGGATGGGGGGAACTTGGGGAAAAAGGATGATTGGGATAAAGGAAGGTTGGAGAGGGGAGCGCGGAAGCACAATTCTTAGGTAAGGGAGCCACCTTAGGGTTGGCAAGAGACTTGAACCTAGAGTGGCTCCCAGGATCCCAAGGAGATGTCCCCAGTTAGTTCCTTGGGCAGCTGAGGATAGGGAACCTGAAATGACCCTATCCTATAGCAATACTGACGAATATCTTGCATATCACCATAGAACCTTCATCTGGTGATGGATGGAGGTAGAGACAGAGACCCACACTGGAGCTCTGGACTGAGCTCCCAAGGTCCCAATGAGGAGCAGAAGGAGGGAGAACATGAGCAAGGAAGTCAGGACCACGAGGGGTGCACCCACCCACTGAGACAGTGGGGCTGATCTATTGGGAGCTCACCAAGGCCAGCTGGACTGTGACTGAAAAAGCATGGGATAAAACCGGACTCTCTGAACATGGCGAACAATGAGGGCTGATGAGAAGCCAGGGACAATGGCACGGGGTTTTGATCCTACTTCATGTTCTGGCTTTGTGGGAGCCTAGCCAGTTTGGATGTTCACCTTCCTAGATATGGACGGAGGGGGGAGGACCTTGGACTTTCCACAGGGCAGGGAACCCTGACTGCTCTTTGGACTGGAGAGGGAGAGGGAGAAGAGTAGGGGGAGGGGAGAAGGTTGGGAGGAGGGGGAGGGAAATGGGAGGCTGGGAGGAGGCAGAAACTTGTTTTTTTCCTTTTCTCAATAAAAGAAAAAAGACGAAAAGGAAATAGTAAAACTCAATCTCAATAGTGCTTTGCCCAAAATATTTTATACTATTATCATTTTAACATTTAAACCATGTGCAAGTACCCTCAATAAGATGTGTTATAGACTTGAATTGACATTGAGTTAGGAGAAGCAGGTCTATCTAAGCTGACACCAGATGCCCCATTTAGCAGGTATACTGGCTTGTATTTAGCCCTCAGAAGAGTCACAGGAGAAATGGGGTTCATAAACATAAACAGCTCCATATGTCACTAAACTGAAAGACTTCTAATACTCTATACATGCCAGCTTCTAAGGAGCAAGTTCTCGACGATGGTTATTTTATGTATCAGCTTGATTGGGCTAAGGGGTGCCAGGCAGCTGGTTAACATGGTTTCCGAGGACGTCTTGTGGGTACTTCCCAAAAGAAACTAGATGAGTGTTGTCATGCTCCCTATTATGAGCAGAAATCACTGTCTAATCCAATGATTCTCAATTTGAGGGCTGCAACCCTAAAAAAAAAAAAAAAAAAAAACATCAGAAAACACAGATATATTTACATTACAATTCATAACAGTAGCAAAATTACAGTTATGAAGTAGCAATGAAAATGATTTTATGATTGGGGTCACCACAGGAGGAACTGTATTAAAGGATCACAGAGTTAAGGAAGGTCGAGAACCACTGACCTAATCCAATGTAAGTCTATTTGAACGACAGGATGGAAGAAGCACGCCTACCCTGCCAGAGCCAGGGTAGCCACTCTCTGTCCTTCGACACCAGCATTGCTACTTCGCAGTTCTTTGAACTTGGATGGAGACATAGATTCTGCTTCTGGGTCTCAGGCCATCGTCTCTCCTTAGTTTCAGCTCCAAGGCTGTGGAGTGTGGGGCTTCCCAGCACCTATGATTATGTTAGTCAGTTTCTCAAAGTAGCTTTTTCCATAGCTGTCCATTCAATTGATTTTCTTTGTCTGGGGAAGGCAGATTGACATAGCAAATAGGTTTGAGACCCACCAGCCTTGCTGATCCTCATCCCTTGGCTCACATCACCAGGCAATGTTGTGGGAAATGCTCTTGAATAAGTAGCCAGCAGTGGCCTTTTCCAGAGAGCAGGTTTCTGGCTGGGAGCTCTGCACCTTAGAGTTGCAAATCCTGTCCTTACTCCACCTACTCCGTCCTTGCCCCCAGTTTCCTTCCTATCTGTACCATGTCTCTGCCAGGTGGGGCTTGTATCCTGCTGAACTTCCCTAACCCGGAAGCCATCTGTGCCACCAGCCAGCCCCTTCTTGGTCCTCATTCCTAGTGTGGCTGCTGTGGAAAACGCACCTCTCCTGTGTTGCCTTGCTATTCCCTGACTCAGTGACTGTGGTCAGTACTGTGCCTGTCTCTCAATGCTTTTTTCCTTACCCAGGCTGGCTGCCTCAGGTACTCCTAGCTCTGCCGTTGCTTTTCTAGTTATATTTTGCTTCTTCCTTGATGCTAAGGTCACATGAACCTAGGCCTGCCATCTGCCCATTTAAAGCATCTCTGGCTCTTAGAGGCAGAGCTTAGATGTGATTTTTGACCATAATTGGGTGTGTGGTAAGCTGCCCATGTGCATGTTTCTGGGCCCCTGGGGACTGAGAACATGCACATAACTTCGGACACAGACTTGCAGATTGACACACTTCTTTGGCAAGCCCAGCCTGCTGGGCTTCACTTTGGAGGAGGGAGCTTTAGAAGGACATAGTGAAAAGGATAATTACTTTCCTGTTAGGAATTTCCAGCAGAGACTTTTTGGTGCAAACATAGTCATAGTCGAGCAGAAAAGCAGACATGTCCTTGAACTTAAGAACACAGGGACTGAGTACCAGTCTCGGTTTCTAACCTGGGTTCGGTAGAAACCCAGCTCGTGTCACATTCCTAGCCCCTGAAATTACATGGGCTTGGGTGAAGGTCTCTGTGAAATGCGGTGTAATTAGTGAGGTAGCTGTAGACCAGTTTCTGTTTATTTCAATGGGACTTACATCTTAAGAAAAACAATTACCATTATTCCAGGTCTATATCTTTTATTTTAAATTGTGCTTTAAAAGCTTCTGAAGACCAAGCACTAGCAGGAATAGTTTCCCAGCTTAGATTTGGCGATGAGGTTAGGATTTTCACTGTTTAGATCCTAACATAAATATGTCTCAGATTAGACAATAGAATTTTTGAAACTTATGTGTCATGTAAGACTTAAAATATTTTTTTTAATTAAGCTTAGTGTGCACAGACACACTCCCAGGACTCAGGAAGCAGAAGCAGGAGGACTGTTACAAGTTTGAAGCCAGCCCAATCTACACAGAAAGTTCCAGTTCAGCCAGGAGTACATTGTAACATCCTGCCTCAAAAGAAAATACCTAACACGAAAACATAGAAATCTTGCATAATATTTTAATAGGAGCACAATTGAACATGGTAAATTCCTCATGAGTTGCTTGGAGGTTCATTGAGAGAAACCCAGTACCCAGTCAACGATGCTCCCAGAAATGGGTTCAAATGACTCAAACTGTGTGTGGATTGGCAGACAGAAGATGGATATCCCAGCGTCAGGAGAGGTGAGATGAGCTCATTCCTGCTGGTCACGTGGTGAGATTTTCTCCAGTGGGCCTCTATTTCATTTCTTATTACTGTCAGTCGAAGGACATTTTAGGCATTCTGAATTTTCATACATTAAAGAACTTGCCAGATGCTGCACTGTGCTTGGCCAATCAGAGCAGCCTTAAGAAGTCTTCTCCCCCCACCTCCCTAGCTCCATGGCATCATTTTCTTTGTTCATAATTTTGAAGACATTGAAACATTGAAAACTTAGTTTTTTCCCTGTTTGGCATAAATATAAGAGCAAGATAATGTTTAAACTAATAGAAGTTTATATATAGAACTTATCTACTCAGTGTGAATAGCCCTAGGTTTTGTTCTATAAATAGTTATGTATTTGAAAATCAACATTTTTTTCTGTAAGTGGCCAGTAAATATATAGCTCATTGTCTTTGTTGCAACATCTCAGCTCTGTCACTGTCACCAAAGCAGCCCTAGACAATCTGCTAATGATGGTGCTATTGAGTTCCAGTAAAACATTCCTTACAAAAGCATATCACATACCTGATACTGGCCAGTTGGTCCATCCCTGGACTATAGGGTGGTGCACAGATCAGTGAGAACCATCCCTTGATTTTGATGTTAGCACAATATTAACTTTCTACATTTGAAAATATGTCAGACCACTAGGTTTTGTTGTTGTTGTTGTTGTTAAGGTTCTGGACTCATTTTTTTTAAAAAGGTTTATTTATTTATTTATTTATTTATTTATTATGTTTTCAATGTTCTGCATACGTGTATAGCTGCATGACAGAAGAGGGCATCAGATATCCTTATACATGGTTGTGAGCCACCCTGTGGTTGCTGGGAATTGAACTCAGGATCTCTGGAAGAGTAGCTATCTATCTCTCTGAGCCATCTCTCTAGCCCCTGAACTCATTTTTAAGATTAAAAAAATAGTATCGTAAAAGAGAATGTCATTTCTGACATGGTCAATTATTGAAGTTTCTGTATATCTCTGACTTGGGATTAGAATCGAGGTTCTAGTATTGTTAGGGCACTCATCAGAGGGAGCCCTGAGCCACGGTGTTTAGCACAATGATTCATATTTATTCTCGCATCTGGGTCAGAGGTAGATCATGCGGAACTGGGGTAAGAGCCAGGTGAACCTAAGGAACCTACACTCTGTCTTGATTCATCCTCTAACGTTCTTACCTGGACTTTATCCTCATGATTAGGATGGACTCGCCATCTTCGGGTATCACATCTATATTCCCAGCAGGAAGAAATAGAAGCAGGGGAAATATATCATATTAGAAGATTTGAGAGTCTTCCATATCTCAGCAATCTTTGCGGTGGATTAAACAGGGTTACCATTGTGAGAAAGCGTTAGGAAGCACAGAATTTTAGTTGAGATCATCGTTATCACTCTCCAACATGAGGAGCAAGAAAGTTGGGTAGGCACACTGCACACCATCTGCTGAGGCATCTGTTCTTGTTTTGGTGGCCTTTATATTTCATTACAGATATTTAACATTGTATCATCATCTCCCCTGAGTAACATATCTTTTTAACCATCCCAGCGCTAGCAGCTTGTTTTCCTGAATTGGAAAATTAAATAACATTATTCATATTTTTATGTAAATGTTGTCTAAAACACATGTATAATTACTCGAGAATGATTTTCTTCAGAAATCCATTTTCCTAAGGATTTAACTTTGGGACTTTGATTAGATGTGACTCTTAGTATTTAGTTAGAAAGGTTAGTTAGCAAGGTTTAGGGAGAAAGCAAAGTTGAAATCAATGGAACACGGTCCACATGCTAAGCTTCATAACCAAGGTTTTTCTCCTTGGGGATGGCTGCACATTGAAGTAGGATTGAACTCAGTACCAAAAGAAGAAGGTTACCCCTGCAGCTTTGTTATAATGGGTCTGATGCGAACTTGCCTGAAAGACAATTAAATGGGCACTTGGAGTCCGTTTTAGATATCACTCCTGCGTCTTGAAATTCTTTTTTTTTAAATTTATTTATTTATTAAAGATTTCTGTCTCTTCCCCGCCACCGCCTCTCATTTCCCTCCCCCTCCCCCAATTAAGTCCCCCCCCCCCCCTCAGCCCGAAAAGCAATCAGGGTTCCCTGTCCTGTGGGAAGTCCAAGGAACCCCCACCTCCATCCAGGTCTAGTAAGTTGAGCATCCAAACTGCCTAGGCTCCCACAAAGCCAGTGTGTGCAGTAGGATCAGAAATCCATTGTCGTTGCTCTAAGGCAATAGTTATTCTCCTTCTGGTGGCAGCACCCTTCACTCGCTGTTTGTCAGAGACTTCCCATTAGAAAGGATGAGGTAGCTAAATAGTCTAAAGTGTGCTTTTGTCTTGATATGGTGTCCTAAAGCGGCAGATGTGGGACTGAGTGCGTTCACTTGCTGTGTGGACTTGAACTGTGAGATAAATTTTGCCGAGCTGCTTCTGTAATATGGAGTTAATCCTAGAATCTGTTTCAGTGTTGCTGTTGTGATGAAATATAACCAAGGCTCTTTCTTTATAGGTCAGGTAAAGCCTGACCCAAAGTTATGTATATGAGACCTTTGAATGTCATATTTTTTTAAAAGTGTCAGTAAGAACGCCCACTCTTTTTTAACTTAAAGGTTTCTAGGGATGTTGAGCAGTCGGTTTTAAGTATCCACTGATACAGCCTTGGAAGAGAGTCTTCCTGATAGAACTATGCTGTGTGAATGGAAGAGAAGGAGAAGGCAGGGCCCCTTGCTTATCCTTCTTAAGACCATCTCAACATGGTGAACTAATAAAGAGGTGTAAATACAAGGCTCCAGACCAGTGGTTCTCAGCCTTCCTAATGCCGTGACCCCTAAATACAGTTCCTCGTGTTATAGTGTCCCCCAACCGTAAAATCATTTTCATTACTCCTACATAACTGTGATTTTTGCTATTATTATAATCATAATGTAAATATCTAGTATGCAGATGGTCTTAGGTGACACCTGTTAAAGGATCATTTGACCCCCAAAGGGGTCACGACCCACAGGTTAAGAACAGCTGCTCTAGTTTTTGTTGAAAACATAGTTTTGAGGGAAAAAAAAGATACTTGACAAATTGGAGAGCAGAAAAGGAGGCAGTGTATAGCATAGAGTCAAAGATAGTTCCTAAATTGACAAATCAAGAATAGTTTTAATGGTAAAAATAATATTCTTTAAAGAAAGTTTTTAAAGTGTATTTTAAGGTTATCTTTCTGTGTCTGTGTGGTGTCTGTGTATGTATGTGCCGTGTGATTGAGAGTGCCTGTTGAGGCCAGAATAAGGTTCTGCCACTGGATGGAGTTCCAGTGACTGTGTGCTGCCCTACCTGTGTGCTGAGAACCAAACTCTGGTCTTCTGGAAGTACCATCATCTATCTAGATCCTAAAGAGAGTTTCAAAGTAAAAGGCATCACATGTGGTTTTTATAATTTGCAAAATTTGGCAGTATGAAGTTAGAGTGTGTATGTGATTTGTGTGTCCTGAAAATGCAACCTGCAGATAAACATATGTAACATATATCTTGATGCCATTTTGAATTTTATAGAGCATGTGTTTATACATTTTTATACTTTATGTATACATGGCTATATACTCATTCTCATATCTTATAGGAATTATACCTGCACATATGGGCACATGTGTATACAATAGCTAGTCAAGTTAGCAGCATCTTGGAAGTTAGTCTGCAAAGCTACAGGGAATCAATTCATATTCTTATTTCAGAGATGTTCAGAGAAAGAGAATCATTATATAATTTGGATCTTTATTTGTCTAGTTTTTATCATTTTTGTGTTTTACAAATAAAAATTCCTTCAGGAGATAAAAATAAGTTAAAAGATAAGTTTAAAGAGATGATTTTCTTAGAACAGGATACATCACCTTAGAAGGAAGAAAGAAACACTTTTTATTTTTAGAAGTAAAAAGAGGATAAATTGCATGAGAAACATAAAGCCATCACCCTCCTCTCTCCAAATTATTCACTGGACAGGTAAGTCTTGTCCCTTTGGGCCAGCCCTAAAATTAGTTCTTTACCTGGTCCTTGGAGCCCAGGCAGGCATCCACCCCTGTGCTCCACTACAGCAGTTTCTGAGCATTGAAGCAAATCACACCGATGTAAAAAAAAACTGTGCTCAGGCAGGACAGGAAGAGCAGAGGAGATCCATGAGTCATTTTATTGACTGAGTGTAGGATGTACAGCTCTGTTGGGGATGTTTGTCTCACTGGTCACCTCTATGCAGTGTGCTACAAAACATGTAGCAAACTCAAAACTACAAGGAAGAAATCAAATGCTTACCTACTTCTGACATCTTTGTGTAAGTACTGATAATATTTTGTTGTATTTATTCCTAGTATGTCTAGATATATTTGTATAACCATTTTCAAAGCTGAGAAAGCATAGAGTGTGTATTTATCCTGATTTTCCCAATAAACATTATATGGTGGATGCTTTTTCACAGCCTTGAATGTTCTTCATATGTGCACTTGACTTTTAACTAGATAGTTTTGCAGTAATTAATTAAACAATCAAAGAGTTTAAATTGGAAGTGAATAGATCTCCTGGTTAGAATTGAATACATTTACTCCTATACTTGCTTCTGGTTGTATAATTGATCCTGTAAGTAAAAGATAATAAAATGATTACCCTGTCATAATCAATGGCAATTTCCCAAGCTATTGATATTAGGAGAATGGCATTGCCTATGGCTGTGCAACGTATGAAAGCCACATCTTTAATGAGAGGGGACCATTCATGCACTCTGTGCCCACTACAGGTGAAAAGACAGAGCTGTTCTATGAAGGAAGCAGAAGGCTGCTGACTCCTCTTGGCGAGCTTGTTTACCTTTAATGAATCATTTGGCCTAAGCCAGCATTATATCTAGGTGAATTCCACCTATAAGGGTCTCACCTGCATCATAAAAAACAAAAGGATATGGAGACAGTTCTGGAAATCAAGTGTTCATGTTTGTATCTTTTGTAGTCACATGAATGAATATAAGAGGGGAAGGGATGCTTTTCAGATGTGGAAATCCTGGAGCAAATGCCTTCTGAGGATAACTATTAAACATTTGGAACTGGAAGACTGGAGGAATTTCCAAAGACTGTAAGAAGAGTGTGATGTTTTCTATTTCCATCCATTTGTATGCAAAATTCAAGAAGCCCTTGTTTTTTACTGCTGAGTAGTACTCTAATATGTATATATTCCATACTTTCTTCATCCATTCTTCTATTGAAGGGCATCTAGCTTGGGATGCACCCACACACTGAGACAATGGGGATGTTCTACTGGGAACTCACCAAGGCCAGCTGGCCTGGGTCTGGAAAAGCCTGGGATAAAACCGGACTCTCTGAACATAGCGGGCAATGAGGACTACTGAGAACTCAAGAACAATGGCAATGGGTTTTTGATCCTACTGCACGCACTGGCTTTGGGGGAGCCTAGGCAGTTTGGATGCTCAACTTACTAGACCTGGATGGAGGTGGGGGTTCCTTGGACTTCCCACAGGACAGGGAACCCTGATTGCTTTTCGGGCTGGGGGGGGGACTTAATTGGGGGAGGGGGAGGGAAATGGGAGGCGGTGGCGGGGAAGAGACGGAAATCTTTAATAAATAAATAAATTTAAAAAAAAAATAAAAAAATAAAAAAAAGAAGAGTGTGATGAAACAAGATGCATTCCCAGTATGTTGGCCATCCCTAAACAAGATCATTCACTCCCTAGGAGTGGGAGGTTCTACTCACAAGCTCTTCCCCCATAGCATCTCAGGGATCCCTGGGTCTGAGAGCCGGAGAAGGAAGGCTTTTATAACAGAGTATATAGGCTCTCTTAACAAAAGTCAGTGGTGTAAGGGGCCACCTTTCACCTTCCACCCCCTCCAGAAGCTCCAACTTTATAGGCAATGGCATCTACTTCATGCAAACTCTCTCCCATACAACCCAGTTTGCACCTAAATCTTACTCGTTCCTTAGGGAACACACACTGGGTACCTCCTGCACAAGGCATTTTCAGCCCTGCGTTGGTGATCCTTGTCCTTGTGGAGTGCTTCCCCTTTGATACCTGTTGTCACACAGTATGTCCAAAACGTTCTGCTTATGTAAGCACCCGAGCAGGTAGGCAAAGGGGTTGAGTTTGCTCGCAGATCATCCCAGGAGATGTCACAATGCAGTCTGCTCCGTCCCTAGGCATCCCAAAATGAGGTTTATTCCTAAGACTGCAGGCTACGTTTGCCAAGCCTCATGGGAAATTTCTTCTTTAAACAAGTCTACAGTGCTTATTTGAAATTTAACTAATCTAGTTACATGCTAATGGAGAAGGAATGATACATGATTTAAAGCATCATGTAATAGACAACAGAAACCCGATGAATTTGCTGACAGTTGACTAGTAGATGAAGGGTTTTATGTTTTGTTTTCATGAGATGTAACCTCCCAGAGCTGGGAATAGAGTGTTCTTGGCTTGGGAGTAGACAGAGTATCCAGACCTGACTGGTAAGAATGAAAAAGTTCAATCCTGAGCCTTTGCTGAGGCTCCCAGGATTGTTTCTGGTGCTAAGGGTGCTACTACTGTTACGTATCTGACCCTGAAGCTGTCACTGTAAAAGATACCTTGCTAAATTGACTTGAGTCATCATTTCAAGATAAGAGTGGGTAACCGTGGAAAAACCTAGTAAATCAAAGAGCCATGTCCATGGAATGTATCTGACTCATGGATTATTTTACTCTTGGGGACCAAGGCATGGGGCATTTTAAAATGGCATTTATCTTAGTAGAGATAGATGAAAGCAAGAAAAGAGACCGCTCTCGGTGTTTCCAGCAGAGAGGATTTAGTATAAGGATTGGGATGCTTTCAAAATGGCCAGAAATGACAGACAAGGAGCAATGGTGAGGTCGCTCCTTGGCTTTTGAGTTCACGACACACAGCTGTTGCTATTCCTACCGATCCACTCTCACAGTTTGATTGTCTACAGTGACATCAGAAGGAAGATGGCTCACAATTTAGTGTTAAACTTTGTGGCCCCTCTAACTGAGGAAGATTGGAACAGAGGTTTTAGGAGACAAGGCATTGTTCATACACCAGTTATAGAAAGTGTGTTCTCCTGAAAGTTTCTTCGGCTTCTGTTCAAGATAAACCACCCGTCTATGGCAGCTCAGTGCCCTGTTAAATCTGATGGTTGTTAATCAGCGGATCCCTTTTTCCCTTTAGAGATTAGTTTTTAAGTGTGCAGATAGCTGTGCTCGCATTTTCGTGTCAGTTACACGTGCTTTGACGAGTGTGTTGTGTCCTCCAGCCTCTGCTGCTGTAAGGACACAGAGCAGTTCACCACAGCAGAGCCTTCCCATCGTCTACTCCTGTGTTCACTACTTCCTGGGAACCACTCCTCCAGTCTTTATCATCCTCGGCTTTGTTTTCCCCAGACTGTCATGTAAAGGGAATTACACAATGCACATCCAGTCAGACTTAGTGGAGTGCATTTGACTTTCATCTGTGTTGTTAAACGTATCCCATGTCTTCCTAATGAATGCTGTTCTCATTTGTTTGTATATAGCATTTACGACTTGTATTCTTCCTCTTTGTTTAAAATTTTCTATTTTTATTTTATTTTTTATCTTTGTAAGTCCCAGGACTTGGCACACAATAAATAATTCCTCCTCTGCTGAGCAGCACATTAGCTCTTGCAGATATGTTTTAATTAATTCAAGTGCTAGGACCTCTGCTTTGTCTCCTACTCATAATATTTTTTAAATGAAGTAATATGAATGTCCTCTGTTACCTGGGTGATTCAAAGCTTGTGTTCTTTACTTATGGTTAATAAGGTTTTGTAGCCTGATTATTATTATACACTTGGATTGGAGCCAAATAATTGGACACATCTCAAGAAGTAGGACTCTTTCCACTCTAGCATTGAGACTCTGTATGGTGAGAACATACTAAGTGGCCATCTTTAGCCTTCAAGATGTTTCCAAATGATGCAAATAATTTTCTGATGAATCATTGTTTGGTTCCAGACTAGAGTAGAACAGCCAATGAAGGTCATCCAGATTCCCACTGAAATATAAAATAGAATCCTTGTACTCTATTCACAGAGAGTTTTCCTCTGCAGATTTTCGTGATTCACCATAGAAATTAGTTTATCGTTTACCATAGGGGAAGCATTATTAGCCAGCAGCTAAGAAAAAGAGAATCGGCAATTCTAGTCTCAGGTTTCTAGTCTCTAGTCTCCATATTGGGTGGGATATAATTACCTAGCTTTGGATTCACACATCTCTGAGGACTTGTCTCTGTTTCTCCCAAAGGGAGATAGATGGTCACTATCTCTGGGTATCTACTTGATGAGTTATTTAAAAGCAGATCCCTGACTGTGCTGCATTTCCCCAGGCTCAGCTGTACTATTTGGGGAAAAGAAACAATTATGGTTGTTTTGCTAGCCCCGCCCCAGTACCTGATTATTGCTTTCACTGTCTCACAACCCCATCAGTAGCCAGTGTTTTATCACCAACAATGAAGGAAGCTGAGATCCAAGGGAATTATGGACCTTTTCTCAGATCCACAGTTTTCATTCACAAAGAGCTCTGGTTCTGAGCTGTCTAGTAACAAAGATTGCATATGACTCCTGAGTATTAGTTTTTCCTTTGCATTTAGGTTTACTGTTTCAGGAGATATGGACTTTCGGTGTTATTATGTGTACTTATGTACATCCATAGTTCAGTGTTTCTAATAATTAGGATGATGCTTGTCTGGATTACTTACCTCCAGAAATTATTCTTGAATTCTGTGAATCATGTGAAAGCAATACTTCTTGCATAGACTATTTCATGGACCAGTGAGGTTCTTCCAAGGAGGGTGGCTGAGATGCCAAATGCTATGACATTCTTTCTAATGTTTGTGCCTAATGGCACAGGTCACAGCGTAGGGTAACTAAGTTAGCCAGGCCTCTAGGACATGGACACACTGGATTTTAGAGCAATGTGATTTTTGTAGTAATATTTTATTTGTATTTTAATAAATAAAGCTTGCCTAAAGATCAGAGAGTAAAATAGTCACATTGGTTAGCAATACAGACCGGGCAGTGGTGACACCCAACTTTAATCCCAGTAGCCACACTAGTTGTCATAGAAGCTGTGCAGTAGTGGTGCACACCTTTATTCCCAGCACTAGAGAAGAATGTAAGACAGGAGGAGACAGCTTTCACTTACAGACTCATTCTGAGGATTCCTGGAGGCAGGATCACCATTTTCAGACTGAGGTAGAGGTAAGCACCAGTGGCTGGCTGCTTTACTTTTCTGATCTTCAGGTTGAACCCCAGTATCTGTCTCTGGGTTTTTATTATTCATGCTCCAGATTTGGCTTGATGCATATGAAAAAATTTAACACAACTTTTTGCAGCAAGGTTCTGTGTATCATTTGAAGGCCTTGTCTGAACTCTCCACAAGTGTTTCAATGAACACACACACATGGTCTGCTAAAGAGTGTGCTGATGGCCATCTGAAATCAAGACACTGAGGTACTGATACCTACCAAGATGTTAGAGTAGCTGCAGATCTTGCTCTGTTAGTATTCTGTATCTCTGTCCTCGTGCCCTTCTCTTTCCTTAGAGTCCCCCTCCCCCATTCCCTGACACATTAATACAAGCTTGGAGCACTGTTTTGGACTTGTTCTCTGGGAAGTTTCGCACTCCCTTTGTCCTTGGGTGCAAAGCAAGTGTGTTTAGATGCCAAGACTCAGATTTTGTTTGAGCATGTTCTGCTCCTGAATGTGTGGAGTAGTCGTGGCAAATTTGTTAGTGAGAAAAAATTGGAATAAGGAGAAAGCTTTTTCGACTTCAGCCAAGACCCACTTGTCCCTTGGTTCAAATAACAGTTCTCCTTAGCTGGATCACTGTTAGTGTTCAACTTGACTTTCCTGTGAGTGCTGGCAATAGAGATTGTTTCTTCCTTTTCGCTTTGCTTCTCTTGGATATATAACTGGTGATTTCTTTTTTTTTTCTTCTGTTTTTGTTTTGTTTTTTTAGACAAGGTTTCTTTTTTGTTGTTGTTGTTGTTGTTGTTAACACTGTTTTTTTTTTTTTGTGGTGGCACACGCATTTATTTATTTATTTTTTTATTTATTTATTTATTAAGGATGTCTGCCTCCTCCCCGCCACCACCTCCCATTTCCCTCCCCCTCCCCCATAAGTCCCTCTCCCTCATCAGCTCAAAAAGCAATCAAGGTTCCCTGACCTGTGGGAAGTCCAAGGACCACCCACCTCCATCCAGGTTTAGTAAGGTGAGCATCCAAACTGCCTATGCTCCCCCAAAGCCAGTATGTGCAGTAGGATCAAAAACCCATTGCCATTGTTCTTGAGTTCTCAGTAGTCCTCATTGTCCGCTATGTTCAGAGAGTCCGGTTTTATCCCAGGCTTTTTCAGACCCAGTCCAGCTGGCCTTGGTGAGTTCCCGATAGAACATCCCCATTGTCTCAGTGTGTGGGTGCACCCCTCGCGGTCCTGAATTCCTTGCTCGTGCTCCTATTTGGTTTCTAGCCATAAATAAAGGACATTGAGCTTATAATTCGTGATCCTAGAGAAGCTAAATAAGAAGGTGAATCCAAAGACAAACATATAGGCATCCTCCTGAATATTAACCTTCGTCAGGCGATGAAAGGAAACAGAGACAGAGACCCACATTGGAGCACCGGACAGAAATCTCAAGGTCCAAATCAGGAGCAGGAGAGGGAGCTCGAGACAAGGTTTCTTTGTGGAGCCCTGACTGTCCTGAAACTTGCTCTGTAGACTGGGTTGGCTTTGCACTCACAGAAATCTGTCTGCCTCTGCCTCCCGAGTATTGGGATTAAAGGCATGTGCCAGCTGGCTAGCTGGTGATTTCTATATTTTGTTTTTAAGAAAGGCTTTGGGATTCTAGGGAGAAATGTGTTCAGATAGTTCCGAGAATGCTGGAAACTCTACAGGAAGGTAGGAATCGTTAGCTGACCTTAATCCTCTGAGAAAAAATAATGCACTGAATATTAGACCCCCATCAATTAGTACCTAGGAATAGTGAGGATAGAGTTGCATTTAAAAAGCATCAGGGGTGAATGATCACCAGACTGAAGACAGTGTGACTTTCACAAGACATCAAACTCCTAAAACATTCATATGCCAGCTTTTATAATCCTCAAAGCAGGTCTGCTGAATTAGGGACGATGATTATTCCCATCGTACTGACACGAGAGCGAGGCACAGAGACATTAAATTACTTACTAATAATAACATAGCCCTCAGAAACTGTGCCTGTCATTTCAGTTTGGCAGTGTGGTTCCAGAACGTGTGTATGTGTTGAGAAAGCTTCTCCCAGAATCAACAATGCCCACAGATGATGGGTAAGAATTCAAAAAAGCAAAGAAGGCAATAGAATATTTTATTTGGAGGTTAATGTCATTCAAACAAATGGTGGAGGTGGTAGTATTGTGTGTGTGTGTGTGTGTGTGCGCGCGCGCGCATGTGTGTGTCTTATGAAGAGAGAGAGAGAGAGAGAGAGAGAGAGAGAGAGAGAGAGAGAATGCTAGATTCAGTCTATGCAAGTCTGTCAAACTGTGTTACTAAATATGGGTTTCTACCTTGTGCATGACTGTCAGTGACAGGCTTTAATCAGGTGGCATGGCAGAACTGCTGTTGGCCATCTGGGTAGAGATCGCAGGAAGAGTCCCAGGAAAACTGATCTGAGTTCTTAATTTGTAGGTTTGGCAACATCCTACGATACAGACTCACCCCAGGCTGAATGAAAAACTTTCAGGTACAGAGAGCTACAGAGGTTAAAGTCCTTAGGAGCTAAGGAGAGAAGAGGTAGAGAGAAGAATGCCTGCCATTCTTATAGTATTGTAAACCATTTCATGGTTTCTGCTCCACGCCAGCATTTCATTGCTGCTGTTCCCGTCTCTGCAAAGAGGAGAGGGCATGTTAAATGTCAGAGGAACAGGTACACTCACTTCCCTTGGACTCCTGGCCCCTTTGACTTTTGTAGTGTGGTGGTTTCTTGAAATCAGGCAGTTCTTTTAAGAAGTGTTTCCTGTAGGCCGTCTTGTCAGGGCAGCAACTGTGATCCCTCTGATTTGTATCAGGCAAGAGTGGAATGCAAAAGAAAGATGAAAGAGAGAACTCAGGCCAGGCTTTCTCTTATGAAGAGTGCCTTACAGGGATGGGACATGACCTTTGGCCTCTACATAATGAGATTCTGAACCTTTCAACTTATACCTGTAACTACATGTTACAGATTGCATATATGATGCACACATCGTGGTGCACATCTGTAACCCTGGTACTGCGTAGTTAGAGGCAGGAGGATCGCAAGTTGGAGGCCAGTTTCAACTTTGTGTGTAACAAGCCTGCCTCAAAAAGAAACATGTAATTATAACTCTTTGTGAGTGTTGTATGCATATGACTGAGAACGGCAAAGCCACTTCCACTGAGTTTTGTTAATACACATTTAAAATGGGTAGTTCTATCTATAATCACGAAAAATCTTAAAGGGGAGCTCTGTTCTGTCCTAAGAACTGTGCCTTGCGCTTTTCCTCTGCTCTTTCATACCCAGCTGGGCTACTTGGTGACAGCAGCCACTCCTCTCCATAAGGACTTCTCCTCTGCCTCATAGGTTCTGTCTTCAGGGCAGCGGAGGGGTATCACACAAATAGCTTTCCTTGACTGACCATCTTGCCTTTTCTATATAATTCCGGTTTTCAAGAAGACATAGTCAGTGTCTTTAAGATTTTAGAAATCGGGCCGGGCGGTGGTGGCGCATGCCTTTATCCCAGCACTCGGGAGGCAGAAGCAGGCGGATCTCTGTGAGTTCGAGACCAGCCTGGTCTACAAGAGCTAGTTCCAGGACAGGCTCCAAAACCACAGAGAAACCCTGTCTCGAAAAAAAACCAAAAAAAAAAAAAAAAAGATTTTAGAAATCTCTGTTACTCATTTAGCCCCCTTCCCCCTGCCCCCTCACCTTGTAGCATTCATCCAGCCAATTGTAAGAAGAGAGAACTTCACATATGATTCTTGAAAAAGTTCTTTTGTTATGTCCAAGTTTCTGATCCCCAAATTAATTCACGGAGCCGGATTTTAGATGCAAATTACATGAGGGTTTTTAATAATATTCAAACGAGTTTGGACCACACCTCCACCATGCCAAGGCAGTGGGTGAGAGAAGTGCAGCCCAGAACCCGGGAAAGGAGCAGACTTTTAAAGGGGAAACACCATAATCAGGGGAATCCGAATCCTGTCGTCTTGGGATTGGGTGAAAAGTACATAGGATAAGGTAGTTCCTGAAACCATTGGTCAGTTTTTGGGAATGAAAGCCTAACAAAAAGCCATTAATAACCGACAAGCTATCTTCAAGGACAGGACGCCTCCTAAGAACATCTGGACCTCATTAAACTTTATGGCCCTGCTCCCTATCTTCTTAATTGGCCATTTTTTAGGGTATCTGTTCAAATTTCTGCTATGGCAACACATTTCTGGAGCTGAGATCGCCCACCTCCCAGCTCAAGATGAAGCCCCTTCTTTAAAATGGAGTTTGCAAAGTCAGGTGCCCATACTTTCAGTTTGGAATTCTGAATACAAAGATGACTTTTTAAATTGCATCAATTGTAGGGTAATAGTTATTTCTGCAGTCCTATAGACAGAGACTTGCATTTCTTATGAAATAGCATTACTTGGTGAGTTTGAAGCAGCAGGCTTGTTATCAAAAGAGAAGCTACTTATGTGGTAGATGGGTTAGAAGAAAATGAGGTGCCATTTACCCAGGACTTCCTCAGTCCTCATGACATGATTCCTGCTAAATGCTCATTATTTCCTCACCCTACCCAGTGTTGAGCAGAGATATGGTCGGTTTTTTCCACAGATGACAGAAGAGCGATCTGGGAACATGAGGCTCATGTGATGTTTGGATAGAAAATGGCCCTGTTACCAGTCACCGAAACCTGTGGCTTTCATTTCCTTGTATTTCAAAAGAAATCAGTACAGAGAGATTGGTAGAGAAAAATGGATCTATTTATACTTTTGCCAAACTGGGCATAGAGAAAAAAATTCTGATTTCCTCTCCAGCGTGCCTGTGGCAATCTTATAACTCATAGAGAGGCAAAGGCCAAAAGAAGTGAATATTTGATTGTGAGTGGTTTAAGCCAGCCCTGTCCTTGAAGGAAGGCCACTGGGCTCTGGCTTGTCTCCAGAGATTCCATTCTCAGCTTGGAGGGGCTTAATTTGACCCCTTTGAATTGTCTCTTCTGTTGCTGTCCCCAAGACTGTTAAAAGTGTAACCACACCCCCACTGCACAGCAGGTGACACTTTTAAGGCATGATTGAGTCCTGAGAAGGCTAACTTCATCCACAGGATAGGCTAGCCAGTTTTTGAAAGAGTTCCTAGATGAGGGGCTATTACGAAGAGAGGACTGGCTGTTCTGGTGCTTGACCGAAGACGAGCCCCGAGGGCATACCTTGAAGAAGAAATCGTATCTAGGCACCCATCCTGTCTCTCCTTCTGTGGCAAACAGCTTTCCTTGTCAGATTGCTTTTGTCTAACCAGTCAATGGACTGAAAGCTCTGAAATAATGAGCCCCAAATAAACCTTCCTCCTCTACATTGATTTGCTCAGGTGTTTTACCACAAAAACCTGGGAAAGAGACAACGGTCATAGCTCACTTGTCCAGTACTGTATACAGATATATATGTACAGAAAGGAAAGAGGTGAATTTGGACTGATGTGATCTTACTTCCAAGTTTTTTTTGGGTTTTTGTTGTTGTTTGTTTTGTTTTTGTAGGTTTTTTTTGTTTGTTTGTTTGTTTTTGTTTTTCGAGACAGGGTTTTTCTGTAGCTTTGGACCCTGTCCTGGAACTAGCTCTTGTAGAGCAGGCTGGCTTCAAACTCACAAGAGATTCACCTGTCTGTCTCTTGAGTGTTGGAATTAAAGGCGTGTGCTATCATCGCCCTGCCCAAGTTTATATTTTAACCCATAAACCACACTTTAGGACCCCAGGAGAGAATGCAGGAGATGTGGAGGGAAGATGGAGGAGGAAAAGAAAGGGATGGGAAGTGTTGCCTCTGTAAGTTAGCTGCTGGGAAAAGTGTTAGGATTCAGGCATTATGCTGGCTCTGTCACCTGGCAGGATGAACCCAGGCAGTACCCTAGCCAGCCCCAGGGTCCTGTGGCTGCTGCATCACTGCGAAGGTGCAAAGATCCCTTTAAGAGACAAGTCCCTCCTACTCCTGCTCTTTTCCTGATGTTCTTCGGAAGAAGCAAGAAGGATTTTGCCTCTCTCCCTCCTTCCTTCCCTCTCTCTTTTTCTCTCTGTCTCTCTCTATATATCTCTCTTTCCCTCTTCCCTCCCTTTTGCCCTTCTCTCAATAAACTCACTTAAGCTCTGCCTGCATGGCATGTTTGCCTCTCTCCTGTAGCCCTCACCCGCCAAGGTCCTGACTAACTCTTTGATCATAACAGAAAGAGGGTCACATTAGTATAATGGCTGAAACATGGCACAGGATTATGCAGGATCATGCCTTGCATCTGAGGATATTGGACAGCAGAAGGGGTCAGTGGGGCAGCTACATGCTCTCAGCTGTTTCCTCTGTTCAGGAATCCAGGCTGGTGAGAGTGCCATCATCATGAACGTTTAGTTTCCAGTTCACCTGAGGTGCGCTCCAAAGGAGTAGGACACAAAGTTAGAGAGCGACATGGATCCCTTCCTCACAGATTTTAGACGCCCAAGTGTGGGCTTCAGAGAAGCAGGGGCACATGGGCATTGCTGACCTGTGAGGGAATAGTGGGTCATGAGCTCCTAGTAGAAACAGGGCTGTGTGTACAGTTACACTTTTTATTTTCCTTTGAGAGAGAGAGATTAGTGCCTCAGTAAGCAAAGAATTGAGAAAACAGGATTTGCCTCTGGCCATGTGGCTCTTAGCCAGTCTGTGCTCTTCCTAGTATTTCTCGCACACAGTTTTCTGCCCGGGATCTTTACCACACTCTCGTGGATCTGTGATAGGAATGCCAGAAAGCGAGATGCAGGTTCCAAATGATTCTGTTCTAGTCACATCATGGCCACGAGCTGGCACTTTACAGTGAGCGTGTCGGAAGAGCGCCTCTTCTATTGCTCTCGGAGACCTGCTAAGTCACTATGCTCTTTTAAAGGGACCGCTTGTAATCTGGTCCCTGGTCTGAGCAGCTCTGCATCAGACTCTCGGAGACTAGCTTCTCACCCTGACTGTGTGTGTATCCATCACACACTCATCCTCCTATGCCTCCCATTTTCACCCCATGCCATGTGAAAGAGGAGAGACATGGCATGTTCCTCATCCAGGGTTGCAGCCCTCTGTGTAAAACTTCAGCATTTATGACTAGTAAACGTGTTTAACCTAGAAGGACCACTTAGCAACACAATATTGAGTGGTCCCTCCCTATTGTCTTTTGTTAAGCTGGGAGTTCTTTCCAGAGATAAGCCAAAGGCAGAGAAAGAAAAACTTAGCTGTTCTGCTGTGAGGACAATGATTTGATTTTTCTGAAAAGAGCAGCTTTGTTTCCTTCTGTGAGAACTTAGAAACGCGGTGTTCTTACTCTTAGCCCACCGTCACTGGAAAAGAGAAGGGAGAGGGTGTACTTACTTCCCAGTGCTTGACCAAAAGGCTTAACAGCCTCAGCCACTCAGAGGAATGGACCCTATGTACTTAGTGCAGTGGCACACAGGGCAGACAGCTGTTGGGGAATAATCGAGCTGCTTCCTGAAAGGTGTATTCTCAGGCTTCTTTCCCTCTTATATCCGAGGTTTCCCTAGAATGAACAAACGAGGTGCAGACCTCTCAGGTTCCGTGCATGAATGACCCCGTTCACCCACCACATGCCCACTGCCTCAGAAGGTCACCCGGTGCTATTTTTATTCACTTAAATATCACAGCCATTCAGAGCAAATATTTCTATCTTGCCTTCTGGACGATTTGAATATTGAGAACAGAAACATGCTTAGAGTGAGAACAAATGATTGCAGGCTTACAGACTGCCTCACTCACAGCTTTGCTCCCTAGCACGGGAGGAATGTGGCTTGGGAGCTGCAAGTCTTTAATACATGCTGGTAACCTCCTATAAGCTTAAATGCTCTGTGAAGCAAGGAAGGGGTTGGCCATTCTTATGCTGGATTTCATTGTACTCAGACTGAGAAAGAGTTGCTATTGGCATTTTTATAGGTGGAGGTTTGAATAAGAACATCCTCCACTGGCTCAAATGTTTCAATCTTGGACCCAAGTTGATGGTACTGTTTGGAGAGCCTTAAGAGGTGTGGCTTTGTTGGAGGAAATGTATCATTGGAAGCTGGCTTTGAGAACGAACGAAAAGACAAACACACCCTCCATTTCCTCTGTTTCTTGCTTGTGGTTCCAGATGCGAGCCCTCAGCTTGGACTTGAACTACAGTATCTTGGTGTGGGAGGCCCTTCTGTCTATGTGTTGCTTTCATTGGTTAATGAATAAAGAAACTGCCGTGGCCTGCTGATAGGGCAGAACTTAGGTAGGTCGGGAAAACTAAATGGCATGCTAGGAGAAAGGAGGGAGAGTTAGGAAGAAGCCATGTATCCTCCTCCTGAGATGGATGCTGGTTAGAATCTTGCCAGTAAGCCACAGCCCCGTGGCAATACACAGATTAATGGAGATGGGTTAAATTAAGATGTAAGAGTTAGCCAATAAGAAACTAGAGCTAATGGGCCAAGCAATGATTTAATTAATACAGTTTCTGTGTGGTTATTTTGGTTCTGGGTGGCCGGGACAAACAAGCGGCCAAGCGGCCTCCTCCTACAGTGTCTGTTGCCTGTTGCCACCCTTTTCCATGAAGGACTCTCATCCTTCTGGAACTGAAAGCCAAACAAACCCTTCCTTTATGAGTTGCTTTAATCATGGTGTTTTCTGATAGCAACAGAAAACTAATGATATACATGGTTTCCAACTGCTTTTAAAACAATGACCTGATCCATGAAGGTGTTTATTACTTAGACAGGGCACCCAGAATCCAAGCTTGCAAGTATTTTTACTCAAGAAATGCATATAAAAATACTTGTCTATGTAGTTTTAAGATTGCACATGAAGCAAAGAGTCAAGCAAGGACCCTTGCTTATTAATTTGCCCATGTTTATTTCATGCACTGGTGACTTTTCATAACACTTACTGAAACCACCCTAACAAGTACCTAGTACCTCTTACTTCCAGCCAGAGGAAGCTGCCTAGACTCCCACAGCTGGCTGATATGATAGCAGGGCTTCCACTGTTGTCTCAGGCAGTAATTGAGTAATCACTATGAGCAGCAGATGGCAGCGGATGTGTCCTTAGGTGGCCTGACTTCCACGGGGTCTCTCACTCACTTGATGCCTGTTGAACAGGATGGCTAATAGCTTTATAAAACCAGACAAATTTTGATGTTTGTTCTCTGATTAGAGGACAAGAAAATCCCTAAGGACAGACTGCAGAATTCAACCTAAAATCAAACGAATCTCTTCTTGATTTATTTTTTAATCTGTATATTTTGTCTTCTTTCTCTTATCTGTAAGTATATATTTAGTATTTCCTTTTGTTTGGGGAGTTATAGACAGCATGTGAAAATGATTCTCTCTCCAAAGCACCCCAAAATTATTTCAGACATGAATGTGAGCTCAAAATAATTATAGTGCCAGAAAGAGGCGGGGAGAGAGCACTATGGGACTTAGGAAAAAAGAGAACTAGAGAATTTGAAGAGGGAAGTACCTTTGAGCCAGACTTCAGAGGTTAGATAGGGTTGTAACATAGGGAGATGATTGGGTCTGGGGAAATAGACAGTATTGGGGAAAATAGAAAAAGTGACTGGCAAATAGGTGAAGCAGAAATTAGAGACTTGAACAAATCCAAGAGTTGATTTTTTTAAAAGATAATTTCTAGGAGTTCATTGTCATTTTAGTAATCAATTAGGAAAATTTGCGTTTTATTATCCAAACACGATTTCATTTAAAAAGTATATGTGATTTTGAATATCACCTTGTACCTCAATATCAAATACTGACTTAATAAAAATACTTTCTAAAATGTATTTGAGAAAGCACAGAAAGGAAGAACTTGATAAGAAATCTTTGCCGAGTTGAAAACCAGGGTTGCCACTGGAATATTTGAAAAGCTACCGCGTTTTGTTTCTGGGCATCCTTCTGCCTAGTTGGTATCATACATCACATGATATCTTTTCACTGATGTCACTGATCTCACACATTCCTTATTGTGAGAAGCTTTTTGAAAGCTCTGTGTCTGACGACCCCGCAGTGCTTCATCTTGGGGCTTTGCCAGTTTATTGTGCTCTGCCCTGCTGTAGGAGGTTTGGAGGGGTCCCTGTGTTTTGTTGGTGCAAGCTGACTGACTTGCCAGCCTTCCTTTTATATGGTGCAGATGGCAAAGCATTTAAAACCCAGCTGAGATGAAGACCAACTTCATTAGCTGCTGGGAGCCAGGAGAAGCCAAGAGATTTCTGTGCCCTTAAATTAGCATTATACGGACACTGTGGGACTTCTAGGGGTACCAGTTATTTAGCAACCTAGGTCATATCTTCAGAGAATTTCTGAGTGGGCCACTGACTGTAGGAGGAGGCCACTTGTCGGTTCCCGACTGCCCAACGCCGAAATAATCACACAGAAACTGTATTAATTAAATCACTGCTTGGCCCATCAGCACTAGCTTCTTATTGGCTAACTCTTATATTAATTTAACCCCTTTCTATTGATCTGTATAGCGCCACGTGGCTGTGGCTTAACTGGTAAAGTTCCCAGCATCTATCTATCTATCTCCAGTGGCTCCATGGCTTCTCTCTGACTCTGCCTTCTTCCTCGCAGCATCCAGTTGAGTTCTCCCCCACCTAACTCTGGTCTACCCTATCAGGCCAAGCCAGTTTCTTTATTCATTAACCAATAAAAGCAACACATAGGTAAAAGGACCTCCCATACCAACTGACCTTCTGGCCCACAGGAAGGAGACTCACTGCATTTGAAAGCCCTCTGGTGCCCTCTTTGTCCTGTCAAAGTCGAGATTACTAGTAATGGACCCAGACACTGGCTTTTCCTGTCACATCTCCTAGTTGAGAGGAAGAAGAAGGCAAGGATGTCATGTTCTTTGCTTGCCTGAAAAATGAAGTGGGTGGGAGAGATGGGGCACTAAAGACAGGAAGGGAAGCCAGAATCTGTCCAGTATCAGTGCAGTCCTCATCCCTTCTTAGTTGGCATTAGTGCCAGCAAGGCATTCTCTCTAGGATTTAAAATCACTGACACACTGACAGAGAAGCCCTGGTGCCTTGCTTGAGTGTCCAGTGTGGTCCAGCACCTTTGCTGTGGCTTGACCTTTCGATTCTGTGACCCTGACATGCATTTCAATAGTTCTTGTCTTTGTTCCCCTTTGCCTTAATGTGATTTCAGTCCATGTAAAGATAATAAAGTGGAGGGAGGAAACACTGGTTGGTTCTCAGTGATCACGCCGCAGTAAATCCAGCCATTAGAATGTCTTCAACCTCCACAGAAGGTGATGCTATAGCAGGGTGTTGACAGACTGCCATGCACTCTTGATCACAAAAGGCCCAGAGGCATACTTTGCAATGGTTCAGCAAAGGACTTTGAGCTAGGGTAAAGAGACAGCTGTCCCATGGGATGAAAAAAAAAAAAAAAAGAGGCTTATCACATTTTTCATAACAGATGCTGTTTTGAAAGTTTCTCTGGAATAATTTCTCATATTAAATCACGTCTCTGACTTTCCCAGGAACTTTCCTTTGTAAAGGACCTGTTAAATTTTGTAGCAGAAGTCAGAGTTTCATCACCCCAGTATCCTCATCCCAGTCAGCCCTGTTTAAATTCAGGCTCCACTGTTTAGTGACGCTGTGATACAATTCCTTGGGGCCTCAGTTTCCTCCATCATTTGCAAATCAGTCCCAAGGCCACTTTCTTCAGGTTAGGCTAGAGAGACTCTGCAGTTTTAACACTATCAAACATGGCTACGAATCTGGAAATTACCAAGTCAGATGCCTGTAAAATAACATTTTTGGATTAGTGTTCTTTTAGCTGTGAACTATGTGCGTTAGGCTGGTCACACTAGCGTATTCAAAATAATCCATAGCTTATTAGGTATAAATGATAGGATGCTCTGGTCTGAGAGAATTTCAGAGTAACACATTTGAACACTGATGCTAAATAGATGTTAAAATGAAACTGAATTCTGAAATGTTTTACTCTTATTTTTACCACATAATATCTTAGTGCCTAAATTTTACTCAGGAAGTATATATTCATATTTAAACTGATAGTCTATTTAGTTTTAAATGTTGATGTGAATGCCTTTCCTTAATTAAATTGAAGATGAGTTGAAACCTAGGCTTCCTGGAAAACTGTATATAGAAAATGTATGACTTGGTTTATTTGGGAACATTGGCAGATGGGACTGTGGGTAAAGACATTGTCACCTGATGACTCAAGGTTGAAGATCGGAGTTTGATTTCATGAACCTATGTAAAGGTGAAAGGAGAGAACTGACTTCATAAAGTTGTGTTCTGACCAATATATATGCAGTAGTATATATATTGGTCAGCATTCCTGACCCCTCATACCACACACACACACACACACACACACACACACACACACAGACAGAGAGAGAGAGAGAGAGAGAGAGAGAGAGAGAGAGAAAGAGAGAGAGAGAAAATAATTACTTTTTTAATTTAAAGAAAAAATGACATTGAAGCGTTAAACACACTACACTTTCAATAACTGTTCCATGATTGTGTTATTTATGTAGCCAGTGGTTTACCAACAATATCAGATCCTCAAGTTAAATAACAACAAAAACTGCAGCTAAGTGTTATAAATTGCCATTAGATATTCCCTGCTACAGAATGCTGTGAGAGAATCCAGATGCCCTCACTCAGAGCCTGCATCACTCTTGAAAACTCATGGTCTTCCCCTTACTCATTACTTGGAAGAAAGGAGAATCCATTAATAAAAATAATTTGAGAAAACACAAAGCCTGGCATCAAATAGAATTGAGAATAGGATGTAGACATATGGCTTTGTTTTCATGGCGGAATAATGGCCACCATTTCTTTGCTCATTCAATTATTTACTTCTTTCTTTGATATTCTCTAGTTGCCTGCTCAAGTGCCTGTTACTGCTAGGCACAGGATGTAGAGAGTGGAGGAGGGGTCACAGATAAAGAAGACTGGGGTCTTTCTCTGTCAGACTGCTCATGCTAAAGTGAACAGGTGTATGTTCATAGTAATTAGTGTCATCCGAAAAGTGGTATTATAGTTTTATGTGCTTGCTTGGAAAAAAAAAACCAAACTCTGCTACCTGATTGAATTATAATATTCTCTATTCCTACATTTCTGCCAGAATCATTTTGCTCATTTCTACTCGCACATCCCCCTTCCTCGATACCCCTTCTCCTTTTCTGGATCTTCATTTTTTCTTCATTTGCGTTGGGATGGGGTTATATGCAATCCATTCTAGCTTTATATTTGCTACATCATAGGGATGACCTTGGACCCTCGTGGTTGCATCTCCTGAATACAAGTACTGGGATTACAGGCATGTGTCACCATACCCAGCTTGGATCTTCTTTGTATTCCTTAATCATATCATTCTGTATAACCTGATGAGAACGGGTTTCCAACTTGTAGAGTCTATAGAAATCTCTCTTTTTGTTCTTCCTCGTTCTTGAAGATACCTAAGCTCACTTTTCTAGCAAAACAAAATACTCTAAAGTTTTATGGACTTAGAAAACAGTCATGTTTTTTTTTCTTTCATAACTTGGTTAGTTGGTTGGGTGACTTGGCTATTCAGACCTAATTCAACAAGGAATAGATGACAAGAGGTGGCCTTGTTCACAGATTTGGGACCACAGTTGTGATGAGATTATTGAATAATTGAGGCTATAGACTTCCACAGTCAACAGGATTCCAAACAAAAGCAAACAAGGATGCTCCAGTGGACCTGGCATGCTTCTAAGTAGGGCATATGCCTGAGCACATATATAAACCCATATATAGCAATAGTCTCCCTGTGTTAATGGGAGGAGCTGCAGAAGCATGCAAAGGAGCATACCACAAGGAAGGGACATCTGTGTAGCTCTTGTAGTAATACACTGCCATGCACAGAGAGAGGCAGAGCAGAAGGGCTGCATCTTTACCACTGGCTGGAACAAGTAGTTCATTTCTGTAAGGGCTGGATGAAAGGGGGATGGCACAAAAGCCTCTGTACACTTAGGGATTCCATTTGTCTCAAATAACAGTTATATCTCACTTCTTTAACCTCAACAGAATCCATCCAAATCTCTGAGAGTAGCCATATTCCAACACCATGGCTCCCATCCTTGACCCTATGTGATCAGAAGCTAGCCTTCCAATAGGAGAGGAGTAGGATAGAGACAGTGTGTGTATTGCTGGGGACCAGCCTCAATAAAAATTTCTCTTGCTAGGGTAGAGGTGTGGGGATCAGAAAAATAAGGAAAGAGTACAGAGATAGAGTAAAATAATAAAACATAAAACATACTATTCTATGTTTTCTGTATACATTTATACTCCAACACAGAAGGGGGAAGAAGGCAACAAAAGACTTTTTTAACATGGTACAAGGACAACCAGAACAGCTAATTGCTTCAACACTTTGAGACATCAAGCCATTAGCATTCTGTTGTTTAGGCAGTGAAACCACCCTTGACCAAATATCCTGAAAGCAGCCATTCCCTAGATCAAACCTCCCGTAACAAAAGAAGGAGCAGAAGTATGCTTGCATTTCCCGACTGTTGGGTCCAGGGGAGTTGAGCATAGATGGGGACAGACCACCAAAGTCTAATAATAAACCAGAAGCAAACTTTATTCCAGAAACCAGAATCCAGGAAAAAATAAAAAAATTAAAAAAAAATCTTTGTGGGGCACAAAAAGCTTATCAGCTAGCTGAGACCACAGCCAGAGATGGATTTTATAAGGCTGTGGCAAAGACCGGTTTCTGAACCCAAATTTTTATAGTAGGGGGATCAAGCATTATGTCTGAACAAAGGAATTTTTACAGTATTGAGGTAAAACCCAGATACAGATTTCCTTACTTTACAATCTCCATTAACAGAGTTTTTTTTTTTTTAGTTAAACTAGTGTTTGTACTTAACCTGTTGCCTTCCTTGGTGCTTCCAGGTGGTGTTTACTGAAGCCCTGTGCTCTCCCCTTTGATGCTGCCAGTTTCACATAGCAGGGATAATGCCTAACCCAGAGGTTATGTATCTATCTCTTAAAAGTTGACTCAGCTCATATCCGTAGGCTAGCTCTCAGTTTGCAGAGAGATGCTTTGGCCTTGTAAATAGAGCTATGGGTTGTAAAGCGGAGTTACCCATTATTAATAGTTAATCCTTAAGCTATTAAGAAAGCTGCCGACAGTCTGTTCTAATCTGGCAGACTCTAATTTCACCTTACTTCAATAGTGCAGCTCTTTCTGCTTCCAGGCTAGATGCATGGGCTGCTCCCCAAAGCCTTTCTGCCCTAATCTTCCCTGGTGAGGGTCATTTCATCTGCCTTCACATGCCTATAAAATGTTGGGTCCCTTGAGATGGATTGTCCACCCACAGTATATGCTTTGCTGTATCTGAGATCCTGAGTGTGAGATCTTTGTCCAGTCTTCTCTGGAAGGCTGCATGATATCTTAACTAACGGGGACAGCGAAATCATTAACAAACGACTACCTAGCAGAAGAGGAAGAGTCCATATTTAACTCTCATGTCTTATTTTATTCTTTCATACTGCATATTTTAATGTTCCATTTAATTGTATTCTTTCTCTGGGTCACCCACACTTTAGGACACTGTCACAGAGACATTGCCTTATTGATTCCTTCATTGCAAAATGATCAGAAACAGATGATCATCGGTTCCATTTAAGACAGTGTGATAGTCAACTTTGTGCCATGCATGTTTATGTGGCAAAACACAAATGGAAAGCAAAATATGTGAAGTTGCTCTTCTGGTTGAGGGACACTTTGAACATACATAAAGCTTATTGAATGTGTGGGCTAACTAGAAAAACAGAGTACACATAGGCCAGAAAAAGAGACATTCCAGTGGTGCTATGATGTCCTTAATGAGTGGCCAGGAGTGACCTCTCGGATGCAGTGACATTTAAACAGTGACCTGAAGGCAGTGAGTCAACTGTGCACAGAAAAACAGTCGCTGCCCGATGGGATAGGATATGCAAAGCTTTAGAAGCACAATTATGAGAGCCTCTGTGAGTCACCAGGGAAAGCCCAGGTGAGTAAAGTCCTAACAATGGGGGAAGCAATGAGAAGCAAGGCAAGACACTAGAAGCTACTTAACTTTGAGTACATTGTGTAGATAGGCTTAGATCCCAATGGAGGAGAGGACTCTTAAGTTAAAGGACAAAGAACCAAAGTGGTAGTCATTATATGGGCTTCCAGAGACACAGGAAAGAGAGGCAAACCTTCTCTGTCCTACGAAATGTATATCTTTGCCTTCCAACTTTACACTGGTTGCGTATCTGCTTCCCCATGTGGGGAGTCTTTATCTAAGATTGATTCTTCATTAGAAAATTCATTGCTGCAGCTGAAACTTTACACAATGACGTTCTATGTACAGAAATGCATACTTCCACACGAAAGATACAAGATCTAGAGGGTATCCATCAGACGGCCTTTTCTGTACTTCTTACCATCCACCAGGTTAATACTCCTGTCAAAGGAGGGAGCCCCTTCATTGTTACATGGTTTTCATATTATTTAAGGTTTCACAAAGCTTAATTTTAGGTCAAGTTGAAATAGCTGTGCTTAGGTGCTTTGGGAAAAACTTAGTAACTCTGTTGCACTACAAAAATAATCCACAGTTATTCAATCAACATGCCTTGGTCTGATGCAACTCCACTTAAGAAAGAAGATGCAGGAGGCAGGAATAGGGTTTTCCGTGCAGTAAAACAGCCTAAGCATTCATATTGCTTTGCATTTATTAGCTGTGAAGATAGCAATTGAGAAATTGTGGGGGGTGTGGTAGGAACATTTTAAAAAATATAAAAGTAACATTGTAATAAATATGGAAAATTTATACTCACTTCACAATGCCATTATTTTAAACAGACCAGTAAGACTTATCTGAGGATTTATTTTATTTTTATTTTCAAGGTTATTTGGGTATTTTTGACTCAGGGTATTTTTGTGAGGAACACCAGGCTCTGGTATGCATTGTTGAAATGAAGACAAAACTAAATTATCTTTTTTTTTTTTCCTTTTTGTGGCCCTTGGAAAATACAGCTATATTCCCACCACTTTAATATAGTATAGTCTTCTTATTTCTAGAATTCATAAATAAGGTAGAAGACTGTTTAGATTCTTTAGTATAATAAATTTATCTTAAAATGTATGTATGCTTATTACTGAAATAGAGAAAAAGCTCCTTGGGTTTCCCCTTTGTCAGCAAAGCAGTTAAATACATTACTGTTCCAGAAGACAGTTGCTTCTCTGGATGACTCACTAATCAGCTTTTCTGGCTGAAGCTTCAAGATAACATGACTAACAAAGACTCTTAACTTTAGATTCAGGAAGAGTACCGTGTAGTCTTTTTTCTCATCTATTTTTCTTAGTGTGGAGGAGGGGGTTTGCAAAGACTGGTTCAAGTGTGGTGCCTTGGAGCTGATGAGTCAGCAGATAAATTCCTTGATGGTATGGCCATGCCCAAATTCAACACTAGTCAGGGCTTCTTCTGGAGGTTAGGATGTTGTGCAGTTGCTAAGACAGTGGGGGTGCCTTGGATGGTTCTGAAGTTGTGCGGAGGAGCGTCGCTTCTGTTCATCATCCCTTCTACCTTGGAACCCTCTCCTGTATAAATTTATGGGTGTATCTGTTTCTGGTAGAAAACTCCTCCAGTATGGTTTGTAGGCTTCTCTGTGTTCCCACAGTAGCTAGGTAAGCCAGGTCTCTGTGTTCCCACAGTAGCTAGGTAAGCCAGGTCTCTGTGTTCCCACAGTAGCTAGGTAAGCCAGGTCTTGGATTGGTTCTTTTCATTTGAGTGCACTTTTGCATTAAACTAATTTCCTGTGTCCTGGAATTATGAGATACCATAATTGGCAGGTGTTTGAAATTATCCTGGAGTTTAGAGTAGACATTTCCCCTATTTATTTATTGAACATGAATGTCTGTATTCAGATCATTTGGCTATAATTTACAGTACTGGAAATATACATATTTGTAGATTGTTTCTGCTTGCAAGCCTTCACACCTTATTGGGAAAACTCCTTCCTTGGGGAGATGTAGCAATGTCTATCCCCTCCCTTATAATATCCACCACACAATCCAAAATATGATTCCATGAGGGTTTACCCTGGGGAACTGACAAGTTTATCAGGCTTACATAAAGAGCATAAATGAAGGCTTGCCATAGGAGCATAGGTGACTCAAGCCCAGAAAGTCATGACTCCTGCTGATGCTACCCCACAACTGCCTAGAAGAAGTGCCCTTCAGTTGCTCATGTGCACTAGTCTGTCCTGAGACTTCCACAATTCCAGAAGCCCATTGGAATTTAGCAGATTTGCATACAAATATTTGAGAAGTGAGGAGCCCGACTCTCAGGTGATGGTCCAGTAACCTTCCCTATAATTTTCTTCTCTGAGGGAAAGTTAATAATAAGCAGTTCTACGCATGATGGTGTCTTGCTGGCACGGATGAACAGATGAAAATGGCGGCCGTGTTTCACAGAGGACAACGTTTCTGAGCGGATCTCTTTATTTAGTGTAACATCTCCTGATACCCGTATGTCATCTAACCAAAAAGACTTCTGTGGTCATTTTCCTGCACCTCTGGCTATGAGCCAAGGCCCTTAAAGCTCTTGCCAGGTGTCCTGTCTATGAACCAAAGAATAGTATCTTGCTTGGTGATAGATGTGTTGAGATTATGGGTCCTCTATGAACTTGAGGCAGTACCTTTCTTTCACCAAGAATCATAATGTTCCACTGCAGCTCCCTCAACATTCCACCATGTCTTTTATCAGTGGGATTTCATAGCTGGAGAGATGATTCAGTAGATAAGAGCACTTGATGCTTTTTCAGAGGACCTAGGTTCCATTTGTGACACCCATAATATTCACAACCATCCATAACTCTAGTTCCAGAGGATTTAATGCTCATGGGCACTGAACAAACATTGTGAACATACATAGAAAGACAACACACACACAAACATAATTAACTTAAAAATGGTTTTATTTGGGGAAAACAAACAATGAAAAACATGTGACAATGAATTTCACATACTGCCAAACACCAGGCTTTGTCTTCCTGATCATATTGGATGTGTTTTACAATTTTCCTAGAAAAATTAGAAAACTTAAGACGGCAAACTCGGGGTCATGAACCCACAGATTGGACATGACTCCACCTAAACTATCACTCAGGTTGCCCAGGTGAATCTCAGGAGAGAAGAGCAACTGTGAACAGCCCCAAAGATATTATTGGCACTTGCATTAGACTTTATGTGAAGAACTTTAGCTCATTTTGCTATCTCCGGAGACCTTAACCTTTGTTTTCATCTCGTTCCTTTGCAAAGGGAAAGTGCCAATACAGAATGCGCCGTTTAATGACCCTTCACAGTGTTGGGATGCTTTTAAAATTGCTCTCTGAGAGCTAATAAGCAGCGAAGCTGTTTTCCTGATTTTATCTTTATGAGCCCCATTTTTATCTCCCACTGCTTATCTGATGTGAAAATGGTTGTAATATTTGTAGAAAACTTAGTTGAGTCATGCCGAAATCTTAATAACTTTAGGCTTTTCTAATATTTCAGACTCTTGGGGGGAATCTCTGTATGCTAGCATAGATGCTGATATTATAGAAACGCAGCAGTGACCTTTCCGTAAAGCCTTCACAGAATTACTCTGCGACACAAGCTGCCAGAGAGACGGGACTGCACATGACTGATCTGCATTTTGTGGTTTATCTTGTATCTGATTTTTTTTTTAAATCCCTTGTATTTTTTCCCCCTTAGGCCAAACAACAGACATTTTCATATTTTTAAGCTGGGGGAAAAGCCAGGGTTTTTTTCTCCTAAGTTATGTTTTCATTTCGTGCTGGCTCATTTGACTGTGGTCGATGGGGCTATTGTCTTGATTTTAACAGACTCCATGTTTCAGAAATGAGTTGAGAAGATAGGAAACTTCAACAGTTTGTTTTAGATTTTTAATTTTAAGATACCCATTTTGGGCATGGGGGCCTGATGCAGCTGCATGTAATGGTTTGTGACAAGTATTAATTCGGGATATTGTATGCAGTTTATAAAACAAAATGATTACTATTTGGCACACAAACCATGACTTCCCAGAATTAATGTTGGCTGGAATCCTGAAATCAGAGTTCTTTGTCTTCTGGAGACTGGCACAGAGATGGCTAAAAATGACAAAAATCTGAAGCTCGGAGCTTTGACTTTGAATTTGTTGTCAGTTCTAGTTTAGGGTAGAAAAAGGCACAAGAGGTGTAGTCAGTGTGAGCCATACTGCCCGCTGCCTTCTGTGCTATTCTTAATACTTCGACTGTTTCAAGTCCCTTTTAAGCCATGAACCAAAGTGACGATAGCTCCTTAAGAAGAAGGAAGCTCTCTTCTTTAGTAGCTCCAAGACTGTCTGCAGATGGAAATCAGGCAGGCATTCCCCAACAGCCAACCATTCTGCAGCTATCTACTCACTCCTGAGCTGTCACTAATATTCTTTCCAGAATAAACAGCAGAGCACAGTTGACCATGTATCTGTGGTGAGGGAATGGTTAGACGCTGATTCACAGGAGTTTATAAGGCGCCTGTAGTGTCACCGTGGCTTGTACTAACCCAGCGTTAGTTTCTGAAAGACAGCAGAAGGGGGAATTAAGCACATCAGTCACCCAGCAAACAGTCTTTTGGTCACTTCTAAGAAGGGACCCTCCACGTCCTTAAGTGGATGGAAGTATCTGCTCTGTGAAACAGCTCACTTCATTGTAAAATAATTTTTAGTTTCCTGATGATTTATTGTCTGCATTTCTGGCTGGGCTCACGGCCTGTATGATAGAGAGCTCACCAGTGCTAGGTTCCAGCCCTGGCACTACAAAAGTAAACAACAAAATAAATAAATGAATAAATACATAAATAAAATCATGTGATCCTGAGATCATTGGTCCTTATTTGCAATTTTTACTATTGGCTGAAGACAGACTTTATTATTTTCTCTTCCAAATACATGAAGAAATCTCTCTTGACTTGGCCTGAGAAGTCAGACTAGGGAATTGATGAGAGTCTCCTCAGATCCGTTGGTAGGTAATGGCACAGTGGCCAGCTTGCCTGAAGTTTTTGGGCTTCGGTCCTCACTCCAGTACAAGGACAGCTCATCTGAACTCTGTAGTCCTTAGAGTCTTACTTGCATGATAAAAATGGTTCATTTTCATATTGTTCCTCAGGTTACTGTTCTGTTCATAGGCCTCTGAAGATTGTAGCACCGGGATCAGGAAATACTTGAATGATGGCATCTGGTGGTTGGCCGAGATTGTCATGTCTTTTAAATAGGGCACTCCTAAAAACTGATTTAAGTATTAAGCCTCTATATCTTCACCACTAGCTCATTAAAGGTGAAGTTCACTGAGAGTTTAGGTGTTTGTCTTATGAAAAGGCCAATTTCCTTTGTCTCATGGTTGCTGTGTATAATAACCTCTGGCATGTCTCTCCATTGTGGTAACAAGTACCTGTAATAATCAAGTTACAAAGAGAAAACTTGTGGGCTCCTGTTTGTTGTAGGCTGGTTCATGACTAACTAATCAGCCACATTTCCTTGGGTCTTTGTTAGGCAGTGTGTGATTTTGTGGTAGAATGGAACCACTCAACTACTGGCCTGGCCTGGAATGAAAGAGGCAAAGAAGATGAGGTTAGAATAACACTGCCCTCTTCAAGAGCATGCCCCAGTAACCTGAAGACCCCACACCAGGACATACTACTTAAAAATTCTCTTTTAATTTTTTTTTTTTTTTGAGACAGGGTTTTTCTGTGTAGCCCTGGCTGTCCTGCAACTCACTATGTAGACCAGGCTGGCCTCAAACTCAGAGATCCACCAGCCTCTGTCTCCTGATTGCTGGGATTAAAGACATGTGCCATCACCACCCATTGCCTCTTGTCACTTCCGAGAAGCTAATCAGCTGAGGACCAAGCCTTTAGCATATGGATCTTAGGAGCAGCACATTAATCCAAAGCATAGCAGCATCCCCAAAGATCTTCTCATTGCTTACTGTTACTAGATTTTAAAAATTGGATTCATTTTTCCAAATAGCCCTCTCTTAGTAATGGACTCAGCTCAGGGCATGTTTGGACACCTGACATTCCCAAAGAAGGCTGGTGGAGACTGCTTATGATGTGACGAATGCACTGAATACAAGGGGCTGAAGTTCTAAAAGGGAGACAAGATTGGTGATGGCACTTGATTGTCAAGGAAGGAAGAAAAGATAAAGAACAGAAGGCTGGGCAGCACTGGCTGCAGAGAGAGGATGTGCAGGAGAGAGGCAAAAGGTGAGAGTCAAGAGTCATGGAACTTAAGGTGAATTGTAACCAAGATAGAGATCAAGATGGAAGACTCCAGGCCTAGGTGCTCAAAAGCATTTGAGCAGAACATTTGAGGTGGATCCCATGTTTTAAGATAGTTAAATTAAATTAGTGGTTAGGAAATGACAAAATCAATTACAACCCCTTTTATTTTTTGAAACAAATTGGGCCATAGAAGGATACAACCTTGGTGGTTAAAATATATCTTAATTGTAAGCCTTCCTTTGAAAACGTTTAGTATCACAAACATTTAATGACACTAGATGTACTATCCACCAGATTTGATTTGTTCAAGTTATGATCAAATTGAATGTCATTTCCTTTGGTTTTGAAAAGAGAAGAATAAAACTAAAACACATGTAATGGTTGAATCCTGTTGTGGTTTTACCAGTATTAAATGTAGGCAACTACCAAATTTTGCTACAATGTCCACAACAGATAGCCCTCAATTAGCACTGCGGGCCAGTTAATGCAGCGTAGCAAACGCGTAGAGCCTGCTCTTTCTCCCTCACATTGAAATTTCTCTTTAAAATTTAGAACATTCTATAAACAAGCAGTTTTTAAAAAGGGATTCTTAACAAATGAACAGTTATTTTATGAGTACATTTAAAATAAACTGCCTTTTCCCCAGGGATAATATAAATTTTTTTTTTCTATTGCTTGTTTTTGATGTAGACGCTGTAAGAATCTGTCCTCAGGTGATGCCTAGGGAGGGGACTGGAGGGGAGGCCTTCCCCACATTCCCTTCCTCCGGTGAAGCCGTCTTTAGTTTTCTTTTAGCTCCCTGTTCTTAAGCAGCTTAAAGTCAACCACAGGAAAAGGTCACATTCGGTCACGCTGTTTGGAGGCCATTCCTTCAGAATGTTTCACTGTATTACAGGAACACTGCTATTGCGAAGGGGAGATGCACATTGAAGGAGAAGCCACTGCAGGGTTAAATTTTAGTTCTAAGGGACTTGGAATTCTCTGAACTCTACTTTTCACAACTTGCTATTGGGCAGATGGTTTCTGACGGGAATGGAGTCTGTGAAAAGGCTTAGTCAAATATAAAGCCTTCCTTCTGCCTGTGATGGGAGTGTTCTTCAGGGGCAACTTCAAACCTAGAAGGATGGCAGTCAGTGGTCCTGGTGTCAGCACTCCCGAGCTAAGTGCTGTTCCAACTCCTTCTCTGGTTGTAACTTCAGGAAGTTGGCTTGTCCTATACATACTGCAATTCCGTCCTCCTGGCCTGCAGCCTTGTGGCATTTTAGAGTCTGTTTGTTCAAACTCTTTCCCTCAAGAAACAGAATAATTGATCGCAGATGACACCAGGACCAAAGCGGTTTCCAGGAACACTGCTTATTCGTAGAGACACTTGGGGGAACCAAGGCCTTGTCTTACCGGGGGCAGTGAACTTAGTTCAAGAAACCCGGGGTTTGTTCTGTTTTTCCCAGCCTGGCTTGAATTAAATGTCAAAGACATTTACTAAAATAATATAGGATACAAATTCTTGGGAGGGACTTGACTTGCAACCGACCTCTGGTGTCTTTCTGTTGCCTTTGGGCCTTGTTAGAACGAAGGATGTTTTTTAGTTCCTATACAAGCTGGAGAAGCAAGCACACTTTAAAACACTCCAATGAAAGCACAGATCTTATGAAAGGGGCAATTATTTCAAGGTTGTTGACCTTCCAAGCATTGGGAAATGTTTGGCATCTTGTAAGTGTGCTTTGATACTAGAGGGCTGTTCTGGGAATGTCACCTTGTCATTTCTCTGTGGTTTGCTCTTCAATACACAATGACAACACATTGTCTAACATGTTACGTGGACCTGTCTAAGTGTGGCTTTCTCTTTGGGAAATAAATATATTCCAGGAAGGATATGTATGGTCTTAAATAACTTTGACACACATAGACTTTAATCTCTTCACATTGATAAATAATGCTTAGTCCAGCTAAGCTGGAATAGCTCAGGAAAGTATATCATATACAAACAGGGACACCCGAAACCCTAAAGAGGTTAGATGCTCCCTCGCTGCTCAGCTAATGTTTGCGATGGATCAGAGCTGGACTCCCAGTCTGTTTGTCATTGTCAGTCTGTTTCCAGTTTGGAAGGCTTAATATTCATTGTGGAAATAGCTTAATATATAATTATAGCTAGACCCACTTTTACAGCTGTGGACAAATAGCTTATAGAACTGTAAAACTTGGCTGTCTCTCGTTCACTTTCTTAATTTCACAATGGAGTGTTTAGCTCGTTACACAAACGTGGGAACCATGTGTCTAAAGTGAAGGAGGAAGACCCGGTTTTAGTCTCCCGGCTGGGCTATCAGACCAAGCCAGCAGCAGCACTTGCTGGGTACACCTGGGTCTTCGCTGCTTGTTTGTGGTTCTGAGGTGGGAACCTGGGACATTGTGCAGCCTAGGTAAGCACTCTGTCTCAGAGCCACAACCATAGCCACAGCTTACAGCCCCCTCTCCTAGTTATTATGCCTATTCCTGAGTCAGGGGAAAAGAATTTCCCACTAACTCCACTTAGTTCATCTGTTTGGCTTTCTTAGGAACCAAATTAATAAGACTCACTAACGAGAGAGAAGCATGGAGGTTTTAATTTATATGTAAATGGGGAACTTCACAATGGGGTGAAGTCTGAAGAAATGACAAAATCAAGATGCTTTTATATTTTCTAAACAAAAAACATCTAATAAAATTGTGAGGCAATTTTAATACGTTAAGAGATAAGGAAGAAGGGAGAAAAGCTAGAACAGAGTCACCTCGCTGTTCACTAAGGGTACAGCACACTTATGGCCATGGCCAAGGCAACTCATGTGAAAGAAAGCATTTAATTGGGGGCTTGCTTACATTTAGAAATTTAGCCCGTTATCGTCATGGTCGGGCCCACGACAGCATGTAGGCTGATGCTGGAGCTGGAGCTGACGTCTACATCCTGATCTGTAGGCAGAGAGGGAGAAAGATTCTTGGCTCTTGAATGGGCTTTTAAAACCTCAAAGCCCACCCCTAGTGACACTCTTCCTCAAATAAGGCCACACCTCTTAATCTTTCTAGTCTTACCAAACGGTGCCACTCCCTGGTGACTAAGCCTTCAAATATTTGTACCTTTGGGAGCCATTCTCAGGCAAACCACCACGTCCCCTCTCTGTACCCAGTGAAGTGCTTAGGAAGGGAAAGACAGGATGGGTGACGTGTGATCATAACGCCTTAAAGAGAGCTGAGCCTGGAGTGCACGAGATGACCCTGCAGCCTGTTCTGAGATGAACGTTCTGAACTCACTCACATCCATGAACCACTTAGCTCAGTGGTGACTGTTCCAACTCCACCGAAAGAGTAGTTGAAAAGCAATGCCAAAACTAGAGGAAGGAACCCAGAAAGTCATCATATCATTTAAAGTAATATTTAGCCCTTAAATGAACTAAAATAAAGGATTTTGCATTTTTTTTTTCTTCCAGGCTCTTTACAGGTTTATGCATTCAAAGGTTAAAACCAAGCTAGAAGAGAAAGGTTTTTCTGTTTTATTTAAGAATTTGCCTAGATTTAAAAAGCAGATGGGACTGGAGAGGCAGCACAGGAGTTGAGAGCCTAATACTCCTCTTGCAGAGGACCCTCCTTCGGTTTCCAGCCCCCATTGTTTGTCTCCTATTGTAAGAAAACAATGATCAGAAACAAGCTGGGGAGGAAAAGGTTTATTTCACCCCACCCCCCCAACTGTTGCCTATTGTGGAGGGAAGTTAAGGCAGGAACTGAAGCAGAGGCCATGCAGAAATGTAGTCTCTTAGCTTTCTCTCCATGGCCTGCTCAGCCTGCTTTTTTATACAACTCAGGATCACTTCCTAAGATGCTATCACCCAGTGTCCTAGGCCCCCCACCCACAGTATCCCAGGTCCTCCCACATCAACCATCAATCAAGAAAATGCCCCAAATCTGTAGGCTAACCATATGGATAAATTTTCTCAATTGAAGTTCTCTTTCTCCAGATGGCCTTGGCTCTGGGTCAAGAGGACTGAAAAACAAAACAACACAAAACCAAAAATCAAAAGCAACAGCAACAAAAACCCTGAAGCCTTACCAACACACCAGAGCCTAACTTGGATATCACAGCGGCCTGTAACTCCAGCTCCAGGAGATCCAACTGACCGCCACAGTCACCTACACTCATAGGCATGTGCGCGTTCGTGCACGTACGTGTGCACCCCAAAAATAAATAAATCAAGTTATTTTTAAGTAAAAAAAATTAAAAGTAGAATCAACATCCCTAAGACTTAAAATTCCATGTACTTTCTTCTCACTGTCTTTATTTTTATCAGCTGCATCGCTGAGTTTAATTGAAGCATTCGAGGGGTTCAGATTATACCATTTTGAACATACAATGTAACCTCTGGTGGGGTGAGTTTGAATTTATTTTTTGCCATATTTCTTTAACTGATTACTTTTCAGCCACAGAGAAATACCTTTGTGGGTATGAACTTGGGACAATTGTCACTCTCAGACACATTTAGTGCCTACATGTTATATTTCCCCATATATGGCCTGGACTCGGTTCCACTATGCATAGTCTTAAACTTTATTCTCCTCCTGTGATTCCTTTGTAATAATAGCATGGCCTATTTATAAAACAGCTTAGCCAGTGTGTAACTGCAAGGAGTCTTGGTTAAATTTAATAGTCCATTGTGCGTGCTTATTTTAATAAGAAAATAGTTCTTAAAAGAAAGGATCCTTTGAATCCTTGAATTTGGGCCTGTCCTATCCACAGCCTATCCCTGTTTTATGCAATCCAGCCTTGTAGTTTTCAGACATAACACATATTTATGCCTAAGGCAAACTTCAGAAAGATTATTTAAGGAAAGATAAAGTTAAAACCTTTCCTTTGAAATACTCTGATAATTAAAGCAAAAGTTGAGCCTGTAAAATCGTCTTTTTTTTTAAAAAAAAAAAAAGAAGTTTGATTCATGTTGGTAGCATTTTTACCTAATTATGGAAGAGAGATAGTTCAAGGGCAAAGTTGGGAGGGATGAGCATCAGAGGTCTGTGAGGTCTTACAAGGGGATAGGATATCCTCTTAAAGGGGACAAGAAAGTTAGGCCTTCCATAAGGATAAGGTCAGGGTATTATTTCTCTTCCTCAGGACTCAGGTGCCAATGTGAGCTCTATACACTTGGAGAGAGTGGGCTGAGGTGCAGTGCAGGGCTTCTGAAACTGTGGAGGAGATATCCAGCCTGCACGTTATTCACAAGTTCAGTCAGCTACAGAGCCACATGGCGAATGGAAACTCGTTTTGCACACTGCATTTCAGGCAAACAGCAGGGTTTGTCCTTTATAAACAGAAAGAATACTGGGACATTTGGAGACTCAGGAGGGAAGAACAGGTTCCTACATTAAAGGTGCCTTAATGTCATTTTGTGAATATTAATTTCCTCTGTCCCGGTTTGTATTTAGGGTTGGTTGGGAGTTCATCCAAAAAGAAAGGTAAACCATTCATTGTATATTGATATCCAATATATTGACATTATCATCCAAATAGAGTCTAAGGTGTCATAGAGTTCATTGTAGGTGAAGATGCTGGCTAGCAAACTGTGTGTGGCAGTGCATCCCTTTAGAGAAGGGGCTACAGATTACCAGTGAACTTGCTGGAGGAAACCTGCCTCTGCTTCTGTAAGGGTAACCAGTAATTAGCACCTCAATTGGCATAATCAAGAGAATCTCCCAAAGGCACACTCACAGGCAACCTGAGTTACACAGTCCTACAGTGAGGGTCATTCTAGAATATATCAAGTTGACAGTTGAAACTCAAGGCCATAGCTTCCTTTTTCACCCTTAAGAAGGAAGCTTGAAAGACATGTTTAAAGGAATTTTACACAGTAACTAAGGGACCTCAGTGTCAATCGAAAGCAGCTGCCTATGCTCCGTCATCATGTCCCTGATTCCTCAGGTTGGGAAAATGCACATTATAGACAAATCTTGGTGACTTTCCTGCACTTTCGTCCCTGCTGCCCTTCAAGGGTTTCTCTCTCTTCTCAGCCTCCTTTTCTGTTAGGTTAAAAACTCCATTAGTTGTTCTCAAGCTTTAGTCTCTATCAGAATCTCCTGCCTAGCTGTGTATGCCTTGGGCTCCAGAGCCCCTTTCTCCAGGATTCTTATTTAGAAAAGGGCAGTGGACCTACAGTTATACATGGGTAAGAAGCCGCCAGTTGGTGGTTGCTATCTAGGTACCTGTGTTAGTTTCATGGAAGGAAAAGTTGGTTTTGATTCATGGTTTGGGGAAGTAAAGTCCATGGTGGTGGAAAAGAAAGATCCTGTAAAGTTTATGGAAGAGGAATCATATGGCTGGGCTTCCTCATATCTCAGTAGACCTGGAGGCAGCGAAAGGGTAATGTGTAGGACTTGCTCATTTTTCTCATTTTGGTCAGTCCAGCACCCAGCCTGTAGTGTTACCCATGTTCATGTTGAATCTTCCTTCCTCGGTTAAACCTCTCTGGAAACATCCTCAGAGACACCCCAAGATGTTTCCTAAGTGATTCCAAATCCCGTGACATTGACAGTGAGGATTAACCATCCAGTACCCTCTTCTGAGAAGCCCTGATTTGAGGTCAGCTAACAGCGCCTGAGTCTTCTTTGGACTCCCCCACAGGCTCCTTGTTTAAATCCTCACTCAAATAGTGGTATCCAGAACAAACAACTAGCAGCTTGGAGGGCTCTCCAGGGAGGACACTGAAGCTGAGGCAGATGTTAGCCAAAACTGGTTTTCTCACGATCTCCATCCTGGTGTCCCCTATTTTTCCAAGCACAAGAGTTCCTTGAAATTCCTGGTTAAGCATACCTGGAACCACCATGTGGTAGCCCACTTCTTTAATTCTGGCACTCAGAGGCAGAGGCAGGTTGAGCTCTGTGAGTTCGAGGCCAGTTTGGTCTACATAGTGAGTTCCAGGAAAGCCAGGGCTACACAGAGAAACCATGTCTCAAAAACAAACAACAGCAACAACAAACAAAATGAAACAAACAAACCTGGAACCAAGAGCCAGAAGGGCTTTTGTATAATGTGTTTATACCCTCTTCCCCAAACTGAAGCTTTTCTATGCATGTGGGCATTTTGTTTCACTTTTCCCCAAACTTAGTAGGATGTCCAGCTGTGAGAGCAAGGTGGTCCGTGTTCTTTCTTCTCCCAGCTGTGTGTGGCTAACACCTACCCATAAGGGAGATTTATGGATGGTTTATATCCACCTTAGTTCCCCTGCTACACCTGAATATTTGAGGAAGTTCTTTTGATTTTGTTTTGTTTATTTGTCCGGTTTGGGGCTTGTTGGGGAGGGGCTTGGTAGGAGCAGGAAGGGTGTGAGGTTGGAGTCCTCTCTAAGCTAGAGGCAATGGTATGTGGATGTAGTCCGAAAGACTCAGGCGACCAAGGCAGGAGGATGAATTGAGTCCAAGACTTCAGGGCCAGACTGGGCAACATGGTCAGACTCTGCCTCCAAAACAAACAGCAAACAACCCAATTACAACAGGTTCTTCACTGATTTACAAGTTCTTCAAGATTTACAAGTATCCAAGAGCCAGTTAATTTCATGTCTCAGGGCCACTGAGGTTAACAATTTTCATCCTAAGTACTAAGCCATAATAAATGCTGCCGGTGTTTACTGTACCCCACAGTCAGGAGGATGTATTTATTTCAGAGACAGAAGAGGTATCTTTACTATGAAAAGTATTTACAATAGGTGGAAGCTCTATAAAAACAGATTGGTTATCAGTGAGTTAGAGGTCAGGTTTAATTATATCCTTCTTTCCTCCTCAGCTCCTCCTACACACATTCTCTTTCCTTCTTACATCTGGAGAGTCATGTGCCGTGTTCTGAGAACTGTGTCTCACTCTGGGAAGTGTGTTGTTAGATGGTTTTTGGTGTGTGAGCATCCTGTAGTGCACTCAGGCAAACCCACGTGGTTTAGGTCAGTCGCTCCACATATTCTCTTGATGCAGTCCTGAGATGTGGCAGCCATGGGCTATACAAGGCACAGGTGAAGCCCAGCAGAAACAGTAACCATTGTTGCTGATAGGAGTACACTATCCCTCAAGAATTAAAAAGTATTGCTACTAAATACATACAATAGGAAAATTCCTCCTACTGTCATTGTCCACTTTTATGCAGTACAGATAATTTTATGTCTATACTTTTACATGACTGGCATTTCAGTAATTCTTTACTGAAATAACAAACTGAAGTAACTTAGTATCACCACAAACATATGAGCAATATGTGGTATTGTATTGATGTGGCGGCTTTATTAACACTACGTTACATGAATTTTATGATTCTATTACACTCTGATGGGACTGCCATCTCTAATTGGCCCATCATGTTGTGTATGGCTATGTGTGAATATTCTGATTGTTCTTATATATTTCCTTGTATCATATTAAATATGAATTTCTTCATCTCCATTTCTGTCATTCATTACTGTAAGGGGATTTGTTTTTATGTAAATGGCAGTTTAATTTCTACAATACCAAAATACTGTTAAGCCGGAGATGGACCTAATATGCATTCAGGAATGCACAGCTCAGAAGGCACTGTGTAGGAGTGCCATGGGTGAGTTCTCCTGACCTCTACAGAGGGCCTTCTTCCTCACCACTGTGGTTCCCCATCATGAGCTATGACCTGCATCTTCCCAGGGGACTGAGCTTTCAGGCAAGAAGTGATTAGCAGTGGATTATCAGACTGGAAACCCTCCGTCATGGACAACTACTTTAAGAGTTTCAGCCATTTAACCTGTTTAAGAGGATACGGAAGGCCTAGATAAAACTTCGATGCCATGCCTGAGAAATGTTACAGTCAATCAACCAACATCCCAGCAGTCTGGGGAAATGAATCAGCTCCCTTTAGGGAACAGTTGCACTTTGTTGTATTCTGTTTTGAAAACTGATCATCACAGACTAAATTATGTTTCTGGGCTCAGAGCACACTGCCCTAACACGTGGCACCTTGGCATACTATGTCTTGTAAGCTGAGGAAAACTACAGGAAGGTCAGTATCTGCTTTTCTCCTTTCTCTGTGGCAACCCTCATACCCAGGAACAAGGAAGGAAGACACAGAGATGACAGGAAGAATGTGAAAAAACATGGTTTGATAACTTACTGAGATCGTACCCATTACTCAGCTATTATAATTGCTCATGACTGCCCACTTAGAATGAAACCTGTGTGGAAAGCACAGTTTTCTTCCATTTCTATGGGTATTCATTTACATATTTTGTAAAACTTACTAAATACATTTATTATGCCTTGAATATAATCTGTCTTTTACTGTAGGAGTGTCAGTTGTGAGTCTTATTTTGGGCAAGGAAAGTTATTCCTGTGTACCCCTATAACATGGAGCAGCTATTCATTGTATTCAAATCAAGCTTGTTCTAAACTCTCCATGTTTCCTGCTCACCGTGGAATGTCCCCGTATAATGAAGCTTATATTATGATCATGAAGTTCACATAATGCATGTGTAAAGACAGTTCTTTTAAAATTATACATTCATCAGATTTTTAAATTATCACAAATCAAGTCCCATACCCATGCACATATGGGCAGCACTAACTGGGTGATTAAAAAGACAGGGGGCATGGAAGGGACGTGGAGTTTGTGGAGAGGGGAAGCGTTGAGGAAGATCTTTGAAGAGTTGGGGGAAATCAGGTAGATACGGTCATATTTCCTTGCATACATATGTGAAATTCTGAAAGAACATATTTTTTTCTAAAGTACGATATAGCTGTCTGAAATGTTACTGCAAGTTTCGTCACCGAAGAGCCCGTTGCTAGGTGCTGAATGATGATTACTCACAGCCAGTGTGTGAGAGCCTTCCCGTTGACAGTGAAGACTGTAAAGCCAGAAGAGGAAAGGAAACAGTTGACAGCTTTACTAGTCGTTTCTTAGTTTGTTCTTGCCAAGAACTCTGGTGGAAAATACAGACACTGTAAAAACAGATTTTTTTATGAAAAGAAATAATTTGTTAAAAGTCATCTTTCTTTCAGTTTAGAGAATGTTTTTCCTTAAATATAAAATCTGTGTTGAATAGAATTTTCTGTATTTTAAAATAAAGTATTTTTTAAATCACAAAAAAACTTGATCACCATCTCTTTTACCTCATGTTTGTGTTTAGATGTATGTCTGTGTATACCATGTCTACTGCTTTACATCAGAAAGAGAGAGAGAGAGAGAGACAGAACCTAAAGGCAGAAAGCCTTGTTTTTGCTTACACTTTCATTAAAACCTTTGAGTATTGCATCATTTGGCCAAAGGCTGTGAGTCTGTGATAGGGCAGGACTTAGGGCAGCGAGCACCCTGTGGGGCAGAACAAAGGAGCACAGAGAAACAGAGGAGTTTTCTAATAGAGCCCCTCCAAACCCAACAAGCCATGAATCTAGATGTGGGAATTCATTCATGAATGAGATCAGAAGCCTGGGGAATCCATTCACCCCCTGAAGCTTAGGGACCAGACCTCCCACATACAAGCTTTTGAGAGACATTTAACATTTAAACTATACTAACAGGAAACAGTTTGGATCTTGTTTGCTCTTTTATTTGCTTAACAACATGTTAGGCGCATTTATATTTGCTTGACAAAAGCTGTGAATATTTTTAGGAAACCTTCTGCTTTGCCATTGTTAAGCAAACAACCATACCTTCCAGCCCTGTTTTTAATAGGCCCGAGAGTATCTAAATATGTAGTGTACTTAAGTGATTGGTTGGTTACGATTGTAGACAGCCAATATTGTTCTACCTTAAATGGCACAATAGTATCTTTGTCCAGAGGCTTTGCATGCATTGAGTTAGAAGAAATCCCGCTGGTCAAATTGCTACTCATTACTAGGGCCTTTCAAGGGCATAGGAATTAATTGCAAAATTCATTATCCCCAAGTATACAAGAATGCCCTTACCCTCACTTCTCAACACTTTTACCTATTTTCTTAGTCTTGCACTCCATGTGTGCTTTTTGAAAGGCTATTTAATGGCTTGATGAAGATGGAGGTATTTTTAGCAAATGGGGAAATTATCATTAATGATATGTCAGTGTCGAATTGGATTCCAGCTTGAAGTAAAGCCAGGCACTTGAGAGTTCAGGATGGCCCTAGTCTGTTTTAAAAACACAAGAGGTTATTATTTAAAGATTCAAGCAGTCAACTCATTTTTGGTCAGTGGAAATTCTGTGTCAACTTCTCATCTCTGAAAAATAATCTTAGGTATTTTTACCATGGATTTTAGTGGTTATTTGGGTCTGCTTCACTTTGTATGGCTAAAATGGGGATAGGGTTGTTAATTCCCATGGAATGTCTTCATCACAAGGTTAAAGTTGAAAGATAATTGTTGCAGTTAGTAAAATTCCTATGTGCCGCATGGTGTATTTGAATGAAAATGGACATGACTGCTCCAAGATATGTTTGAGGAGAAGGTTTTTATTGCAACTATGAGGAAGGCCACAACCAGAGATATCTGGAATGGGGCAATGAGAGAGGATAGTGGGTGCTGGGAGGTGGGGTGGACAGGAAGGAAAGAGACGACCAGGAGGGAGAAAACCAAGAGAGCACATCATCAAATTGGCAGGGTTATTATAGGAAAGTGAAGCTGGGAGAAGGGAAGCGAAGCCTCTGGAATGGAGGGGTTTAAGGTAGGGGACATGGGTTGTAGAAATGTTGAGGAGAGCAGAGAATTAATTGCCTTGTGTACTGAGTGAGTCTGGCATCCAGCATGCAGTTGGGTTTGCTAATAGACACCCCAGTTTCTTTGGGACCTTGCAGTATTGTTGTCCATTGAAAACTGGATGTTGACGAGTCAAAGCACCGCGTACTACTGTTTTGTTCACAAAGAGAAGACACAAAACAACAACGGTTTTGGCTGGCTTGGGGGAAGTCATGGGGCTCATTTCAAATTTCTATTTATTGTTTCGATACCAAGCTGTTGCGATACCATGGACCCTAGAAACACTCCAAGTAACATCAACAGAGGTGTTGCCTGTGCTCATCATTCGCTGCATCCCCAGTCCTGTCAAAAGTTGATAGACCTATTGGAAACCCTGTGCAGCTTCCGGAAGCCAGGGCATGTGTTTCTAGACCACTGTAAAGAGTCGCTAAAGATGGGTAGCTGAAAGCAGCAGAAATTTTTCTCCTACAGAAGTTTGAAGTAAAGGTGTCCTCAGGGCCACTTTTCCCCAGGCTGTAGGGAGAATCCATTCCTGGCCTCTTTCACCTTCTGGTGTCCTCCAACACTCATTGACTCGTGTGTACATTGCTCTAGTCTCTGCTTTCTTGGTCACATGGTTTCTTTTTTTGTCTTTGCCTAATGTTCCTCTTATAATGGCTCTTTTGATATAGACCTCACAAGAATGATACAGAACTAGCTTCCCATCTCAAGATGCTTTTTACCATGTAAGGTAACGTTCATAGCACTTAATATGTGAGCGTGCTTGGGGGGGGAGGGAGTCGTTAGGGAGCCCACTGTGCCAGCCAGGTACCTGGAATAAACCTGATTTTATATCCTGTCCTTTGTCCATCCTATACCTAAAACTGAGTCGTGTGCCCAATAACAAATATATTTGCCAAAGTTTTGGTCAGAACTACCCTAGGACTCTGGAGTGAGAGAGCAGTGTTTTGTAGTTAATCCTGCCACACTTGAGGTAGCAGTATCAATGCCAAAGGCAGTATGCACTCCATAAAGAATGAAGAGTGGTTTATCCTCAGATAAATATAAGTGACTTCAGCCTTTCCCTAGAAATGTGGACTCTATTTGCCATGAATGGCATCCCCGACCCTCAAAGTGGTTGTATGAACTCCAGTGGACACAGAACAAAAGACAATCATAAATCAATGTATTTACGAAATACATTGGTGGAGGCCGCAGCTGGGTAGGTTACAGCAAAGTAAGAAAAATAGTGTTAAAGGGTTCAGATGCTTTCTGATTGCATTCTCAGCTTTAGAGCTGGTGAAAGCCAATAGTCTGCAGACAGTAGCTCTAATAGTCAGAGGATGTTAGGTCAGATCAAGAGTTGGATGACAATTGGCCATCAACATCAACATGGCTTTGCACCTGCAGCATGCTGACACCATCCTTAGGAAGTCCTGATCAGTCTGTCAGTCTGCAGAATCTTCAACATAGCTATGGATTTTTCCAGAGAACATTAGGTGACGGCAGTCTGGCGAGCCTTGAAGATGACGTTATGTCCAAGGGACACATTTTAAAATCACATTGTAAGCTTAGCAATCCAGCAGGTTTAAGAAAAGATGCTGGACAGAGTAAGACAAACAAACAAGCAACTGTCTTCCTCAGTTTACAGAGCTGTGCTATATGATGTCAGGCCATCGTCACGGCTGCTGTGCATGCCCTTGAGTCTGGCCTCTGAGCAATCTCTCTTGGGTCCTCTGTGCTCTTGTATGAGCTGTCAGTTTCTCGTTCTGTTCTCTAGAAGGAGTTTTCTGCCATACCATCTCGGACTCCCCTCCTAGCCTGTTCCGTCTTAGCTCTCTGCAGTCTTGGGAGATTGTCCTCAGTTGCCTGTGTAAAATAATCTGTTCAGTTGTGTAAGAACGCAGACAATGGGCCCATGCAAAGCCCACTGGCTTCCTTCCAGGAGCTGCCTCACTGTTTACACCAGAAAGGGTGCCTCATTGTGTCAGCTCTGTGATGGTCATTCCCTTGAAAGCCCCACCCTCCTCAGGTGCTTCCTTTCCTTTGGGGCCTGTGCAATGAGGTAATGTCTTTCTAGCAGGATGGAGGATGAGGAGGTAGTTAAACCTTCTGGTTCTTGGAGGACTTCCAAGCCAAGCTGAGAGTTTGCATGGAAGAACTTTTGCCACAAACTGGAACCGTTTAGCTGGGGGATTTGAGGTGGTTGCAAAAGGGGAGGAATGGATAGTCCCTTCCCCATCTCTTCAAAAGGTAGCTATTTCTCGTTTGGGATTTTTCTGTAGCCCGTTAGATTGTTAGACATACCTTGGTTTGCTTCTTATTTTAAACATCAATTGCCTGGGTCAACACCTTCTAGTGCGAGGTCATTGTTTTTATTGTCTCATCTGTGTAAAATAAACTGGCTGTTGCTCCTATTATCAAACCCTAAGAAGTATTTCAGAGAATGGTATCCCCCACAGTTTAAAATCAAGCAAATCTGGGGTACTTTACTGCCATTTTCCCCAAATACCTCTTTCCTTGGTCTGATCCCTAGACCTCTGCAAAAATTAAACCAGAAATGGCGTCCACCAGTATGGCTGTTGTTCTCCCTTGAAAGCTGAGCCAGAAGCCAGCATCCTCTGGTCCCGTGTTCCCTCAGCTACCCCTGTCCCTAGAGGCCTTCATGTAATGAGGCCATATGGATAAAATGAGAACTTCAGTGGGAGGTAAACATCGCAACACTGAGAAGAGTAGAGAAGGCAGAGACTCCACCCCTTTCTGGGTGCTTATGTCTGGGTTCTTGTGTCGACCCTGGGAGGATCAGAGATAACCCAGTAAAAACAAAGGTAAACTTGCAAAGGGTAGTTGGCCCGAGTTAGAATGTCCTAGAGCACATGGAAACTCTACAGGGAATCCCTTGCTTCTTTCTGTACATTCTGGCCAGTCCCCCAAGCTACTTGTTCTATGTTGTATCCTTTTGAGTTTCTTCCAGCCCCCCTCCTTTTCTTCCCTTTTCTCCATAGGAAAGGTCTTTCTTGGTTGCCCTGGATGGCCTTAAACTCCTGACTCAGCTGTTCAAGTAGTTGGAATTCTAAGTGTGGGCCGCTGTTTCTGCCTCTCCATTACTTTTCCTTAAAAAGTTCATTTGTCTCTTTGTGTTTATAGGGGTTGAACCCAGGGCCTAACACAGGTTAAGCACACAAGTCTACTGAGTTACACCCCACCTTCACTATACTGCTATTTTTTTTAAAAAAAAAAAAAGTATATCATGCTGACAGTGGCTTCCTGTGTATGATTTCTGAGGTGATCCATAGGACCATTTCTCTATGCAGATTTCACAGGACGTAAAGTGTTTCTTCACATTTAGAGACAAGGAGGAGGAACATTAGGATCAGATAATAGGAGGGCATCTGGAGGAAGATAACATGTGGACCTTTACCACACATTTAAAGAAAATAAAGTCAAAATGTCTGAGCTTTGACAAGCCCTTGCGCTTTAATATTATACACTAATGAGACTTTTGTTCTTCCTCAGGTCTTGAATACCAGCATGGCCAAACCTTATGAATTTAACTGGCAGAAGGAAGTGCCGTCCTTCTTGCAAGAAGGGGCAGTTTTTGACCGATACGAAGAGGTAACAAAGTGCTGTTATTTTTCACCCGCTTCTCAAATAGTCTAATAATTATCCACTTTTAATCATAGTACTGAACAGTCTATCATATAAGTAACATCTTTGAGGTTTGCAAATTACAATGAAGGGAAGGTAAGTTATGGGGTTGAATAATGATATGCTGTCAGCAACTTGTAGAATGGTCACCATGGACCCGATAAAATAATAGCAGGGATGGGTGTCATTGATTGAGGGACTTCCCTGTGCCAAGCCGCCTTCTCAGTACTCCATGTGTGTGATTTAATTTCACCAACAAGCTCCTTATAAGGTAGTTGCTACCGTTGTGGCTTTACAGATAGTGTTCATGCTGTAACGGTTTGGTTTAATGGAGTGTTTTTGGCAAGCTTTTCTCGTAAACCTTTCCATTCGTTATAAATGTAGCAGTGAGTGGGTCTTGCCGCTAGTTGTTTGTTTGCTTGTTTCATTTGTACGGACCATTATGACCAGAGCCTTGCATCTTCTGCTGCTATGGTTTATTGTTGGTGCCTTTGTAAAATATCAGTGGCGCCAGGCTCTCTATACAGCCAGGCATTGAGGCCACCAATGCGCTAGCACAGCTAGGAAGGTGAGCTGAAGCCTTACCTTAAATGCTGGAATTTGAGATGACCTGTCGAAGGGTGTATGATGAAAGTTGTGTTTTCTCTAAGGCAGAGGAAAAGGTAAAACTAATTTACTTAGATTTGATTCCTTTCAAATCACGGAAATGTGGTAGCGGATGCCCAGTCCCCTGAAGTTCAGAATGTCAGACGCCGAAGTGCCTTTGCCCCAGGGACTCGGTAGTCCTGGCTGATGTGACTTGTTCTTTCCACCATGTAGATTATTATAAGGGTCACATTTTCAGAAAACAAAATTGAAAGCACAGATGTTGAGCCAAAATGTGGTCAGTGTTTCTTCCTTTGAGTTCAGCTATTGAAATGATAGTATTCATATGTCTGTAGCTTTACCACAGACGGAGTAAAGGCCTTCCACTCTAAGATAAAGCAGCATCCGGTGACCAGAATCAATGGCTGATTTGCCTGGAAGTTTTCTTAAGAATTCAATTGGGGGCGGTGTGTGATCTCTGCAATGACGGTAAACTGAAAGAGTCAGCAAGCAACACGGTTCAGATTCTTTTGTGTCCATCTTCCTAGAGTGGGATGTTCCTTTCACCGAGCTAGGGAGGACCCCTCTGGAATGAGGATCTTTTGACCTGTTTTATGTCTTCTCGGATACATTTGTATGGCCTGCTTCTGGCAAAGTGGGGAAAGCAGAAGTTGCAAGATGAGATGACCTTCCTAAGTCTACCACTCTTGAGTGGCCAGGGGCTGTATTTTAGGGTAGCATATTCCAACCCTTCAGTGGCTCTGTGGTGTGGGCTAGTGTGAGACATCACGTCTTTACTGTTAAAGTGACCCAAATGATTTTCAGATTTCTGAGGCACTTTTCCAGCCTTAGGAAATCTGTAAGATAATTTAAAAACACGGCTTGTTTTCTCATAAGCCAGAGGGTCCCCTGGAAGAGACTGAATGTGATCACTGGCAGCTCTTGATCTTTCTTGGTGCCAGGTAAGCAGATGTGTACAAGAGAAATGGCACTTGCTTGAGGAACAACGTGCTACAGGACTTGTGCTCTTTTGTTTCTTGTGATGACTCCCTTTGGTTTTGAATCATAGCAACTCATATTTACGAAATCCCTGTTTCTTATGCTTCTCTAAGCATGTGCATTTCCCCAGCTTTCCCTAAATATGAGGGGGAAGTGAACCTGCAGGGAAGAGGGCCCAACAAATATTAAGCTCAGTCTAGCTATGCTTACCTTTCAGAGCGTGGTTTCGTGAGGTGCTACAGTGAAAGATGAAACAAAGAGTTTTAATTTTATGGAATAAAAATGCTGTTTTTTTCCTAGTAACACATCAAACCAGAAAGCCAAATAATGTTTCAAGCTGGGTTGCAGCCAAATTTTTTTATCACTTCCCAGTTCCATAAGATGCATTTTTTTTTTGAGTCCTAGCCATTAAAATGTTCACTTGTAAAAATACAGTCAGAAAAAGGTTGTTTCTCTGGTTCGTGGGTAAACAATCCTGAGATGTGACATTGACTGCCAGTGGGATGGAGGGGAACTAGAGAGGAGGAAAGCCAAGCATCTAGAAGAGTCATAACATAAGGAGCTGTCTTGTGAAGGAACATACTTGTTTTCTATTCGAGATGCAATAATAAATCAGCTTCAACATGGGGAAAACGCTAAAAACTCAGTTTTTAAAAATACTTGTCAATGTATACATTGCATTTAAGCATTATATTTTCTTTGTAGATGCCTCCCTGGCTTCCTCGGACTCCTCTCCCTGGGCTTCTGTGTTGTCTGTGTTTCCCAGCATTCTATGCTCACACTTTCTTAATAATGCCTCCCCTGCCCTCTCCCCACCCCTGGCGTTGTTTTCAGTCTCAGTTTCCTTCTTCTGCTACTCAAAATTGTTATGCTCCTAAAACCCTTTCTGACGCGCAATCCCAGAAACACATGAGAGCTGTGTGTTTCAAAGTGACATTAACTAAAGGTGTGGTGGCAGCTGAGAGAATTAAAGCACTTCAAGATAAAGCCCCAAAACTCTTGTGTGAGTTCCATTACCTAAACGTCCTGGTGAAGGAGCTGTTGTCTTTTGCCCCCAAGGCGCATGTTCTGCCTTTAAAATGTTTTAACTGTTATTAGTTTGTGTGTGTGTGTGTGTGTGTGTGTGTGTGTGTGTGTGTGTGTGAAGTCAAGGGATGACATGATGGGCTTGGTTCTCTCCTTGGAATCTGTGGAGGTCTGGGGTCAAACGCAGGTTGTCAGGCTCAGCAGCAAGTACCCTTACCCTCTAGGTCACGTCATCCCCATACCTTTTTACAATTAGTCACTCTTCTAGAGTCTTTTTTTTTTCAGTTCTTTCTTTTTATCTTTTTATAGATATGACTCTTAATTAGTCATAAAAGATGAAATTCCCCATCTCAACCACGGAGAGAAGAATTCTAGTCCCCCTCATCCAGATTAAAGACTCTTGCAGACTTTCCGCCCTTTCACCTTACATTGGCTCACAGGGCAGCATTGCTGCTTAAAATTCGTGATTTTAAAAAGATTTTTGCCCTTCCCTTTGTCCTCTGTCTGCTGTCTTAAGCTGGTACTCTCCTACAGAACTTCTGAGCTGAATCTGATCAGAACCCGTGTTCCCCGTGACAGCAAGCACTGGCCATGCATGGATATCATGGGCTTGGAATGTGGTTGGTGGGATTCAAGATTTGAGTTTTATTTTATTTTAGTTAATTTAAATTTAAACTTACATAGCTTCCTTCCTATAGCTCATGACTTCATATCATTGGACTATAGGCAAATATATCAAACTATACAAGCAGATTTTAAAAAATCCTGCTCCCCTCCCATGGCAAAGAAACCACTTGCTTCCCTTCATCTGAATCTGCTAAGTATTCCAGCTACTTCTTCCTAGGGACAGCCTGAACAGGGTTTAAATATTGCATAGTGGTCTCTTGCCAGCCACCAGTGCACTCTCTATACTGCAAATTTCCTTAATCTCATTCATGAGATTCCTTGCCCTTGTTATTCTAGTGTCAATAGGCAAAAATCACACTGGTTTAGTTTTAGGGTCTTCATTGTTTTAATCTTCCCTTTCCCTCTCTGTGCTCCTCACAGATCAAAGGCGAGCGCTCTCCCACTGAGCTGTGCTCCTTGTCTGGCTGGAGTTTAATTCTAGAGTCAAGCAACACTTCATTCTGTGTCTTAAAGTCAGTGTTTCACGAAGCCTAGTAGAAAGACTGGCTTTGCAGACCAAAAAGGGCCAAAAAAAAAAAAAAAAGCAGAAACAGAAAAGACAAAAGCACTGGGCCTTTCAGTTACTTCCTTGTAAGGATGGAAAAATGTCTGCTTACTATTATACTACTTCAGGTCACGTTTTCATGTGAGGATAAATTCAGAAACCAGCCTGTCTAGGAGAGCTGGCTATTGCATGTCTCTCTTGGGTTCTGGGAAGGTAGGATAACAAAGTTATATTTGGTAAGGTGGTACATTGGCATGAGGGATGCCATTTTGATTTCTTGTCTGGTCTGTTTTTCCTGCTCCCAGGCCTCATTTTCTATGGGAATAGAAGGAGTGGCAGCTGGTGGCAACAAGTACTGCCAGAAAATCCAAAGCAGCTGTTGCTGGGGCAGAGGCAGAAGCAGCTGAAAGCACAGACAGGGGTCCAGGGCACTCTGTGGAACACAGCATGTACGTTAGGACTGGCCCTGGCAGCCCACATGGCAGAGCCTTTCCCAACACAGGTTCCTTGCAAGTATTTTGATTTAACATCTAAGTCCACATAAAGCACAGTTCCGGGATGGAAAGCTAGTCACGAGGGCATTCTTTTACTACTAGATCCAAGTCACACGATTCTTTATTTAAAACAAACAAGTCCCTGAATTTAGAATTGATACAATAGTGGATGGACAGCAGATCAAATAATAGTAAATCCTTTTATAAAAATAAATCATTTGAGTTGGGCAGTGGTAGCACACGCCTTTAATCCCTGCACTGCAGAAGCAGGCAGGTGGATCTCTGAGATCTATAGAATGAGTTCTAGGACAGCTAGGACTGTTACATAGAGAAACCTTGTCTCGAAAACAAAACAACAACAAAAAGTCATTTGAGAAAGGGCGCCTTTAATAGTGCCTGTATGACATTGAAAAGATACGTCGTCATCCTCATGACTTTGGCTCGTTTAGCTCATACCTAACAAGGTCAGGATATTGGGTTCCAAGAGTAGTAGCACCTGATGCTGACATGGAAAGGGGCTCACGGAACACGCGATGCTCACCACGATAATGCTGATCAATTGCTACCCTCTTACAATCAAGCTGAATATACTGTTTAATTACTACTGACCAGACAGAGCCACAGCAATAATAAACGAAAAAAAGTATAAGGTTCCCGCTGGCGTTGGGGAGTAAAAGGGCCTGGGAAAACTGCGGGAGAATACAGGTTTATACGCTCAGGGGAGTTAAGGCTGATGATTACCAATGCATAAAATAGAACTTATGTCTAATTTTTAAATACAAAATAGTTGAAGGCAGTCAAAAAGAAAGTGAATAGTAATACATTCTCTATTTTAGAGTATATTGAGGAAAAAAATTTAAAAACACTGAATGGAATTAAATCTCTCATTTTGTTCTTTGGGACTGAAGATTACAATTTGTAATTTATAATTTGTAAAATTTACAAATTAGAATTTGTTCAGTTACAACCTTTTTTGGGGGGATATAAGTTCTATATTTTTCAATCTCTAGTCCATATTATATATAACCTGTCATTTAAAAACACAACAAAGTTCAGATGTCACTTTGTTTCCCAGTATGAAATTTCAAGTCCAGTCCTGTGGTTCCCTATGCTTCTCCTCCCTCACCCCTCCACTTCTCCCAACCATCATGAGAAAAACACATGGGAGGGATTTACTCCCATGGGATAAAAGGATGGAGCAATGGCTTCAGAGGGCTGAGCTGGAGACCTTAAAAAAGAAGCTTCACACGTGTGTGTGCCTGGAGAATACCTATCCACTGGAGGTGGAGAGTAATGTGGCTTGGGACCCAAGCTGAGAAGAACTTTCTAGCCCAAGGCTAGGATTAGATCCTGAATGCCCCTGGGAGCCTTTGGTATTCTTTGGTGGTGAACAGGAATGATCTGGTTAGTGACTGGAAAGAGACAAGGTTGGATTCTTCGTGTCCACCACCAGGAAGAGTGGAGGTGGGTTGAAGGAGCAACTGGACAGCTGGTTAGACACAGGGAAAACCAGTGGAGATTTTGAGAACGGGCATAAAAAACCATGGGATTTTTGGAGTTGGAGACTGGTGAGAGAGACAGGGGCTGTGGTGACTAACACAGAAATGGGCGTTATGATGCAAGGCAGCAGAAATGTAGGCAGGCGAAGGGAGGGGACCTTTGTGGATATGGTTGGGGTCTTTTTTTTTTTTTTTTTTTTTTTTGCCTGAAATGGAGGAAAAGCTGTAGACAAGGACAGAAGTTTTATCTGTGGCTTTAAAAAAATAAAACTATTTTTTATGAACCAGAATCCACAGAATTTAGCCAAAATTAAGGTGAATAGAAAGGAAATGGAAGAAGGCAGTCAAACAGTTTAAAAAAAAAAAAAAAGAACAAGTGTTGTCTCCTCCTCGCTTCCCAGTGTGATCATTGGTGTCCTGGTGGGATTAAGAACAGGCCTCTAGGACCTCCTCCCCAGGGCCTTTGCAGTGTGTGGTGGGCACCAAAAGAGGTCAGAGTTGTTTTCTTTTAAATACTGAGGTACTGTTTTTAAGAAAAATGTCCTGTGTGGCATGTAGCTATTTTAGACTTATTAAAGATGTTGTTGGCCTCTCCCTCTCCCCGTCATGAGATGGAGATTTGGAGGCTGAGGTTGGAACACAGACAGTCCTCAGAAACTTCCCCTCTACCTGTCCACACATTGCCAGTACCTGCAGAGCCTTTCCCATGCCTTTCCTGCTTCCTCCTAAGATTCTCACTGACTTAAGGCTCAGACTTGAACAGAATTTAAAAAAGAAAATCTGTGTGGGGGAATCTTGTGTGCAGCTAACTAACACTGAGGACCATTGCCTTAAAGAAGAATTCTTGAGGATGTTGATGTGAAGCTTGCTGGATGATGATTTGACAGTAAGCTGTTAATGTTGTAGATTTATCAGGAAGTTTCAAAATCAGATTCACAGGACCATTCGGAACAAATAAACTTTCAGGACTAAGCTCTTCTGATTATGATGCAGTATTTGTATGCATGAATATATCAGACATTCTGAATGTCTTATGCGTTATTATGTAGTTCATTTGGCCATAACAGTCCTCTACTACAGCTTATCAGTGCTAAAAATCCCCTTTGGTACACGTGACCCTTATGTGATCCAGAAATGTACTTTGCAGAGGTGCCATGATATCACATCTGCTATCATGGCAAGGTTCTGAGAAAGAAATGAGAAAACATTTTCTTAGATGAGATTTGGAGGAGCTTAGAAGATGTTTAGGGCCTTTCCTTGAAGGCATTGCCAGTTATACGTAAACAGGATAGGTTCACTTCCACAGCACTGACTGGCCACCGTTCGCAAAACTGAGATAATACAGTCAACAAGATAAAGTCTCAGCGTTGTTGACTTGATATTTCAGTGGCAGGAAATGGACAACAAACGGGTGGACACAAATAAGCAAGTAAAAGTCCAGCAAGGTTAACTGTAGCTCTGAAAGGCATGCTAGCAGAGGTGGACACTCAGGAGTACAGGAGGGGGCAATGGTATGGGCAAGGTAGGAAGGGGGACTTGATTCAGGAGGTGACTTGATGGGGCAGCTGATTGATAAGATGGAACCAGCTTGGCTGCGAGCTCGCGAGCTAACCAGAAAGCCTTCTAAGACATGGATCCTGTAGATGCAAGGCTAGAAGGCAGAATGAATCAGAATATTAAACATCGGGACCAAAGTTGGACTAGAAGTCAAGAACAGTGGTATACTTGGAAATGTGCTGGGCAGTTGCTTCCTGTGGAGCAGAGGTTGAAAAGTGAGGGTCCCAGATCAGCATGTTCAGTACCAACAAAGTTTTGAGCCTACTCAACATTCCTCCTTCAAGAGACTTCAGGGATGGCCTGAGCCATTTAGATCTTAACTCAGCCCTCAAAGAAAGCTGTTGCACACTCAAGTATGAGATCAACATTGTGGAACTAGGTCAGGAGCTTCCATTTCATCCTCCTTGCTGTATGCAATGTTCTTTTGAACATGGACTGACATGCATCTTGCATCTTGGAGACAGCTATTCTGGGCTGTTTAAGGAATGATTTATAGCATGTTGATGTTAGTCAGCTTTCCATTATTATAAAATAACCATATAGTTAACTGGTAATGCGTAAATTGCCCATCTCTAATTTACACGCTCAGGAGGCTAAGTCTATATAGCAAGTTCTAGACCAACCTGTGCTACATATGGGGAGCAGCAGTAAAGCAGTGATAGAACTCTTCCTAGAGTTTTGGGTTCAGTCTGTCACACCACTAAAGTGATCAGGGAGGGGAGAGGAGGCAAGGTAGAGACAATTTATTTTGGCTCTCAATTTTGAAGGGTCCAATGCCAGGACAGGTGAACGTTTGGGCCTAAGGTGGCACATGTTGGAGCTGGCATACCCAAGTGACCTAAAGACATCCCATCAAGACACACTTCAAAGTTCTAGCACCACTCAGTAGTGTTACCTGGGGGATATTCAAATTCCAAACCATAGTAGGGGACCTGCAGGTTGGGAAGCACCAGGACTTCTAGGAAGGCGAGTTGGAGTCTTTGTCCTTCCTCTGACCTGGTATGTCTTTAGCTTTTTGTTTGGTGTGTGTGTGTGTGTGTGTGTGTGTGTGTGTGTGTGTGTGTTTGAGACATGTCCTTGCTAGGTTGTGTAGCCTGGCCTCAAAGTCCTGGTTGGAAGTTGTTGCACCTGTCTCAACCCCCTGAGTAAGGGAATTATAGACTTGTGCCACCACCCCCAGCTCTGGGCCTTTAAACGCTAACACAGCCATGTCCCCTGAACTCACAGGCAGTTTTTGAACAGCACTGAGGTAGAAAATGGGGGCGTGAAGTAAGAGGGTCTGAAAAGCATTGTTTTTTACCCTGATTCAGGTTTGTTCACGTCTTCCTTTAGTCATCTTTCTTGTCTTCACAGCCAAACCACTTTTTCTTCCTATGGTAAAGGCTGTGGCCTAGAACTTGGGCATTACATCACTTGGCCCAAACTCCTAAACAACTCAGAAATGCAAGTGCTAATGCCTGCCAGGCTCTTGTCAAAACACCCAGGTCAGTTCCTTCCTCTAGACCAGCCTTTGAAATAACAGTGTTGATAACGTTATCTGGGCTGTCCTGCCTTTAGGGCTCAGAACTGGCTCTTTGTCATCTAAGCATGTGACATTTAAAGAAAGACTCACATGGTTTGGAAAATTCTGGCAAATAAGTGAGCCTGAAGACAATAGACTTTGGTGTGAGCCATAACCCTGACATTTACAAGTTAAGGCCTTGAATCGCTCCGTTCACCTTTCAGTTCATTGGTCTCCTCTCAAATATAAACAGTAAATGGACCCCAGAGGGTCATAGTCTGATAGCATAAGGACCCAGCATGTGTATGTATGTTTTCAGCTTGAAGATTCTATCACACGTGACACACTGTGGGGTTTCATGTGTCTCAAGTGCTTACCCAGAATAAATACCCAGGCAAGCAGTCAGTGTAAGAGCACAGTCTGGAAAGAGCTATTGCTGAGCTTCCCTTAGCTTCACTAAGCAGACTCCGGAACCACACTCCGAAGGTTTGGTATAAATGCCTTTTGCCTCCCATACCTTTGACTTACTCAACTGCCTTTCTCGGTATGAGAAACTGATTGACAGAAACCCAGGACAACTGTGGGTTTGGCTGCGCACATCTTGCTTCTTTACTCAAAAGATCCTAAGAGTGATTTCAAGACCCAAAGTTTCTAGCCCCACTTTCAGTCTCCCCCGCCCCCCCAAATCTAGAGCTAGAGATGGAAGGAGACACTCAGGAGTGGGGCAAGAGAGTGTGGATAATATTAAATGAGAGACATAGTAAAGAATGCTAAGTCACACGTCCAGCCATCCTAGAATTTGAAGAAAGGGAGGGCCTAAAACTGCAGGAATGAGCAGAGATGGTTTCCCTGAGGTAGAATTACAAATCTCAAGCTGGAATGACGGACAGGGAATGTTACAGAGGTTCTGAGGAGGGGAATGAGACTGGTTTGCAGTCTCACATCTGTTGATGAGGTCAGAAAGAGAAGGAAGGGAGGTGTTAGGAAGGCAAAGAGAAGGGGTTTAAAAGAACTGGATTATTGTTGCTAGTCTCATCAACTTTTGCTGCTCAGAAAACCACTGCAAGGATTAGTGACCTAAGACAGAAAACATTCACACACAAATTATTACACACATTATTACATAGAACAAAATAATTCAGTGAAGAGGGAGAAAAAGAAAATGCACCCAGAGTTGTAAAAATGTTCTCCTAGAAAAATGTTTTATAGAAACAAAATTCTTATTCACTGAATCTGTAATTGCATAAAATGCCTATTATAGTCTGCTCTACATTTTTTCATTCATTAATATCTTCAAACCTTTTTTTGGTGTACATCTCTTAAAAGTGAAAATGCGTACTAAATTGGGTGCACATGCGTGGTCTTTCTCAAGATAGTGGAAGTGTAGATAGACACATCCCATGCCTAGGTCGTCAGCGTGCATACTGTTGTTCAGTGTTTACCCTAGCAAACCATTCTTTTTTGTAAGATTTGTGTTTGTTTTTGATTATGAGTATGGGTGAATGTCTGTGTTAATGAGTCCAGGTGTCCTTAAGGCCAGAAGAGGGTGTCAGATCCCGTGGAGCTGGAGTTTCAGGTGGTGTGAGCTGTCTAAGCTGGATGTTGGGAACCCTATGCGAGAACAGTGCTTACTTTTAGCCATTAAGCCACCTCGTCAGCCCTAAGCTATTCTAATAAGGCTCATTCATCGCTTATAAATGTCCTAATATTCTTTGTACAGAGGTATTAATCATTTCATCACATCTTTATCAAATCATATTTTACTATATTTAGTTATGAAAACGAGCTTAGTTTTAAATATCAAGTTGCACCTTCACCTTTTCTACTTGGCACTAAGGTTTGCTAATCACCTTGGTGGATCAATAATGTCAGCTTGCCTCACTCCAGGTGCGCCTTTAAATGAAGTACTTAGTACTAATAGGGATTTGTATTTTGGAGGTACTTAATCTAGCTACAAAGAAAAACTATCCATCTTTCTACTATAACATGTCCTAAAAGTTTCAATTATGTTTATTTTTATACTATGATGTTAGACCTGTTTGTGCAGGAGCAATTAAGAGTGCTCACTATTGTTCTTTAAAAATTGTACATAGGAATTTTTTCATGGTTTCTGTAATATGATTCTGCTGAATGATTTATTTATTCCCCATCCTTGGGCGGCAAACGTGGATAAAATTGGGTTAAGTGAAACACAACAAGATGGCGAGTGGTGTTTATGTGTTTTGTAGTTCTGAGTATCAGTGCTTTGACAAGCCTAAAGCTTTGGTGGAAGTAAAGCCACACTTCCATCTCACCCAAATCACCCAAATCCTCTTGGAAGCACCAGGGCAGCTTTGTTCCAAAATCCATCATGGTGCATTGTGTAGGCCACAGCAATCACAGGCAGCCCTGTCTCAGCACCGGAGATGGAAGAATACAGTACAGACGGCAAATGATTGGAAGCAGGGAGGTGAAGGAGTGTGACAGCTAACATCAGGTGCTCCCACAGACCCAGGTCAGTTGACCAGGTGGAGAGTTGGCTCGACACACCTTTTTGTAAACAAACACCAAACATTAAAAACAAACAGCGCATGCATGTTTTAGGTGTGGTGAGAGATGCTCTCACAACTGCTGTACCTTGTCCTCTTAGCACACAGGAAGTAAGCGCAATGCTCCCGCGAAATGGTGCTTTCAGAACTAGGTGGCAGACTAGATAGGAGAAATGATGACAGAGATGAAAAACAAGTCAGTTTTGATGATAACGCCGGGTGCTTTCCCCTCACTCCCTTACATCTAGCTCTGCATTTTCTGTCTTTGATGCATTTTGAACTCAGCCCTTTCTCTTCCTTTCCCCTTTACATCTCTGTGTCGGCCTTTGCTGCAGAGTGAAATCACGCCTGTCCTTGTTTCTTTGCATGCTCGTCTCATTTTCTTCTCCGGTTTCTTTGAGCTTGCTTTTCTTTTTAAAGAGGTAATTGTACTTCATCAGGTAATGGAAGCATCTCAGCCACAGAATAGTTTGACAGTCGGTACTGGGAGCCATCCTCGCCACTCGCAGGGCACAAGGACAGCTTGTTTGTGGGAAGAGGCGAGACGAGACACATCCATTAGGAAAGTGTGAAGGAAGTCTGGGATGATTTTAATTTACACAGAACTCATGGAAACAAAACAGGAAGCAAGTCTGTAAACAGTGAGTCAATACAATTAAAATGTAAGGGAGTAGCTCTGCTTGCTGCTCGGGCCTTGCACACGTTGTCACTGAGCTGTGCTAAAGAATTTAATTAAAACTCTAATGGCAAAATTACAGAGCTGGATTCTCTCTGGGTCCTTTTCAGCCTGCAGTGTAAATAGGAGAAGCTTGACGTTACTTAGTTCAGGTCGTTTGTCTGGGCTACAGGTGAATAGGGTAATGGTAGCAAGGGCATGCTTTTAATTATAGAGAGGAGTGCACCCCCCTGCTCTCCTGACTGGAGAGGAAGTTCAAATTCCACCCTGCTCATTTTCTAGGCTCCGCAATGCATATGCTTTAACTATCGGATTAATAGCACTAATCCGTGGGTGAGAGGATAAGCAGTCCAGTGAAATACATGGCACTATAAAAAGTAACTTTAGCCGGGTGGTGGTGCATGCCTTTAATCCTAGCGATTGGGAGGCAGGTGAATCTATGTGAGATCAAGGCCAGCCTGGTCTATAGAGTGAGTTCCAGGACAGCAAGAACTTCATAGAGAAACCCTGCCTTGAAAAATAAATAAGCAAAAAGTAACTTTAAATCCTTTAAGAATTAAAGGATGTGTTATTAATTTCCCATGTGATCTTGTGTGAATTAATTCTGTTCCTAAAATTTTAATTTTAGGATGATTTTAATTTCTGCCACTTGTTGAAGGTTTTTAGAGGAGGCACTGAGCTGGTCAGGCAGGGGTCTCTAGTAGAAGAATTGGTAGGATATTTGCAATCCATAGGAAGAGGTTTGCTATGAGGGATTGGCTCTTGAATCCAGAAGCTGAGAAGTCTGTGGCTTTTTGTCTACATTATAGACTCTATAAGCTGGAGGCCTGTCTAAACACCAGAAGTCTGAGAGCAGAAAGCCAATGTGTGTGAATCCCCTCCAATCCAAAAGTCTAAGGGCCAGGGCACCAGTAACCAAGACCTGGAGAGAAAGAACAGATCCTTCCTCATCTGATCTGTGAGTCTTCCCAGAATCTTGGTACCATACATTAGCGAGAATAGACCATCCTAATCAATCTTCCAGCACAGCGACTAATGTCTCCCAGAAATACCCCCACATCCATACACCAAAGAGATACTGTATCAAATCTCTGGGTACCCCCTCTCCCAGTTCAGTCAACATGTCTACTAGCCACCATGGGCATTTTCTCCTTTCATCCTTTCAGGAGAAATGTGTACCTTGCTGAGCGAGCGCCCATTCCCGCTAGATCTGGACTCAGTGCTTGGAGAAAGGTGTGCAAAGATTTCCTGTAAGACTCATAACAGCCCTGCTAATTAGGTTTTTCAGCCTTATTGTGTGGTCTGAAAAACAGGGGCTTAGAGTGGTTGAACTCCTTGCTCGAGGTTCCAAAGACTGGACAGTCTGAGCAGAGGCTCCACGCCAGCCAGTCTGCAGTGGGTCTCCAAGTGCAGTGCAGTTATCTCCAGCAGCAGTAGCATGCACATGTTAGGAAAGCCGACTTTGAGGCCCTTCCTTGACTTACGGAATGAGACATTCAGTGGACTTGCTTATTCCAGTCTGTATTTCAACAACTGTCCCAGTGATTCTAAGGACAGATAGAGCTCAAGCCTGTGAGCTACGAGGCAATGGTAAGATGAGGGATTTTAGACTAACTAGACAGTGATAGGAAATTAAATGCTTCTAAAGTTCTTTACTGCTAATCTCCCTCAAGCAGGAAGTTGTGATAAAGAAAGGAAAATTTCCTGGAAATAAACTTTTTTTCCTTGGTACGTACAGATTTTTTTCAGTGTGTGTGTGTTGTATTCATGCATGTATTATATGTACTTGTTAGTACAGGTGTGTGTGTGTGTGTGTGTATATAAGGCAGATGTTGGGTGTCTTTCTCTAATTGCTCTCCAGCCTCATTTCCTGCGAGGGTCTCTCTCCTAACATGAAGTCATCCTTTTGACCAGGTGTCGGGGACCAGCCTTGACAAAAATACCAGGGTAGGGGCATGGGGATTATAAGAGTCAGTAAAGGGCAAGAAGACATGAATAAAAATAATTAAACAGAAAACATAGGATACCGTGGGGGAGGGGAATTCCAGTGAATACTTAAAATCGTCAGCAGTTAATTTTCCGTCCTCTTTTATACCCAATACAGCAGGGGGAAGAAGACTAAAGACCACTTTAACAGATATGAAGGAAACTAGAACAGTTATTTGCTTCAATACTTTGAGCCATCAAGCAATTAATCCATGAGAAAAACATTCTATTGTTTAGGCAGTGAACCCACCCTAGACCAACTATCCTGAAGGCAGCCATTCCCAAGGTTAAGCCTCCTGTTAAAAAAGAAGGAGCAGAAGTATACTTGAATATCCTGACCACTGGTCAGGGTGGCGTGGATCTGCCTGAGTCAGGATGTGTAGCCCTGATTGTTGTCAACAATTCTGAGCAATCTCAAACTCTCTGACCATCAGACAAGGGGTAAGTAGGCTTCCACAATTAGGCTAGCTGTCCAGCGAGCTTCTGAACTCCCTGTCTCAGCCCTCTCCTGCACTGGGGTTCCAGGGCACATACACTGTGCTTGGCTTTTTGCTTGGGTTCTGGAGATCCAAACTCAGATCCCCACGCCTACAAGTCAGGCTCGTTACCAACTGAGCCGTCTTCCTAGCCCTGGACACACAGATTCCGTTGAGCCTTTTTCTGGGCCAGGAACAGTGTGTACACAGCATTTGACGTCAGCATTGAAAACCTCAGGATGCTTGTGAAGTGGTGAGGGCTAAATGAGGTTATTTTCCAGAGTTGATAAGAAAGAAAGATTCAGGTCATTTGAAGAGCTATGGATCAGCCAGCAAGAAGTAACAGTGGATCCATGGTCCAGAACTGGCTTTTGGTAAGGAGACTACACTCAAATCACAGCTACATCTTATGACGCAAAATGGCTGCCAGCACAGAACCATTTTCACATGATAAGTATATAAGTATGAATACAAAAATATATAATTAAAAGCAATCTTCCTAACATTCAATAAAAGAAGCTAGAATCAAAGATCTGTTTGCGTGCAAATGGATTTTATGCCTACCTTTGTGAACCCGAGGCCTCATCCTTGCCGAGCCGGCACTATGCAACCGCGCCACAGCCAGGCCCCATGGACCTCTTCTACTCTGTTGCTCAACATTTACTTTAGGTATTCTAGACCATAATGATAATGCCACCAGGTTTTTAATCCAATCTTTTTAGGAAAATAAGGACAGAAAGATTTTATTTTTTATGTAATTGCCACTAAGTGCCCCTGGCAGCACCAACCGGCTCCCTAATGATCAGTAAAATGAGCCATTAGGGGAGTGAAGCCTTACCCAGAGATTTTCCCGTTGCTAATTGTTCGGGGAGGGAAAGGTAGGTAAAATGAACATAATGTTTCCTTTCTATTGATGGGAGTTAACTTAATACCTTTTCAGCAAGGATGCCCATCTTTTTAATAAACGACAGTGATCTTAGTAAATCATTAAGAGGTATGTGATTTCTAATATTCTTTCTCTGAAAGCCACAAATAATGAGTGGATGACTCAGAAGTGCACTTTGTCAGAGCCTAAGTGTTGTGGGGGAGGGGGCAGAGACACTTCCCAGGAGTTTGCGCTGCCCTTCCTGTCTAAATCATCCCCCTGAAAACAGCTCCACAGCCCCTGCTCTATCTCCTGCCTAGTGTGTCTTCTCACAAGTACTCAAGAGGGAAAGTGATCCCTGGGGTTCTGGGGAGGGGCACGGAGGCTCCTGGGCTGGTATTGCTCACCAGGGCAAAGCTGCCTGGATGGCGTTGGCAAATAAAGAAAAGATTCTCAGAGTAAGTGGGATTTGGGGTAAAGATTTTGCCAAAGGGTTCTCTCCAGAAGCTTAAACTACAGAGTTAGATAATGGGTGGGTTTGGAGCTACACAGAAATGGGCCTAACTTTGGCTTTGCTGGACAGAGGTGTGACCTTGTCTATTTTAACCTCAATAAGAGTCAGCTTCCTTAGTTGAAAAATACCCACCTAGCTTTGCCATGATAGTGCATAAATCAGCTGGGCCGTGTTTTGTAAATCACAGTATGTACCTTCAGTAGTTTCATACCTAATTACAATTCCTTTTTGTGGTATGTAAACCATCTGGGTGACCCACCATTTTACTGTTTTCTGAATATGGCAGGCATGTTCTGACTTCTAGGCATGATGTGGGAGTGTCATATATCAATCTGTTGATTTCATTGGTTAAGCAATAAAGAAACTGCTTGGCCCTGATAGGTTAAAACATAGGTGGGAGGAGTAAACAGAACAGAATGCTGGGAGGAAGAGGAAGTGAGCTCAGAGACGCCATGCTCCTCTCTCCCAGGCAGATGCCGATAGCTCTGCTCTCTGAGACACATGCGATGAAGCTCCGACCCAGGATGGATGTAGGCTAGAATCTCCCTGGTAAGCCACCTCGTGGGCTACACAGATGATTAGAAATGGGCTAGTTCAGGTGCAAGAATTAGCCTAGAAGAGGCTAGATAGAAATGGGCCAAGCAGTGTTTAAAAGAATACAGTTTGTGTGTTGTTATTTCAGAGCATAAGCTAGCCAGGCGGCCAGGGTGCTGGGGACGCAGCCCCGCCGCTCATATTACTACATAGGCATTTGTATTCTGCCTTTATTCTCATCCCCCCCCCCCAACGCCCCGCTTCCTGGCCAAATGATGTTACTTTCTCCAAGCCTTCTTGATTATTCTACCTCACACTTCCATGTTTTAAATCTTTGCATTTATTACTACAGAGTTTTTCTTTAGTTTCTCTTTATTTTCAAAATTTCCAGGACGCATGAGATCTGGCAGCAGAGATTTACTTATTTATTACTCTACGCCAGCAAGAAGTTCAGGCTCTAACCCGTGGATGACATTTAAGAAGTACTTACTGAAGTACCAATTCCTAAGTTACAGATCCCTGATAAAAATTTATGGCAGATTAAATGATTCCTAAATCTTGAAGAATTTTAAGGAGACCAGGGAACTGGAGCTTGAAATTACCTAGAGTGAGTGATAAGGAATCACGGAACACACAACAAACCCACTTAGGAGTTTATTACAGGGGGTGTGCACAGGCCTGGGATGTCAGTGTGCTGAGAGAGAGGATGGTGGCGTCCAGCTTTTAAAAGCTGCCTAGTGCATGCGCACAAGTGGTTGATGTTGCTATGTCATATGCAGATGATGGCACAAGGGCTTAGCTGAGTCATACGTGGGGGCGGGGGAGCTTTAACATCCCCCAGGGCCAGTAGGCACTTCTGCCTGAGGGTTTGCCTGTACCAGCATGACCCGGAAGTATCAGCCTTATGTGGCTGAAATCATTACAGTGCTGAATATTGAAAGGAAGCAACCAAAGATATACCCGATGGCTGCTGTAGAGCTGGGTCACTTGAACCTCCCTTTAAGAGAAACTTGCCAGGAGGTGTATAGTCCACCTTCTGCAGCCAGCATAGGGCTACTGCTTCCTCACATAGTTCCTTTGGGTACTCACAGTGAATAAGCAAACACTACGTAACTAAGAGGTGGCCTGGCCTGTCCCACCTGAGGCTTCTCCAGAGAGGTTCCTGCCCTCTGCCCCCACCTGGTGCCGCTCCTATATAAGAAGTGCTACTCTGTGAGACCCTGGCACCCAGTCTCATTCTTCTCTTCTTTTGCATGTTTCTGCTGGACTGTGGTCCAGAATGCTCTGCTGCCTCCGCTGCCTCCTCTTGACTTCTCCCTTTCCTCTGTCACAGGCGTGTGGCCAGGTTTTCAATCATGCTCATTTCTCATAGTGTCTCTGGCTTGGTGGTCTAAAGACTCTGCAGTGCTTTCTCCTGTTGGGAAGGTCACATACGGAGTCACCTGGACCCTGCTGCTGTGTTACAAGACTGACTGCTCACCAGGGTATCCCTGGGTGGTCACAGTGTCTGCGGATGCTGCTACAGCATCTGCTGAACCTTCGCTTAGACATGAAGAAGAGGTGCAGAGCCAGCATCCTTCCCAGGCTCCAGCGGGGACTGTGGATTTGAGACCCAGTGGGAGCTATTCTAGAAAACAAAGAGCCAGAGAGGGGCTCTGTATGGAGCTGCTGTGAAGAGCAGTTTCAAAGGCCGTGTGGTTAAGAAGGGATGAGTACATTCTGTGAAAAGGACATGAAAGTCCAGTCTACTCGTGCCCCTTTCCATGTCGTCATGTCCACAGAGCAGGAGTGGAAAATGTTCTTTGTTATATCAACCTTTTCAGATACAAGTGTTTTTAATTACTTGGTATAATGTGTTATTCTGGAACAAATCATTTTAATTAGAGATGCTTACCATTAAAAGGGGTTCATCAGCTTTCTATCATATTTGAAATACATCTAAAAATAATTCTGTTGTTTGTGGAATTTGAAGGTTCAGGACATTCCTCTCATATTGGTTGGAATGCTTATTATAAATCCTACTTATGTGCCTCCAGAGCTTGGAATAAGGTGCCCCCTTCAGTTTGCCCTTCCCTTAGTTATTCAATTTTGAATAAGGTGACAAGTTCCCTGTCCTTGAAAGTCAATGGAACTTACTTTGTTGCTTGCAGGCTTGTTTCATTGTTGCTCTGTCTTCTGTATGTAGACAGGTAGTTGTCAAATGCTTTAGCAATCATTTCTTTATGCTTCTTGTGTCGCGAATCAGGTGGTCACCCGCAGCAGCATCCCACTGTAGCAAGAGGCCCCTGGGAATCTGAGCATCCATTGACCTGACAATGCCCACGCCAGAGGTGCTATGGGGAAAGAAGGACAAAGAGAAACAGACGTGGAGATGTTGGCTTCCCCAGTTGATTATCAGTTAAACTGCAGAGATTAAGCATCTTTGTTCTGGTAAAGGAAAAGACAGAAATCTACTGCTACTGATGAAGCCACGATAAGCCCTTGAGGACAGTTTGTTTCTTGTCAGTAACGAAACTAAGGGTTCCCTTCCCTGCCAGGTTCTAATCACTTTGAGGTCATGCCTGCCCCACAAAACGAGGACACTGCCAAGACCTGTATCTTGGTCTCTTCAGAATGCACACACTAGATAGAAGTTAGCAAACAATCTACTTTTCACATTCCTGCAGCTGAAAAGTCCAAGATGAAGGCCCTGGCAGACTGATACCTGCTGGCAGCGTTGTCACAATGTGTAGATGGTACTTTATGGCTGACTCTTCGTGTGGTAGAAGGATAAGGGATATCTCTAGAGCCTATTTTATGGGTTCTGCTCCATTTGTCTCCCCAAAGTTCCCACTTCCAGTTACCATCAATTTAGGGGACGGGAACACAATATATGAATATACCTGGTCAGGCACATCCAGAACATAGCACTTTGCTAAACAGCATCAGACCAACTTTCTATCTCCAACAAATGTAGCTCAAAAGCTCAGGAAACGTGGTTTGCTTTCCTTGCTTTCAGTGGCCCCTAGGCTAACGCTGCCATTCATTTCTGAGGTAGGGGTGAAAAGAAAGGAGTGGATGACGTCTTCCACTTGACACCAGACAAGAGCATCCTCCATGTCTCACAGACCTAGCTAAAAATGAGCACTTCAGAGGCTCACAGTTGTTTCTTGTGAGGTTTTCATTTCTGTTTCTATGAGATATGGGAGGCCAGAAGAACATTTTGATACTTGCTATGTAACCCATTGGCTTGCTCTCCCACCATGAGTGTGAGCACCCTGTCAGGCACAGAGCATGGGCTCCTTAACAGGACTGCTCTCTCCAGCTCACTGTCCCTAAACATCAATGAAACAGAAGGAAGTTCCAACTCTGTTGAGCAATTTTTCAAGGAGAGAGGTGATGTAACAACAATTTATTTCCAGAAGAGAAAGCACAAGCAGATGAAAGAAAAATTGTGTTCAAGACCTTGGTTACGTCTGAGAACATAGAGCACTCAAAGGCAACTACATCACGGGGCTATCTAGGAGCAGCTCCACTACCAAACATGCCTACCTCAATCAATCCTTTACCCTTTGTAACCTCAAGGAGCAAAGGGACCCTCTGAGGACCTGGTGAAAGCTGTAAAATCCCTGAGCCCGCCTCCTGCCATGAGAAGTTTCTAATAGGCTGAATTTCACTAGGGGCTCATGTGGATCATCATAGTGCTGACAATTGAGAGCACCGGCCACTTCTAACCTTGAGGAAATGAATAGACATGATGTCCGATGACTTATTCTCTGTGCCAGCTGCTGTGTAACATGAAAGTTGACAAGAGACTGGCTTGCAGGGAAAGTCATCTGGGGTAGAGAAGAACAGACTCAAGCAGATCATTACAGAGAATACAAACTTTCAGTGGGTGTAATTCAGCAATAATTTATAAATTTTGGGTTTTCATTATACACAGATTTGTATTCTAGGCTAGAGGAAATATGTACACCCAGGAATATTGCTCTTTCTGACTTGACTCACAAAACAGAAGTGCGTTCCCTTATTAAATGCAGATATAGCTCTGCCCTACCTTCTGTTATCTGTATCCTCTTGGACAGCTGGCCAGACTTCACTTAAGATCAGTGTTCTCATCTATAAAATAAGGCTGGTAGTTTTTACAATAATTTTCATTTGCTAATACATAATCTCTATTAACAACACTAAGAGTTATTAGTGTGTTATAGTAACAACTGGCAAATATTTACTTTGTTAATATTATATTGTGCCTTTGTTTTACTTTAATAAGGCAGAGCCTTATTATATAGGTCAGACTGGCCTCCACCACTCAATCCTCCTGCCTTAACCTTCTGACTGCTGTTATCACAGGCATGTCCCACCATGTCTGGCTTTGGTTCAGTTTCTATGTCAAATTCTCTAGTACCATGAGGTAACCTGGGAGAGGTGTACTTGATGCTTTTATCTCTAGTCAGTAACGAAGAAGTATGTTTTTTTCTCACCATCACATTGGGGGTTAGATTTATCTAATCATCGAGCTGCTTCTAGTGATCATAAGATATTTTATGCTTGTATGTTTCTGTCACAGTCTAAAGGAAGCTATGTTGTAAAAATACATACTGCTAGGTAAAATAAAGGGACTTGTAGGGAAAACATAAACATAGAAAAATATACTAAATTAAGGCATCTATTATGAGCAGCAAATATCCTAAGAAGTTGGAAGAGATGTATTGCAGGTGCCGTTCAGGTGTTCTGATGCCAGAGTGTGGAGGAGAAGGAATGGTCTTAAGTCACAGCATCCATCACATTGATGTACAAGTAGGTCACTGGGGTGGTTTTTTTGGTGCTAGTATCTGAATGAAAATTTTACAAGATTTATGGCACAAATATGAACACTCAACTCCCTCATTAAAAATCCTGTCCTACAAAGATATCAAAAATACACATTAGAGAAAAGACAGCATCTTCAACAAATGGTGCTGGGAAAATCATGTCAATATATACAAGAATGAAACTAGATCCTTATCACTGACCTGCACAAAGCTCACCTTCCAGTGGATCAAGGACATCAACAGCAGACCTCACATTTTGACAAATGGATCAAGAACCTCAACAGGAGACCTCACACTTTGACAAATGGATCAAGGACCTCAACAGCAGACCTCACACTTTGACAAATGGATCAAGGACATCAACAGGAAACTTCACACTTTGAAAGTGCTAGAGGAAAAACTAGGCAGGCTACTTTAACAGGGAGACACAAGTAAGGACTTTCTGAGTAGCACTCCAGCAGCACTGGGGTAAGACTATCAGTTGGCAAATGAAATAACATGAAACTAAATGACAAAGGGATTGTCAGTTGAGTAGGAGGCAGCCCATGCAAAGGGAGAAAAAATTTTCCCATTCATAGATCTGACAAAGAATTAGTGTCTGGAATATACAAAGAACTAATAAAAATATACACATCAAGAAAGACAATCCAAACAAAACGTAGGGTGTGAACCTGAACAGGAGGTTCTTAAAAGAAGAAATACAGATGACTAGTAAATACTCTAAAACATGTTCAATAGCCTTAGCAATCAGGGAAAAGTAGATTAAAACTCCATTAAAATTCCATCTCACCTAGTCAGAATGGCCACCACTAGGAATACGAATGACAACAATTGCTGTTAAGGAAATGGAAAAGGAAAACCCTACACACTGTTGGTGGGGAAATAAACTAGAGCAGCCACTTTAGAAAGTCAGACTGGAAGTTTCTCAAAAAAAAAAAAAAAAAGCTGAACTACCATATGACCCAGCCGTATCACTCCTGAACATATAGCCAAGGGAGCCTATACCCTCCTACAGAGGTAACTGCATATGCGTGTTCATTACACTTCTGCTCACAATATCCAGGAAACAGAAGTACTTTGGGTGTCAATCTGATGAATGGATAAAGAAAATGTGGTATAGATGCACAATGGATTTCTGTCTAGGGTTGAGACAGTAAAAGTGACAGTGACTCAGAAACACAGAAGCTGGCGCAAATCTTGGGTTTGTTTCTCATTGCCTATGGTCTCGAAGAAATGGCTGTGAACATCTTCTCCCCTATGTAAAGATGCGCTGATTATGGTGGTAACCACTGGACATTAAAATCACAATCAACCTTGTGCTCCTCTCTTGTCTACCGCATTCCAAGTACTCCCAGCTGAGGTGGGTTCATGGTGATTGGCACATTTGCGCTGTTGTGGCAAATCTACTAAAGCCTGGTAGAGTTCTTGTTAGTGTTAAGTGAGGTAGTATTTGTGAAACACCTTATGCAAAATCATAAATTCATTTGCGTCTATTTTCTCATAATCACAGCCACTTGCTTATTCAGTGTTCACCTTTTCCCAACTCCTTAGACTCTGCTTGGTTCTTTGAATGTCCTTTGAGATTAGTGTCAGTTTTATTCATTTTTAGGTAGGTAGGAAAAGTTAAGGTCAAGAAGGTTAGTCAGCGTGACTACCGAGATGCTTCAGCAGGTTTCTGTAGAGAGGAGGGTGGAGCCCCCAAACCACTGTAGAGTGCCACCTCCTTTGAATGGCCTTGTATTCGTTACTTTTTATCACTGTGAAAAAACATCATAACAAAGGTCTAATAACCAATTTACTAAGGGGTGCAATGAAAAAGACAAATTTACAGATGGAGAACAAATCAGATGTCACTGCTGATCCAGCTGCCTTTGTCCAGTTGCTCTGCCCAGGGGTGAAGAGCACCAACTGCCAGCTGTCTCTTCACCACCTGCTCTGCTCTGCTCACCCAAGAGCATAAGAATGTAAGAGCAAGAGAGATGTGAAACCCTCTCCCTCAGTTTTTAAGTTGTCATAGGCAGATAAGATGACACCCTAGGGCTTGCCGCCCCAAAAGTTGTTGGCTGAATGGATCAAAATCCCACCACAAAAGCAACATAAAGAAAGAAGTTAAAGAAACTTGAAGTTAATTTGAGTTTATGGTACCAAAGGGATATGAGTTTTTCATAGCAGGGAAGGTACAGGCATAGTGTTACTCTTTGGGATCCTGCCATGTGACCCCCAAATAATACATGGAGACTTATTCTTTTTTTCCTCTTTTTAAAAATTGTTTTTATTGAGCTATATGTTTTTTTCTCCTCTCCCCTCCCCATGGTCCCCATGCTCCCATTTAGTCAGGAGATCTTGCCTTTTTCTACTTCCCATGTAGATTAGATCTGTGTATGTCTCTGTCTCTCTTAGGGTCCTCATTGTTGTCTAGGTTCTCTGAGATTGTGAATTGTAGGCTTTTTTTCCCTCTGCTTTATGTCTAAAAGCCACTTATGAGTGAGTACATATTATATTTTGGAGACTTAGTCTTATTTATGAATGCCTGTCCTTTGCTTGACTTGTTGGCTTGTTGGTGGCTTACACTTTAATCCCAGTGTTTGGGAGTCACACACCTTTAACCCCAGCACTAGAAAGGGGAGACAGGAGCAATTTGGCTGGGCAAAGAGAGGAATATAAAGGGGGAGGAGACAGGAACTCACTGGAGGGTGGAATCTGAGGATTAATGGAGACAGGATCCTGCTCTTTCAATCTGAAGATTTGGTGGAGGTAAAAGGTCTCCCTAGTTGTTGGCCGATTTTTTTCTAGTCTTAAGCTTGAACCCAAATATCTGTTTCTGTTTTTTTATTATTATTTGTGCTATACATACTTCCTCTAGTGAGGCAACCCTAAACCTAAGTGAACAGTACTATCAGCTGGAGATCAAATATCCAAACCCCAAAGTCTATGTGGACATTGTCGTTCAAATCATCACAGTCCTCCATCTCAGCCATGTAAAACTTGTGATGTAATACAAAAGCCCTCTCTCCATTCACTCCTCCACATCTGAATCTTCCCAGTCACAAATGCAAAAGAGAAGTCTTGCACCACTCCTGTTTAAGTAAAGTATAATTATACCACATACGAGCCTATCCAGAAAAGTTGGCCATAGCTGGAAATAAGACGTGACTATCATAGTTTGTCTTTCAAAGCTTACAATATAAACATCGACATTAGAGGCTAACTTGGGTAACCATGGTGAAAGGGCAGACAGGAAAGAAAGAACTATAGTCTACCTTGAAATCAAACTTATGGGGTTAGGAAGATTTCTTTGTGGGCAAAATGTGTGCAGAACGAGTGTAAGGAACTAAATTCTGATCCCCCACCACTCACTCTTGGGAAGCAAAGATGGGGGATCTCCAGGGTAAGCTAGCTAGCGGGACTAGATAAATTGGCAAACTCTGGGTTCAGCAAGAGACCCTATATCAATATATAGGCGATTGACATAAGTCCAGCTCATTAGTCTTTGGATCTCACATGCATGCACATACATGTACATGTATAACCACACACATGAGGTACAAATACAAACGCACTCATGTATCTGTTACCTGGATAGCCACCTATCTACCCTCCTTTTTATTCAGCTGGCTAAGTTCTCTGGGCTTCCTTTAAAGGAGAAAGGGAATTAAATTTTACTTGACAGAATATCTTTTGAAGTTGAAAGAATGGAAAAGTATTAAATCAATTTGAATATTTTGTTAAGCTGTGCTATCGAATACTGTGAAGATAGCATCCACTAAAAAAATCGCATAGAGCTTATCATGCCCTCCATGTTTGATGAGGTGGTAAGTGTCTGTCTCCAGAAGCCTTGAGTGGCACATGCCTTCTGACCAGGGATCCTAGTGCCAGAAATAGAATTCTGACAGCAGTGTTGGCGACTAGAGTGCTGCTTATGCCTCTTTCAAGAAAAGTGACCTCTAGCTGCCACTTGTTCAGAATTTCCACAAGAATTCCTGGCCCTTTCCAGCCTGACTCCCCGTGGTCTAAAGTAAGAGTTGGGCTGGTTAACCAACTAGGCCCTTGAACTCTCCAGGGGGTAGCTTTGCATAAGAGAAATGAAAACCCAGGCTCCCTGCTATGGTTTGTTTTCTTATCAGCAGATTCAGTTACTACCTTTTAGATTTGCAAAGGAGACCAAGTCTGGCTTCCTTTTCCAGTCCTCTCCTCCACAGTTCCCTAGGTGGTAGACAATGTACCTGGCTATGGGTCTTGGATATCACTATGGTCTGGCCAGGGTGCCATAGCCTAAGTTCTAGTCTGAAAGTACCTCTATGAAATATAAAACTACTGCTGGTGAAAAATCACATAGATTGTATATATTTGCCACCAGTAGAGGCCCAGTGCTTGACTTGCTGGTAGGAGGTAGAAACCTAAGTAGGTTTGCGCTACTTCCTTTCAGTTGGTTGTCACTTAGCCCTCAGATCTGTGCCCTGAAATTTCGTAGGCATTTCGGATGTGTTTGGTCAGGAAGCCTCTAGGCTAAGCCAAGGCATTTTATTTTATTTTTTATTTTTTTTTCACCTGGCTCAGCTTTTATTTTATTTTATTTTTTTAATTAATTAATTTATTTATTTATTAAAGATTTCTGTCTCTTCCCTGCCACCGCCTCCCATTTCCCTTCCCGTCCCCCAGTCAAGTCCCCCTCTCTGTCAGCCCAAAGAGCAATCAGGGTTTCCTGCCCTGTGGGAAGTCCAAGGACCACCTACCTCCATCGGATCAGACTTACACCACACTTCTCTAAGGCATTTTATTGTAGTCAGTCAGGGAGAACTTTTAGGGGAGGTCCTGGGAAGACTTTTACCCTGGACATGGCTTCTCCCAATAACAAATAGGGTTTTATCTCATGAGCCAGATAGGCCCTTTATAAATATTTCATCTTATTTTAGTTGATGAGGACCCCAAGGATTTTGTTGTCTGCTTGGGGGAATCATCTAGCAGCTAGCTCCAAGTGTTTCAACATTTTCCTCTATTTTACTCTTCTACTGTATTTTGCTTCTTTTTGCTCAATTTTCTTATCTTGTCCTCTCTCTCTCTCTCTCTCTCTCTCTCTCTCTCTCTCTCTCTCTGTCTCTCTCTCTCTTTACATACTGGCCTGTAGCAAAATATTTTATTTGAGAAAGTTACCTGTCACATTCATCCTTTCATGGGTGGATTAGTTTTAGGATGATTTTGAAATAAGCATTTGAAGTGAAAGAAGAAAGAAACTTAGAGACACACAAGACCCCTTAAGGGCATTCCTCATGGAGGTTACATTTTAGCGTGTGAGCCAGTCAGTCAGGAGATGATGTAACAGCAGACAGCATTCAGTGTTAGCAAGGAAGGAAGGAAGATACTTTTCAGGAAATCAGACACATAGCAAGGAGATTGGGGAGCCTTTCTGAAGGGGGCTTGATCAGTCATTAAAGTGGGGGACGTTAAGATAAAGAGCCAGATACACCAAGGGCACTAGGGAGACATTTCTGTAGAGGTGGAGCTAGAAGTGCAAAGGTCCTGAGGCTGGAAATCACTGAAGGTTTTTAAGGAAGACCATTTTGTTGGTAGTGAGTGAGCCACAAGATCACAGGGCAGGAAGTGCCTAAAGTAAGATACAAAGGACTTGGATGTTCCTAGGACTCATTAGACCAACTTTAGTTGAAAATTTTCCTAAATATAATGGAGATTCATAGTTCAGGATTTTAGAGAACTGGTTAAAAGAAATTAAAAAGAATCAACATGGCTGCTATCGGATAAACAGTGTAGAAGTGGGAAGAATTCACAGAAATGGGAACAGATGTTAGAACCAGGGGCATATGGTGGAGATGGAGTTAGCTGGTCATTATCACCTAAGCCTGTGAAAGTAGACTTATTAATGATCATGAGCAGAAAACAAGGAAGGAAGGCCAAGAATGACTCTCAGGCACAGTGAGTAAGTCCGTAGGGTGACGAGCCAGATACACTGGTGACATTTGTTGAAGTAAGGACAGCTTGTGACAATAGAGCTGCTCAGAAAAGAGGGAGGGAGGCAGAAAGTCAGATCTGAACATGCGAATTCTGAAACATCCTAGTGGGGATGGCCACTGGAGAGTTAAATGTCTGATTTCAGCCTCACGGGTAACTGGGTTGCTATTGTAAACGTGGGAGGCAGCAGTAACCCGTCGGTATTGTAGCCATGTGATTTACAGAAATCTAGGAGCACGATGGAAATGAGAAGTACAGGAACCAAGTGTGAAGGATATGCAGAGTTGGTGTGTACAGGGAAAAGGCAGGAAGTGACCTTAGAGGAGTGGGGCTTGGTCAGGGTAAGGAGGGGGAAATCATTTCAAGAAAAAAGGAATCATCATCTACTCAAGGTCAAATCACACACTTACTGCCAAATACTTGTTCATAAAAGGCTACCATGGTTACAATACCATAGGCTGTAGCTTGCTGAGTTGTGACTCTGCACTGTGTACCTTGCATCCCCTGGCTCATTTAAATGCTACAACTAACCCAAAAGGTGTGGGTAAAAACTTTGATTAGGTAGGATTCTGAGACAGAAAGGGTCTTTCGGAGCAAGTAAATAGACAATGGTGAACTGAATTTTGTCTCGAAAAGCACAGGTCTTACCTTTGCCTCTGTCTTATCCATTGCTGTCTGCAGTTCCCAGTACTGACGTGGAGTTCCCACCGCCTGGTGTGGGAGTTGAACACTTACAGTGATTCTTTGCCAGAAAACTACACAAACAGATTAAAAGCTAGCTTCATTCAGGGCTGCCAGATCCCCTGATTCTGCCATCTTATGGTGGCTATCTCTTGACGTTGGATTTGCCTTGATGAATGTTGCTGTTTTCCTGGAATTTAGAAAGATAAATCTGGATCTGAGAAACTAAGCATCTGAAGTGCCTTTCTTCAAATGTTAATCCTGTAATTGCTATTTATTTAGTGATGCTTTTTCCCTGCGGAAAGGACAGGCTCCTAATTGTTGGCATTGCGATGATGTAGGAAGTTGGCTTCTTTAGTTCATGAGAAGAATGCCTAGATTTGTTGACGCACAGAACTGTGTCATGGAATTATGCAAACAGAGGGACAGAGCATCTGGGTTCATTTCCCAAACACTCTTTTTCTCTCACTGACAGAATTTCCTTGTGTTCCTAAATGCAGTGTGCCAGGAATCCATTGGCACATAGGGCGGATCTGCTGTGGTGTGTGTTTGGAGAGCCCTCCTTTTCAATTGAAGCTTTGGTTCTGTGGATTTCATTGAGTTTCTGGAGTCAAAGTTCACAGCAATGGTACTCAATGCATCGTGCATCAGAAGTCCCAGAGGGCTTGTGGTGATGCATCCCAGGGCTAGTGTTGGTATGGATCAGTGACAGGCAGCTGTGTGTCCTCTCTCTAGAGGGCAAACAAGCAACACTCAATTATCTTTCAGGAGTTTCTCTCCTGTGACCTTCAGGAAACCCTTTCCTGTGTAAACCCAAGGCATCGATGTCAGTAATTTTGAGTGTGTTCTAGAGGAAGGGTTTCTGTTACATAGATGAGCCTTTCGATAAGGAAAAAGGGTGTACAGTGCCCTAAATGAAAATGGTCCACAGCGTCATCAGAAACGGAGGGTGAGGATCCAGATACAAACAGTGATTATTCTTTGCCCTGTGTTTGGACGCTCAAACATACTTGAATTTTTATTGAATCAAAATGTTGTTAAGTCATGAAACCCATCACACTTCTTTTTAACAGGAATCTTTCGTGTTTGAACCCAACTGCCTCTTCAAAGTGGACGAATTTGGCTTTTTCCTGACCTGGAAGAGTGAAGGCAAGGTAAGGCATAAGAGCAGCCTTGCTTGCCTTCCGGCTCAAGCAGTTTCATTTCTCAGTAGGTAGACCAAGTTCCTCCTGAGGGCATGGATACTATGCTTACTCTTTCCTTGGAGAGTTTTTACTACTTGTTTTCCTGTCCCAGGCGTTGAGGATGCTGGGATTAAAGACATTATGCAGGTGACCTCTAAGAGATTCTACTGGAGGAACAAAGTTGGGCATTTTTAAAAGAGCTTCAAGTCACTGAGCATTGTGAACGAGAAGTTTACTTTGTTATAAAAGCTTAGACAAAGTAGGTCTGATTTAATCTTGAGAGTTAGGAATATTTTCTAGAAAATAATTTTTGAGCTGAAATTAAAAGGCACATTAAATGAGAGTTCAGCTCATTAAACCCTGGGGCATAATTGGATGTGTGGCACAGTGTTCACATTTAATGAACATTGGAGCCCAAACCAAGAAAGGTGTAATTGGAATTGTATAAAAGTTGGAATTATTTATACTTAATGTTTTCTATATCTACATATTTAATAATATATAGGCATTATTATGTATATATGTGGAATGACAATCTGTAAATATTTTATTACTCATTCAGGGTTGTGTGTATATATATGAAATAAGAAGCTTGAGTCTTTTCTTCCCGATCATTAGAAATCATTACCATCACTTGGTTTGCATTTTGCCCCTTCTCTGACAGCATTGATTTTATTTTTAGATATGTTTGCTAAGCACTCTATGCCATGAGGCTGGCAGAATTTAAGTTCATTGCTGGGGTGTGTGCTCTCTCTTCAGGAAGGACAAGTGCTAGAATGTTCCCTCATCAACAGTATTCGGCTGGCAGCCATACCAAAGGTAAATGTGATTGGTATCATTCGTGTGTGTGTGTGTGTGTGTGTGTGTGTGTGTGTGTGTGTGTGTGTTGGGGCCGTGAGTGTGCATAGACCATGATGTTCCTGTGGAATTAGTTCCGTCCATCCACCTTTACATGGAGTCATCAAGCTTAAACAGTGAGCCCCTTTACCCTTTGAGGCATCTCACTGATCCTGCTGGTCTTTGAAACATAGATTTTACAAAACTTGAAAAGTGATCTCCAGGATTCTATTTCACTTCTAATCACCCCAAATCATCAACTTGTGTTTAAGGATGGACACAGTAGCCATTTCATCTATAATTCTGAGGTGACTTGGATTGCAATATTTCCAGTTATATTAGGGATGTTTTAGTCCTTGGAAACCCAAACCTTTGCATGGTGTTAGTGTCAGAGAGACAGATCCCTTAATCTGGAAATTAATTTTAAAACCTCTCTCCATTCTCTTGCTATCAGTAATTTGCTTTCCATGTGTGGCTGATGAATGTGGAGATTTATAAGGCTGAGGTACCCCGTATTTCTTCACTTGTGCACTCAGGACGCTAGTTCACACAGAAAACTTGGCTAACCTCTGGTAGAAAGGAAAAGCTACCAGAGCACAGAAGTCAGTGATCTTCCTTCATTGATTTGTTTGAATAAGAAGCTATATGTATAATGATGTTAAAAATTTAAAAGGTGTCTCTTCATAGAAGATTCTACCACAGTATTTATTTCCTTCAGTGTACCTGCCCTGCATGTTTTCAGATGTCCAAAGCAAAGTTCTTTTCCTATTTGTTTATTTATTTTGCAGCTGGCTTCCTTTATGTTAACTAAGTTTTCTGCGTAACTACATTCTGGAATTTCCTCTGGAAAACAAATGTGGTGTTTTATGTAGAAATTTTCACAGTGTTCCTTCCATGTGAGGATGCTTAGATTGTAGAAATGAAAATGTTTGGTCTTTGTATCTAAGCTGCTTAAGAGTCTCACCTTCATTTCATAAGAATAGCCTGCTGTAGTAGCTGTGGTGATGTAGTGTTTATTCATGGTAAGTAAGCCTGCATTCTGTGAGAAGAGGCCCCTTAGGTGTTTATGGACACAAACGCAAACCAGTCATGGTCTTTCCTGAACTTTGCTAAATCTGAAGTTCTGTTATAGTGACAATCGAAAATCCAGACAAAGGAACCATACACCTATGGCCGTTAAGAGCCGTTAAGAGCCCTGACTGCCCTTCCATTGAACCCTGGCCAATCCTGAAACCCACATGGTAGCTTTAACCATCTGAGCACCAGGTACTCACAACAAAGACATATGTTCAGTCAAAACAGATAAATAAGATTTATGTCAAAAATCTACACACACATTATTGAACCAAGATTTCTAAAGTTAAAAAAAAGTGTAAAGCCCTTCTGAAGGGTTTCTGGTACTCTATATTATTGGAAATTTCATCTCTCCAGGTTTTATAATGATGTTAGTTCACTAGGATTTTAAATGGGTTAGGGACCATTTCCCTTTAGGGTATATTTTTACCCAAAAATGTGTTTCTTTTCACCATGTTTTTCTCCATACGCTGCAATCCAACATATTTTCTCCTATTTTTATACATCTACAGGATCCCAAAATCCTGGCTGCTCTTGAAGCTGTTGGAAAATCTGAAAATGATCTGGAAGGGCGGATATTGTGTGTCTGCAGTGGCACAGATCTGGTGAACATTGGCTTCACTTACATGGTGGCTGAAAACCCAGAAGTAACTAAGGTAACAGCCCAACAGCCCCCCTTCCCAATGAGTATATATATTGTGTGTGTGCAAGTTCTTATGTTTAATGTAGTTTTTAATATGAATTTTAGAATTATTTGATCATTTCACTCTTCTAAAATGCTACTGCTGTGTTGGCATATTTGCATAGAAAATTTAGCAAGCACAGTGCCTTTGTCAGCTGTCATTCACGTCAGTCAACACCTGGTGCGATGCTGTGGGAAAGCTAGCCCAGGCCTTCCATAACTTGAATGTGCTCAGGCGTCTGTGGGATCAATAGCTGTGAGGTGGGGGGACAAGAAGCTCCTTTTCTTTCAAGCTCTGAAAATGACAGTTTGAGCACCAAGCCCAACAGAAACAGAATGTAAACCACATATACAGCTAAGGTGTAGCTGAGTGGGAGAGAACATGCATGGCCTACATAAAGCTCTAGTATAACAAAAAAAAAAAAAAAAAAAAAAAAGTAATGAGTGGCTCAGTAGTAGGGAATATGCCCAGCATGTTTGATATCCTGGGTTCTATGCCAAGTGTCAGAAACCAATATGGGTATAACTGTTTCTGTAAAATATGGCATTTAACCCAACATACCCCAAACATTGGTAAGATATAGGTACATTATTAAGATAAACTAGCATAAGGTTTACTAGTGGCAGAGTTCACATTCTTTTCTTCATGGTGTTTGAAATCTAGTGTGTATTTTCACATCAGACCCCTCAAATTAAAAGTGCAAAGTAGTTGTGACAGCCCATGGCTACCATGTTGAACCGTGTAAAAACTCAGCTGTTTAAAAAGTCCAACCTCTTCTCTTCGATGAGCTCTTGAAGTATTATGGTAAGATCCATCTTGCATTATGCCATCCAGAAAACCATTGAACTAGCAAGCTACTCTCAGAGCTTTTGACTAAAGAAGCTTCAAACTTAAATGTTTTTCTGTACCTCTTTTGCTTAACAGGGACTTTGTTATAGGAGGCCACTTGTTCATTTCCTGCCGTCCAGACTCCCGAAATAATCACACAGAGAACTATATTATTTAAATCACTGCTTGGCCAATCGTGTAAGCATACTGCTAGCTAGCTCTTACATCTAGAATGAACCCATTTCCATTATTTTATATTTTATCATGAAGTTTGTGGCCTACTGGCAAGGTTCCAGCTGGCAGCTCACATCTTTTCCTTCTAGTGACTACATGTCTCCTTGACTCCACCTTCTCTCTCCCAGCATTCAGTTTAGTTTCCCCCTCCTTCTGCCCTGGCCTCGTTCTACTCTACCTTATCACAGACCAAGGCAGATTTTTTATTCATTAACCAACAAAAGTAACACATATTCAGAAGGACTTCCCACACCAGGACTTGACCTCTGAACATATGTAATTATATGAAGGACACCAAACCTTTTACTCTTCCATTATAGAGACATTGGTTTGGGTCTGGGTGGGGGTGGGGCTTTCATTTTCTCTTAATCTCACAAGGAGAAACTCAGTGTAGGTTTAGTGAGAAAGGCATTGTTAGAGATGCTGAATTTTGTAGTTTGAAAGAAATGTACCAGACCAGTAAGACATTTGGGGAAACAGAAATAACCCAAGCATTTACTCTGGGTATAAAACGTGGCCGAATTTAGTTTTGCTCACTCTGAGACCACTGGGCTCATTCACCGTCACTTGCATGACACAAGTCTCATCCAGAAACATTGGTCTGACCTGAGGCCTCATTACACACTAGTCTCCCAGATACACTGATTTAGAATCTACATTTGTAACCGGAACTTCAGGTGACTAATGTTTGTGCAGAAGTTTGAGAGGCTCTAGCCTTGTGCCATTGGAACTGCGAATGGGCTCTCCAGGTTGCACAACAGCCTTTGGCTCTGTCCTTGTGGTAGTGACTTTGTAGGTTTCATGCTATTGTTCATGTCATCTCAGTCTGGGAGAACAGCTTTTACAGGTCTCAAGTTTTTATTACTCTGCTCAGATGGGAAACCAATTTGAATGGATTATTGACCTTGATCTAGACAAACAGTGCTGCCACGTCTTAGAGTTCAGACTTGCATATTTGCTCTAAAGGTCTTTCTGTTTGCTCTTTGCCTTAGCAACACTGAATCTGGGGGATTTTTCTGGCTAACTGTGAAGAGAAAGACTAGCTAATCAGATACAGATATTTGGTTACTTGAAAATTTGCAAAAGTATGGTTTTGTTTGTAAACTTGTGTGTCTGGCTTTTGCCACCTTGTGTCGTCAGTTCCCATGAGAAGAAACACTATGACTCTTTCCTGAATCTGTATTTGGGTTCAGATTAGCTGAGCAGAAATCCTTCATTTTCTTCTTACCAACTAGGAACATAAACACAGTATTTATCCTTTGTCTCATTTTTTCTTCTGTAAAATGGGAATTGGACAAAAGTATCTGCTGTGGGATTGTGAGCATTGCCAGAGTTACTGCTTTGAAAATGCCCTGTGCACTGCATCCTCGTGCTAGCTGTTCAGATCCCAAAGTCAGAGTGCAAGCTCTGATGGGAGCCTGGCTTGGGACTCCCACCATCTTATCGCTCAGACACAAGAGATAAACAGTGGAATTCCGGAGACCATTCAGGAGGCTCGACACAAACCCAGCCTTAAATGCAGGCCATCTGCCTTCTCTGATGTGATGCTGGCTATATTACTTTAAGCCTCCAACAAGTACAGTCCTGGGAAGATGCTTCAAATTAGTGAATCTTAGGACTTTATCTCCTATAATTTGGTTGCTGCCAATCTTGGCCTATTGTATTTAAGAATCTTCTTCTGGAATATTCACAAAAGATTAGGTCATGTGTAGAGCACTGATAAGGTGGGTAGTCTATACTCAGAGATGAAACCCAGCTCTTTTTCAATTAGTAGCATTTTCATTTTTTTTTAAAAAAAAGAAAGCAGATTTCCAGAGAATAAAGACTATCAATAATTCTGTTCTGGTTTTCAGTTCAGACTCACAGCCATTTAACCCTACTGTTATTAGGGGGAAAATATTTAGGTTTCTCAGAACTGTTACTTAGAAGTTTATACTTCCCTAATGTTATAATATACAAATAACAAATCTCCTTGTCCAGATGAGTAGTCTGTTGCATCATGTTCTTCTGAGTAATGAGTGCTTGCTGACAGCATTGAGCACCACATTTCCCCCTAAGTACGTGTAATAATTTTCCCCGAATTTCACTAATTCTTTCAGCAAATATGCATGTAGGTGGATAATGATGTCCATATCCTGTTTTTAAGATTCAAAAGGCTATATTAGTCAAGATCAGGACCTTTACTACCTTCAGGGTTGACAATATTTTCTTCATAAAAGGATAATTTTATTCCCAATTCTGGGTATGTGCACCCCTAACAGATTATACAAGCCACTGAGTGAGAGGATTAATATGAAATGTAAGTGTGATTGGGTCAGGTCAGAAATACGGGAGAATTTATCCATCACATCAGGTCAATTAGAAAGCAGAGAAGAATACCTGGGAGATGATTCGGTGGTACCAATCAGGCATGAGTGCAACCAAATGCCCTCAAAGACTGGGTCACAGGATGTGTTAATGGTCCACTTAGCACACAGGGAAGATGTCTGTGTGAGTTTACCACAAAAGCCAGTAACAGCAAAGACTCCATTTTTAAATCAATATGTGCAGATCTTGAATGCTTTCTCTTGAAGCAAATAAGTGTGTTCAAGTTGCTGCTCACTCTTTCACTGTTAGAGCTGCCGGTTTAAATGTGATCTGTTGATGGGACATGATGTAAATTTTTGTGTGCGGTTGAGACAGTAAGGATACACACAGAGCAGCATGCAACTGAGACCAAATTCCATAGCTCTGTGACTTCTTCCCTTAGTCTGTTGTTTGTCTAGTCCATGCAACACTTTAGAAGAAAAAAAAGTAGCAACTCACTTTAAAAAATTCTTGAACATTCAGCTTAAAAAAACGACAGATATTTTTCTTTTCACTAGATTGTTTTATTTGTTTATGTAATATTTTATTATAATAGATGTAAACAGGTTGAGAAAATAATATAAGTGATTCATTGTAGGCCTTCAAGGTTGGGACAAAAAGATTTAGAACATCAGCATGTGGCCTCGCGATTGAGTTCAGTTTCTGGGTACCTATGGGCTTTGGCTGTCTTATGAACATCCAGCTTTTCTTGCTCTAACCAAGGAGGGGTGCATGCAGAGAATTTCCAGCATTGCATTTGTTATGAGGGGACACTGAAATGCTTGAGGCTCGTCCCAACTCCTAGCCTATTATCGTACATCCAGTCTGACTGTTCTGAAGAATTCACTTCTCTAAACATTTAACCGAAGCCAACTTTATCTTAATCCAGACTCCGGAAAGGACCAATATTCACTCAAGAGAAATTTTCTGACTCTGAACAAATCTTTTATATTCTTTTCAAAGAGAGTCTCCAGTATTTTTTTCCCTCATTTTATGTGGCTCTTTAATGATTCGGTAAAATCTGGATGATTCCGCTTTCTCAAAATTCGTATTTCAAATCCTTGTAAAGTATTTTCTTGTCATTTAGCTGTAAAAGAAAAATGTGATGTGTTTTTTCCAGAGATGAACTTCTTATTAAAAAAAAAAACCATTCTGGAAGCTCAGTTTGTGCCTTCTTCATCTGCTCTCAATGCTGAATAAACAAATTAACCTTGACAACACTCTCACTTAACTGAGAAGGTTTGGGCACCATTCTCTTTCTCCTCCCTAGTAGGGCATCTTAAATGAGTTCTTAGCCAAACCTTTCACCTGCCATTTCTGTTCCTTCTACAATCATCTCAGCTGCTCTGCCAGGACCACCACACCTTCCTCTCACTTCCCCAACCCTTCTCTTACCTATTACACTAACTTTACCTCCCCGGAGTATCCAGAGTACAGTTGCTCCTTACCACCGCTGTTCTGCACTGTGGTCCTGACCAAAGCTCCGTCTACCTCCTCTTTGCCACGCATCTTTTTATTAGTGTCTTCACCTTGAGCTTACCCCTTGTAGTCCACCCTCAGAATAGCAACCGAAGATAAACCCTTTCAGCTGAGGGCTATCATGACCTGGGAACCTCTAAGGCCTCCAATTCTCTGTAAATCCGAAATCCAGCCATGGCTTCCCTGCCTGCCCTCCTGGGGATTTGCTGGTGGATTTGCTGGTGGGAAGGTTTGTTTGTTTGTTTGTTTGTTTTTCCTGTTTCTTCACAAATCCCTGCTGGACCATTACCTGCTGCCGCTCTGTCCCTTCACAACACTTCAGCCCTTCTCTATTTATTATCCTGCTTTCCAGAACAGTACTTGATAAACGCTTGTTTTTTGAAAATAGTTATGCTGACGACGTCAATCAATTCTAACCCAGGTGGTTAAAATATACAGTAGCCTTGCCCTAATTTGGGGGAAATAGGTTCCAAGATCTCACCATGAATGTCTGAAATCACAAATGTTACCAAGCTCTAGCCACGCCTCTTTTCCCCACCCCCATAAATGCATCTGATAAAGTTTAATATGTGAAGAAAGTAACTGCATAAAAATAACCATAGATGACTCTTAAAGACAGATGGTGAAAAAATTGCCAGCATCAGTACGTTGATGCTTGAGGACGCTATTAAGTCAAATAATCTGATAATGAAGTAACTATCAGTGCCTACCAAGAGGGCGGTGCATGCGATGTCCATCCACTATTAAAAGGGGTGACTCAGATCCCTGGTGTATAGAATGGGCCAGTATGAGATTTGATTCTGCTACCAGAAGGTATGCAAGTTATAATTTTAGGTAGTTTGCTTCAATTTTCATTTAATGTTTTCAGCCATGAGTCACCAGCATCATTGAAAGTAAAATGAAGGATGGGGGAGAGCAACTATATCACAGAGTCTTACACTTTGATTTTATACAGATTAGCTTAGGGGGAGCTAGGAAAATGGTATTTGACAAGCAAACTGAGAAAATGTGATGTGATGGCAGTCCAAGGGGGAACAGAATGATCTCCAATTCAAGGGTGTTATTTTTAGAGTCGTTTTTCAGGATGTAATGAGATTGCTGCCACAATGAATCCATGACAAGACTGGAGGTTTTGACCCTGCCGTCTTGGCCTCTTCCCAACCTGGATCATTATATCCTGCTTACCTAAATCCTTCCTGCCCTTCCAGTCAGGAAATGTAGTTCTTATTTCCTCTCCTGTAAAGCCCTCTCTCTGTTAAAAGAGAATGGTTAACACATTGCTACCACTTGTACCCCAAGCCCAGCATGCAGCCAGGTAATAGGCGTGTCTTATCTGTCCTGTACCTAGAAGCACTTGAGAAGCGAAGCATCCTCATGCTAAAAGCTTTGGCCCATTTTTTCAATCAACTGTAATAAGGCTCTTTATTTCCCACCAAGCCATCTTCATCTCTTTGCCCATTATTTTATCATAAGCTGTGTAAATTATTTAATAGCAAGCTTACAACAACTTATTTAGTTAGAAAAACAACTCTGGTTTCCTCGTATTTTTTTTCTTTCTTTCTTTCTCAGAACACAGCCCGCTCGGAAGGGTTTCGGTCTCCAGCAAAGAGTTCCGATGTCTTTCATTAAGTTACAGCTGGCGCTGCACAGCCGCTCAACACCCTAGTCTCTGTGCTGTGCGCCAGACTCGAGCGCAGCCCTCATTTAACATTTCCACAAATAAATCTGCCATTTTATAGCAACTTGAATTTTCCTTTGATTACAAAAATAAGCTGTTATTGTGAGGTTCCAAATGCAGAGATTGGAATTGAGCTTAGACAATTTTCCATACCGCTCATTATACTTTTTTCAGGTTGTAAATATTTGGTGAACTTCGTAAATGATACTTTGTGACTAAGTCACCAAATAAACACATGACTAACTACTGTAGAAATCAAATTATGAAAAATAGTATGTGTTCTTTTTTTAGATCACAAAATGATAGTCGGGTGTATAATTTATTACAAGCAATAAAATATCATTTTTAAGAAACTGAGTTGAATGTTAAAAGTACTTTGTTGAACTTGAATTATGTTGACTGGAAGACTTACTACAGAGGTTCCCGGAGAAGGGATTTAGTCTTTGTTTTCCTAGGAAGACGAAATCAGGTTCTCTACTTAACTTCCTTCTGTTGGCTCTGCTAACATCCTGCAGAGCCTCAAAGAGCTCAGTCTAGTTCCTGTTGGATGTTCAAGCCTTGAGGACCTCTAAGGAATCAGGCCTCCAGCCTTGGCCTCAGCTAGGGGCTTCAAGCAATGTGAATTCTCAGGCCCCCTCCCTGCCTAATACTCAGAAACTTGCATGTGGAGTTGAGGAATGTTCTAACAGGCTTCCCGGTGACCTGGCGGTAGGTGATGTTCCAGACACATTGGATACAGGTAGATTTCATTCCTGGATCAGCAAGTTTAAAACCCCCTGTCTTAGGTTTTCTATTGCTGTGAAAAGACACCATGACTATGGCAACTCTTCTAAAGAAAAACGTTTGGGGAGGGGCTTACATACTGTTCAGAGGTTCAGTCCATTATTGTGAGGAGCATGGAGGCATGCAGGCAGGCGTGATGCTGGAGAAGTAGCTAAGGGTCTTATATCTTGCAGGCAACAGGAAATGGTCTGCAACACTGGGTGGTATCCTGATCATAGGAGACCTCAAAGCCTGCCCCGACAATGACACACTTCCTCCAACAAGGCCATACCCACTCCAACAAAGCTACACCTTCTAATAGTGCCACTCCCTATGAGCTTATGAGGACTAATTGCATTCAAACTACCACATCCCCAGAGTGTAAAAATGTCTATAGCATGTGGAGCTGCCTGCTCTGCCAATCTGCACATGAAGTCGCCTCAGCAAGTAAAGAAAAGGCACCTGGGGGTTGACCAGCTTCTCCTGTGACTCCAGAGAGTCCTTGCTTGCTTTCAAAGCATCCCATGTTAAAATTATGTTTTTTAGAGGAGTTTTTGTTAGTTTGGGTTTGATTTATTTTTGCTGTGCTAGAGATCAAGCCCAGGGTCTTCTGTATTCTAAGCAAATGTTCTACCACTGAGCTACACCCCTAAACATTACAATTCTTAACTTGTGGTTTCAATTGTAGAGGGTAGGCTAGTGGCTTCCATGGCCCTCGTAGTTCCCACAGAGCCCCCAAGACCTTACTAGACCCGATCTCAGCTCTTCTGAACCAGAAACTCATGTTCTAGTGATGTAATTTGCCCTCCAGGTGATTGTGCTGCACACTGAAATATGAAAACCATGGCTATGGGAATTCACTCCATCACTAGCCTTAATGTCCCACATTCCTATGGAAATCTGAGGAAACCAACGTTCACCTGCTGGTGTGAGTTGTGCCTCCTACTTCATTCTGTCCCCATCCCCCAACCCTACCCCCCCCCAAAGGGTTTCTCTGTGTAATTTAGGAACCTGTCCTGGAACTCGCTCTGTAGACCAGGCTGGCCTTGAACTCACATAGATATGCTTGCATCTGCTTCCTGGAGTGCTGGGATTAAAGGTGTGTACCACCACTACCTGGTACCTGCTGTGATCTTAAGTGGCTCACTTGTAAATCTGAACCTCCGCCCACCCCACAATACTCACTAAGTCTTTTCACTGCCTTGCCTCACAGTGAGACTCAAACGTAGTAGGCATAGAGGGTGTGTGTGTGTGTGTGTGTGTGTTTGTGTGCCAACATATCTCTCTCTCTCTCTCTCTCTCTCTCTCTCTCTCTCTCTCTCTCTCTGTGTGTGTGTGTGTGTGTGTGTGTGTGTGTGTGTGTGTGTGTGTGTGTTGTTTCAGGCTTCCAAAACTGACAGTTGGCATGTTCACGACCAAGTGAAAAGACTGGAGTGAATATTTTGTTTCTGAGTTTGGCTAGGACCGTAGCTAGTTCTGAGTGCCAAGCCACATTACTGACTGAAGAGTCTGTGGAGGTGGTGCTGAAAGGTCGAGACTTGTGCTCAAAGAAGAATACCACAGATGCTTTACCTTCTGAGGAGATGATTGTATGGTAAGACCATAGGGCAAGAACCTCACTGCTTAAAGTATGGTCAGAACTCAACAGGCCGCGTCACTTAGGAGCTAATCCCAGAGCTATTGAGGCAAAACCTGCCCTTTGCCAAGGTACTCAGATACTTCCTGTGTACACCAAGGTATGAGAGGGCCTGTGGGAGAATGTGAAAAAAATTGGTAGGTTTCTTCTTTATGTGAGCTACAGGGAGGAAGACTTGTGAGGCATTAGAATGTTAAGTTTGGATTTGTCCCTGGTTGACACTAGAGAAAAGAGATTGCCCTGAATCAATAAAGGTGATCTAGATTCCCCTACTTGATAACATTGAACCTCAGTGACAGTAATTTCTACAAGAGAAGCAATCTTTTCCTTTCCTAACCAAATGACAGGCAAAGTGAGATAAAAATGGTTCCGAGATTAGTAGGTTTTTTTTACAGTGCATACCCATAGAAACAGAATAAGGAAAACCAAGCAAAAGGCATATAGGAAAATATAGACAAATGTAAATGAAAATTGTTTAGTGCCAAACACCGGTAACGAACCAAACACCATCCACAGAAGGACCTTTCCAAATGGTGGGAGACCAGGCCCTCAGAGGAACATTTGGATGGGTCTGGAAAGCTGACTGTCAGAATGAAGGAAAGAAGGTATTACCCAGATGGAATCTCTGCATAAACGCTCCAAGAGTGGAGTCACAGTGAGCTGTGTCTCAGATGGCACGGCAGTCCAAAGGCCCCCATTTAGAGCCTAAATTGTGTTATCTCCAAGCTGCAGTTATCAACTGTCGGGAGTGAGTCTCATGCACCAACTCTCATTTCACTATCAGCATAGAGTTGCTACTTTGGGCTGCCAATCATTCTGTGGTACTAATGGGCTAATCACCTGGTTTAGGTACATCTTCTGTTATTAGAAAAAAGATTGGAGTTAGCGCTGCATTCTGCATAGGAAGTGCAGAAGCATGCAAACAATCAAACAAAACCAGAAATCTCTTAAAATGAATTTTCCAGCTTCTGTGTCATCTCTTACAATGGCAATGAAATCTGCTTATATAAAACTGTTTCAAAAGGAACAAGAGCTGTTTACTGCACCGTAGTGTTGTATAACCACACCGCCATCTAGTTCTAAAGTATTTTCTTCATCCGGAGAGGAAGCCCACCCTACCTCCACAACCCCTGCCTGTAGCCCTAGTATGGCCTTTTATCAGTCGGCTTCCGGCTGTTGATGAGCATAAAGTATCCCTTTTTATCATTAGATGTTTCAGCACATTGATTTGCTAGTCTTTAAAACATGGTCCTGGACTTAAATGTCACCAAATCCCTGTGACCTTTGAGGGAGAGTTTCATGGTGTTTTAGCTTTTTTTTTTTCTTTGCATAGTGTCCAGCCTCTGGAGCACTTCCCTTTGAAATGCCGTGGTCTTCATGAGGGATGTTCTTTTCATTGCTGATACCCCCCACCATTGTATTCTGGAATTTCCTAATGGAGGAGCAGAATCTAGGGCCTTTCCAAGGGCAGTGCATGTTGCCCCCGGTTATCAGACGCCTCCAGGTTATCAGGCGCAGGGTGAGCTAGACTCATGGCCACACAAGCTACTGTGAAGTTTGCATTTTTCTTATTGATTTGTGGAAGGAAAAATATCAACTAGCTTTAAAGTGCTTCTTCATTTTCCATAGAGCTCCAGTTTTTACTGCTCACAAAAACTTCCATTGTGTGTGTGTGTGTGTGTGATATGGGCATACATAAATGCATTTGTATATTAGGTAACTCACAAGTATAGAAATGCAGGTAAGCCACCTTACTTAAGATACAGGTCAATTGCCCCTGAGCTTTACTATCTGTAGCAAGTAATTTAATCCTGCTTTGGGGTTTGGGAGCACAGCCCTTATAGCCAGTGATTGAAGAGCTGAATTTATTTATTTTTAAATCTGTTGTTAAACAGAGCAGAAAACTATGCAGTGAAGAACACATATGGCCCTCAAAGCTGAAAACACGATACGTTCTAGAAATTGTACTGACCCCTAATACTAATATAAAGTGAACATCCTAAATTCCTGAATTCTAGATCTGACATGCTCTATAGTGTAGTACAGGCGTGAATGAGAAGTGGAGCTGAATGCCTGGTATGACAGGTTATAATCACAGCGTAGTTGCAGTGGAAAGATTGTGGAAAATTCCCATCAAGGTATGTGAATATGGTGTATATAAAACAACAAATGAACGTTATGCTTACAGATGGCCCATTCCCAAGATATTGCATTTCAGATGTGCTGTCTAGTTTTGTGTGAACTTGACACAAACTACAGAGTGTTGCCTGAGGTTTCTGTCTCACCCAGTCCTTGTCCTGCCTGGTTCCTGCAGTCTAAAGTCCCAAAGAAATCACACAGGGGTTTACATTAATCATAAACTGATTGCCCTATAAGCTCAGGCTTCTTATTAACTCATAACTTATATTAAACCATTATTCTTATCTATGTTAGCCACATGGCTTTTTTGGCGGGGCAGGTCACATCTTCCTTTTCCTGTGTCTGGGCAGGACTGCAGAGGGAGCTTCCCTCTTAGAATTCTCCTGTTCTCATTGCCCCACGTCTACTTCCTGTCTGGTTGTCCCACCTATACTTCCTGCCTGGCTACTGGCCAATCAGCATTTATTTAAAACATAATTGACAGAATATAGACAATTGTCCCGCACCAATAGAATCATTTTAGAAGGGGAAACCTCAACAGAGAAAGTCCCCAACAAAATTGTCCTGGCAGCCCATGGTTCATTTTCTTTATTGATGATTGCTATAGGAATGCCCTGCCCACTGAGTGATGCCATGCCTGAGCAAGCTAAGGGTGCACACAGTAAGAAACCTTCCCCCATGACTTCTGTATCTGTTCCTGCCTCCAGGTTCCTGTTCCACTTGAGTTCCTGCCCTTCCTTTCCTTTGTATGACAGACTGTTACTTGGAAATATAAGATGGGATAAACCCTTTCTTCCATGAGTTGCTTATGATCATGGTGTTTTATAACAATAATGAAAACCTAACTAAGCCAGGGTATTAACTTAGTATAAACTATAAATATAATGTAATATTATATTGTATTTATAACATAATGTAATTTATATTATTATAATATATGATAATGTTATAATTTTATGTTATAAACATATTGTATATGCAAATATTCCATAATCTGAAGAAATCCCAAACACTTCTAGTCTTAAGCATTTTAGATATGTCAGGCACTCTTCAAAGTGTTGTGCATACTATCTAATATCACAACAATGAAACTGAATGAGTGTTAACAATGGTCATCCCGACATAGAAGAGATGTGGCCTTAAGCATTGAACTTGCCCAGGTTGCATCAATTCTGATGTTATGCACCCTTGGTGCCAGGCTCTGTTCTTGGTCTCGAGTTCTAACACTGCTGTGCTGCTCTCAGAGCTATAAATTTTCTCGCCAGTATAAAGACAGAAGTGAGACCAGTATGCTTTTACTGCAGTGCTTAAGTGAATAACTTTAATGAGGTTGGTATTCTGTGGGAGGTATGCGCTTAGAGACATCTACCATCGTAACTCTGTTTATCTGTCGCCTGGTCAAGCAGGAGAGCACATTGGGAAGCATTTTTACCCTCATGGGGAGCTCAGTGAGGAGGGTAATGAGTTTTTAGATATTTCCCACTTCCCTCCCTCCCTCCTTTCCTCCTTTCTTTTCCTTCCTTCCTTTCTTCCTTCCTTCCTTTTTTCTTTATCTGTTGAAGGAGTACCTATTTAAATCTCTCGGAAACGCTGCTCTGCAGACAGAATAACGATGTTATGAAGGTATCATATAGCCAGATATTTTTCTAGCAGTACCAAAACAATGATGCAGTCCTGGCACTCATTTATTAATTTATGCCGTAATCATTTCATTTATTGTCAAAGTGCCCTCTGGTTCCCACTATTGGATGAGTGTGTGGTGGGGACCTCTCCTTAAAAGATAGAACCTTAGATAACAAAATCCAAGGACAGAGGCTCTTTTTTTTTATTTTTTTTATTTTTTATTTTTTTTTTTAGAAATGGCCTTTTTTTTAAATATTTATTTATTTATTATGTATACAACATTCCTTCCATGCCTGCCTGCATACCAGAAGAGGGCACCAGATCTCATTATAGATGGTTGTTAGCCACCATGTGGTTGCTGGGAATTGAACTCAGGACCTTTGGAAGAGTAGTCAATGCTCTTAACCTCTGAGCCATCTCTCCAGCCCCTGAGGCTCTTTTTTTTTAATCACTTCTAATACCTCTTATTCTGAAAGTCATGTTTTATAGACTTACCTATAGATCTGACTTGTTTGGACTAAACAGTTTGATGCTGGCTATATGGACAGAACCAGTCAGAGAACCTCTGACTGATGTTCTGTAACATAGAAAGAAACTGGACAGGTAACATAATCTGCAGGTCAAAAGAACATTTACTTTGGTCTAAAATAATTTTCCAAACAGTGTCAGTTGTTGCATTATCTGGAGGAATGTGACCTTGGGCAGTAAAGGTGAGGTTTCTATGGGGATGCATCTTCATGTATGGACTTGAACACACCAGCTGCCTCCTCATTCTTTGCCATCAGGATGCTGCAGTATCAACAGTTGAGACAAATATATCCCTAAGGAAACTAATGGTTTCTGATGTATGAAGATTGATGCTCTTAGTTTTCTCAAAAATATAAAGTTCCTCAAATATTTTAGAGCACCCTATATGAATGTCAGACGAGTGCTGTATGAAATAAATGGAATTACCTCGTTTTCTTTCAAATGCTCTTGGGGCTTTGTAGGGATATAGGTGTACCTCAGACTTCGAAGCATTAACACATGCCATTTATCTGAAGTCAGGAGATAAAAGCAAGCATAAAGCCTCTACATATATTGACTATGCCTAGGTTTTCTTTCTCCTATTTTATATGTAACAGTCTGTGGAGTAAGCGGGGTAAGATTCTGTAAAACAAAAGGATATGTTACAAGATATCTTTGAAATCAATCTTAGGCAATGAAAAAAACCTGAGTAATGCCAGTGGACAGATGGCATCTGAAGTGACACTTGCCTGAGTTATTACCCAGAACAGCACTGTGGTGTTTGCCCTCCCCTCTCTAGTGACTATTTAAAGGTCCTCTTTGACCTAACTCTCCAGTGTTGTCAAGATAACCAGCCAGACTGACTGGCTGTTTTGACTGTCTGAGTGACTGCACTAATCCTGACCAGGAGTATCTAAATACCACCCAAGCCTCGCCAGCTCTGTCTGACAAACATGCCACCCATATGCATAGCCTGCTTGCTACCCAGCCACTCATCCTCCAATCCAGAAAGTGGTGTAGGAATCTGGTTTTTCTTTAGCTTTCTCCAGCTTCTCTCTGGAAAGGATGAAGACTGTCTATGGCTCGGAGACTTCCAGACCGTGTCAAGGAAAAGGCTCTGGTCCCTCTCTTCAGCTCTCGTACCTCTCCATCCAAATTCAGACACATGGTGAAAATTTCAGTCATTTCCGGAGAGCTTCTGGGATTATTATTTGGTTGTTTTTCTCCACCGAGTCGCAGATAGACCTCTCTTACCTTCCTGGTCCCTTGCCTCGGGGGTGGTTTGCTAGGTGTTATCGCAACCCAGGAATCTCACCGTGCATCTCGGGCTTTTCAGCTGGCCATGCCCTAGCTCCATCATCATAGCCCAACTCTGTCATCTTCCTATCTTTTTTCATGTCCATCATTGGAGGTGACTTTCAGGTTTCCTTGCCTGGTTTGTTCTTGCCGCTGACACTATCGTCGTCTGTGTATTTGCATGCAGGAATCCTAGCACCTTGGGAGTTATGCCAAGTGCCTGAATTTCTCTGTGGTAGAGCCAGGAGAAAGTAGACATGTTTGGTTTTTTTTTTAACTTTATTATTATTGTTGTTGTTGTTAAAGTCTTATAGTTTCATACATGAATATAAGGTGTTTACGTGGTAACACAATTTAGTGCTTGGTCTGTGGCATATAAACTTTTGTAGTCAGCTCCTATTTACTCAACCTCTACCCTCTGCAGTTTCTTAGTTCTTGGACCTCAGTCCTGTGCTGAAGTCTATGGTGATATGAGAATCTGAACTGTTGGTCACTGGCCCCTGGAATCTCTTGCTGACTGGAGTCAGTGGTCCAAGTCATAGTCTGATCATTACCACCATCCTGGGGCGTGTACCGTTCTCTGGTTTCTGTGGTGTAGTCTGGTAAGCACTCTCCCAAGAAACCCACTCTTCATACTAGCTACTGTTTTAATTTTATGCACAAACTTCCCAGCTTTGTTCATCAACAGGCTCTTTTTAGGCCGACCCATGCTGCCCATAGGCTCCTCGAAACTAGCAGCTCAGGGTTTCCATGACTGTGTTGCATCTCCTTAACCAAGCTGCCGTGGAAGTTTGCACTGCTATGGTAATAGCTGAAACTCTCCATAAATGACTTCAGCAATGCAGTGGGGAAAATGGGTGCTTGAAAGGTTTTATCAAAAACCAGGGAATGAAGATTTCAAATATAGAAATGTTCTGAATGGCAATACTCTATCTGAGGGTGGTTATTTCTCATTTGAACAACTTGATTCAAAAGCCTAATGGTTATTATACATAAATTATATATAAGGAAAGTGAGTTATAATTAATATAAAACAGTCTCTCAGTTCCTGATGGATAAGGCGGCAGTCTCCTAATTCCGGCTCATTCTCCAGCAATCACCTCCCCTTCAGATGTCTTTTTCTCTCATATGCATATTATAGTGATTCTTATGTTAAAGTTGTCTGTAGGGTTAAAGTGCAGAATAGTGGGGACCCATAGGGAATTTCTGATAAGGACCTAGGAAGTACTTAAATCAACACCTCTAGAAACCTGCTCCAAAATTTCTTAAGTATTCACTAGCCTTCCCAACCATGACTGTGACCAAAATACACAGAGAAACAACCCCAAAGGAGGGTTACTTGCCTCAAGGTGTTAGAGGGTTCAGTACAGGGTTGTATGACATCTGTGATGGTTAGTGTCATAGAATCTAGAATCTGAGAGCTAAGTTTCTGGGCCTGCCTGTAGGGGATTGTCTTGACTACATTAATTAACCGGGGGGGGGGGCATCTTAATTGTGGTTGGGTCAGGCAGAGAGGATCCTGGACTGAATACACTGAAGTAAAGGAGCTCAACATTAGCAAGCATTCATTACCCCCTTCTTCCTGACTGGATGGATGCACCCAGCTGCACCAGCAAGGTCCTTGTTCCTTTACTTCCCAGCCCTGATAGACTGCAGTTGAATTTTAAGCCAGAATAAAGGTTTCTCCCTTAAGTTGCTTTTGTTGCAGCATACTTACAACATAGGCTTCCTTGAAAAGCTGTAAGTCCCACTGTGTTCATGCTTTGAACTTTTAGTCCCTAAGACAATGACATTATGGGATGTGGCCTTTAGGAGGAGATGGGATTGCGAGAGTGGGAAGTTTGGAGAGAAATAAAAGGAGCCCTAGGAGACACATGTCATTTTCCCACAATGTGCAGTCACAGCTAGAAGGCACTCTCTGTGAACCAGAACACAGGTACTCAGTAAACACCGCATTTGCTGGTTCTTTGATCTCAGTCTTCCCAGCCTCCAGAAATATGAGAAATAAATGTATTTTGTCTATAGGCCACCTCGTTATAACATTTTATTATGGCTTAAACAGATTCCCACAGAAACAGCCTAGCTAGACCCTCCCAGATGGGGCAGTGGGAGACTTAAGTTGGGATGAAGTACTTTTTAAATGAATATGCATAGGCTCACCTGGCAAATGTAGATGCTGGCATCTCATCTGCTATGAGACCCAAGACTAACAAGTTCCCTGGAAATCTTGCTGCCCTTGGCTGAGAATCACAACTGAGTGGAGTGTTTGTGTTATGGTCCATGTGTGTCTATGTGTGTGTGTCTGTCCATCCATTTGTCTATGTGTGTGTCTGTGTGCTTCCATTTGTTTGTATGTATATGCTTAGAACTTGTTTCTTCAGTTGGACATTACTGTAGACATAAGTTTCTGTCCCATCTGGTCCTGTAGCCATTCAGTCACAAATAAACAGAGCCTTATGTTAATTATAAACTGTTTGGCCTATTGCTCAGGATTATTACTAACTGGCTCTTGCAATTTAAATTAACCTATAATTTTTTTCTATGTTTAGCTGTGTGATTTGGTACCTTTCTCAAGAGGCATTCTCATCTTGCTCCCTCTGTTTCTGACTGACTACTATGTCTCTGCCTTTCCTCTTCTTAAAAGCCACCTAGTCTGGTCCCCTGCCTATATTTCCTGCCTGGCTACGGACCAATCAGTGTTTTATTAAGCCAATATGAGTGATAAATCTTTATAATGTACAAGAATATTATTTCACAGAAGTTTACAGAAGAATCAACTGCAAAACTTAGTTAAAAACAGATTTCTCTGGTCTGAGGCTATGGGTCAGTGTTAAAGCACTCACCTCCCGTTTATGACACCCTAGTTTACATGCCCCATCCCCAAAAATTAAAAATTAGAAACAGATTTCTGTTCCCTATTCTATGACCCCCCCATTCCTACATACTGAGTCAGGAGGTTAGACATGACTGCTTACATTTTAATAACTTATAAGTTATCCTGATTCTGGTGCAGGAGGTGAGGGAATGGAGGCATGGGGGAAGGAGGGAGGGAGGGAGGGAAGGAGGGAGGGAGGGAGGGAGGGAAGGAAGGAAGGAAAGAAGGAAAGAAGGAAAGAAGGAAAGAAGGGAGAGAAGCTCTCACAGTATATCCCAGGCTGGCACCTAGGTTTGCCAGTGTGTACCTCCACTCCTAGCTATTGGGGTACTTAAACTAGCAGGTCTATGGCAACTGTTGGGCATATTTCCTTGGGATGATTCCCAGTACGTGTAGAGCAGGATCTGAAGAATGCAGTGAAATTGTGTTGGTTGGTGGTCTCCTGGGATGAATAAGAAGATTTGGGATGATGTTGGTGATCTCCTTGGATGAATAAGAAGATTTGGGGTGATTTGGGCTCTAGAAAAAGCTGGACTGGAACCTAGGACACGGAATAGGGAGGAGGAAGCTAAACTACAATGCTGGCTTCCTGGGCTTTTTAGACCAATCTGACCTTGAACTTGAACTTGCAGAGAACCCCTTACCTGTGCCTTATTTTTTTTTTAAAGGAAAAACATTTCTGCTCAGTTTAAATTTGTGTGGTTTTAGTCTAGTTTTGTTGTAACTGCGTGTTTCTGCATTCTCTTAATGGGGATGGGCTCTTTTTGTTTGGGACAGTGTTCCCTAGTGTTGTTCAGCAAGAGATAGATAAGGAGGAAGGCCCAGACATTTGCCAGGAGGTTGGGTGCTGTTTGACTGTCTACGCGGAGAAAATAAGGTCAAGTTGGCCGGGCGGTGGTGGCGCACGCCTTTAATCCCAGCACTCGGGAGGCAGAGGCAGGCGGATCTCTGTGAGTTCGAGACCAGCCTGGTCTACAAGAGCTAGTTCCAGGACAGGCTCCAAAACCACAGAGAAACCCTGTCTCGAAAAACCAAAAAAAAAAAAAAAAAAAAAAAAAAAAAAAAAAGAAAATAAGGTCAAGGAGTGCTAGAAGATAGGCCCAGTGTCCCCAGGAACTACTCTCTCTCTCCTCCATGCCCAGAAAAATCCTTCAGATGTCTCCTCAAGGATTCTATTTTTCCTGAGAAAAATACAAGTCTTAATTTAGAAAGGATTAAAGAGTGAGAGAATAAAGGGGTTATCGGTGGTAGAATGTGTGTTTGGTGTACTCAAGGTGTTGGCTTCAATATTCAGCACAAATAAAATAAATAAAACTAAATTTTAAAAGGTGAGAGAGTTTAGTGAAGCTACAGTCCGCCAGGACAGCAGAGAAACCACACCCCTCTTTCCATGGTCAGGTGCTGCTTTGTGCCATGGCCAGGTTCTGTTGCACCCAGATTGCTTGTGTCTACTCAGGACAAGAGTACGAGAAAGTGACCAATGTGGCAGGCCTAAGGCCCCAACAGGACTGGCTGTTACCCAAGGGCTCCAAGATGTACCTCTAAAGGTGTAATGCTGATAAATTATTCAAGCTTATTTTAAGCAATTCAAACAGGTATATCTTAAATCACCATTTTAAAACTGTTAATCTGGCAATAATCAAAGCGATAACATGCTTGTAACTCACGCCTAGCAAAACTTTCACGAAAACTCTGGGACTCTACTGACACCTGCTGGCATCTCTCTATTTAATGTCTGAAAAGAACGTTTGCCTAGCATTAATGCTTTTCCTATAGTCACTAGGACTCAGTATACTGTGTATTTGACTTGAGTAGTGGCAGGGAGCAGGGGGAGGCATGGAAGAGCTCTCCTTCATTAGACAGGGAGAGGTGGACCAAGCCACTGAGTGAAAATACCCCAACAGGAAGGCCTGCCACAGCTCTGTAACTGCCCCTGCTCTGCCCAGGCTCTGCCCCTGCTCTGTGACTCTGGGCAAGGCCCTTGGTCTTGCTTTCATCTTTGCAAAGTGAATACAGCACAGCCTCCGTGCCCAGTACTGAGCAGACCCTGAGGGTGTTGGTGGCTTTTGCTACTGCATGGATCTTGTGGTGACCCCAAAGGTCATTACCTTTCCATTCTAATAAACAAGAGTCTTCATCAATGCTGTTTTCAAAAAAAAAAAAATGGATGAAGGCAGCTTAAGCCTCCTGAATGTCCCCCACCCCCACCCAGTGTCTGGAGGTTATTTCTAGAAACAACTAAATTAGCACGATCAAAAACAGCAGTGTTGTTTTCTCTGCCCCGGCCACTTGCCCTAGGAAACTGGGGACTTTGTTCTGTGTTTTGGAACATAACTCAAACCTTCAGGTTGAGAAAATGCCCTCAGTTAATGCCATCCAAATTATTTGTGCTTTTTCTGTCCGCTCCTGGGAAACTGTGTGGGCCCGTGGTTTGTTAGGCCAACAACAGGATATTCGAGAATCTCCCGGGAACCAAGTCCATATTTAGCCCGACGGAGGACCAGAGGTCTGATGATGAGAAACGAAGCAATTCTTTAAAGCTCCTATTTCATTTCTTTTTCTCTCTCCATACCCAGACCTTACCTGTTTGTTGAAGCTTTTGATGCTCTTTGCAGTTCTCAGAAGAAAAAAAAAAAAGGTCTTTGTCAGCTGCAGAAGGAAAGATGCCTCTCAGAGGTCCTCTATCGCCCAGCAGAAAGCTGTTAGCAATGACTGGAACATTCAGAGGCAGCAAGAGCCATTAGCTTCACAGCCAACAGGATGACACCTATAAAAGAAATAGGTGCCAGTGAGGATGTAGGAGTTAGCACCCTCGTGCACTGTTGGTAGAAATGGAGAATGACATAGCTGTCACAGAAAGCAGCGTGGCATCTCCCTTTAAAGTTAAAAGAATTCTCATGTGATCCTATGGGCACTTATGCAAAATAATTTATATCATTTTTTACAGTATCCAAAATGAAGAAGGAGCTAAGGTGTCCATCGAAGGAAGAAGGGGTGGATGACCCATGACATTCACATGTTAAATGAGAGCATTATGCCTAGAGAAGTAAGCCAGTCAGAACATGGCAAATCATACGTGATTATTCTTGTTTGAGATGCCTAGCATAGTCTGTGTTTTTGCATAGACACAAAAATCAGAATGGTGGCTCATGGGGGTCAAGGGGAAGGCACAGATGGTGGGGATGGGTGCAGGACTTGCTGAATTATCTAATGCCCCTGAGAGAGAAACATTTAGGTTCTGCATGTTTTACCAAAATTAAAATGAGAAGACAGCAAATACCAAAACCCAAACCCCACACTCATATAACTCAGTCAGCAGCTCAGGCCTTGTACAGATGAAATCTCCCATCCTCATGGTATGAAGCCTGGTGCTCTTGGGAAATGCTGTGCAGCCGGAACTTCTGTGGTGACAACTGTGTTTCTCCCGGGCACTCTCAGCACAGTGCCTAGAAGCCTTGTCATGGCTTTGGAACACTTGCATGCTAGCTGTGACAGCCGGTTAGATCTGTTCAACTTGAGTTTAAGGGATCATGCGATCAATGACAGCAGAGTTCACATTTATGTTACCACCCATCCAGAATACTGTTCTTCCGTTGGCTCTAGATGTAAACCCAGGGAGGGAAGGGATGGCCTGGAGAGGAGCCTTAACTCTGTTCATTCCTAAGCATCAGTTTGTTACAAAGTATGCTGCCAAAGGTGTCACTCTTTGGGGGCATTCATTACTGTCAGATGTTGGACCCACGAGCAGTGCTGGCTTTAGTTCATGGGCTAGCCTTCTCTAGTAAAATGCCCTTTTACAGACCCAAAGTTCTTCCCTGACATCTTCCATCTGTCTTCACTTTTCCTTGTAAACCCATGGAGCGATGGTATGAGCTACATTGAGGCCCAAGTCCTTATACAGAAATTGTGTGAGCACATCCCTGCCTGCTCTGGCTACCCTCATATCAGGCAAGAAATCATTTTACTTTTTAAGGCTTTGCTGGAAAATGCAGACAGGTAAGCTATGTAAGCAGCGCAGACGGAGCAAATCAGACAGAGCTACAATGAAGGGCCTCCTCACATTGCCCTCTAAGATGGAGGAGGTAAATGTATCAGCATGTACTGTACAGATTGCTTAGAAAGAGCTGAGTAGCTAAAATAATAAAGCTTATATTTAAACAGGCTGCAAGTAGAAAGCTTAGCAAGTCAAGCAGTGGTGGCATCTCTCTGAGGCAATCCAGTCTTTCTTTAATGCCTTGTAGATGCCACAGGAAGAATGAAAGCTGTATATTAAAGAATAAAATACAAGCATGTAAAATATAGATGCTGTGTGGTAGAAGGGGAGGAAAGGAGAGTATGTGGTTTGATTGCACAGAGGAGGTGGGCTGTCTAGTGAAAACACTGTACCTGCTGCAGAAGATTGCTCACTGGGATTTTTTTTTTCCTTCTATTTTCAGCAATGGGTAGAAGGCCTGAGATCAATCATTCACAACTTCAGGGCAAACAACGTCAGTCCGATGACATGCCTCAAGAAACAGTGAGTTTTGTTTGCAATTCCTCTTGTTCTTAGGAACTGTCTACCAAGTGTTCTAATCACTAGGTAAAGACTGCATTGCCTACAATCGGGCCAATTCCAGCCTGCCTTTCCTTCTGAACCCCTGAATTTGGAAGGTGACGCACACGCCTGTATTTATACCACTTAGCCAGGCACATGTAATGACTCCCCTTCACAAAACATGCATCAAAAAAACAACAACAAAAAAAAGGTTGATGCACAAAAGCCACTGGCCACTCAGTCCTCTAAGGGTTACAAGCATTGGGTTTATGCCTCCTAAACTCCATCTTCTGCTAGGTGCCTCTGCATGCCCAGCTGGGTACTAGGGTATCTCAGGTCTCCACTGAGTCAAGGCGACAATTTGAGGCTATAGCCAGGAGAAACATTTGAAAAAGCATCTGCTGCTGAGGTATAGCAGGAAGTCCTTCCCCCAGCAATACCACTTCCTGTTTAATATGCAATCACGAATCTCAGGGTTCTTTGAAATGTCTTTCTAAAATTTCAGTCAGTGATTCAGTCAAGGCCTGAAGATCTTACTGCAGCTCACTGTTCCTGGACTCCCAAGTGGTCTCCTACACTGATAGAGCTGTATCCCTGCTCAGGGTCAAGTGACAGTTTCTCAGATAGAAATCCCAGATAACCAGGGGTCCATAATTGTGTGTGACTGCCTGCTTTTGTAGGGGCTGTGGGTGGCAGGTAGCGGTGAGGTACCACAGCAAGCATATGTAGACCTTGTGGAGACAGTCTTCCCCTTCTGAAAAACAAGGCCCTAGCACCAAGAGAGTGACCCACTGATTCGTTGCCTTACTCTGGGGGCCCTCAGTCCTTTAGGCACTTCCTGCTCCTGTCTCCTAGAGGTTTGGCAGGTGTTGTAAACCCCAGCTTTGCTACTTTGAGCAAATCCTTAACTTTACAGTCCTCTACCGGAGAACCAGATCACCACGTAATGAAAGCAGAAAGCCTCTCGAAAGCTCGTCTTCCCATTTGCTGTGCAGCTGCCTCCCATCCCTCATTGTGCTTATTTTCTTAGCGAGAACCTAGAGACTGTTTCCTACTGTGAATGGAAAGCGTACTTACACTTGAGTGGCCAGTGCAGACACCAGCTCTTTGGGAATGGAGCTTCTGTTCATGCAGCCACAGGCTGCTTACCCACTGTGCGTCCTCTCCAGAGGATGTGTCTCCAGAGGAAGTCCCCATGCCTGGGAGATTGAACTCCTGTTGTGATGGCTAACTGAAACAGAGTAACAGAGCCAAACCCTACACCACCAAGGCTAGTGGCGCGTAGCCTATGAGGTCATGTAAAAACTAATTGAAACCCAAGTTTGCGTAAGCCAGTTCCCTGCCCATTCTGCTTCCCTCACTCTGTCTCTAAAACGTACCCCAAACAAAATAGCAACTTGTGCTTCTGGAACTAAGATAGAAACTTCCGCAAAGGTGTGGTGCTCTGCAGACTGTTAACGCCAAGGAATAATAGGAATAGGCGTCATTGGCTGAGAACAGTCTCGGTTCCAAGATGTACGGGAAAGTTCTCGTTCCTCATATGTCCCAAGAACTTGGGGAAAGCAGAGTTACCCACCACTCTGAGGAAGTCTCTGAGGGCTGAAGACTAAGCAGGGCTCCCACTCATTAACCATCCTACCTTTGGCAGCAGGGAGTGGTGAATCCCCATTGGTTCTCAGAGCGAGGCTAGACACTGGCATTACTTGTCACCCGGGTGTTTCACTGAAGAGGAAACCCAGCACAAGCAACAGGCACCATGGTTTGCTCAGTACAGACATTCAAGTTCTAATTCCCCTAGGTGTCAGATTTTCAAATATAGAACTCTCGGTTAAATTTGAATTTCAGACAATAGATAGTTTGTGATAAATATGTTGTAAGTGTTACCAAGACGCATTAAAATATTGTGTAACTTGAGTTCAATTCATATTTTACTGAGTGCAATAGAATCTGAGGGCCCTCAATTTGTCTCTTATCATCTGAGTTTTAGATTAGACGTTCTGTATGAAGAAGGCTTTCTTCAAAGTGCTTAATGATCTGGAACGGGTGCTGGTGGGACTCTCTGAGGCAGTGTTCCTCTTGTTTTCCAGCTGGATGAAACTGGCGTTTCTGACCAACACGAGTGGTAAAATTCCAGTGAGAAGGTAAGCGAGACATTCTTTGCGGCTCGCCTCACTGTCACCATCCCGAGACCCAGCCTGCTATAATGCAATTGCATGCGCTCATTGCCTTCAAGATATTTCTGGAAGCTTAGGTTCTGTCATTTCGTAGTTCAATTTGTAACAATCAACGGTGGAAATAAAGTTGCACCTCCCCCAGAACAGGATGCATCAACTGTGGTAAAGGATGTCTGAAATGTAGCGCTAAATTTTAATCTGTGACTCACCGGGCTCTCACGGTTCATGTTGTGTCCCCCCACTTATCTGAGCAACAGCTACCTCCCTTCCTCCGGCGAGACCCCCCCATTGTGAAGGTGCATCGTGGCAAGTCAGTGCCTCTGACCAACACCTCCCTGTCCAAGGCTGCTGCTCATTTGGTTCCTAGAGGAGGTGGGGCTTCCCCTAAATTTCCCCTAAATTCAGCTGCCGCAGCAGAGTGCCAGAGACTTCTGCATATACACAGCAGAAGCTTATTTCTCACTGTTTGGGGGGCTGATACATGACCAGGGTGCCATCAGGGTTTCCAGATTGCAAACTGATATCCTCCAGGGGTGCCCTTACCTGAAGAGGGCCAGAGAACTGTCTCATGTGCACTTTTATAATGTGCTAGTCCCAATCCCAAGGACAGCAAAACCACCTCCCAGAGGGCCCCGATATCAACACAGTAGAGTTCCGTTAGATTTTCACATCAAACGAGCTTCCTCCCTCATCAGCCCTAGTGAACAGTGACAGAAAACAAAAGGCAGATGGAACCCAAAAGGAAGAGGGTGTGAGCCAGACACGTCTTACCCACGTGTTCTCGAATAGTTCTGACACATTTCGTTCTGGGAGGAGTCCCTACGCTTCCCTCTTTTCTGTGTCTCACTTCCTTTCACAGTTTAGGGTTTGCTAGTGGCCTGTGTGTCTCTGTCAGGTCTTGTGAGGGTTGCTATGGAAATTCTTGACGAAACTCTCCCCGATCATATTACTTGATGTTTATGTAAGCATTCATGGACATCAAAGAAGCTGGGCTCAGCCCTAGGGCATCGTCTGTCCACATGAGACCAGGAGATATGTGCCCTTTAGCTTGAAGCAAACACAGACTCCATGTATACTAGCCCACGCCTCCCAGGATTTTTCAACTCAAATTCATGTTGATGTTGTCTTTGGAAATGACGTTAGTAAAGACATAGACTGACAAACAATGGAACCTAGAAGAGGACTGTCCTAGACTGATCCATCTTTAGCACACAAGACAGACAAGTCAGCAAGTGCAGAACGTTTGAATGGGTAGATGCGATTCAGCTGTGGCATTCTGGCTACTGGTTATTTCCAGGGTCATTTCCCTGCTCTATCTACGTACTTCATTCTACACCAAGGTTTCTATTCTGTACCCCTGTGCAAATGTCTCCGTCCCCCCTTACATTGTCATACAGAGAAGAAACACCCTAGATACCATCATTCTTCTCAGTTCTATAGCTATAGGGATCATGAACTTAAGCTCCCAGGTGACTTGTCTGCAATATGTATTTATGGGAGACTAGAATACATAGATACCATGAGGATGACCCTGTGTGGTATCTTTTCTATTAAACCTTTCATGATTGCTTACTAGGCTGCAGACCCCGAACGTTTGTTGTGGTCTTTAACAGATCCATATATAGGGTTCTTTGCTGCCTTGCTACTGCTCAAGTGGAGGAAGGTTTTCAATAATATTTTTCAAACAAGTCAGCTTTTTAGAAGTTTATTTTTAGGAAAAAAAAATCCCTGTGAGCACCCCTGTGGGGAAGACATTTCAGAAGTGTCCTTATTTTATTGAAAACTTTCCTAAACATGAACAACAGAAAGGTAGTTATTCATTGTTCCCGAGAAGTCTTGCCACACAGACAACGCATAACCATGCTTTAGAGAGTATATATGGTAGTGTGAGGGACTGTTGTGCTTCATTCAGTTTCTTTTTCCATGATAAAGATGGAAAAAAACGGATTGAGTGGAAACGGGAAGATTATGATCCAGGCGCCTCTCGCCAGTAACTCTGGTTCCACTCGTCTGCCTTCTGCCCATGATGTTATCATATCACAGTTCCGGTTCTCTGGGTCCCCGGGCAGCTTGTTCACATCCAAAATCATCACCACCACTTGCTAGAAATGGCCTAGCTATTTTGGCGTTGTCTTTAGCTCTTTTGACGTGGATTTTTTTTTTTTTTTTAGCTTTTCATTATTAATAGGTGCTTAACACAAGCCACCTGTGACTTGGGGTCAGGCTGTGAGAATTGATGGAGAATTGATACCAAGCCAACGAAAGGCAGATAACTCTCCTGGTAGATGGTCTTCCAAGCCTTACGTGGAAATCGTCCTGAATGTTTTAATGGATGTGAAGGATAAACACTTTTTAAAATGTCACTTCCTCACCACCCTTCTGGGGTTTTAAAATGGAAACTATTACTATAAAGCACATTGTGTTGAAAAGGGATCTGGCTGCGTAGTCATTGTGTGGCTTGGGCAAGGCCCCTGCTCTTGAACATTAAATCAGACTATAGTACCCGGAAATTGCAGGGATGATGGAGGAAGGAGCCTAGCTCCTTGCCTCTTGTTTCTTTTCTTTTTCTGTCTATGACCTTGCACATCCTGCCTTTCTCTCAGACGCACTTGCTTACCGAAGTTTATCGTCCCACTTGGAAAATAACTTTGCTGTCTCACATTCCTTGTAACCAGAATGTGACCTATGGCTAGAGAGTTGAGTGATGGAGACCTACATTCTTGTGGACAGTGACTGGAGGGGCCAGTAAAGGAAAGGCCAAGAGCCTCGGGTATAATAATATCAGCAACATGGTCTGCACGACCCATCCCTCATGTCCTGAAGCTGCAGCACCCTACAAAGGGCAGTTACCTGCTCCTTTACTGGAAGTCTTTTGTGACTGTGTCAGAAGTTGGGGTGCAAAAGTCTTAGAAACACTGAAGGTCACATATGGGCACAAAGTGGACTCCCTTCGTGTCTAGGCTCATATTCCCCTAGTCATTTACAGAGAGCCCTGGAGTACAGAATTTAGCCAGAGCTGTGGCAGGACTGAGCACAGCTCCAGTGTGCTTGCTTTCGTAAATTCCTCTCAGGGAAGGAATGACAGTTTATTTTGACTGAATAAAATCTCATTGAGAAAATTGACATGTAGCCTAGTTGCTTGGGACCTTGCCTAGTGTGTTCAAAGCCTTGGTTTCCCTAAATCGAGGTTTGATTGCACATGTCTTAGTCCTAGAACTACGAGGTAGTAGGGAGTGCATGGCCATTCTAGGCTAGAGACCTTGTCTCAAGAAAAAAAAAAATCTCATTGAGCACCTAGTAGCTTGAAACACCAAGCAGACCTCGTTGGCCAGGGAATCATATAGAAGTTATTATAATGTCACAGTCCCTTTATCAACGTACTATAAGTATGTATGTTGCCAAGAAATACTCCCATGGTGTCTAAAATGTCTCAAACTGTGTGTGATTAGTGTGTTGTTCTCAGAACCATGGTTGAAGAACATCTTTCTGGAAACCAGAGAATTCCGATTCCCTCCTCAGCCTCGTAATCACAGTAGATGAATTTTCAGACTCAGTAATGATTTGGAAAGGTGTCTGGAGCAAAGGCAGTAAACATTACTCTAGGGAAATAGTCTCACTGATGCCTCTGTGCCTATTTTCCATTCTGGCTTCTCTTTTTACATGCAGTGAGAAAATGTGTCTGTAGGCTACCCAGACTCTACTCACATCTCAGAAGTCAGCACCTCTCTCTCCCATCTCCTTGCTCCTTGACCTTCTTGTTCTAAGTTCTGTTTCTTGACACTTAGCTCGGCGCTCACCAAAAGACTGTTTTCATTACTTTCCTTCCCCATGGTGCCTTCCTTCTGCTTTGCAGGAATGGCGTGGACTCCATACTTCCTACCTCGTGGCCACAGTGGTCAGTTTCACCATGTTATAACCAGTCCTCTCTTATCCAGCAGCCTTGAGTAGGCTAGGAGGCCCCCAAGATTGCCACACACAGATTATTCACCCTAACCTTGCTGTGGCCTCTCAATTATTATATCAAGGCATACTTTGATAAAGTCACATTGAGTAGCCACTTTGGAAAGGTCAAATGGTATCTATTCCTAGTCGGTATCTAAAAGGTCAAATGGTATCTACTCCTAGTCGGTATCTAAAAGTTGAATGAACTCTCCAGACTTAACAAAAAATAGACATGCCCCTCTGCTAGAAAGCCATTATCTGCTTTCCTTGCTCGCCTGGCACACCTGCGCTCCACTGTTAGCCTCCCCTATGCGTAAATACATTTCTCAAGAACACTTAAAAAACTTCTTAGAGTCTTCATGGACCTAATATAAAACTATAATGGTTTAAACAGACACATCTGGATGCATTTATCTAAAGCTCCTTCCTCTGGGTCTAATTCGGCAAGCTGCACTCTGCAGCTGAAGCAGTGCTTTCTCACACTCACCAAGAGGAACTGGCTGTCAGTGCCTGCATTCACTGAACAGAAACAATGGGAAGTACGTGAAGGTTGGGTGTGAGACGCTAAAGCTCCATTGAAAAGCCACATTTCACAACTGAAAGTCATCTTCATCTTCAGTGAAGCCTGCCCATCTAAATTTAGCCTTTCAAGGACCATAGTAATTCATGACCAGGGCTTTTAATCTATGAGCAAATAAGCCCCCTGGATAGGCAGAGACAAAACTGGTTGCCATGTGCACAAGGTGTCTGGCTAACAAATATCCCCTAACCTTCCAAGCAGATAGTTTTCATTATAAGTATCTCTGACACATCTATAATGTGTGTAGGGTGTTCTCTCCTCCTTTTACATAAGGAAGTTTGGCCATTAGGTGTTAAAATTTGACTAGCATTTTTAGTGCAATTTACTACCAAAATTAACTAGTACAAACTAGTTAAAAGGCTATTCAGAAATGCCATGTCTTAGGAAGTGTCATGATTCTGATGAAATAATGAATTGGATCCTGGTAAAATCCTAGACCTTTAGAAGGCTAGCATAGCAGGGTGTCTCAAGGGAGTTTAGATGAAAACAGCCAAAATATGTCTGGTACTGGGTGTCCACTGTCGTGAATATGCAGGCCAGGAGAACAGGAGCCACAGGCCTTCCCTACATGCAAACCTCATTCATATGCACTTTGAGAGCCACTAGACCATCAGCCACTTTCCTGTTTCTTCCCAACAACACCAGTTCTTAGGTTTTAAATGGATCGTTGCATTTGTCCAATGCTCACTTGTTCACAAGCACCGAAAGGACTAGAATTGGCTCTGGTAACCAGAGAGAAGAGTTAATATGGGGTTATGTAAAACACTGTCAACTAAAAGGTAGTTTTATTCATTTTTCCTTCTCCCTAAACCATTCATCTCTAAGGTATTTGGACTGTTGCATCAGAGAAAACAGAATGAGCAGTAACGCGTTGTTTTTTTTTTTTTCTCTCCTGCTCTAGTATTACTAGAACCTTTGCGTCGGGGAAAACGGAAAAGGTGATCTTTCAAGCCCTCAAGGAATTGGGTCTGCCCAGCGGAAAGGTATTGACTGACTTAACCATATTCCTAAAACCATTGTCACTGTTGTTTGTTGGTCCACCCATCTGTGATAAGCTAGGTTACTATGTTAAACGGGCACCAGTGGAGCCAGTGACACAGACAACAGTTAATTTTCCTTCTCACCTTCCACTGACCATGCTCACACTTTTCAAAGTGTTTTCAAATCCAACTATTTCACTTCAAGATGATTTTTTTGTCAACTTTATTAAGGTGAGATGAAAAGGGGGCAGCTGTTCTTTCTAGTTTATGGAGTTTATTTTAGAACACCCAGCCACACTGCCTTAGCCTAGCCTAGCATCAGCATGAATTATTAACTAATAAATTCAGTTCCTCCACACAGCCTTGCAGGATTTCATGAAGGATTCCTTTCTGTCTCGTCCATTTATGCTCACGACCCTTTGTATTCAAGCCATTGAAATTAATTTTTGTACTGCAAGAGAGACGTGTGTCTCCGACTCTGTTTAAAAGTTTTGCTTGAAAGTTACATTTCAGTGTGACAGGTAAATCCCATTGGTTGCTCTGTGATCCTCTAAAAATTCACAAAATAGGTGTCATTAAATATTGGACTTGATTATCCAATATCCACTACGGGAGCACTTACTTTCCTCCCTCAAGGAGAGAGAGAGAAATTTCTGTATATTCAATCGCTGAGAGATTTCCCAGAGAAAGCCGTGCTGGAGACAGGTGTCACCAAGTGTCTCACGTGTCATCCACGCCATCATGATCGCTGGGGAAGCCTCATTTGCTATGCCCAGGGCTTTACTTCAGGACCTTATAGATCACCGCTCTTTACGAAGGGAAAAGATGTTCCTTCAATGCCTGTCCTTTTTCTTCTCCACAGAACGATGAAATTGAGCCTGCCGCATTTACTTATGAAAAGTTCTATGAACTGACACAAAAGATTTGTCCTCGGACAGACATAGAAGACCTTTATAAAAAAATGTAAGTTCTCGTTGTGAAGAAGTGTTATGCTATCTTTGCCCCTATAAATTTTGAAACCATCTTTGCTGTAATCTTTAAGTATATGTTGCTAGCTCTAGTATATCTAGTTAGGGTTACATTTTTCACCCTTTAGTTTATTAGTATAGAAATCCACTCTGAGGGTTTTTTTTTTTCTTTAAAGAAACTTTGACATAGATTAATTACAGCACTTGGAACGTGTACCCACCCCCCCCCGGCATTGGCTTTACTAACGACCTACAATTTTAACCTGCTCCTTTAGGTATTAACCCATTATGTGAACTAACTAGATTCGATTTGGTTGGAATGTTAATATGTGGTTGAGAAGTTCATTCATTCCAGTTAATTTCAAATGGATGACTTACATGTTGTTTCTGAAGGAATGTCTTTTGGTAGAGCTAAAGAACTGCATATTACAGGCAATTTCTGTGACCTAGTGGGAATGCTATCTTTCCTTTGTTGCTGTTCTTGGGTTCCTCTTTCCCCCTCTACAGGCCCTGACCACTCTTGAGAATTCACCTACTTCAGGGTTAGAAAATGAGTTTAGAGTTATGCGCAAATGTCAACATGTAAATCGTACCTACTGTAGCATCATATACAGAAACTTACTTTTTCTAATACATTTCTTTTCAGCAATGGAGACAAAACTGATTATTTAACGGTAGACCAATTAGTGAGCTTTCTAAACGAAGTAAGCTTTTTCATACATTAACTCCATGAGTCTGTGTGCCGTGGCTTGCCTCCCCAGTGTCCTCACTGCATGCTTGCGTCACGCACCCTTACTCGCTTGGCTTCTGACCCGCTGATCTTTCCATGATGGCTTGACCAGGTGCAAAAATCAGCCGCCGCCTACCTGTATGTCCTTGTGCCTCCTCCACGCTGGCTTTGCGCACCACTTCCTGTCGGTTTCACGCTGTGATGTGTAGCTCTGGTTCCGTGTGTATGTGTGAAATTTGTAATGTATTTATTGAATTAAATGTGTCTGTGTTTTTTTTGCAAGATGATTTTTTAAGGTACCTTGAGTCGAGTCTATATTGATCTCATAAATAGAAAGAGGACAGACTGAGTTTATGTTACTATATTTGGATTCTCCGTTGCTAACTTCCCCTCAAACCTTTGCATGGACTAGAAACCTATATTTTTGTCTTTTAACGGTTTGCATGTAAGACAAAGATGTAGGTTCAAAATTTGACCCTTGAGCTTCTAGGCAAAATATAGCGTTAGGCCAACTAGATTGCAGATTAAATTTTCATTCTTTATTTTCAAAACAAACTCAGAGCTGAATATGGAACACAATTCATTTAGCAACTAAACCAACAACAAAATTTGCTTAAGTACAAGGAAAAAATATTTTAGAACAAGCCACAACTTTTGTTATTATAACCAAAAAGAACCTTTTTTTTCGTGTACAAAGTGTTTTTTAGCAAAACCCACAGAGGCTCTTTTTAATCCGAAAAGAAAAATTCACCTTTCCCCATAAACATAAATAGTCAGAAAAATGTGAGTAAGGAATGGACAACACAGTCTTATTTGGAAAAAAGTTCACAATCATACCATACAACAAGGGCATGCCTGAAGAGACAGGACTGGGCTGATGGAGTTGTGCGGTGGAAGAACACATACCCAGCATCCATGAGCCCCTGTGTTCAATCCCCAGCAGGGGGGTGGGGTGGGGAAGCATCACATTAGACACCAGGTAATGCCTCAGCAAAAAGAACGGGCAGTCCCTGGTGTGCCACTTTGCACAAGCAAATCACACCTTTGCCAAAGGTCTTCTCTTCCTGATGTGTGCAGGCTCATGGGTTCCAGTTCATAGGGCTACACGTCAGAAACTGTTAACACAATTACACATGCGCTGAGACAACAAAGAGAGGGATTCTATATACCCACACAGATGCTTCCGCCTTTGAGGAATCTGCTCAGGGCAATGCAGTATTTATTCACTTGAAAATGTCCTAGGTCTTTCCAGTCCTCTCCACTGTAGTCATCTGAATCCTGTGATTGTAATCTTTACCCAGATATTAGCCCTATTCTTGTACAACAGTTCTCTGAAATTAACTGGTCCCCCTATATTCCTTAGCCCTTCCTCCTCCTTCTTACTGTTGGTTTTGTTTCCGGTAGCTTTTTCGTGTACTTTGGCTCATTGATAATCTTAAATCTGATAAGATGGGCAGGAATCTGGCTTTCTAGGTGGAAAACATTATGAGAGGGAGAGAGGAAAAAACCCTAGCTCATGGTCAGTCCATCAGCACTTCCTGGTGAGAGAGAGAGAGGAGGAAACCTTAACTCATGGTCAGTCCATCAGCACTTCCTGGGCCAGCATGCGCTTCCTACTGCCCTGCACTGTTGGAGTTCAGAACCAACTCTAAAGTCCAGAGGATAGGTGCTGCTCTTGCACCTCTTGTAGGATTCATTTCCTCTCACAGATGGTTTTCTTTGTCCAGTTAGTTATCACATTTCATTATTCCAAAGGATTTTAAATTTTTTACTCATAAAACGTGTAAGCTTTTACTTTTTAAACCGAAGTATATGAAGAGAACAGGTCTCTCATACTTCTCTGGCTCTGCCCTCCATGTTCTTTATGATGAAGCAAGCATTCCCTGTCGCTGCTGCAGTAGACCATCACAGGCTTTGTTCTTTATATTTCCTTTCCCTTGGCTTCTCTTTAAGCAAAGAAATACCCTGAATGTTAGATGAGACTGGTGGAATCGGCATGATTCTAGATTTCTGTAGGTTCTAGAAAGGCAATAGGACATTCCAGAAAAGTATCTGCCCTGGGATTTTAATCACAGTGTCATCTCCAAATATGGCTTTCTTTCCCCTCCACTATCACCCCACATCCCCAGGCCCCGCCGGCTTCTTGCACATCCTATGTACAGTTCTACTCTTATCCCACTGATTTCTCCAGAATCAAAATAGCTTTAGGCATGGCAGCTTCAGATCCTGTAATGCAAGGAGACAGAGCTCATCTGGAATGGCAGTAGGGTTTGGAACATAAAGGTCTGTGACCTTAAATAGATCAGGCCTCAATGTTTTCTAAGGACCTCAGCAGGCAGTTTCACTGCTACATGGGATCCAGCGTCATGCAGCAAGATAAGAGAAAATGAGGAACACTGGAAGGACAAGGCCCTGGTCAGCATGTATGCAAATTTCAGGGTATCTGAGAACCAGTTATAACCACAAAAAATCAATAGGTGCATACACAACAGGGTTCACTGACTGGTGCTGACCGAGGAAAAGAAAGCCCTTTCCTGTCAGCCTGTAGCATACTGGCTTCTGCCATCGTCCAGCCTGTAAATCTCACTCTTTCTTTCTGATTAGTGTACTAATCTCTACCTTCAAGAGGTAGAAAAGGGAGAAAAATTTAGTCTTTTACTTAGTTACTGTGTAGGGTATGTGCCTCTCTTCCCTCAGTGGTAGCTTTGAATTCATTTCTCATCTGCTTTCCAGGGCCTCTTAATCACAGATGGCCATAGCTTGAATCCCCAGACAGGCAGCATTAGTGTCCCCCAGCAGCATATTAGCAATGCAGATACTGAGTCAGTAACCTGCGCTTAACAAGATGTCCAGGCAACATGTGTGCAAGCGGAAGTTGTGCAGCGCTGTCAAGGCTAACAGGATGACTTCTTGGGGTGCTTAGTGGAGTGGCGGGGGAAGGGGAATCTGAGCATAATAAATATATTTTGTCGTCCTCCATAAAGAATTTAGTCAGACAGGTTCACGCTCACAGCTAAACCTTTAGGATCACAGTGTCTCTGGGTTCTATCCGGTGGATAGAAGGAAACGTCCTTCACCAGAATCATGAAGAACGGCAAGCTAGAGTTATGGAGAACTGGCAAAGGTGCATGCTGAGAGCTGCCAGCATCAAGCTCTCCTATCACCTCAGCTGTGTGTGGCAGGACTAATGCAGTCTCTAGGGTCAGGTGATTTCACTTTTTCCCCCTTGGTTAATAAGATAAATTTATTTCAGTGCCACCTCCGTTTCTGTTTTGCTTCCAGTAAGCATAACAGCTAAGGAAGTTGATGGAGAATTGAGGGCTGCCCAGAGAGCAGGAGAAACCAAAATAAGAAAGAGGAAATGGGTCTTATATGGAGACAGTTAAAAACAAAGACAAAACATAACATGACTTTATTTTATCGCTGGTTATCTACTCCCTCACACGCATCACCACACACAGGAGCACATTAGAGTTGAAGCTGGTTTTTACATGTTTTAATTAGAAGTATGTAAGAGAGTACCTAACTCTGTTCACTTTACAATACCCTTGTTCTTAGATGAGAAGATAAAAGGGAGAGGAAGAGGGGAGAGTATTCTATCCTATGTGAGCCCAGCCTTGCCAATTGTTCAGCTCCCTTTCTATACCATTTCAAAATATTAGCTCAGCATCCATCTCCCCCAGTGCACTTGTACCAAAGGCAGTTGACACATTTTCTCAGTAAAGCTAAGGACAGAGTTGCGGGGGCTTCCCATGGTAGATCTCATTTGCTTGGCACAGGTTTCCATGACCGACTCTTCAGAGCTATTTAGAACCTCATTTAGAAAGCTCTGGATGCCAGGAAGTGAGATGCTGGGCTTGTTGTTTATCTGAGTGGAAGTTGATGGTGTCTCAGAGCTGTGGCGACCTGTTGTGCTGTGCTGTCTCTGACTTGAACTCTTCTGCACGCTGTTACTCTGAGGTCACCTGGATGTGATGGTGTGTAGCATCCTTCCTCACTAGGATGAAAAAATGCAAACCTTACCATTTGTTTCCCTGCCTCTAGATTATTTAGAGGGACCAGGCTTTGTCACCTTTTAAAATGTGAAAATTTGGGGGAAAGAAAAGATTAATTTTCTGGCAGAGCAGGTACAAAGACAAAGTGGAATTTTATTTTGTCTGCACTTAAATCCCTTTGCTAAGACTATAAACACCTTAGCTAGCGAGTATGGATATGTGCTGTTTTCCTGGCTATTCCTTCTACTAGAAAGATGATCTTATGAATATGATGCCCTCTAATTACATTTTAATGGATAAAGCTTAATTAGGAACACAGGTCATATTAGTCCTGCCTTGCATTATTTAGTTAGATGGGATTTTCTTGCTTTTGTTTTTTTGTCATGAAATAAAATGCTTGTGGTTACAGTTTAAATCAATGCTTTTTCCTCTTTTTATTTCTTTTCTATCTTCCTTCCTTCCTTCTTTTTTTCCCTCCTTCCTTTCTTCCTTTCATTTCTAAGAGGGCCAGCCTCCAGTCTGCTATGTAACATAAGATGTCCTTGAGCTTCTGATCCTCCCGGCCCTGCTTTCCAAGTGCTGCAATTACACAGACAAGTTCCACCACACCTGATCTGTGCAGTACTGGAGATTTAGCCCACAGGGCTGAGCAAGCAATAGAGGCACACCTCCTACCCTAGAGCAGGAATGCTTAAATTGAGCAAGTCAGAATTACCGGGAAAGCTTTCTAGATCTGCTTGCATCCCAAATAATTCCTGGTTCCACCCGGGGACTCTGTTCCAGGAGGTCTGTGGAGAGGCCCCCAGAATCCAGTCTTTAAACTCTCCCAGGTGATGGTGATGCTGCTCCTGCCATCCACACATCACATTTTAAGCAGCACCATGTTAATATGTACATGTGTAAAAACACCCAGAAATGTCTGAGTTTCCTTCCCCCTTTCCCATTGTATCTGTTTTCTCCCCCATAACTGTATCCCATTTTTCTTCCTCTTCTTAAGTCACATGGATTTGCCCCTTCAGTTATCTATGTCCCAAATACTCACCAGTGATCTCCTATTTAAGTCAAAGGACTTAATTTTACTAGGGAAGAAACAGAGGATAATTGAGTGTAACTATGTCAGATATGAAAAGATCCCTTTCCATCCCTTATCCATCTTATTTAGTTCTAGTTTATGGGAGGAAAGATGTCTAGAGAGTGATTAGGATTTTATTTCTTTGAATGCTTTTAAATGATTCCTCTCACCCCGGGGGAGACCTTAATCCCCTTGTGTTACTAGCAATGTCTGCTCTAAGGGAAGGTACACAAGCCAGGAACTGTGCTGGAGACATAAAAACACACTCACACAGACAGAGACACGGGGACACAGGTCATCCTTGATACAAGAATGCCAACTTTTTTGTGCTCCAGGGAAGCTTATATAGGTATCCTTAACTGATAGCCACGCCCCAGCTCTTGGGATTTCCAGCTATAAAACCCACCAGAATTTACCCCCCTGCCATCAGGAACTCATGAGGGCCTTGTGCTCACAGCAGCTGCAGGCACAGGAAAACAAGTTGTTTTGCTCAGTTCGCTCCAGCAGGCAAAGAAAGTCAAGGGGGCCAGGGGTCTGCAGCCCCCAACACCTTTGAATACTGGGGTCTGCTGTATGCTGTATCCGATCCTTATGGGGTGTAGCGATCCTTACAGGTTCTAGCATGTCTTCACTTGCCTGGCATCCCACTGTCCACATCAGTTTCCCTTTCTCTACAGATTTCATCACTATTCTCTAAAGTATCAAGCCCTGCTATTAGCATAACAGTTTCCAGTCTAGCATTGACATGGACATAATCAGTAATATTTCAACAGAAGAATGCTTCATCAGGATAAGCTGTCAATAAATATATTGATTCTTTCACTTTAACACTTTTAACTAAACGGTACAAGGGGAGTCTAGAGACATCTATGCTTTAGCAGTTAAAATAAAGTGTTCCATTGGCCAAAGGTATTGTTCTGTACATAGCCCCCCTTACAGGTGACCATCCCTCAGCAGAGAAAAAAGGGGCCATATGAACAGTTGCTTCTTAAGCATCTTTCCAATAATATTATTGCAACTCTGTGCATGCATCTGGGTAAAGAGTTGTTGCCAAAGTATGATACGTTAAGCAATTCTTGCGCACATCTGCTTATTGGCCCATCAGTCTCTGAAAGCTTACATTTTATTCATTTGAGAGAGGACATAATGCAATCCTGTCATCCACAGTGAACTGTAAGAAAGTTTAGTGGATCCACTGCCTCCAGACACGCGCCGTGACATATGCATACCCATATCCACACGTACATACACACGCACATATATAAGCTTGCACACACACATAGCTTAGTTAGGTAGTGAGTAGGTAAATAGGCTTCTTGCCATTCCAGGAAGACAGGGCAGCCTCAGTGCAGGAAGTGTGTTACTCCTTCAATGTCAGAAGCATCTTGGGTGCTGACTGAGAAAGGTGGCTATTGGCAGCTTCCATCAGAGCCTCTTCCCTGCACTCTGCTGGGGACTTCTTCCAGAGCAGAGTGCGGGTACAGCTGTAGAGAGAAGGTGCCCTGAGATGCTGTATTTTAAACTTGATGATTCTTTGCTGATTCATTTCCATCATTACAATTCTATCATCTTGGAAAACTGTGACTCCAAGAAAACAAAGTTTACAGAGTGCTCAAGAGAAAGTAGGTAAAAAAGTAGAGAAAGCTAGGTTAAAACTTAACTATTTACTTTTCTGACACTCAAGTTTAGGGTTTTTTTTTTTTTTGTTGTTGTTGTTGCTATTGTTTTGGGGCTTTGGGCCACTTAGTACCTGATATGGTTGCTTATTTTCTTTATTTTTTCTTTTTCTTTTTAAAGGTAACCTCAATACTAGATTTTTAAATGCTGTAGAGATCCTTTTCTCTCATTTTTTTGCACCTATTTGTGGCAAGTCACTGACCTAAGGTGTAGGAAGTAGACGGCAGTGCAGTTGCCGTTCTCACACGTTCATGTTTTCTTCAAAGTTGAAACAGGAGGAAACCACACAGCTCCCCTTTTTTCACCGTCCAGCTCCAACAGCATAAGTCCAGAGATGAACTTTATGTAGTATAGTTCAGGGAGAGAGCCAGGAAGGCAGTGAAGTCTGATCTCCGTAATTACAAATATGAGCGTCTAGATGGATCTTGTTGTACAAATTATATGCGTAGAAATCTCTTTCAGGATGAGGAACGTGGGTCTAAATGGAGTTATTTTCTCATCATAGCACCAGCGAGATCCTCGGCTGAATGAAATTTTATTTCCATTTTATGATGCAAAAAGAGCAATGCGGATCATTGAGATGTATGAGCCTGATGAAGATTTGAAGAAAAAAGGTAATATAAATGAGAAAAAACATATTAAATTTTGTTTTTTTATTTAAACAAGAAAATGTACATTTAAAAACCTTGAATTATAATTAAAATATCTTAAATGCTTTGGGGGCACTATAGATTCAAAGATTAGTAATTAATTTATTCTTTTCTTGCTTTTAAACTAATTTAGCTTGTATGTTCTATCGAGTGAATCCACACTGTCTGAAGTATCCCACTGCAAAATGTACTGTGTTGATAAGGACATTGTAGTGATAATCCCTTGTATATGCATATATATTAAGTTTTAATTTTGCATAGTGCTAAGAAGACAGTCTCTATGTGCAGTCTTTGAAAAGAATTTGTCACATAAGAACACGTGCACCTACCTTTGCTCCCTTTTGTTTTGCTAAGCTGAATAAACTTAGTACTTAATTTGATACTTGACCCCTGGGTTGGAAGACAAACACACTGATAGGACACTAACTAGTCTCAGCAAGTTGTCCATATTTCTGGATCTTTGTCCCTTTCATTTGGTTCGGAAACAATATGTAGTTCAACTAGTAATCAAAGGAAAAGTATGGGGACAACTGAAGTGCATCCCTGCCGCAGGGACATGCCCGGGAGCCCAGGAGCCCGACACTTGGCAGCCAGGAGGCTATGCTTGCTTTGTGAGGCTCTTTTTTTTTTTTTTTTTTTTTTTTTTTGGTCATTATGACCAGGATACTTGACAGAAGCAACTCATGTGGGCGCAAGGATTTATTTGGGTTCATTCACATTTTCAGGGAAGTTTAGTTTGTCGTAGCAGAAAGGTGTGGTGTCAGGAGTGTGAGGCACCTGCTCACATCCTAACAGGACTAGAAAGCAGAAATATCAGATCCAGACACACCCGCAGTGACCTTCCCCCACCAGTCAGTTCTGTAACATCCAAAACATGGCCACCCGCTAGGGACCAGGTGTCCTAACATGTCAGCCTGTGAGGGACATTTCACATTCAAACTGTAACACTGGGAGTTCAAGACTGAATAAGAAGTGTTCACGCTGCCCCCCTCTGCATCCTGAAGTCAGCTGTGACAAGAGCAGCTGTTCCTCAGCAACTGATGATGTAATGATTTGTGTCTTTGTTATCCTCGGGTCCTTTCAAGCCCTGATTATAACTGACACCAGCTTTAAAAAAACACACACAGCTTCTCCCTTTCACAAATAACAGAGAATTAAAGCCTCCTTTTGACTTAATGAACAATGTAAGAGGACAGCTCAAAAGACACTTCTCACAGAGTTGTAAGTGTTCACAACTACCTGGGGATTGGGAGAGTAGCTCAAAAAGTAGAAAATGTGCCTCTCTGGTAGCTCAGCATTTCCTCTTGCAGGTGTGTACCCTAGAGAGTATCACACAGTCTCCAAATAGTGGCTGTCCCATGCTAGACCTCTGCTTCTTCCATGCTTTCTGCTAGGAGCGGGTGCCATGCAGGCCTCTAGCTTTCAGTGTCTTCTGTAAACATATGACTTTCAGAGTAAATCCTCCAGTCCTCATCTCAACCATAACCCAGGAGCCTGCAGTAGGCCTGCTTATCTGCATATTGAACAGGTGTGTTTGCAGCATGGCTTGGTTGTCCTGTCTCCATCCCTCTTCTTTCGCAGCCTAAGAAATGGCTGCACTACTCACTTAGCTTTTCAAGTCAGAACCTTTGGAATCACCCTGTATGTTTTATTCCTTTCACATCTCTTATGATCTGTCACCAAAGCATGTGAGGTCCACCTCATTCTCACCATTTCAGATGGTCAAGCCTACAACCTATCCAGGGGCAATGCCAACTGGCTTGTGACATCTTTGTTCTGCTTTGTACCCAGTAATGTGCTCTACACAGCAGTCAGAGTAAGCCTTTTAGGATACTATCCAATGGTATTGTGTATTCTGCTATGCCACCGAAGCTTCCCAACACAAAAATCTCAAGAACATAGGACTAAACCCTAATGGATGCAGCCTTTGGCCCCCTCTCGTGCATCATTGCCCAGCTCATTCCCCAGATGTTGCTCATTCCTCTTTGCATTTATTGAATGAATTGAGAACACACATTCCTGCATCAAGATTTCTGCATTTGCTCAACCTTCTACCCCAAAGACCCACTCCTTTGCATCTGTGTGACTTGGCTCTATGTGGCTGTATATCTTGTTCCTATGCATTTATGAAATCTTAAAAAGATTTCACTGGCCACGTATTTAAACCAGTATCCCACCATCCTGTTTCATCATCCTAGCTTTGTACTTCCAGTATGGCATTATAATTATTCATATATTTATTTTTCTTTCCCATAATATGTGAACTTTGTAAAAATGGAATGTAGCTCTTTTTTCTGCACCTGTCTCAGTGCCTCAAAAGTGTCTGTTATTCAAATGAATGAATATGCCAAGGACAGAAGCATAGAAACTTTTATTGTAGTACTTCAGTTGTTATTAGAAATGGCCTGAATATCCAGCAACAAACTTATTATTATAAGAGAACTGGGCATGGTTGCACATGTCTTTAATCCCAGCACTTGGGAGGCAGAGGCAGGCAGATCTCTGAGTTCAAGGCCAGCCTGTTCTACAGAGAGTGTTCCAGGACAGCCAGGGCTACAAAGAGAAACCCTTTTTTGAAAAACCAAAATATAATATATATATATATATATATATATATATATATATATATTTCTTGTGGATTGCCATTTATTCAGTTTATGATAAACTCTGTGTGTATGTGTACACATGAACATGTGTGCACATAAGTGCATAAATGATTCAGATGCACACAGTGGTATAGTTGTTCTGTAAAATTGAAAAGACTGGAATTGATCTATTGATTAGACATCTATTGATTAGACACAAATGTAGTTAACCTGAAAAACTATTTGGGGAGTGTTACAAGAACTGGGATAGTCTTGTTATTTGGCTGTAGAAAAATGGAGTTGTAGTACAGCTCGTAGGCACAGTGATGCCATCTCTAACGTGTTCTTTCATCAAGGTCAAACCTGCAGAGCAAACTGTGAGACCTAAGCAAGCTGTGCATGAGGCCCAGAGCTGTCTTTTAGATAATCGGTGGAGCTTTTCAGTGGATGTGAATGGGATTATCTTCATAACTTATAAATGGTTACATGAAAAAGCAAAGGGCTGAGGCTTCTGGCGTTTGTGAAACACTGCTTATCCACCCCACAGTTGCCATGTAAGCCCTGCCCCATTCAGAAAGGTAACTGAAATCAGCAGTGGCCTGTGTTTCCATGTTTTTCACCAGCGTCAGACTTTAATGTTTAGATAATTGTGAAAAATAAATTGTTTAAATTTGAAAGGCAACCATTTCTCCAACTGAATGAAAATAAGTGACTTAGAATTAATGACACACATCTTACAGGTATTCTCAGTTACCAATCATGATGATCCTGGGCCATTCTGTTCCCCACTTGACCAGAGAAACCAGGAGATGGACAGAAGCAGGCAAGGATGGTCGTAGAAGAGCCAGAGGTCCCTCATGGCTGTGGTTCATAGCATAGTTTCTTCATTTGGAGAACTGTCATAGACTGTTCTTCTTTTAATGTGTAATTTTGTATTTTGTTCAAGTTCTGAACGGTGTTAGGTCTAGGGAAAAACTACAGAGTTGTTTCTGCTCTGACTTTTATACTACCTCAACGAGGCTGGGCAAAATGAAAGATGTTTGTCTTCGGAGCTGCGGTACCACTCAGATTTTCTTTCTCCCCAGGCCTCATATCAAGTGATGGGTTTTGCAGATATCTGATGTCCGATGAAAATGCCCCAGTCTTCCTAGATCGCTTAGAACTTTACCAGGAGATGGATCACCCCCTGGCTCACTACTTCATCAGTTCTTCCCACAATACCTATCTCACCGGCAGGCAGTTTGGCGGAAAGTCTTCAGTGGAGATGTACAGACAAGTTCTCCTGGCTGGGTGCAGGTCTGGAACTCAAGATGGAGATTTGCTTTGTCTATATGTGGCACCTTTAAACATATCATTGACCTCCCTTTGTCTCTCCAATTCCCAGTGTTCTAAGATGCCCAGTGGATCTGCTGGGCAATGGCTCATACCTAGTTCTCCCCACGTATGTAAATACCTGTGATGAAGTTCTGTTTACAAATTACTCAGTGAAAGTAAGGGTTTCTTGAATAAAACACTGTAGTTGTATGACATTCTGATAGCAAGGAAGACCACTAAGTGGCTGACAGGTGGTAGTGAATACAGGGTGTTGTGCTGGGCGTTGGGTTGATCCAACTCCTAGGCAGGACACTTGGCCGGTGAACGAGGCCATTGCACCACTCAACAGTGGCATGCTTTAAAACATAGAACTTTGCATTCTATATTTTCAAACCAGTGTTGACCCTAGATAACTGAACCATGGATAAGGAAAGACTATTGTAATCTGCTTTTCTCTGAAATCGGAAATAGCAATCAGAACATTTACACTTCTCTTTAATAGAGTATGTTCATTTTATGTTGAGTGAGAAAAGAAGGTATCACATAAAATTGTGGAGCCATCTTCAGGGTCAAAAGACAATCATCTACTGTGATTTTTAAAATATGACCTCAAAATTGTAAAACAAGAAAATAAATATATTTTAAGAAGCCATATTAAGTTTTCTACTAGTTCTAGGTAGTTACAAATTTAGTTTTATTTAATGCTACAAAAAAAGCTTGGGAATTTAGTTTGGTGGTAGAGCATTTGCTTAGTCTGTGCAAGGTCCTGAGTTCAATCCTTACTACTGCCTAAAATACAAAAATCAAGATAAAAAATGTGGCTGTGTAAAGCTCAGAAGTTTAGTTTTCTAAGGAGATATTGCTGAAAGTAACTTGTATAGAAAAGAGCAAATATTTAAGGTTAATATATTGCAAAAAAAGAAATGTAGTTGTACTATGATTTTTTGGAAAAATTTATTTTTTAAAGTTCACTGCGTTTTGTGTACAGAAGTGCTACAGAGGAGATTAATTCCATCCTAACTTCATTAATGCGCTTTGTCTCAGTATCTGTATCTGAATCGAAAGACAGCAGGAGTGCTTCTTGCTTGGCCCTGGGGACTGCTTTGAGAGCTTCATGCCCGCTGGGCAAGGACTCTACACTGAATTATACGTCAGGCTTTTAGTTGACTTATTATTTTGAGAAAGAGTCTCACCTACTTGTCCAAGCTGGCCTTAAACTCTTAGGAAACTGGATTACCATCCAGTGCCACCAGGTCCAGCTCAAGAAAATTTACTGGCAGGGTGAAAGTAACATTATTCTACCCAGTGAGTTTATAAATCAATGTCAATATCATCCAAACCCAGCCTCTATTGCAAACTGTCCATTGTTCTCTATTGCAACTTGGTCCTAAATATGATTTTATTGGGAACCAGGCTGTTTATCATATCCAGTCAGTCTCAAACTCTCGCCCACAGCCCTCTTTTGACACTAGGGTGAGCAACAAAATGTAGTTTACACTTGTGCATCCACGAAATGCCCGTGTTCCTCATTCCGTGTTCTGACTTAGGAGAAAATGTCTTTGACTTTGGATTTGGTTTTCCGGTACAGGCTCAGTGTTGTAATCTGACTGTGCTTCTAGGTGTGTGGAGCTTGACTGTTGGGATGGAAAAGGTGAAGATCAGGAACCGATAATAACTCACGGAAAGGCAATGTGTACAGACATCCTGTTTAAGGTGGGTTTAAGAACATCACAGCCTTAGCTCTCCCAGACTGTTGTGCAAACACAGGAAGCAAGAAAACAATTTTTTTTTTCATTTTCTTAAGCAACACATGTTCATGTTTTGTTCTTCTCGTTTTAAAGAGAAAGTCAAGACAAAATATTATTAGTCATATAATATTCCCTTCATGCTATTTTTCTGGCTTTCAAATGATGGCTGTAAGGCCCTTTAGTAGCAGCATCTATCTAGTTTTACACTCAAACAATTTTTTTGGCACAGTTGGGTGTACACATAGCCTAGTTCCTTGGGATGCTGAGGCAGCGGGGATTTTGAGAAATATAGTGAGAACTATTCTCAAATCAAAATGAACAAAACCATTTTTTTTTAAAAAAAAATCTTATCTATTTCTTTCTTGGTTTCTGTTATTTCAGAAAGACTCAAAGGTAGCATAAAAAAAGAGCAAGTTTATATATAAGCCTTACAATATGAGATAACGAGGTTGGTATTGTGGATGATTGTTAGGACATCTTCTAAATTTGGAAGCCATGCTACAAATTGGGCTCCATACTTTCAAAAAATTTGGAACAAGGAATGAACCACAGTTCACAGGATCATCAGGAAGCACATCCATTTAAGTACTGTGGCCAGTGAGAAATCCACCCCGCTCCTCACCGAAAGGGATTAGTTAATAAACAAGCACCTCTTAGAACCTTGGGGTGATCTCTATGGGTCGTTCTTCATGTTTTCTTCCTCATGTCCATAGTATCCCACCAAAGGTAAGAAACTCAGTGTCGGCTAACATCAGATAGCCCGCTGTGTTGTGTAGTTCAGGAGAGAGAATAACAATGTCTGGAACAGTGGCTCTTAGCTCTGCCTGCTAGCGAAATCCCCAGTGTCTTATCTTCGAAACCACAGCTGCCTCATTTCTGTACGTGGAACGTTCCCTCCATATCATATCTCTTAGCCAAAGTATTGGTGACTTTAATTAGTTTAATTAATTCACGGTTTTGCTTCCTAAGAAGAGTCTAGAGTATATTAAAGGGACAAAGTGTGAATTTTATATAGCTATCAAATGACAAGGATCGTGGGGAAGCAGCATGGAAAAAAGTCACCCATGAGGAAAGCAGACTCCAAAGGCCAAGGCACAGTTTTCCTCCGGGAATAGTTCCTGACCCCTTATACCAGATGTTTAAGTTCGTGGTCATGTTTGCCTGTGAAGACACCTTAAGAAATAATACTCAGATGACTGCTGCATTCATAAGGCTGGCTCAATAAAATACTTTCAGCTGTGCTTTTCTGGACAATTAGTGTAAAAATGTTTTCTGACTTGCTGAGTGACCTGAGTTGCCCTGTGCTTAGCTACACACCAGTAAGATCGTGAGCATTTTATAGTGTGATACTCTGATTGGAGAAGCATTGGTTCGAAGTCCTTTGTTCAAAAACAGACATGTGGGCCAGCCGTCAGACACAGCTTTTCTATTTCATATGATGCAAGGTATAAGGAGGTGTTCTGCCGCTTAGGAGTAGGTGTCAGTGTAAAAGTGGAGCCAGAGCCCTCCCTTATTTGCCTCACATGCTACTTGACCACAGAAGGAGACCCCCTTTTCACTAGGCTTGTCGGAAATACTGGATATCGCAGTTGCCACACCAGTACAGTGGACGGCCAGTTAAAAGCTTGCCGAAACCCTTGTGTTATTAGCGACACATTTCCTCAGAGGTGGGAGGAACTGAAGACTGGACTCGGATGAAAATTCTCATAGAGAGTTTATGTTGTCCTAAAGGAGATTGATGAGGGCTCAGGGCATGGTTTAATGGTTGAGCACTTGCTTCACGTGCACCAAGTCCTGGATTCAAACCCGAGTACTACAGAAAGGGGGTGGGATGGGCCAGAGTCCCTGGCTCTGCTCACTGTCAAGCGAGGACTTGGCAGGTCACTCAAGTAATGTCGTTTAATAGCACTGGAGAGATAAAAGACAGCATTGATTGAAAAGCAATGACCTAAACCTCTTGAGTCTCCCCAGGAGAGTTGTGTAGGCAGATGTGTTCTCCAGGTCAAAACTGTTAAAGTTGACTGTCTTAAAATGCTCCGTTAGTGGTCTCTGAACAGTGTGAGTTACCTTCAGTCTGTTCTCTCTCATAAACACTCTCTGTCTTTAAAGGATGTGATCCAAGCCATCAAGGAAACAGCATTTGTCACATCAGAGTATCCTGTAATCCTCTCCTTTGAAAACCACTGCAGGTATGAAAGCCGCCTCTTTCCCGTGTCCCTACTTGGTGGTGTTTCAGATCCCTGGCTTCTCATCCTGCCATTCATTTTTTTCAAAAAAAAAAAAAATAACTGAGTAATTTCCTGTTTCATGGGCTAAACAGCAAATAATCCTCCAGCCAGGACATGGTTATTCCAGCCCTGCCCACCAAGAAGTCATCTTCTTGGGGCTCAGTAATGCTTTCTCCAAACAAATAGTCAGAAAATGGGAAACCTGCTTTAAAGTTCCTTTGAGATGGAAAATTGGGCGATAAGTTAGGAGGTATTTTTTCATTTTTCTCTGTCAGTTTTGAATTTTAAGTTACACCAGTTAAAGTTTGTATGGTACTTAAAAGTATAGCTGTAGTCACTGTTATGAAATCAGCCTTGAACTTTGCAAAGTGGGTGTCTTTAGTTACAGGGATGGATATCTCATTCTTGGAGAGTTAATGGACATTTGACTTTACAAATGCCACTTCTTTCTCCCCAGCAAATATCAACAGTACAAGATGTCCAAGTATTGTGAAGATCTATTTGGGGATCTCCTGTTGAAACAAGCCCTCGAATCACATCCAGTATGTATTTTTAGCAAACCATATTTCCAGCATGAATGGATTTGTTTTGAAATGTGCTTTCCAGGGGTCAAGTAGCACTGGAGAACAAATACTAAGGATTTTCATATTTATTTAGATTCTGTGCTACAAAAAGCTTTTATCGTGCTTCAGAGGGATGTCGAGAGGAGCCTAAAGTAAACATGTGACTCCGTGTAATCTGGATGCTCTTAAGGTCTCATGTTTTAAATTTCACAAAGCATCCAAGTCCAGAGGCCAGGCTTCTCTGTGTTTCCCAGTTCTGGCCTCACACTGAGTCACTTCAGACACCTGTAAAAACACCTGCGCCAGGGCCCCTGCCTCCAATGTTTGGTTTCTAACTGACCCAGCCCAAGCAGGTGTATTTTTAAAACCCTCCAGGTAAACAAATAAGAACCCAGGGTTCAGAACTCATGGGAGCCTGTTGCTGTGGGAAGTCCTCCAAACTGATGTCATAAGGCCCAAAGTTCAAGTTCCCAACTCCAAAATAAATATTCAGGCAAAGTCACATGGCCATTTTTGAGCTTCATTGTATACCTGCCAGTTTCTTCATAAAGGGGCTTTTATTAAGTCTGTGGTCCATAGAAGGGCTTTATGAAGTCTGAATGCATGTGTGATTGTTCCAGAGAGTTCCTTGGATTTCTGTCAGGATACATAATGTCCCAGAGGACAATATGCAGTGTAGCAAGATGTCACAAGAAAGAGGGCTTACTAACAACGTTAAAGTGTTTTATTGGGGCATTCAGACCTCCTGCGGACATGGGAGCATTAGAAAGCAATTTGAGGACAGGATAGTAGATGACACGATGCTATTTCTGCTATGTGAGTAATCTGGCTGGTTTAACCATGAATTTTTCCCAAAGGTAGGTGTGGCCCCTGAAAGCCCTGGGGAGGCAAGGCTACATCCTTTGCCCCCCACCTGACTCTGCAGCCTGCTGAAGCATCAGAGCAGGTGCTTCCCATGTCCCTCCCAGCACCCGCCTCTCCCCACCCTGGGCCTGACTGTTGGCTGACCATGCCTACAGCTTTTGGCTGGCTGTGACCTCTGGTCCTTAGTCAGGCTCTCCTCACATAAGGGAGACAGGCCAGAGTGTCTGAGAATGCACATCTCCACCAGTCCCCTCACTCCGGATTCCCAGGGGCTATTTCTGGACACTTTTTCTCTTCTGTCCTTTGGGCTCCCCAGCAGGACTCCCTATGTACCGCTCAGGTGCCCACAGTGGAGCATCTAAGGAACACATCCTTCACTCCCTGTTCTTTTTCTTATTTTTGCACTCCTCTGTTGATGTCTGCAAGAGCCAGCTCTCATATCAATTTACAGAATACCAGTATACTAATCCTTGTCTAGAAAGCTGATTCTGAAGAGTTCATACTGAGAGTCATCCGTAATTCATTTTATTACTGTTGTTTCCTGGACCCTCTTCCTGTTCTCTTGGGCAAGAGAAGAGGATTGCTTTTGGGGAAAGCATATTCTTAATGAAGGGACATATGTGTTCCCAGAGACAGGACCAGCTGGCAGCAGGCAGCATTCTGTTAAAGGTCTTCACGAGACAAGACACAGGCTTGCTTGTCCTGCATAGGATCAAAGAAGCTGTGTAGAAAGATGCATAGGTAAGAGTGCCGTTGGATGGGTGGGGACTGAATAATTAGAGATAGAACAGTCCCCCTGGTCGCAGAAAATAACCTAAACAGACTTAACTTCCTGTAAAGTATAAAACAGTGAAGCCAGAGTGAAGTTCAGATTCCAGTAATTCAAACCTCTCCCATCTTTCAGTGCACCTATTAAAATCCCGAGTCGGTCTATTAAGAAGACAGGCTTAGTCTTTGATACGGTGCAGATGGAGGGGAGGTCTGGGGCTTTATCAAGTGCTACCCTGTCCTTTATGATGGACCTGGAATTTAGAAGATTTAACATACAGCAAGACTGCCACCTCCCAGCACCACTCAGGTAAGACCCTGCCCGATTGGCAAGTTGGGTCCGGTCTGTATACTCCAGAAAATTAGGGGTTCCAACTTTGCCGAGTTACTCAAATCAAATTTGGATTCTGTGAACTGATGTGAGAAGGGCCTGGAAGCAGAGCTGTGCAGACTGACATCTAGTGGACGCTGGCTGGTATGATTCTGGGGCTCTTCTGGGCTGGAAAAAAGTGAAGTCACTAACTGAACTTTTCCTGTATATCTCTAGCTTGAACCAGGCAGACCTTTACCATCCCCTAATGACCTCAAAAGAAAAATACTCATCAAAAATAAAAGGCTGAAACCTGAAGTGGAAAAAAGTAAGTTAAATGCACTTGTATCTTTGGGCACCTGAGCTGCCTGGATGAAGTGTGATTGAGAGCGCCCTGTAGATTTGAGAAGGGGAGGGGATAGGATGTAGATAACATTTCCTTTCCAGGGTTACGTCACTGCATTCTCATTTATCTTTAATTTCTACAACCGGTCCATGCAGAGGGAAACGTCTAATCGTATGTGTATGTGCTGAAATACAAAAGGAAAAGGAAAAACAGTGTTTGTATTATTACATACCTTGTCACAGTTTCATAACAATTGAATTAATTTACACTCACATTGGTGGTATCTAAAATTCTCTGAGAATATTTATAGCATTGACTATGGTCTACTTTTGACTTGTATGTATACTAAAAGAAAAAAAAGAGTGACTTTATTTATTTTGCTTTTATTTTTGACAATTTAATTGTATAGTGTACTTTATCCTTTTGTGTGTTTCTCCATTTCTAAAATGCAGAGAGAGTTGTTTCCTACTGTGTTTTATTTACCAGGATAATAATCCCAACCATATTACTTGTAAATACTCTTATCCTAAAGTTCTGTTGATCTCTAGCATGCGTGTAGGTTTTCTGCCCTGTCCTTGTTATTGCTCCTAAATCTTGGTCTATACCAGGTTCTCTAAATTATGAACGTTTGATATTTGTCTTTATGTACTGGTTCCTCCCCCAAACCCGGCAATCAGAAATGGGAGGAGATTCACCCATGGTCCAGTAAACTTCCCTCCTGTGTTTGTAACATGCTGGCTTCACAATCCTTACAAAGACCAAGCAATAGGAATGTAAGATATGAGCATAGCGAGTAGGTGCCCATGTAATATACTGCTTTTCCTGTCCTCCATGTTGATCTTAAACTCCCCATTTTATGTAAGGAGTCTGGCATCTTTCACCATCTGCTTGTCTGATTTGACTAACAGAGCAGCTTGAAGCTCTGAAGAGCATGATGGAAGCCGGAGAATCAGCCGCCCCAGCAAGCATCTTAGAAGATGACAATGAAGAGGAGATAGAAAGCGGTGAGTTGTGGGGCTGGGGAAATGGCTTCATGGGTACAAGCTTGTCATGCAAGCATGAGGACCTGAGCCTGAACATCCAGAATCCACTTGGAAGCCACATGCTTACCATGACCATCTGCAGTTCCCCTGGAGACGGGAAATACAGACAGGAGACTTTCTGCAACTTTGTGGGCCAGCTAGTTTGACAAAAGCAGCGGAAACACACAAGAGGGCCTGTCTCAAAACAAGGTGGAAGGTGAGGACTGACAGCCAAGGTTGTCTTCTGACCTCCACAGGCATCATGTGGGCACATACCCACCTCTTTCACATGGTCTCACTAGTACACATGAACATCCTCCACACTGAATCACTCACACACATGCACACAAATGCACATTCATAAATAGAGCAAGGAGTTATCATTTCAAGCTACATGTTACAAAAATGTTTATATTAGAAATAAGAAAAATATTAATCTCTCTTAACAGACCCCTTTAAATAGGGATGACATTATCTTGCTTTAATATTCAGGAGTACTTTTTGATTAGCTTTAATCTTTTGAGGGGGTTGGTATTTTCTTCAGATACTATTATTTCCCAGTTTATCTAGACAGTGGATATTAGTGGCTTAGTCATCTCCCTTCCCACTGTGCACTGAGCACTTCAGAAAACATTCACAGAGACTCAGTATTGAGTCACTTGTATATTAGGCAAGGGTTGAATGGACTCTTTGCAAGGTCCACTCTGTAATTTTTATCTATAAAGAAAAACATGAACTTCAGTCTTGTTAGTGAGACAAGGAATAAGAGAACCCTAATGACATGATTGACTGATGTGCACACAGTGCACTTGACGGTCAAAGCATACATTACAGGTTTTATTAATTAGTTAATGACCTACACTGAGTATAGCTCAGTGATACAGCACAGGTCTACCATGCAAGAGGCCTTCCCACCAGACTTCCTGGCAGCCTTGCTTAAAATACTTGAATATTTGCCATCACCTGTTTTACTTGTCTATATAGCCAGCCATGATGTTTTGTTTAAAATCGGTGCTGGAGTTGTAGCTCAGGAGTCGCATATTCACCTCGTATGAGCAAACCCTTGGGTTTAGTTCCTTGCACTGAAAAATAATACAATTAGTAATAACAGCAATCAATGGGGCCTTTTGAACATTTGGGAATGTTTTTAGATAATGATCCATTGATTATATATCCTAGCAATTATCTGCCCACATGACTTAAACTTGCATTGGTTTAACAGAAACACCGATGTATAGCCTGACTTGTAAGAAAGTACTTGTAGAAACTTTGTTACTCATACTGCTGAACAATGTCTGATTTTAGGAGATTCGACACACAGACTGAACCTAAAAGCTGTCAAAATAACCTAATTTTACTCACTGTCCCTTATTAAGACCCTGACTATGGGGGAGGTTCCACTAATGAAGCAGGTGAACCTGCATGAGTTTAACTCCAACCCCAGAGGAAAAAAAAAAACATAACATTTGACTTTCTTATGTTTGTCTGTGCCTAGTGGGATTGAAGAGGCCAAAGATCTCTAGTATCATTCAGCTAGTTCCTATCATGGTTGTATCTTACATTGCACCATCCAAATTTGGAGGCTCGAGCCTGTGGCTTATAGTTACCTCCCATGATTTTGTGAGCCACAGGGGTTCATTTGGCTGTTTTTCCTTGGAGTTTTCATACAGTTGCCTGCAGGTGAACATCTGGAGCTGGCATTATTTTAAGATTTATAGACAAGTTAGACAAGGTTGCTCATAGGTTTAGCTATCTGTGGAGCTTAGCTCGGTCTCTTGAGCAGAGTCTCCCCTTGTGGCCTCTATAGTAGTTTCAGTATCTCACAACACATTGACTAAGTTATAGAATCCAAGAACCTTGGCCCTAGATGCAGGAAGTAGGAGCCGTTATATTATTTAAGAGTCATGCATGGAGCTGGTGTATCACTTTGTCTCTACCTCATTTGTCAAAGCAATCTTAGGGCTGCCCATGCTCAGGAGAGCAGGTAAGTGACAGATATCAATGCAGCTGTCTTTCAATAGATAGTGTGGAATAGTTGTATTTTTAAAAATTTTTAAATTAATGCAAAATGATATTTAAATAAAGTATTGATATATTTATATACATTATTACATATATATGTCAACAGCAGTCTTAAAATTTAGAAAAAGAATATTAAGAAAAACTAGTTCTTTGATGCATCTTAAGTTTCGAAGAAGATAACTAAAAGCTTGTACGGCAATTACTGATCTATAATCCAATAAGACAAAGTGCCGAAATAATAGAATAAATTAACAAGAAAAACATTAATAATAACTATACTATTGTATACCAGCTATGGTACAGACAGCTTGTGTTACTTCCTTGTTATCATATAGCCCGGTAAAATAAGTGCGCTCATTCTTTAGTGCACCTGTAGATGAAACAGAGACTCCATAGTGGTGGCAGGTGGTTCCCAAATCCTAGATGCTGTAGGTCATGGGAGCCTTCTCTAGTATTTGTCAGGGCTTATAGGCCAGGGTCTGACTGTTTGGGACTTCATAGTTTTTGCTTGTTTTCCTGTCTGTTAAGCAGCGTTGGGAGTAGGTCGACTTCATAGGTTTTTTTCCCCTGTCTATTACACAGCTGATCAAGAAGAAGAAGCCCACCCTGAGTACAAATTTGGAAGTGAACTGTCTGCTGATGACTTCAGTCACAAGGAAGCAGTTGCCAACAGTGTCAAGAAGGTCAGAGGCTTTGCGTCCCAATCTTCCTGATTTTTAAGGCTGACAGTTTTTTGTGGAATTTTGGGGCTGTAACAGCCACGGCAGAATCAGATATTGTGCCTTCCCTCTAATTATATAGGACAAAACTCTCTGCTGTGTGAGCAGGATTGGACTCTACTGCCCACTCCCCATTTTGGTCAGGCATTTATAAATACCACCACTTACTGAGTATACTTGGTGGGTAGGGAAACTGTATCTAAGACCCAAAGGTTAGCCTGCTGGAACCATTAGGAGAATAAATCCCGAGCATTCCAAATCAGGCCTCGGTACCGAGCTGGTCCAGCTGGTGAGAAAACCATCCTGACAGAAGTATAGAAAGTTCCCACCCATTAAGGTAGAGAAGGATGTTATTAGGTAGGTGCCGAGCATAGGTCACTCTGTCATAAACAGATCAGAACACACTTTCATTTTGCCTTTTTGTAGCTTCTGTAGGTCTCTCATTGTTTAGGAGAAGGGGTGGGAAATAGAGAATGAAGAGTCAAGTAATTGTATGATTCAGCTAGTACTATCATTAAACTAGACACAAGTACAAAAGTGGAGAATAATGAGAGAATGAAGCGACAGGAAGAAGGAGCCCAGATCCAGGAGGGAAAGATAAGTTCACTCCACAGAGAAATGGAGAGTGGAATCTCACGCAGAAGGACAGCAGTAAGAGCAAAGACGACGTGAGTGAGGTAGAGTGAAGGATGGGGAGAAAGAAGCAGAGACACGCTATCAGGGAATTAAATGCTCTAGCAGTTTGCAAGTTTCTATGAGAAATTCAAAACTTAGGTGAAACATAATTTGTTTCACACAAAACTTTAAAAGGGGGAGGGAGTGTGATCTAATAGAAGACTTTGATAGTCCCTTTGTAGACTCTCCTTTAAAGGGAAGCAGGGGCAGAAGTGTGGAAAATATTGAGGATGGGCTTTTAATTGGTCAGAGACAGCCCCTAGTGAATGAACTAGAAAGGGAGAGGGGAGAATGTTCCAAGGCATATCAAGAACATAAGCAATGGTAAAGGTGAAGGAATGAGAAGCAAGATGACCTCCTGGAGTCCTTGTTAGAGGAACAGGGTAGTGGTACCACTTACTGGAGTGGGAATGCTGTGAGACAGGACTCCCCAGTTTCAAATGGGACAGACAACTGGAGATGTCTGTAAGCTATTGCAGTGGAAGTACCAAGAGAAGAATTGATTCCCTGGCCTCATGTCCTGTTTAACCATGGGTAAGTTATTTAACCTCTCTCTGCCTTCGCTTCCTTATCTGAAAAATGCGGGTATTAACGCCTGTTTCATCAGGTACTCTCCAAAGACTAAATGAGCTTGCAGTGGTGCCTCGTGCATGGTAGCCTTATCTACGTGGTATAGTTCTGCCATGCTGCATTTCTTTCGTTCTCATTCACATTCTCATCCTCACTCATGCAACCAGCACCTGCATCTAGAAGAGAGGTTGAGCAAGAGATGGAAGTTTTAGAGATAATGTTTGAAGTCCTGGAAATAGTAGAGATGAGTCATGAGAGATGAAAAAGAAGGCCCAAGTGGAGTCCTAGTCAAACGCATGCTCACAGGAGAGGAAGCAGGAAGGAAAAACAGGGTTTGCCAACAGCCAACCAATGGGAAGAGGACGGTTCTGGGCTTTGAATGATTTTGAGTGATTGGCTGCGAAGACTTCTAGATTGGTAGCATGAAGGTCTTTGGGAAGTCGTAGAGAAGTTTCAGTAGCATGCTTGGAGTAAAGGGAACAGTGGAGCAGACAGGCAGGAAGCAGTAGGCATTGTCTCTGCTTTTGAGAGCTTTGCTTTGAAAGGAACAAGTGATGGGCTGGTGCCTGAAAGAAATGGGAGGTAGGGAAGGGATGCTCTTTTAGAATCCGGATGATGTTTAGTGCTATGGAAAGGGAGTCACTGGTATTGCAAGAGAGAGAGAGAAGTACCAGCTGCCTGGGAACTCCTTGAGAAGATGAGCATAGATGAGATCATAGCGATGTAGAGGTATGGTCCTTGGTAGAGTAGGGATGTTTGCTTTGTGAAAACAGTGGGCAAAGATGTAGATAGGAGGGTTTGATGGTAGTAAGATAGATTTATTTATTTTTGTCTGATAGAAAAGTCAAAGAAATAGTATCCATTTCTGATCATAGGGAATTGTGAGTATTTTGAGAATACAGATGGCCACTAAGACCCAAGAATGTTTCCTCATCCGTCCTGTCTTAGCCTAGGCTAGTATAACAAAAATATCTGACTGGTTGGTTCAGATACCTAAAATTTATTTCTTGGTGATTTCTGGGTTGGATGCCAAGGTCATGGTGCTAACCAATATGTTCTTGAAGGCTCTCTTGGCCGGCATATCTTCCCACTGTGGAAAGAAAATGGGAAAGTAAGTAAGGTTTTTCTTAACATCACTCATGAGAACACTAACCCTACTGTGAAGACTTCACCCTGTGACCTAATTACCTCCCATAGGCCCCATCTGCAAATTATGATGTGTCTTGACTTACAATATGATTATGATAAATTCATCCTAAAAGGTGAAAACATAAATTAAAATGCATCTGTTACATTTAACTGTTTGAACAGTATAGCTCAGCAACATAGTTTACTGTAGAGTTCTGGCCATTTACCCTAGGGATTATGTGGCTGACAAGGAGCCACTGTCCTACATCACAAGAGGACACCAAACGGTATATCCTTAGCCAAGAAATGATCAAACTGAAAATAGTTTCCAGTGGATGATTATCACTTCACACCCTCATAAAACAAACAAAAAACCATAAATCAAACCATCATTTAAGTTGGGTATCATCAATAATCTGTCACACGAATTAGGGTTTCACCACATATGGTTTTGGTGGGGCTACAAACATTGAGTTCATGGCAGGGTCACAAACATGAATGCTGGCTTACTGAAAATGCCCATTTGTGCTTCCCTTTACATGTAAGGGAAGGTGGCCACATTAGTAATCCATTTTCAGTCTTCATGCCATAATGCTCAGTGAAAATGTTATGATGAAGTGTCTAAGTGAAGACTGTCAAGAGAGCAGGGAAGTGTCCACATTAGAACTTCCAAAGTATAGGGCAGCAATCTTAGCATATCTGCAGTATTTGATTTTGATGATGATGGCTTTATGGCATTAATAATTTACCATATAAAAAAATAAATAGAATAACAAGTTTACATATGCTTACTTACATAAGGATGGGCTAATGAGTTTGGAAATTTGCCCGTTAGAGAGGTAAACAAATCATTTTCTTTCTCTAATCTAGACCTCAGATGACCTTGAACATGAAAACAACAAAAAGGTAACCGAATACTTCTCAAGCATTTGTTCATTAGGAAACACCCACATGTGACCTTCTCATACTTAGCATCTTCTACTAGGTGTTGATAATCTTCCTAGCCCATGCAATGTCAGGGGTCGTATTTACAGGTATAATAGTGACATGTCTGAGTCATCTAGTTATATGAGTTCAAAGGAAAAAATAATAGCAATTAAACCGTTAAATCTGACTTAAAACATAACTAAGGTAGGTAAGCCAATTTCCCTAAAAGTAGGTATTTAATACTATAAGGTATTTCCTTGTGCGTCATGAGATTTCAGTCAAAGAAGAAAGTTACATAATTATTAGCATATTGAACATGAAAATAGAAACGCCCTGTAGTGCAGCAGAGCCATACCATAGCATAGAAGAAAAGTAATATCGGTTCTGATGCTGCCGACATTCTGAAAGCCTAGCTTCACACTGTATATCTTACAGGGTCTTCATTCAGTGGTAGCAGACACTGGCCTTATTGTGAAAATAAAGTATATTGCGTTTTAATTTTCTTTTATCCTCCTCAAGGTTTGCCGTGTTCAAATTTATGCATGTGTTTTATTATATAATGTGGAGACTGATGGCAATCACAGAGACAAAATTGCCTTGTTCCTGGCTTCTCAGTCATAATTCAGAGCACAGGAAATCCTGCCTTGCTGTGTGTGGGGCCCTGTTGCATTTGGAGTGACATGTCTTCTTCCTATTCCCTAACTCTTCAGCATTCAGGAACACCTTTCTGTGTTTCTGAGGACCCTCTGTCCCTAGACTGGCTTTTCATTAGATGATACATCCAGCCATACACAGACGGACACATTTGATGCTTGCCATGTGTTAACTGAATGATTTTTGTCTGCAGAGCTTTAGTCTTGTCCTGTGACTAGTGGGGATCCTCATGATACACAGTGATAAGTTCAATAACCCTTCAGGTTCAAAAGGAAGAGAAGGGTTCAGTCCAAATGCAATAGGACCCCACAGGCAACAAATCAGGAATCCGTCATGGTTCCAGCATATAGTACTGGGGTTATAAGCATGAAATACTAGGGACTGGAGTTGGGGGCCTATATGGAAAAAGATGGGAACAAAAGCAAGTTGTATGTTTACATGACCTATCACAGGCTTTTACAGGTGAATGCAGGTAAAAGACTCAAAGATTAAGTCATTAGCGAAGATAAAAACATAATCTTACTGACCATTGCTTACTCATTCTGTGCATAAGCTATTTCTCTTCCTAGGTTGAGTCTCCTCAAGGAAAATAACTCCAGAGTTCTCAACAACAACAATAACAACAAGCAAAACCTGACCACTTGTGGGACGTTATTTTGTTGTTGTTGATTGTGTTCATTTTGCTTTGCACTCTTAAGAAATAAAGTAGTTGAATTTGTTTTTCTCTGTACAAAGCAATACATCCTATATAGCAAGTTATGAAGTTCTTTTATGAATAAACACTTCAATAAAAACACCTAAACACTCTCTTCCAGTGGGACCCAAGTGTTTGTGGCTACATAGCCTGTGGGTGATGTGATGTACACCAAATGCTGGATAGCCACTCATTTTGAGCTTTGTGCATCAGTTTGAATGGTGATATGACTACCATTGTCAGTGTTGCCATGAGACCCCAGTACAGTCTCTTGAATATTTTGAAGCCCTTTGAAAAATCTAACAGATAAGATGGTTGTCTTCCAGCTACCTCCTTCTGCATTAAGTAGACCTATGAATTTTAATCTTTAAGAGAGCAGCAAGGTCTTTTACATTTGAATCTGCGTATATGCAAATGCTTTCTAATGCCTAAGGCAAAATCTATGAGTCCACCTTGAAGCCATCAACTTAAACTGGCGTGTTTTTGTGTTCACAGGGCCTGGTCACTGTAGAAGATGAGCAGGCATGGATGGCATCTTATAAATACGTAGGTGCTACCACGAATATCCATCCATACTTGTCCACAATGATCAACTACGCGCAGCCTGTGAAGTTTCAAGGTTTCCATGTGGCTGAAGGTAACACTACAGGTTAAATGCAATAGCTTTCTGCCTGCTTCTCTGTTAACACTGACTGGCTCTCGCCTGACTCACTGCCCTTTTCCTTGGTTCATTGTGCTGTCGTTCTCTGCATCAGCCACAAGGTGGCTGTGGAAGACCATGACTTGTGAGCTTGTAGCTTTCCATATGCTTTCATGGGCTTCTTTATTTACTTTGTTATGGCAAATTATATTAGTAATACTTAAGAAGCACGGTATCCGTCTTGATTCCTGTGTGTGTATATTGTGTAATCTCTGACTGCAGGAAAGCAAAGTTAGCCAGTGGGTACAATGTAGCCTTGAGATAGGGGGAATAAGATTTGATATTCTGCGGCACATAACATCTATTCCAAGATGACTATCATTATCTTTCTCCATTATTCTCAACAACTACATATCTCAGCAGTGACTGAGGTACATACCGTTTGTTTAATTATTATACATTTAATTCACCATTTGCACAGAGTACTAATGAAACTCAGAGCAACTGGCACAGATGTGTAGACTAGGCCACAAACAATTCCTGATTTGGGGTGTAAGGCTCAGGGTGTGATTGTATCGGCTGCTTGCTTTTTTTAGGGGTTCGGTGACTGAGTTTCTGAGTATATCTTTGTTTTTCTTTTACAGAGCGCAATATTCACTATAACATGTCTTCTTTTAACGAGTCAGTTGGCCTTGGCTACTTGAAGACACACGCGATTGAATTTGTAAAGTATCCTAATGTACTAAATGGGATGGATGGTACTCCTTAGAAGCAGCAGGGGGCTTTACAAGAGTTTAGCAGCTATTTGTAATTTTAATATTTAGGGTTTTTGTATAATTTTTATTGTCACGCTGATAAAATTATGTGTGTGAAAGAAAACCCTGGCAGCTGTGGTGACCTCCCTGGATGTGAATAATTTCTAGACTCCACACTGCGACTGTGATCTTCCTCTGAGCACCATTGACAATGGGAATTGTCTTGTGTTATCTACCTGTGTGTCATTGTTGTCCCACACCTCCACTGTGTTAGTTCTTTGTTATGTTTGTCTAGGCTGCTTCTGGATTTCCTTAATAAGTTACCCAGTTACAATAAGCGACAAATGAGCCGCATTTACCCCAAGGGAGGCCGAGTTGATTCCAGTAATTACATGCCTCAGATTTTCTGGAACGCTGGTTGCCAGATGGTTTCACTGAACTATCAAACCCCAGGTAGGAGCTAATGTCCAGTGACCCCAAATTCCACAAGAACACTGGGACAGGGCAGCCTTGCAGCTGCCTCCATTCGCTTGAGGCAGTTTTTCCTTTTTTTATTTTTTAGAAGCTCTCATGTGGCAAAACATTGTTTTCTTGGCTTTATATTATGGTAAAACATTAAAACCCCATTGAAGCCATAATAGAAGATAATATTTTAATTTAATCTCTTTCATCAATGCCATGACTAAGCTGCCAAATGGTAGTTCCAATTCTAAAATATTTCTAATTATTCTTCCTTCTGGGTCAAGGTTGTGTCTTTGTTTCTAGATGGAATTTGGTGAGAAGAGTCTGCGTGTCTTTGTGTGGTAACTGAGATTTTTCTTCCCCCTTGGGAAAGTGCTCTGGCCACTGTGGCCATTCAGCAAACATTGATGGTGGTAGCATTTCACCATGACACCACAGACTTACACCATAAGCTCTGTAAGATGCAACACGAAGAGCTAGATGTTGTCCCAGGTGCTGAACTGTAATTTGGTCCTCCAAAGTATATTTGTGGACAGCTCTTCAATACACAGTGACTCTTTTTCTTCTTTCCCTAAAAGGAGTAACTTTTGATAAAGGTACAGATTTCTGAAGTTTGCTTAGGAGCCTCTGGTCATAATCCTGTGACTACAGACAGTGAAATAAAAATAGACACAAAAATAGACAAAAGGCACAAACCATGTTCACTTTATATGATACATTCTTTGGCATAGATTTTAAAATTGGTTGAAACAAAGATAAAAGTAAAATACATAGTCCCTGGCTTTAAGAGGATACCTCCCAATACTTGCCAGCACTGGAGCCATTTCCTTCCTTTTCTCAGGCATCTCCTCTGAGGACCCCTGTGCAACTTCCTCTCCTTGATCCGGGCTCACCTGCCTCCCTTTGGCATGAACATGAGCTGGCTGTGTTTCTTACCTCCGGGAGAACCTCCCTGGTGGCCAGAGTTCCTTAGAAATACATCCCTGCTTAGAATCCCAACAGTCCTCTCTAGAAGAGTCTGGATGCAGGTCCTGATAGAATCTCTCATATTATTATTATTATTATTATTATTATTATTATTATTATTATTATTATTATTATCAGGATTGAAACCAAATGATGCCACTGCTTTTCCTTACCAGTGACTCAAGCTGTGGTCTAAGAATCCCATGAACTCACAATGAGGGACAGCATGCTCCTACAGCAGTTCATGTTTTGAGCAACTGTGTATTTTATTCTGAGAAGAACGTTTGAGTTTAATTATGAGAAAAAAAAAAGCAAAAGTTTCTCTGTGTACAAGAGAAAATTTTTAATTCAGGCCCTCCCAGGGTACCCCTATGAGAAGAATTTTAGGTCTCATACAGATAAGCCGCCAAATTTTATGGGATGCTTAGCCAGATGATTTTATGTTCCTTTTAATCATGTTTTATGTTCTTAATAGCCCTCTGGTGGCTCTAGCATCCTTGCCTCCTGTGACACTGAGTTGCTGCCCATTCCCTAACTGCAGCGGCTTGTACATCTCTACTCTCAGCATCAACTAAACATCATCTGACTCCTGTACCCAATCCACTCTGCAGAGCAGTTCTAGGGTGACCTTTAGGAAAACATACTCAGTGTGTACTTTAAATCAAATATGAGATCATTTCAACTTGGAAGAGAGTCATGGGCCCTAAACTAAGCCAGTAGCAGTCTTCTGAACCTGGGAATAATATGGCTTCCATTGTTCCCAGTTACCCTGTCAGGACCTTCTTTATCCAAGGAGATGAGATCCTAAATTATGTTTGTCTTTTGACAGATTTAGCGATGCAACTGAATCAGGGAAAATTTGAGTATAATGGATCCTGCGGGTGAGTAATATTATTTAAACTGTTACCAGCTACTTTCAGGACACCCTGCTTCAGCTTTAATGAAACTATGTCATTTTAAACTAGGAACAGCTGAATATATGCTGGTTCTGAAGCGGAAATAGAAACAAGTGAAGTCTCTAGGTAGATTATATTTACAGATATACAACTTTGATCTGTCTCATGTTGTTAAGCTGGTTTTCTTTTAACCACAAACTATGCAGTCCCTCATATATACTCAAGAGTTGGATCATTTAATTCTAAATTCAATAGCGGATATTTTTGTGTCTGAAATAGGCAGTGGGGCATGCTCATCGGGGCATTAACCAGAGATGTGGGCATCAAATATGTATAGCTTTCTTGCCGAGGAATATAGCAATGAAGCAAATTTCATTTCAAATGAAGCTGTGGGTGTAAAGTTGAATTTAATTCTTCCGGAAATAAATGTTCATCCTCTCTGGATTCTCTTGCAGGCTTATAAATAGCGGTTATATAATGATGTGAATGTTGTTCTATTTTACCTAAATAACACTTAAAAATCTGTGAACCCAGTAGCAGAATAGGAAATGTTAATTCTTCTGAAGTTAAATGAAAGTACAGAACTCAGATTCTGCAATGATTAAAAGATCAGCCAAGATCAGAGCACAGTGGCCCATAGATGGATGCACAGGAATCCCGTGCCGTCCTGTGGTGATGCTGTCTAGGAGCTTTGTGGTGACTTGAGTAGTGGGATACTTTAATCTCAACCATGGAAAACAAGGCGAGATAACAGGCTTTCAACAGTTGTGCATTAGAAACAACTCCCCCATCTGTACACTCCGTTCCTGTGCCTGTGTGACAGATAATGTTTGCCAGAGTGCCCATACCCCACCAACAGCTTACCCATCCTGAGGAATCTGTGCAGGAGTCTTGTTCAGCATCCATTCTATAAGGAAAAGAGACTAACATTTAGCCAAATGGAAAAGGACTCAGGAACCAACCAAACCTTTGGTCAAAGGAGACAGCTCTGTCAGTACACTCTCCGTTGATCAAGCAAAGAAACAATCTTCTCGTCTTTGACACAGCACATGTGGCCTGTGTTGGCTGCCTAGTGTTTGCTCTTCAGGAGTCCCCAAAGGTCACGGCCATTGTCTTTAATCCATAGAATCTGCCTGAAAGTCTAGCTCCTGAGTTATGGAAGAGAGAAAGGAAGTTCTGGTATTTAAGCCATTGCACAAGCCACCAGTAGAATAAACACCTGTGCCTCTGTCCTGCCAGGTACCTTCTCAAGCCAGATTTCATGAGGCGGCCTGACCGGACGTTTGATCCCTTCTCTGAAACCCCTGTGGATGGGGTTATTGCAGCCACATGCTCAGTACAGGTATGCTCCTGCTCATCACAGACTCTGCAAACACATATCCATGTGCAAACGCACCCAGAAGAAAATGAGAGTCAAAATGTTTAGCATCACATTGTAAGAATTGTACATAGTTCTCAATGTGGACTTAATTTCTGCTGTATTCTGAGTTTTCACTACTAAATTTATGAGCAACTTTAAGTGAAATCCACCATCCAGAAAGTATCTCTTACCTGATTGCATTCATATAGAATTCTTTAAAAAAATAACTAAGCTATGATGACAGGAAGCAAATCAGTGCTTGTTTCTGGACACTGATGAAAGGGGCAGATTATCATAAAGCACAAAAAAGCTAGACATGGAAGTGCTATAAATGCTTGTTTCCCTCACTGTAGTTTTAAAGACATGTGCTCATATCAAATGCATATAGTTTAGCATGTATTGATTATACTTCAAAAAGCTGTTTCAAAATTAGATAAAATGATAAATAAATAAATGAAGGGCATACTTGTTTGGAAAGTAAATGTAAATAAAGTTACTCCCAGCTTTAAGGTAGATAAAATTTAATACTGATCTCTACAATTGAACAACTCTCACTGCTAGCCACCATTGATATCACTAAGGACTAGCAGGCCAAGTCTAGCACTGATTTTCTACTGCTGTATTTCTTTTCAAGACTTCTAGAAGAGTTCAGGAGTTAGTTTATAGCCTTCTAGGAGCCCAGAACCAGAAGGGATCTTAGGGCATATCCACAGCCTTTGCTTCTTTGCACAGATCTAGAGACTTGGGTGGTAAAACCATGCTGAGGGCATGACCTCGTCATAGGATATTGTGCATGTTCATTTCCTGCTCTTTTTCAGGACATATTTAGAGGATATTACCTAAGAACTTTTACTTCCAAAGAATAGTTTCTCCAAAATGCTTTGTTTTAATACAGAAAATTCCCGAGAAAAGATCAAATATTCATATTAATCGAAATTCCCCAAACAAAAATTTTCAGCTCTTCCTTACAGTTTGTCACCAGTGCTCACACAGTGGCCACTGCTCACCCACCCTGTGTCTGTGTTACTGCAGGTTATATCAGGGCAATTCCTATCAGATAAGAAGATCGGCACATACGTGGAAGTAGACATGTATGGATTGCCTACCGACACCATACGGAAGGAATTCCGGACTCGCATGGTTATGAACAATGGACTCAACCCAGTTTACAATGAAGAATCGTTCGTGTTTCGGAAGGTAGGGCATTAGCTGTGTGTCACTGTTCCTCAGAAACCAGAGAGGCCGATTTTCCGCATGGAACCCACAAGATAGAGGAATGCCATTCGCCACCCCTCTTTACTTCCTTCAGTCATCTAATAGGACACTTCTGTCCCTGTCTTATGATTGTGCTTAACAAATTGACTCTTTTAGCTCTGCCCCCTTTTTGGCCACCTTCAGTCAGGGAGAATATACCTCAAGGTCATGGTGGCTGTCATCACACACTGAAGGGTTGGTAGTGCAAAGGTTGGACAGAAAGCTACAACAAAACTAAGGTCAGTTTTGTGACGTGGGTGAGTGCTGTGTTCAGTAATGAAACACCACTGCTCAGTTTTGGTTTTGGTTTTTGCACGTAATTTTTCAGGGCCTCAGTGTCTTCTCCCAGTTCTGTCTGCCAGGTCCTGAGAGCGAGCAGCCATCTTCTCTTGTTGATGGAGGAAGGTCATTGGTTAAATAAAAAGAAACTGCTTGGCCCTCATTGGTTAGAAGATAGGTGGGAGGAGTAAACAGAACAGAACCCTGGGAGGAAGAGGAAGTGAGCTCAGACTCCACAGCTCTCCTCTCGGGAGCAGACGCCTCAGAGAGACGCCATGCTCCCAGCTCCCAGGCAATGAAGCTCCGACCCAGGATGGACATAGGCTAGAATCTTCCCGGTAAGCGCACCTTGGGGCGCTACACAGATGATTAGAAATGGGCTAAATTAATATGTGAGAATTAGCCTAGAAGAGGCCTAGAAATGGGCCAAGCAATGATTAAATGAATACAGTTTGTGTGTTGTTATTTCGGGCATAAGCTAGCCAGGCAGCCGGGGTGCTGGGGACGCAGCCCCACCGCTCATATTACTACATCTTGTGGTCATTTTTTCATCTCCTCAGTTAAGGATGCTTTGAAAACTCTGCACACAGGAAGAGATCTCTCCAACATGCTGGTGATTTCCCTAGCCTGGTTTGTTGTCAAGCAAAAATGTTTTCTTGCTTTTTTGGACGCAGATTTTCCAGGTGTTTCTGCTTCATCCATTTGTCATGAAATAAATACAATCAGTTTTCTGTCCTTCTTGACAAGATAGGGACTGCTTATTTTAGAACAGACTGCCTGGCTGAGAGAAACCAAAGTAGGGCTGATACAACAGGATACTGTGAACTGAGGTTCCCCTGTGATGGGAATACTATTGTTATTCCCACCTCCACTGATACAGCAGGTCACTTTGAACTGGGGTTCCCCTGTGATGGGAATACTATTGTGATTCCCAGATCCACTGATACAACAGGTCATTTTGAACTGAGGATGGCCTCTGATGCGAATACTATCGTGATTCCCATCCCCACTGTCATTTCTCTCCTGTCACAGTGCAGCATAGAATGTTGTGTTGTGCCTTTTCCCTTCCTTGCATTTCCCAACTACTGCCATGAAGAAATACTTTCTTGTAATGAATAATCCCCACACATTTGTAGAAAGTCAGAAACTTTTCCCAGACAGTATCCTTTTTGATAAACAAATATCCAGCTTGTTTTCTTTGTCATTTTTATCATTGTCGCTGTAGACTGTTGCTTCGGGACATTGCCACGCACACATATAATGTGTGCTGATCATGTGCACCACACACCCTGGTCCTTTGTCCTCTTCTCCCCTTTCCTTCTCCCCGTACTTCTCTTTGTTTCCCTGGATAGTTTCTTTTCTCATTTCAGGATATATATAGGTGTAGCATAATTCCATGTGTCTGTGTAAAGTCTAGGACACACACATGAGAAAAGGCGTACGATGTTTGTCTGTCTAGTGCTGAGTTTTTTCCATTTAATGTGATTATCACCATTGCCTCATTTCCTGTAAACAACATAGCCTTGTCTTTGTGTCTGAGAAAAGGTCCACTGTGTGTCTATCACATTTTCTTGCTCCAGACCTCTGCTTTTGGACATCTGGGTTGGTGTGTAACTTAGCCATGATGAACAAGGCTGCAGTGAGCACCCATGTGCCAGTCCCCTCTGTGGTGTGTTCACTTAGAGGCATTTGGGTAAATGCCAGGAGTCTGTGTCTAGGTCCTGTGATGCATCTGGTTTTCTGAGGCCCCTCCATACTGATTTCTATAGTGGCTGGGCTGGCTTACCTTCACATGAAGAATGAAAATTAGCACATGAATTTTGTTTTATACTTGAAGTGTTCCCTCAAAAACACTCTTCATGTTCTTAAAGCCAAGAAAAACTAAATGCTCTAAGTAGCCCAAGTGGCAGACAAACAGGACTAGAAGTCGAGTCGCAAGCCCAGGCTCCACTGATGAACTCTAACAGAAGAAAAACCATTCAGTTGTTCTGGGTCTCTGTTTTTGTGTTGGGTGTAGATGGGGGAAAAATGACAAGAATTGGAGCTGCAGTCTTTGACATTCATTCATTTAACATATTTAAGGAGGTGACTTCCAAAATACCTGCACCTATTGCCTTATTGGTATCTTGGGCATCGATCTTATGCTGAATATTTAGGAATGCAAGTAGCTCATTGGTTTGTTTCATCATGAAGAGGCATTTAAGGAGCAGTATTGGTTTTTTCCCAAATCCTGGAGTCATAGTTCTTGGGAGCCTTATTGCAATAAACAATGAAATGTCCAAACTTGTAATTGCAGGTGATCCTGCCTGACCTGGCCGTCCTGAGAATCGCGGTGTATGATGACAACAACAAGCTGATTGGCCAGCGAATCCTTCCTTTGGATGGCCTCCAAGCAGGCTACCGACACATCTCCCTAAGAAATGAGGGGAACAAACCATTATCACTGCCAACAATTTTCTGCAATATTGTTCTTAAAACATATGTGCCTGATGGGTTTGGAGGTAAGACAAATCTGATACAGACTATAATGCAGACGAGGTCCTATGTCACAAGACTGTGAATCATTTTGCCCATTCCTGAAAACAATAAAAGTGACTATGTGTTTTCCTCTCTGTGCTGAGAATGCTGGTGGCTTTGAGGAAAGCAAGTGACATTTCCTCAGGTATTATTTCAAAATATTGTAATTATACATTATTTAACATCTTACAAATGCTTTATGAAAATAGTATTTATGATACTGTCAATCAAAGTGAGCAAAGCAACTGTAAGAGACTGTATCTTATCAGTTATTATCACTGAAAGATTTGTTGAACTCAGTTACTAATGTGCTTGAATTTTCTTGGCAAGCCCATAAGAGAGTTCACTTTCACAAAAGGTCTGTGTCTCCTTTACTAAGAAGAACAATGGTAGGAACCCACACTAGACCATGTCCTAGGATTTTGCTTACAACTACCTAGGTAGACTCTACATGGCCTCCAGTAAGCTGGTGTAACATTATAAGGAAGGGAAAAACTTCTTAGCTTCGACATCTTTGGATCACAGGAAACAGGCAGCATGTAGCTGTATCATGTTAGCCAGGGGTTCAAGTCCCAGTTCTAAGTGGTTGGCTGGTGGTTTCGCAATCTCAGTAGAACCATTCTGACTTTCCTTCACCAATAAAATGAAGGTAGTATGACACTCTCCCTCCCTCTAAGCATTCTAGGAAAGCTCACATCCTAATAATACAGAGAATAACTTAGCAAGGCTCAAAATGTGGGTGCTTGTGATGCTAGATCATCATGGCAGTCCTCCTGCGCTCTAAAAGTAAAACTGGGGACCCTCAAAGAATGCTGCCTAGCTAAGCTAGCCAGATTGGCAAGCTCTCTGTTCGAAGCAAAGACTCTGGTCTCAATAAATGAGGTCAAGAGTGATTGAGGAAAATACCCCATGTCAACCTCTGGCCTCTTTCAGCATGTTTACGTATATGCTTAGACACATAGAAACATCAATCCCATCTACACCCACACAGAATGTACATGAATATGGGTGTATGTCCACTGACAGAATGAAATTCCCTTACTATACATTATTTTATTGAGGGAATAAGGTTGGGTGGTTTATTGTTCTTAGGAATTCATGCTTTTCTGGTGGGCAGCTTTTATGTAACTAACCTTCAGTTTTAATAACATGATAGATTATAGGTTCAAAAAGTAAACTAAGCCAGGAGAGTTTCACTCAGAATGGGTAGAAATTATTTCTTTTTTTTTTTTTTTTGGTTTTTTCGAGACAGGGTTTCTCTGTGGTTTTGGAGCCTGTCCTGGAACTAGCACTTGTAGACCAGGCTGGTCTTGAACTCACAGAGATCCGCCGCAGTGGTGGCGCACGCCTTTAATCCCAGCACTCAGGAGGCAGAGGCAGGAATTATTTGTTTATTTGTACCCTTTGCTTGTCATTAAAAAAAAAAAGGCAGAAATTGGAGGCAGCAGCATACAGAAACAGACAAGGAATCCATCAAAGCAGCTAGAGCAAGGCCATGGTCCTGGGAAAATGGGTCAGGGAGCGAGACAGGAGTCTGTCAGATGTGTTCTCAGGCTGCAGTCCAGGTCATACCACCCTCCAGAGTGACCAGCAGCACAGACACAGCTGTGGACTGGAGGCCAGAAAGAATCCTATTCCATGTTTGAGGTAGAAAATAGGGAATTCCATGTTTGAGGTAGAAAACAGGTCTGTGGAGATAGTGGATCAAAGTGCTTGCTGCACACATATTAGGACCTGAGTTCAGGTCCCTGCATCCATATAATAGCTGGCCATAACTGGCCATAGCCCCAGGTGCTCTGTAACTGTCTGTGGAGGAGGGAAACAAGAGAACCTCTAGGGCCTGCTGGTCACCATCCTAGCTGCAGACTCAATGAGAGAACTTGCCCCAAAGCTGTAAGGTAAGGTGATGGAGTAGTCCGCTGCTCTCCCTGTGGCCCCAGGACAAATACAGAGATGCCCACACATGAGCACACACCACACAAGCATGCAGCACACTTGAACACACTCACGCGTGTGTGCGCGCGCGCACACACACACACAAACACGCACAGAAATCAAAGGGCAATCAATACTTATTACATTGTGGAAAATGTCATACAAACCCATTTGATAAAAAAAAAACTTTTTAAAGCTTTTCCTTTGCAATGGGCCACATTTCAAATGAAACTCTAATTTCTTCTTGGGAAATGAGCCGTTTTATTAGAAAAAGGAAAAAAAATCATTTGCTGAGCTCTTGGTTTATGCCAAGCACTTAAATAAAGAGAGCCTCAAAATGTGGACTCCATCTGCAAGGGTGTAGGTGTGCGCAGGTCTGTGCTGAGAAATGTTTGCATTTGTAATGTGGCATCTGCCAGGCCAGCATTTAATATTGTGCAAACCCGCCGCCTTTCCACCAGTTTGCTGGGAATCTCAGGACTGAGGTTCTGCAGTCAGCGTCTTAATCTCAGATTTGATATTCAACTATGGCATCCTTAGCCCTCTGGTCATCTCAGAGACGTGGAGATACCAATGGAAGACACTGGAGATTTAGTGGTTTTCGCAAAGGAGAACATAGGGTGAATATGGAGATTGCCTTTTTTTCTGAATTTCCGATCCTGACTTCACAGTGTTTTTGTCTGGTGTCTAGTTAACCTCCTGCATTTACATCTAAGAGTGTGCCTGTACAGTCAGGCATGTTCCCTAGTATGTTGATGTTCTCCTTTATTCCATAAGGACAACAAGCTCAAATGAAACTGTACCATCAAGGAAACAAAAAAAAAGTGGCTATATACATCATTGGAAGTTTATTTGGCCTCATAAAAAAAATGAAAAAAAAAAAAAAAACCTTTTGGGCTGGAGAGATGGCTCAGTGGTTAAGAGCACTAACTGCTCTTTCAGAGGACCTGGATTCAATTCCCAGCACCCACATGGCAGTTCACAACTGTAACTCCAGTTCCAGGGGACCCAGCACCCTCACACAGGCAAAATACTAATGCTCATAAAAAACCATAATAAAAAGAAGTTTATATGGCTAAAGACAGTTTATGTGAACTCAGTGGTTCATTCTGTAAGTACATACGATAAGGTTATTCCATAATAGATAAGATGCTAGAGTGGACATCAGAGAGAGATGCTTACATGCAGTAAGGGTCACTCATCAGTCCTATGTCCAGAGTGAACTGCTCTAGTCTTTCCCTGCCCTCACTGCCTGCCTCCCTTCCTCCCTCCCTCCCTCCCTTCCTCCCTCCTTCCCTCCCTCCCTTTTTCCTTTCTTCCTTCCGCTCCTCCTCCTCCTCCTCCTTCTTCTTCTTACCCTCTCTTTCTTTCCCCCAACTCTTTTTATTACCCATACATGCTAGACAAGCATTGCACCATGGAGATTTTTCCAGGCAGGGTCTTTCTAAGTTGCTTTAACTGGTCTTAAGCATGCACTCTCCTTCTTCAGTATCCCAAGTAGCTCAGAGTGCAGGTGTGTACCACCACACCCTGCTTGTAGACAATTTGTTTAGTTTTAGCACCCTAAAGAAAAATCTGTTGATTGTAGGATCATCGCCCAAACTTACCCTGTATTTTACATAAAACAGCATAGGAAATAATTATATTTTATGCAGTTCAGCATCCTGAGGAGGAAACAAAAATCTTTTTAATTCCTACCCACTGCGAAGTTTCTGAACTTGGAGCGTTGGCAGTGTCAGCGCTATGTTCTGCATGGCTTTTAAGTGTATTCTCATTTGCAGTCCTAGCATGTGGGCGGAATCTTTTTTATATATATAAAACTATGGAAAATGTTCTTGAGTCTTTTCCAAGCTTGGGCCCTTTCTTAGGCTTAGGCTCAGGCAGGCTCCTACAGGTCAGCTATCTGTGGTGGTGGATTCCCACAGATGACAAACTTAGCTATGCGCGATTGTTCATGATTAGCCCTGCCCCTCCCCCACCCGCCCCCATATGTATCTAGTGCTTCTTAGACACCGTGAACTCTGGCTGACCCAGCTTCTTTCCTGCACCAGATAGGTCCACAGCTCAGTTTTTAACCCTGCTTTTCTTCCATTCACATGAATCCCTGTTTCCCTCCTCACCTTTCTGCCACCCCAAACCTTAGGAAATAGAAGTAGAGATTTTGTTGAAATTGCTTCCCTCGCTACTAAAATACAATCACTCAACTGCACAGAAAAATAACACTAATAGTGGTTTCTTGCTTTATTTCCCTTTACTGTAACTAAACACCCTACATTGGCTAGCTTATGAAGTAGAAAAGGTGTATTTTTTAAGATTTATTTTATTTTATATGTATGAGTACTTTGTTTGTTTACATGTATGTGTCCAACATGTGTGCATGGTCAGAAGAAGGCATCAGACCCCCTGGAGCTAGAGTTACAGACAGATGGTTGTAATCCACTATTTGGGTGCTGGAAACTGAACCTGGATCCTCTGCAAGAGCAACAAGTGCTCCTAACCACTGAACCCAAGGAGAGATGTTTTGGTTTTTGTTCTTGATGCACAGTCAGAGTGGCTCCTTCTGCTCAGCTCCTGCTCAGGTCTTTGTGCTGCTTCGTGCATTGGTGTAGTGGAGAATATGTATATTAGTGGGCATGATCTGGTTTCTGTTTTGGTTTTCACTGTCGTACAGTGTGTTTTGATTATTTTCACCCACCTTACCCCAACTCTTCCAAGACCCACCCCTTTCCCTACTCATCCAACTTTGAATCCTCCTTTTATTAAAACTCTTCAAATACAGTTTGTACTGTCCAGATAGCCTTGGATGTGCGAGCTTCCTATGGACCTTGGTTGACTTATCAGAAGCTACTCTCTTAAAGAAAACTCTCACCATGAGTTTTGGATTTTCCTCTTTATAGGAGGACACTCATCATTGACACTAAGTTTAGGATACCCCTCTGCTAATCCAGAATGATTCCATTTTTATCTTTAACTGAAATTAATACCAGTAGCCTACTTATAAGTGACTTCACATTCTAAAACTTGTGTAGACAGGGAGTTGGGGACGCGAGTGTTGTGTGTGAGGTAATAGATATGGGTCTAATTTCGCTTTCTTTTTCCCACTTACGTTTCTGACACCTTTGTCAGCAATCACAGGGCTGAAATTATGTGTGCTCATGTTCTGATCTTTTGCTGGTAGTGGTTTCAGTCTTTACGCTTTTACTCTTTTGGGGGCCTGTCACCAACTTCCAAATAAATCACACACAGAGAGAGAGAGGCTTATTCTTAATTATAGTACCTGACCTTAGCTTGGCTTTTTTATAGCAGCTTTTCTTGACTTAAATTATCCCATCTTACTTTTCTCTCTGGGCTGTTATCTTTCTTACTTCTGACTGTCTGACTATGTAGCTGGGTGGCTGACCCCTGGCATCCTCCTTCCGTTGTTCTCTTGTTTCTCATCCCTCTTCCATAGTACTCCTTCTATTTATATTCTCTGCCTGCCAGCCTCCCTAGCCTTGCTCCTGCCTCAGTATTGGCCGTTTAGCTCTTTATTAGGACCATCAGGTGTTTTAGACAGGCAAAGAATCACAGCTTCACAGAATTAAACAAATGAAGCATAAACAAAAGTCACACACCTTCAAATAATATTCCCCAACAGTCTTTGGCTTTGCTCCATTGGTCTACATGTCTCCTTTTGTCCCAGAACCATATTATTGTTACCACTGAGGCCCTGTAATATATCTTAAGGTCTAGAATTGCAGTCCCTCCAGCATTGTTCCTTCTGCTCAGGGTTGTTTTTGCTCTCCAGCGTCACTGATGGTTCCATTTGAGTTCTAACATAGTTTTTGTACCTCTGTAAAGACTAAGATGGGGATTTTTATTGGGATTGCATTGAATCTGAAAATAGATTTTGGTAAAATGGTTGATTTTGCACTTAATTCTACCAATCCATGATTACAGGAAGTTTTTCTTCTGTCTTTCTCATCTCTTTATAAAGATTTTAAAGGTTTGTTTGTGGAGGTCCATCACTTCCTTGGTTAAGCTGATTTCAGGATATTGTTTTTTTCTTGAGGTTATTGTGATTGGGTGAGTGATTGCCTCCTCTGTGCATTTGTTATTGGTATTTTTCTGTGCAAGTTGATTTAGTATTCTGCCACATTGCTGAATTTGTTTATCATTTTTAGAAGTTTTCTGGTAGAGTTTTTGGGATCTTTAATATATAGAATCATATCATCTGTAGATGGGGATAGTTTGACTTCTTTCCCTATTTGCATCCTTTTACTTTTCGTCTCTTTCTAATTGCTTTAGCTAGTACTTCAGACACAGTGTTGAAAAGGAGAGGGGATGGGGACTGCCTTATCTTTTCTGGACTTCAGTGTAATTACTTAAAGCTATTTTCCATTTTGGATGCTGTTGGCTGTGGGTTTCTCATATATGGTTGTATTATATTGATGTCTCTTCCCTCTAGGCTGACATTCTCTCTCTAGGACTTTTATCATGATGACATATTGGGTTTTGTCAAAGGCTTTTTTTGCCTCTATTGAGATTATCATGTTTTTTTTGTCTTTAGGCCCATTTATATGCTTTATTACATTTATTGACTTGCATCTGTTTACCATCTCTGCATTTCAATATAAAGCCAACGTGATCATGGTGATTATCTTGTTGGTGCATGTCTGTATTCTGTTTGCTAATATTTAATGGAGCATTTTTGAAACTATGTTCATCAGATATTGGCCTGTGGTTTTTCTCTTTTATTGTGTCTTTATGTGATTTTGATATTAGAATGGTACTGGCCCATGCTGTTTGTTCAGTGTCTAGGTTGTACATCTCATATCCTTGTGTTCATCATTGCTTCGAGTTCACCAGTAGCTGTTCAGGGAAGGCCATCGGAGTTCTAACCTACAGAAGGAGAAACTTAGGCTCATCTCATTAATCATCTTGCTAAATTTATACAAATAAATGAGTCAGCATCCCCTGGCAGCTAGGCACGGGGACTCATGTCTGTGATTCCGACAGTTGGAAGGTGAGTTAGGAGAATAAACAACAGCTTGAGACTCTGCTTCAAAAAACCAAAACCAAAAATGGGATCCCTAGAAATTCATTCTGATAGCCCGACACCCTGGCCTTGTCATTTGGGGGAGAAGAGAAAGTTGTCCAGGTGCTGACTCTCACTTTTTCTTATTTTTGTTATCTATAACTAACTGTGTTTCACAGCCGCATCTTGAGAATTTAGCTGCATTTTCTTGATGTGTTCATTTCAACAGAACATTTATAGTTCACTGGTTGTTTTTCAGATATTGTGGATGCTCTATCTGACCCAAAGAAGTTTCTTTCAATCACGGAAAAGAGAGCCGACCAAATGAGAGCTATGGGCATTGAAACTGTAAGTGGAAACTGTGGGCTAAAGACGGTCTGGTTTGGGGGGCTTTGTTTCCAAACAGTGGCTGAAAAACAAGATAAAGGTGATTGAGGAAGTTTACAACGGTTTTCAAAACCAAGCTTATCAATCTAATAGTAGTTTGAAGGGGCTACAAAATGCAGCACATTTTATAAAACGTGGCCACCATCAGAAAGAGCCTTTTAGTCACCAGTGAGACATCTGGGGATACCTGTTACATTATAAATAAAATAGGGACTCTCCATTAGGAATTATAATCAAGGATGAAATGCCCAATAACTGAATTCAGTGCGTTAATCAAAGTGGCATTTATTACTAGATACTCATCTCTTTGTCTTCGCATTCCAGCATTCCCTAGGTCTGTTTCTCTGTTTAAGTGTTCCTTTACTAGACTGCTCAGGTTGGAGCATATTCAGCTAGTCTCTAGCAGCTAGAAAACGTCCTGCTGGAAAAGGAGTTGAATTGTGTGTCCTTGTCTAGATCTTTTTGTCCAACATAATTAGTCCTCTTAGTCAAAGAGATTCTCTTGTTTTGTTTGAGACAAGGTCATGTGATTTCACCTCAGCTGGAACTCACTCAGTAACTTGACCAGGCTGGCCTTGAACTCATAAAGATCTCCCTGCCTCTGACTCCTTAGTGCTGAGATTAAAGGTGAGCATCACTCAGCCTAGCTTCAGATAAAGATCTTTAAAGATAGTAGAAGACTGAGAAGCTGAAGGGTCTCATTAAAGTGAAGATGCTTCTAGCTGCATGCATTCCAGTCACCAGAGATGTTTCTGTTGCAGAGTGACATAGCAGATGTGCCCAGTGACACTTCCAAAAATGACAAGAAAGGCAAAGCCAACCCAGCCAAAGCAAACGTGACCCCTCAGAGCAGCTCTGAGCTCAGACCGACCACCACGGCCGCCCTGGGCTCTGGCCAGGAAGCCAAGAAAGGTGAGGTGTATTGCTAGACTCCTTGTCAATTTCGCAATGTTAGCTTCGTTATAGACAGTCTTCATGGAGGCGTTTGGAATTGTCAACTTTTATTTGACTTGAGACTCAAAGACAGACTTACTGGACAAGCTGCTTGATTTCCTTCCCTGGGAGTTTAACAGGCTATCACTGTTTGTGCTTCATGGGCTGGAGGCCAAGCACCTGAACTAAACACTGAGTTATCCTTAGCCGTACAGTGTTTACTTCGGTGCCTTTTGCGGCAAAGGTAGAGGAGCCATTACTGCGACGATGCTGGTAGATAATTAATACCCTCTGTCTTCCAGAAGGCAGGCAGGGGGTGCATGAGGCAGCAGAGTCACAAATGTCCTACATAATTTCCCTGTACGTAGAGATTGGCTCGACTGCTTATTTTTAAAGCCATCAGATGGGCCTCTAAAGACCATTTTCAAATGGTTTTCTCTTGGCAGGACAACGGTGCATAAGAGGTGGTTCTCAACCTGTGGGTCCCGACCCCTTTGAGAGGTGGACAACCCTGTCACAGATGTCACATATCAGATATACTGAATATCAGATATTTACATTGAGATTCATAGCAGTGGCAAAATTGCTGTTATGAAGCAGCAACAAACATAATTTTATTGTGTGGGGTCACCACAACATAAAGAACTGTATTAAAGGGTGACAGCATTAGGAAGGTTGAGAACCACTGTCATAAGAAGTGTCATTATAATGAATCATGTGACCTTGTGCTACTTAACAGCCTGTATATAGGGAAACAACTATGATGGGTATTGTGGACTTTAGTTCAAGATGGCCAGGCATCTATTCTAACTGAATGGTACCCATTTCAAATTGACAGTTAAATACTTAAAATACGTCCTCGACCATAAATAACTGACTACGCTCAGTCTATTCATTTTATTAGTAATCTCTTTCTCTCCTATGGGTTTCTGAATGTGTGTTGTCCCTATTTAGAAGTAAATTAATGCCCGTGGTATAAGGTAATTAAGTTGTCCATACAAATACGTACATACGGTGCTAATAATTTAAGGTAAGATGAGACAGTCTTTCCCAACTGAAACAGCCTGGGTATTTAGCAGGAAACTAAGTGTGCCCCGAGCTTTGTGAAACAAATTAGAAAGTCAAGCTGCACAAAAGTAGCCCAGTTTGTACTGACCCCTGCAGCTGTTTGTCTGTTCTTCTCAGGAAAGATCATGGATGGAGGTAATGACCCAAGCTAAGGCATTTCCTCCCCAGTCCTGGTTAGTATTAGCACTGACACTTCTGCAGAGAGAGGCAGTGGAAAATGCAAGCAGTAAAGCTCTCATCCACCAGTCCATAGGGACTGTAGTAATTACAGTGTAAAGTAGCCCCGAAAACAGTGCAGGATAACCAGCTTCCGGAGGCTCAAAGTGTCCATAGCTCTAATGGGTCTGTACTTGCGTTTATAGCTGCCTTATCTTTGTTCCTCAACAAGGTTACAGTTGAAGGAACCAAGCAGCTGTCAATTGAAGTCTAATGGCTTTTCCCCAATTTACCCAAAAGGTAGGATTTCCTGGCGGTTTCATTTTTGCACATTATTCAGGAGACTTGGGAGTCTACAAGGAGCCACCACCATACTAGGTTCTACCACTATAATAATAATAATAGTAGTAGTAGTAATAATAATAAATGATAAAGGCCTGTATACCTTTGGGGATACATATGAATGAGCAGGGGAGAGTAAGGAGAGTCTCCATTGCAATGACCAGCCTAGGCAGGTGCAATGAGGACTAACTAGTTAGAACAGAAGAGGAGAGAGGACTCAGAGACAAGATCTTCCTTGAGTTGGACCTTGAAACATAGGTCTGGCTCCACCAAAAGGAAGTGGGTAGAGAAACCAAGGGAAAACCGCTACCTGAAGGGAAAGTGGAAGCCGCTCACTTGCCCTGGTCTGAAAATAGCTCTGGGATCACTCTAAGAAGGCAGTGGAGGACAACATCAACATCAGGATTCATTACCAGCAGAGATGCTACAAGCCATCAAAACTCCTGATACACGGGACTGTCTTTAGAGCACTTAGCACATTATGATTGGAGGGTTAACCAGAGAAAAGGTTAACACAGACAGACACATCCTGCACCATTACTGTGTCCCTGGAACCATGCTGGAAAGATCTGGCAGTGTCCTTTCTTAGGAAGCACATGACTAGTAAATGGCTGACCAGAGAGGGCATGATTAAACTGGAGGTAATCATGAGAAAAGAACCAGGGAGAAAGGATTTAGTAGTTTGGATGTGGATCTTCAAGAGAAGAAAAAAAAAACTCAGATGTATTTTAAGAGTCTCCAGGGTGACACTCTGCAAGTGGATGGCAAGAGCAATAGAGGAGTTGAGGGAGGGCCCACCTTGGTAAGAAGTGGCTCTGGCTGCCGAGTTTAAACTGATGCTGAGGGGCTGGAGAGAGGGCTCAGCTGTTAAGAGGATTAGCTATTCTTCCAGAAGATCCAGGTTCAATTCCCAGCACCCACATGGCAGCTCACAACTGTCTGTTACTCCAGTTTCAGGGCTTCTGATACCCTCAAGGAGATATACATGTAGGCAAATGCTAATGATCATAAAATAAAAATAAAAAATATTCTGACTCAAAAACAAAAGATGAATAAATAGAATGCTAATAAAAGACAATTTATTTTAAAGAATCAAGTGATGCTGATATGGACACATGAGCAGCGGATCTGTGTTAGGCGCGGAGTGGGAGAGGCAGAGGAGTGAGGGGATAAGAACCCTCAGGCAGAATGAATGACAGAAATGAATGAAAAATAAGACTAGAGGTCTGAAAATTACATGAGCATTCATTTAGAGGAAGAATTCTCGATTTAGAGAAATCATGATAATAATATTTCTGTACAATCAGGGATGCCTGGTTGCTGAGTTCAGAAGCCTGGCTATCAAAATTGATGACTTAAGGCCTGAAACACATGTTCTGATAGTTCTGATGTCAGTAGCAAGCAATGAAGAGAGACAGAAGGAAAATGTAAGAGGGTGCAGAGTGTTGTGGCCCCCTGGAAGAGCAGATTTGGAGACGGAGGAAGTGAGGAATTCGAAAACCAGCAATGACCATACCCATGCTACATTATTTTGATGTTTAACAGAAAGGGATCGGGCATACTGGGGTCCTAGCTAGTTTCTAGATTAGGGTTTGAGAAAGCAAGTTGTTTTATGGAGTTATATTGATAGTATCAAAAGCTTTATGTAGCAAAACTACAACAAGCCAGAACCTTTGGAACTTAAGATATGGTATGTGACCCACTTCCGTACCAGGCCAGCCAGCAGACATGCACTGTTCTGCATGGTAGCCTGTGGCCACATGGAGCAATGCAAGGGAGCTGAGAGTAAGCTTGAACATTCAGCTCCTTGCATGCCCACATTTCCAGCACTCAGGAGCTACGTGTTCTGTAGAGACCTCACACATAAGCTATCTCTACTACTGTCAGATGTCCTATTGACCACACGACTCTAAGCATGTATAATGAGAGCAATTTCTATAAAATATGAGATTTTCCTAACTACTTAGGGAAATTAAAAATTTCATACACCATTTGTGTATTTCTCCAACAGTGAAAATTGTGACTGAGGAAGGTTTGTGGTTTTCAGGCTCTGGTGTTATCAAGATTTGGTTAAGACCAAAACAAGGGAAGAAAGTCTTGCTGGTGTGGCCTAAGTCCTGAGGACTTGCTAGGTATCTGAGGACCTTGCAGTATCCTATACCCTGTGTTCTTTATGTAAACAAGAGAGCTGGCAGCCACGACTAGAAAGCCCTTTGTTGGGAGCAGTGAGACCCCAGATCCTGAATTTCTTGTAATCCCCTGATCTGAGTGCCTACAGCTGCTCTGAGCACGAGACCTTCAGGCATTCCTGATGGCAGGAGAGTGGTTTCTGGTGGGTTTGGCTGGGGCGTGGCTATCTCTATATAATCTGCCCCTGAACACAATAAAGGGGGCATTCTTGGGGAATTCAAGGATGGCCCGTGGCACTGTCTCTCTGTCTGTGTGTGTTTGTGTATTTTAACCTCCAGCCCCTTGCCCGAAGCTCAGGAACTGGGTGCCAGTGCACAGAGCGCAGACACGGGGCTGCGGTGCGCAGCAGCCCTTAGCCTTGCAACATTCACGTGTTTATACTGCCTCTCTCTTTCACTGTGCACTGTGAGGCCTGGGGGAGGCTGGGGTTCTTGTGACACCAGACATGAGATATCAGAAAATGGCTCTGTATACTCTTTCTATCCTACCACAAAATACCGTGGATCCCAGCACTGATTCTTCCAGCTGACTTTGCTTTGACATTCACTGGACTGTGTAAATCTTCAAATAAATAAAACCTAAAGGCAAGAGCGTCGGAAGCCATACCTACCTTTTTAAATACACCATACCCGCCTTTGGGATTCCAATAGATATCAATTACCCTTGAGTACACATGCATCCTTTTTACCCACGATGAAAATCTGCAGTCAAACACCCCATTAGGGATTCTTCTGCAGTTGTGCTTGCCCTGACTATCTGAGTCCAGGCAGGCTTTGCTCAGCTAGCAAGCAGGCTAAGTGTGTTACTCTAGGATCTCAAGACAGAATCCTTTAGACAGGGAGTCATATTTCATGATTTCCTCTGTGTTTAAAACATTACCATACTCAATAGCGTACTCAAAGTACACAGTATCAGTCAACTAACTTTCAACTCTGTTCCTAACTTAATCATCTATCACCAAAAAGTAAGGCTTTGTGAACTTCTTTTTGAAAAATTTAACCAAAATATTTAAGCAATATGCTAGAATCTCCCTGGTAAACCACCTCGTGGGCTACACAGATTATAAGAAATGGGCTAGTCCAGGTGCGAGAGTTAGCTGAGAAGGGGCTAGAAGAAAATGGGCCAAGCAGTGTTTAAATGAATACAATTTGTGCGTTGTTATTTCGGGGCATAAGCTAGCCAGGTGGCCGGGGTGCTGGGGACGCAGCCCCGCCGCTCCTATTACTACATGTGACTCTACAAAGCCCCCTCCGTTCAGATAGGGTGACTCCCAAGCCATTACACGTGAGAGCTCCAGAGGACCTGCCCACCTGAGACTGCCTGAGCCTGGGGTACACCTACCTGCTTTTTTCCTGTTTCCTGTCCAAGGGCTGTCTTAGAGCTTTCTCTTGCGATCTGCCCTCTCTTACATCTGTGGGCCTGAATCAGAGGCTGGTGGAGAAACAGGGACACAAATCATGACAATGGCCCCGTTCAGTGCGTATCTAAGAATGTAAGATGTTTCTGTCTGTAGCATGTAAGCTGCTTTAGATGCTTTAGGTATGGCTTGAGAATGGAAGTTCATATTGTCTGTTATTTAGTCTAATTTTTAATATACATTGACATTGTTGTGACTTTTCTTTTAAAGGTATTGAACTTATCCCTCAAGTGAGGATAGAAGATTTAAAGCAAATGAAGGTAAAATGTTTTGACCACTTTCAAATGTTCTTGTACCACGCACACTGATAAAACAAGTGTTTTTTTTTTTTTTAGCTCACAAAGTATAATTATTATGACTACCTCTGGAGAAAGGATAGAAGGGAAGAAAGAATAGAATAGAGGGAGGGAAGGAAGAAAAAAAGAAAGATCTTATTTTGAATGCTCTTTTTCTCTCCTGAAGGCTTACTTGAAGCATTTAAAGAAACAACAGAAAGAGTTAAACTCATTAAAGAAGAAACACGCAAAGGTACTGTGGTTTTTGCATACATGGGAGTGCATTTTGTTGGCTCTTTTTTATTTTACTTTTAGCTCCTTGATGAAGTCCTACCACTTCTATTTTGTGTTGTGTACATTCATTGCCCAGAAAACAAGTTAGAAGCTAATTCTAGCCAGCTAGACACCAAGTATGAACCTCGTCTTACCTCTCTCCTAACTGCTTGTATCTTTGTTCCCAGGTCACTTACTCCCCAGCAGTTTATAAACCAGTATATAGAGAGAGAGCATAGCAGGGAGCGCCTTTCACTTTTCCTCTGGGAGTTGTGTAAACCCTAGCCAATAACCTACTTCTGAAGTCTCTGTATGTTTACTTTTCATTCCTGTCAGGCAGGGATCAGAAGAAATCTTAAGAGGTCATTCCAAGTTTAAGAAACTATGATGAAGTGGCCCCAAGAATTCCCCAATGAGCTGAAAAGGTTTTCAACTCCCAGGCACCCATAGAACAATTAATAAAAACCCAGAGACAGATATTGGGGTTCAACCTGAAGGTCAGAAAAGCAAATTAGCCATCCCCTGGCTCTTACCTCTACCTCAGTCCGAAATAGCCATCCTGCCTCCAGGAATCCTCAGAATGAGACTGAGCTGTCAGCTGTCTCCTCCCATTTTATAATCCTCTCTAGGGCTGGGATTAAAGGTAGGCACAACTCCTGCCCAGTTTCTGTGGCAAACTAGCTTGGCTACTGGGATTAAAGGTGTGTGCAACCACTGCCTGGTTTCTAAGGCTGATCAGTGCGGCTGTTTTACTCCCTGATCTTCAGGCAAGCTTTGTTCATTAAAATACAAATGAAATATCACAACTCTTATTTTACATTGACGGGTGGAGGCATGCAGAGCTGAGGTGAGGTGGGGGGTGCAAAGCTGGGGTGGGGTGGAGGGTGCAGTGCTGAGGGGGTGGGAAACGCAGAACTGAAGCAGGATGGGGTAGTGCAGGACTGAGGTGAGGAGGGGAGTATTGAAGAACTGAGGCAGGGTGGGGGTATGCAGAGCTGAGCTGGGCAAGATGGACAGGCATAGAACTACCCTTCTGTCTTGAGAAATCTAACTGCCAATGCTGTCAGTACCTGAGTGTCCTCTTCATGAAGTGCCACGAGAGAGAGAAAAACTCTGTCTGAATGGACGTTGACGCTCTTCCAAGTAGACATGCATGCTCCCTTCCCACTCTGCTCAGGCCCCACTCAGACCCCTGCTTCCTGCTGGGAGTGAGGGATGAACTTGCTAATGTACCAATGGATGCTAGAAAAGCTTGTCATTTCTCATCAGTTTGTTCTCCTCAGAGAGGCCAGAACTTATCCTGGCCAGTGAATGTTCCCTGTGCTGTGGAATTGATAGTTAATCATGCTTCCTGACAGGTGGCTTCAAAGACTGTTCCAGACTTTCACGAATACCAGTGTCTAGTTGCTTTTCTATTCAGTGACCAAACACCATGACCAAGGCAACTTCTAAAAGAAAATATTTAACTGGGGAATCCCAGTTTCAGAGGGGGAGTCCATGAGCATCATGCTGGAGAGCATAGCAGCAGGCAGTCATGATGCTGGAGAAGTAGCTGAAGTAGCTGCGAGCTTACATGTTGCGACAACAACCTCCAGGCAGAGAGAGAGAGAGAGAGAGAGAGAGAGAGAGAGAGAGAGAGAGAGACAGAGGGAGAGACAGAGAGAGAGAGACAGAGACACAGAGACAGAGAGAGACAGAGACACAGAGACAGAGACACAGAGAGAAAGAGAGAGAGAGAGAAAGAGAGAGACAGACAGAGAGAGAGACAGAGAGAGAGACAGAGAGAGAGAGACTCACTGGGAGTGGCAAGAGGCTTTGCAACCTCACAGCCCACCCCCGTAACACACTTCCTCCAACAAGGCTGCACATCTAATCCTCCCCAAACAGTTCCATCAACTGCAGAGCAAGATTTCAAATGTATATGAGCCGATGGGGATATTTCTCATTCAAACCAGCACACCCCATTTGTGGGATTCAATTCGTAGCCTAAAGAGGAGACAATGCAGACTTTCTCTGTGTGTGTGGGGGGGGGGAGCTATTAAAGGCAGACATGTTTAAAGATTGTATTTTATTTTTGTTGTTGATTTGTAAAAAATTGAACTGTGGAAAAGCCACAGGAAGATGAAAATGAAATAATTACTTCAGTCATTAGGAGTGAAGTTGGTGCCCACGTACCATAATATAATCAGATTTTCCTTACTGAATCTATGTTATTCAGTGGCCTCTTGGTGGTCACTGTGTTGGTCAGAAATATAAATTCCCTTAGCTCATTCAACAGCTTTTTAATATACAATCAGGAAATCTATTGTGGCTGAAAATAATGATAGAACAGCAGCTAAAAGGTTTTTTTTTTTTCTCTTTGTGATTTTTGAGACAAGGTTTACTACGTAGCTTTGGGGCCTGTCCCGGAACTAGCTCTTGTAGACCAGGCTGGCCTCGAACTCACAGAGATCTTTCTGCCTCTGCCTCTGTCTCTTGAGTGCTGGTATTAAGGGCATGTACCACCACCACCTGGCAAGCTAAAAGTTCTTCAAACACTCATTTGCTGTCTCTTCCTGGAAGGGAATTTTTCTCATGTAGCTGTTTTGCACACAAGGAAACCCAGGACCAGTTAACTCTATCCCTTGAACCAATGCCCTAGAGTTCAGGAGCCGCAGGGCTGCTAACTGAGCCCAAACCATCTGGCCAAGCTTGATAGTCTTATATTAATTATGTACTATGCCAGAAGCTTTGTAAGTAAATAAGGCCCCCTTCCTTGGGTCGAACACAGTGACAGCACTGAGATGCTACGGGTTTTCATAATTCTGGGAAACGTGATCTACTCCCTAAATGTCCGAGTGTTGCTTCTCTTGCCCGACATTAGCAGGCCTATCTGCTTGATGGGAAAGGAGGCAAAGGATGCAAACTGTTTCTCTGTGAAACTGAGACATATTAGTTGACCTCTTCCACCTCAGGATGCCTGAATTTCATCCTACATACGTTTTCCTCTCTAGTTGACAGGAACACCTTCATATCAGTTACTAAACACAATATCCCATGTGGCTGGATAAGTCCAAGTTATCTTGTCTTGCAGAAAGTCACTTCAAGGTTCTTAAAGCCCCTACATTATAGTAAGATGTAAATAAAGATATTTGTTTTGTTTTGTTTACATCCCAACCTATAGTTTCCTCTCCCCTCTCCCATTCCATTTCTCTGTTTCTGTTCAGAAAAGGAAAGGCCTCCTATGAATATCAACAAAGCATGGTATATTGAGTTGCTGTAAGACTAAACACCTCCCCATGTATTAAGGCACACTCCTTTCCTAAGGCTCCTAGAACAAGTCTTAGTTATCACCCGTGGAAGCACAGTCCTATGGTAAAGCTCCTAGCACAATCTCTAATTACCATGTAGACAATAGGGGGACAGCTTCTGCAGGGAACTGTGTCCAGGGTCATACTAGAGATGAGTCAGGCATAAACCTAGAGGCAATCTCCAAATAAGGTCAGGTAGAGAACAAGACACATTCTTCTGGTGGTGGGTGGTGAGGCACTCGGGGACTGGATGTGTGGTTTACATGTGTCCTTGGGTAGTATTTAGAGTACCCTCCTGTACTGAAGCCACTAGCACACAGGGGTGAAGGCTATCTGTAGGAACAATGGAATGTTTCTCAGCAGTTAAAAACCAAATCAAACTAAACAAAGAAAAAAGAAAATCATGAAATTTACAGGTAAATAGATGGAGTTAGGAAAAAAAAAATCATCCTGAGTGAATTGACTGAGAACCTAAAAGACAAATACAGTGTTTATTCGTTTATATGTGCATGTTACTATAATGTCCTCAATACACAGGCTATAATATGCAGCCATGGAGGTTAGGTATAGAGTAAGGGACTGGGGGAGGGACAGATAGATCTCCCTATGAAAGGGAAATAGAATAGGTAGCTATGGATGGTGGGAGGCTCAAGTAGGAAAGGAAAGGGAGAAGGGATATAAGGGAGGGAATATGAATAAAGACATCTAAAATTACAGACCATTTAAAGGGTAGTATAGGACCCTATTACAGAAGAAGCTTCCTAAAATATATACATATATGAAGGGAATCTAAAATAAATCGCCAAATAATGGGAAAGACAGAGCCCCAACTGGGCATCTGTTGTCACCAAACAAAGCTTCCAATACCAGGAATGGATTATATCTAATTGAATCGTTGTCCAAAGGGGACCCATGGGGGAGCCCAAACAACCAAGGCTGTTTTCAAAACTATATGTTACTCTCTACAAACTGACAGCAAAGCCATATTTCTGAAGACAACACATACAGAACTCGTTGATTATGGAAATGCCCTTTAAACAGGCATGTCTCCGACGTACATTTCCTAACACGAAGCTTAGCTAGGAGATGAAACCACGGATGACAGTGTGAATAGGAGACTGCCATTTGTAAAAGAAAGCTCTGGAAATAGGCCTGTGGCACAGTGGTAGGGCACTGAGAAAAAAAGACAGGGAAGACGAGGTAATGACCATTGGAGCAGTCCTTGCGTCTTCATGGTCAATTGTTTTTGACTCTCAGAATGCAGCTGGTTGTTAGGCTTCTAACTGTCTCCGGACTTCTAGAACCAGTTTTTCAATTTGAAGTGGAAAGTAGAGTCATGGTTCTTAAGAGCCCATCAAACTAGACTCAGAAAAAGTAAAGAAGACTGCAATCCCACTTAGCATGTAAGTCTCAAGGGGAAAATCTAGGGCCACTTTCGTTAACAGTCAAGAATGCTTTTCAGTTGTCCATGTTGGTTACATCCTTAAAAGACAGTGTCTTAAACTGCAAATCAGAGAAATATTACTAGTGACATGATAGAAAAAGCAGAACCCAGATGCCCTCAGCCGCTAAGAGAGAAGTAACAAAGCGGGGTTGGTTCTGTTTAGGCCTGACTGTGGTCAGAAAAGTGGGAGTACTTATTCCTAGCCCAGGCCAAGAGAGACTCAGTATCCACACCTCCTTGTCCAGAGTATCAAGCCCTGTGTTCTCCAGAGGAAAACCATAAGACCTTAACCTCGTGTGAATTTTATTTTTTGCTTTTTTCCAGTTCCGTCCTTTCTTAGATCAGCTTGTGGGGGCTGGAGTGGGAGATGTAGACCTTAGATTGTGGGTCAAGCATCAAATAAGTCGAATAAAGTACCTCAGAAACCTGCAAACATCTAGCACTTTAGTAAAACTACCAGCGAAAACATTGCTGTTTGCTCTGCAAGCAGCGTAATTGATAGTAGTTGATACCATGAAGGCTGCTTCTGAACTCAGCAGTTGAAATTCATGATGAGCCCTCATGTTCAAAACTTTACCTCTGTTAGGAGACTGGAGGGATGATGTCACAGCAGGCGCCATATTCCACTTTCCCACACTGTCCCGTTTCAGGGAAGAGCCCAAATGACTACTCACATTTTCAACACTGTATACGGGGTGCCACTTGTATGTAAGGCTCCCTTTTGAAGTGGTGTGTTCATTAGGGTGAAGGTAGGGACTCCCCTTTTAGGGATGCTCTTTATTAGGAAACAGATCGTGGATGGGGGACCAGAAGTCTGTCTGGTCCTCAGACTGCATTACTCACCAGCTTTCCAAACACTCAGGGGAAGCTGGTTAAAGGAAGGCCAGACTGGCAGTATAAACCTTTCCAGCTCCAACTGAACTCCAGCTCATAACTGCAAATTCTTCCTGCTCAGGAGCACAGCACCATGCAGAAGTTACACTGCACACAAGTTGACAAAATCGTGGCCCAATACGACAAAGAGAAGTCAACTCATGAGAAAATCCTGGAGAAGGCGATGAAGAAGAAGGGGTAAGACTGCTGGTTAATGTCTTGACGCCTCCTCCCCTCTAGCAGTGTGACTTTGCACAGCTCAGCTGCCTTAGACCACGGAAGAACTTAGTGTGGTTTCATCATGAAGAACTACTCCTAGTAGATAAGAGGTCCATTCATTTCCAACCCTGTGTCATCACAGTGGGGTGTGGCATCGGTCCCCTTAGTCGTGGTGTAAGGATGATCTCAGCTGAGTTCCCCAAACCTTTAGTTCTTGGTAATTAGTTCTGATTTCTTTAAAAAGAAGGTTTAGCATCCAGGCAGTGGTGGCACAAGCCTTTAAATCTAGCACTCAGGAGGCAGAAGCAGAAGGATCTCTGTGAGTTCAAGGCCAGCCTGGTCTACAAGAACTAGTTCCAGGACAGGCTCTAAAGCTACAGAGAAACCCTGTCTCCAGAAAAGGAAAAAGTCAACAAAATTTAGCTGAAAATAATTTTGAAATTAACTCTTCCACTCTGGGAATTGTTTTATAAGTAATTTTAAAGGGTACAAAAATATAGCTAACTGCATTTCATCAGAGTCCAAAAATGGTTTCTTTTACATCATATTATTTGTTAATTGTTCTGTGCTATTATTAGCTACCATTACTACTATTTCACTGTGCCTAATGTACACAGTAAACACTGGCATAGGTCTGTTCATAGGGAAAATATGCTACAATCTTATTTATCTGTGGTTTTAGGCATCCACTGGGGATCTTGGAACATGTGCTTGTAGGACACGTAGCTTCATTTTTTGATAATATTAAAAATCCCTTCTTACTGCATTATAATAATCAGACAAAAAGCTGACATTGGTGCATTTTCATTGATTAAATAGCAATAATTTGACCAGTTTCCCAACATTCTTTCTGGCATCCTCTCTGGAACTGCACGCTGCACTTACTTTTTGCTCTGTTTTCTTATTCTCTGATAGATCCTGTCTCTCTCTGTCTTTCATGAGATTTTTATTTTGCAACAATACTGCTCAGTTGTTTTATAGAACACCACTCTCTCTGGCTTCAGAACTTCCTCATAGGTAGAGGAAGAAGAGGGAGATTGTGCGTCTTGGAGAGACACACCCCACAGTGCAGCTTTTCTCATGGTACAGAATACCAGTGTAGGTGATGACGGGTCACACATGGCACTGCTGGCCTGGTTCACTTGGCGAAGGATGGTCCTAACTGATATCCATCTGCATGTCCTGTACCACTTTTTAGTAAAAAACTTGGGGGTGATACTGTCAAGAGTACACACCGTGTGTATGTGTGTGTGTGTACATATGTATGTATATAGATATGTGTGCGTGTGTCTATATACATTTTATATATGTTCTATTTCAGACATCATATTGGGCTCAGTTTTGTTCTCCTTCAGTGGATTTTATGATTTTATTTAGCGTTTTAAGTCTTTGCTGAGGTTTTCTAGCCTTCCGCAGTGTGAAAGAAAGAGAAAATAAGTACAAATGACTTTCTAGTTTTCTCCCTTATTTTTTCTCTTTAACATTCAGTCAAGATATACCTAGAAAACTAAGATTTTTGAACTCAGAATGGACTGTGTTTGTTACAGTTATGGTCTCCAAAATTCTAATTTCAAGACATGGAGCCAGCGTCCTTCTTGGGGCACCAGTGGCGGATAATTATGTGCCCTCTCACCTTGGAGGTCATGTTTGGAGTCGCCTTCATTTTTATTACAGCTATGTTTTCCAGAAAAACACACACCAGACAGTTTGTATACAATTCTCCTTTGTCTTCCGCATTGTTTTTCTGTGCGTCACTGAAGCAGAGCCATGGCCTGTTGCTTTAAACGCATTCGGATGTATATTTTAAGTGAGTCAGGACAAGTTTCTGGTTCCTGGATTCACACTATTGTGGTGGAGGAGGCTGGAAGGTCATTCTTAGCAGCAGAAGCATGTGGGAGAGCATGTTTGCATCACTGAGGGCCAGGAATCAGAAGGAGAGACACACCAGCAACACTCATAACCATCAAGTCGTGTCCCTAATGACCTGCTTCTTCCAGCAAAGCCCTGGTCCTAAAGATCCCTCAGCCTCCAAGAATAAGGCCACCTGGAACAAGGCATGCAGAGCATGAGCCTCTAAAGACATGTCATACTCAAACCATGAGCATGACTCTTACAGACTTCTGACTATATCAGCAGCGTTAACTTTTAAAAATGTCAGTTTCTCATTTTCAATGACATCTTGAAACAAAATGTTGAGTGTGTGGTATAGACCCTAATATTGTGTTTACAAAGGGTGAAGTCTTGACAGATTTCCAACTCTTTCTAAGAATATACTTGTTTTTATTTATACATCACTTTTCAACAAATGTTCTATTTTTTTCTGGACCGCAGTATTGTAATTTTTCTTTTTTTCTTTTTTAAAAATGAATTTTTGTTACTTTGAGAAATTTATACATGTATCCAATGAAATACAATGATAACATCCTCTGTTTTCTCCCTCTGAATCTGCCATATTCCTCTCAACACACCTCCCTCCCAAATTCATGTCTTCTTTCTGTTTTTGAGCCCACTAAATCCAGTTAGTGCAGTGCTTCTGTGCACAGATGTGGGCTCTTTCTGTGTTTTACTGTGAGTTTTCAGATGCAAGAACTATATAGTAAGATTCTCTGTCAATCATGATATTAGGTTCCTACATTTGTAGCAATAATATCCCTAGGACTTTCGATAAGAACTCACTTTTATCTTATTATTTTTATTCTCAAGCATAAAATGGAATGAAAGTGATGTTTATGACTGGTTCTTTCATATGAGACACTGGCCATGGAGTCATCCTCATGAGGAGGTGGTGGGTTCCACCACACATAAAGCTCTACGTCACACTACAGGAGACGGAAGAAGCCTTCCTGTAGGTTTCTTTCTGAGCCCATGCTGCCAGATGCAGATCTGCCCCCAGGCTCTGGAGAGAGAATATTCTCAGTACTTGAAATACAAGACCTAAAAAACTCATGGAAAGTACCTTCATAGCCAGTTATCAGATATTTTCATCTGCACAGCCTACTCCAAGGGGAGCTTCCTGTTGCTACCTAGACTTTGTGTTTCTAGGTTGCCGGAATGTTGGTCAAAAGGGAAATTGGTCATATGTGTTTGGATATTTCTGTAATGAAATCCATTTCTCATAGAACATGTGCAGCTGACCTTGGGCTGAAGATGGTTTGAGTTGTGATTTTTCAGCTTCATCATGGTGCAGGAGTTACCTGCACCCAGGAATGCGTGAACTCGGAATTCTGAATTTTGTCTTTGCCTGGGTTTCTTGTTGGTGGTGGGATAATTTCTGGTCAGCATCACCCTGTCAGCCACATAAGGCAAAGAATGGTTGATCATCTGCAGCCGACTGAGTAGTTTGCTTGGATTAAATGCATCTTGCTTTTTTGATATTTTCAATTTACAGTATGGGTTAATTAGACCTCATTGCCATGGTCAGTGAAGAAGTTTTCCCTACTCGTCATACCCAGCTGAAGGGTATGGGTCAAGTGGGCAAAGGCACTTTACTCAAGTGTTCCTGCCTAACTTCAGGATAACTGTCTCTCAAGAACATTCCATTCAGCTTGGTTAAGGTGGCAGGGAGAAGGTGAATGGAGAAGGCAGAGAAAGAAAAAGTTAATGTTGGAGAAATCAAAGCAAACGTTTCTGCAGGGGCAGAGAGTGAGTAAGGCAATGCGTGAAGGGGAATAATTATGCAGTCGTGACTTCTTAATATTACAGGGATCCTTAGCTTATGCCAGCTGGTTAAGAAGGCTGGATAAAGCCCATCATTACATTTACTGTGGAAGTTTGTCTGGAATGAAGCCAGGGGAACATTTCAGCTTGCTGAATAACAGACTGGAGAAGAAACACCCTGAGTACCAGTCATTGAGAAGCGGCGGGTGTGACAAGCGAGCACATTTGCAGGGGAGAGTGTTGCTTTCCAAGGACGCTTGGTTCATAAAATGAAGCACTGTGAGCTGGGCTAGCATAAGCCAGAGCATACGTGCTGAAGACAGAAGCCCAGGTCCTGTTCTGGTTTCTGCAATAACGTGGAGAAGAAAATACCAGTACTGGAATTAGCAGTAATGGTTTCTGGGCAATCGCCTGGTATATGTTTCCTACTCAGAAGAGAATAAGCCACCCCCTCCCTGCTATGTAGTGCCAATAAATGCTATTTTCTTCCTCGCTGGCATGTTTAAAAGACAAAAATCTGGCTTTATGACCAAAATGAGGGAATTAGAAATTCACTTCAAGACTGTTTTCATTCCTAATAATATTTTATGGAATAAATACAAAACAGCTTAAAGAAAAGCAGGAACCAAAATGGAAACTCTGACAACAGACCATAACAAGAAAATAATTGCTAGGTCTGAAGTATTTCTGTGTGTGGTTGAATTGAGTAATCATGGTGCAGATACATTTCTAAGGTGTGAATCTATTCCTGGGAAAGCGGATGCTGCCCAATGAGCCATAGCATCATCACCCATTTGATGACTATATTGTCTTCATCAGAAAATGTTGTCACAGAGGCCCAAGGGAACTGAAGGATATCTAATTTCTGGCATGCGTTTTCACTTCTCCATTTTCAGGGGAAGTAATTGTCTTGAAATGAAAAAAGAAACAGAAATTAAAATTCAGACCCTGACATCAGATCACAAATCTAAGGTAAGAAAACACCCCCACTTTTTTTTTTTTAAACACGGTGACTTGAAGAAAATATTTTATAGTTTATTTTAGAAGGGGCATCTCAGGATTGATCTGGTATCAGAAGCAGTAGCGGTAGTTGGACTTGGAAGATGGGGTCAGAGGTTTCTGCTTGACGCAGCTTTACCCATCTTTGAGAAAAGCCCCTTCGTGGAACATCTTTTTATCTTGTGTGTAGAAATAGACTGACGATACTTACGTTGATGATCCTGATGTATCAAGTGAAACAGTGAGCAAAGGGGCTGGAAGGAAGCCCCACAGGTACTGAAAATACAGACTATGCTTCCCTACAGAGGGAACACCAAGCACTTGCTTGTATTTTACTGCATCTTTGCTAGGACTTTTAGGGTGATAAAAATTAAGCTGACATTTTAAGAGTTGAACCTAACTACTGGCAATTTCCCCAACTCAAATGAAACTAGGATTTTGAGAGACCTTAAGTAAAGCTGTGAGCCTTTGGAGAGGACCTCAATGCTAAGACTCAGGAGGAACACAAACATGATTTCAGCAATAAGAAATTTTAAATTATTGTTAAAGCTCTCAACTATAGCACATGCTTGAAACAACAGCTTTATACGGTTATGTAAGGCTTTATCATCCATCCCCATGGCTCTGACACATGCACAGACCAGTCACACTCTTCTGGATGGAGTGAGTGCTCCTCTGTGCTATTTATTTTGCATGGTAGGGACTATGCATCATTCTCCATTCTCTCTTCCTCTTTTTAGCTTTGGATATGAGAATTAGTGCTTTATGTACTATGCCATGAGTTTTAGATCCTTTCCTCATGTAGATCAGAAGTCTTGGCAATGCTATCAATTTACTTTGGCTGTGTCATAAGCTGCCAAAATGCAATGCCTTTAAACAAGTATTATTTATTTGCTCATCATTCTGAGGGCCACAAATTTGGACTATATTCAAGTGGTTGACAGCTCTGATTTTGTGGGGCTCACCCAAGCATCCACAGTTAGCTGAGGGTTGTTATCCTCACTTGTATATCTGAGGGGTTGCTACCTGCAGGGTGATTGTGTGCCTTGCATGGCCTCCAGCCTCCAGCAGGGCAGTCCGGGCTCGTTTGCAGGGCACCAGCCGTAGAAAAAGGAAAATATTTTGTTTGTATACCTCTGCTTTAGGCACACTTGCTGTTGTCTCGTTGAGTAGAGCAAGTCACAGAGACAGGCAGATTTCAGGATTTGGGGAAACAGCCTCTAGCCATTTACAAGGGGCTGAAAAACCACGTTGCACAAAGTGTGGCCTTGAGAAGTGGAAGACTGTTTGCCCTAGTGTCTATTAAGGGCAATGAAGTAAGCTATAATCTAGGAATAAGAGGACACTCAGTTCTCTCTTCAGACCTGTGGTCTAGTAGAGGTGAGGCATGAGATGAGGAAGTGTGCTGGAACTGACCAAGATCCAGGCACACCCAAGGAGGAGACAGGCAGTGAAATAACAGGACAATGTAAGAGACTTAGCAGCCAGAGTGATATGTTGATCTCAATAAAACAGTCATTAGTGATTGTTGCTTTTGTGGGTTGTAGATGTCCATCGAGTCACGAAACAAACTGGCCTGCATGAATAGCATATGCTTTCAGTGCATAGCTGACCCAAAAGGTTCCAGGTGACCCATCCCATCTTCCCCACACAGGTCAAAGAGATTGTGGCCCAGCACACAAAGGAGTGGTCAGAAATGATCAACACACACAGTGCTGAGGAGCAAGAAATCCGGGATCTGCACTTGAACCAGCAGTGTGAGCTGCTGAGAAAGCTGCTCATCAACGCTCATGAGCAACAGACCCAGCAGCTGAAACTCTCCCATGACAGGTGGGAGAGTCAAACACCGTGTGTGTGTGTGTGTGTGTGTGTGTGTGTGTGTGTGTGTGTGTGTAAGTGTGTGTGTGTGTAAGAACAAAAACGAGTGCAATGTATCTCGTACACTTAGTATAAGGAAGCTGATTTATACGAAGTAGTGTCTGCTAATGGCTTGCATGTGTTAGGAAGACACCACAATCATGTAAAGTTAGCTCAGATTGCAAGTTGCCTATAATGCATACTAAGAAATGGTCTTCCTCCTCTAAGTGTTTTGGGGCTCAAGAGTAAATAGGGCTAGAGCTGAAAAACAGCTGAATTCTCTTAGGAAGGTAAGACATAAGTCCTGGCCAGTGGAGCTCCTAGGGTGGCTTTCATCCCACAGTGGCAATGCATTCAAGAGAGCCTCCTTTTTTACTATACATTGCCGGGACTGCACTTTAGGAGGACAGACTCAGCCAAGAGGTAGCCAAGACCTATCAGTTCATTTGCTTATCCCCACTTCAGCAACGGGCATGTTGCACTTGAAATACTGCCTGGTCTGAGCTGGACTTCTTCATTAAGTATAATCAGGGGTATGCTGATATAGACAAAACAATACAAAACAGAAAGTTTATTCCAACAAAACAAATGTTCATAAAAAAAAAACATGGCAACTGCATAAACTATATGGTTGTATGCAAAAACTTCCAGCCTTACTTTTGGTGAGACATCCTGACATAGAAAATAAAGTGGTTTTGCCATAGTTTCCAGTTATCCCATGAGACAGCCGAATGGCGCCTGGTATGATCTGGTTCTGTCATGAAGCATGCTGCTCCCGGTGGAGTTCTGAGTTTGGGTCTGCTTCCTCGGGTTAAAGGATGTCTTGTCTTCTTTCTTCAGGAGCGCTTCCGGTTGCATGTGTGCTTTGAGTCAAGTCTCCGTAGCAGCATCCCTTCCCCGCTTTGAGCGCTGTGACAGTGGCAGCTTGTAGTCACCTCCCCTTATTTCAAAATGGGTTAGAGTACGAAGCACTTTTGAATCATGTCTCTAACCACATGGAGAAAAATTATAAGCCTAAAAGTTAGATAGTACCTGAAAGAAATAAAAAATTTAATTTTTCATTGATTAGAAAGTCATTTAAATGCGTGTGCACACATACACACACGCACACATGCATGCAAACCCAGCTGCTAATTTATCTTTTTTTTTTTAATTTATCTTAAAATTAAGTCTGTGGCGAGAGCGTTCCTCCTCACAGTAGCAGCAGTACTAGGGTTGTTTTTTTTTTTCTTTTTAAATCTCTATTGCCTAGTGTATCGTTTCTTTTTGGCTTTGTGATTGTTCTCATTTACTGAATGTTTGTTAGCAACATTTGGTCATTCGTAAGCGAAGGAAAGGAAGGAAGAATGGGTGTCTGGAAAGATCACTTTACTAACAAGTTGTGGGAAACTGAGAGCATTTGCCTTGGGTCCAGAGTTCCTCTCATTGTCCTGCTGATGGGATACAAGGTGGCTAACTAAAATCCCATTTTAGCCTTGCACATCCCTCTTGATGTAGAACAAACTACTGGACCTAGGTAACCAGCGTTCTTGCCTGTACATTCCGCACAAACTCCTAAGGAGATCACTTATTAAGTGAAAAATTATTTGTTATCACATCTATTTTAGTCTTCTAAACTATATGCCTTTATTATACACAAGAGTGATCCAAAAATAGACATATCTGTCATACACACGTGTGTACTTACACAGTCACTAGTCAGCTGTCAGTACAGATCTGCTCTTTCCTATACTTGGAACTATTTAGTCCCTTTCATTCCCATGGACTGTTGGTCGACAGGAAGGTCACTTGTGAAGGTTAGAGCATCCTGTCTCGTCCATCTCACTGGGTCCCAAACAGAGCATGGTAAAGTTGAACATCTGTGTATTTCTTTTTTGGAGTAAACACAGCATCTTTGCGCAAATATACCAGCCACAACACATATCTCCACTAGGTGGCAATGCTCTCCTCAGCCATTGCTCTCCTTCCTGAGCTAGGGTTCCTTCCCTCCATTGCCAAAGGACAAAACAACTCCATGAACTCAGGCATGTAAAAAATTTGAACTCGGCCCTATTGTTACACATTGTCTTGGTATCTGTTGTTTTTCCTGTTATATATCATAAAGACACCCTTTTAAGGCGTATGATACTTTATGGTAAGCACCAGGACTTCATCTGTATACTCACTAATCTTCAACTGTAGCCTTGTGGAGTTCTTAATCGCCATCATATGCCTCTCCATTCATTTGTTTCTTATTTTTATTTCATAGGGAAAGCAAGGAGATGCGAGCCCACCAGGCTAAGATTTCTATGGAAAATAGTAAAGCCATCAGTCAAGATAAATCTATCAAGAATAAGGCAGAAAGGGAAAGGTAAGTGTGAAGACGTTCACTGGGACAGTCTGGGTTCCTGGGATAGTGTCAACAACATTAGACTGTGTAAACTCAGCATGGATCTGAGCTGTAAGTGAGTGTCCTAAGAGCCCTGTTAGTACAATTACCATGGAAGGAAATTATTACTGCAGTAGTATAGTAGTTCCCAATATTTTCCTGATGACTGCCACTGGCAAACTGTATTTATATTCACACAACATATATAAAACCTGACAATAATCGATTTAATTCTGTAGCATTCTTCCTGCATTCTACCAAACCGTCAGGCTAATCTCTCCCCGGCTCAGGGGTCAGCAAGTCTGGATGCGATGATTCTGGGTTTCAGGTGTCAGCAAATCTGGATGTGATGGTTCTGAGTGTTAGGAAGGCTTTTTCTCACTTTGATTTACACCCTTCGACATCAGGGATTATATGTAAAGCTTCCACATAGATTTTCTGGTTTGTCTATGAGTTAGGGGAGCTGTCTGGAAGGAGAGATTGAGGCAGGAATCTGGGTGGATATGACTTACCAAGCAAGGGGTCTTCCTCAAAGAAGATGGGAAGATAAGATGGGGTGGGACAAGACCTGATTAAGGCTGTGGTACCAGGTGTTATATGCAAACCTTCACTACAGCTGTTAAAAGGAACCACAGGTGATTTTCAGTAACTTTGTTACCCATAGTGGGGTGTTTCCAAGGGAACACAGATAACAATCACCTCACTACCCATCATCCATCTGTGAGTATCCAGAAGCCTTCAGTTTCACAGACAAAGACCAGGCCAGAACTGTGGGAGCCATAGACAACAAGGGTCCTGCTCATGGATGGATGATAGCTGGTGAGATGGCACTGAAGACCAGGGCCACTGAAAGGCTGGCTGTTTTCTGCTCCACAAAACACAGAATACAGATTAGTCCTTGGGGACGAAGAGGAAAAGGAGTGTGGCATTTCAGGCTCACGTGTCACTCCGTGAACCAAGAACTCCATAAACCTAGAAGACTTGGCAGCACAAAAGTGGGCTCTCTGTGCTTTAACTCGACTCCCCAGCCTTCTAGGATACTCAGTGGGTGCTGATGTTTCGAGCAGAACTGCCTCAGTTGCATTTATTCTTTTCAGCTCTTGAATGATGCTAGGTAATAGTAAATCAAAATATGACAAACAACAAAGCATCCTGCCAATTAACTCATCTTTTATAGTGAAGTTTTGCTAAATGCCATTTAACTATAATACCCCACCAAAGGGAAATGGAATTCCATAGTAGTTTATCTTTTTATTATATTTATTTATTTACTTTATGTGAGCATGGTGTGTGAAAGAGAGCAAGACAGAGAGAGCGCATAGGAGCACCCACAGTCGTACAAAGTGCTCATGTGGAAGTCAGATGACAACTGTCAGGATTTGGATTGCTCTTGTGGGTCCCAAGGATCAAACTCAGCTTCTCAGGCTTGGTTGCAGGTTCCTTTTTCCACCAAGTTTTCTTAGTGGCCCTCCACAGTCATTTTGACCTGGAGATGAGTGCCGTCTATGCCTCCCGGGAAGAAGGTTCTAAGGAGATCATTAGTCATCCGTCCAGAGATTGTTTGTAGTGTGACATGGTTGTGTCTCTCTGACTCTTGTAAACTTTTCAGAGGTGCCAGTCTCTGCACACTTTCTCAGATAAGGAACTCTGTTTAAAAGTGTTTATATACATAGAAACAAATATATCTTCTTCAGTTCAAAACCCTCAAATACTCTAAAAATGCTAAATATGGATTAATCTTTAACTTGAATTGTTTTTAACGGTGTTGTTAAATTTGGGCTGTACAAAGTGAAATATAAAATCCATCGTGAAGGCTGGGGTATTAGATCATCCTTTATTGTATTTTATCAAATATATTAGAAAGTAGACTTAAGTTCATCTGAGTTCAAATTTTCTTTTATTTTTTTGCAATGCAATGTCTTATTGTGTTTCTGAGGCCAGCCTGGAACTCACTAAGATCCTCCTGTCTCAGAATATTGAGCTCTGGGTTGAGTGGGGTAGCTACCATACTCAACTTTTAAATAACCCAAAACTCTAAGGTGTTGCTAATGTCATTATCCAGGCTTTAAAAATATTGTCTTTAGCTGGGTGTAGTGACACATGCCTTTAATCCCAGCACTGGAAAGAGGGACAAGTGTCAGAGGCAGGTAGATCTCTGAGTTCAAGGCCAGCCTTGTCCAGGACAGCTGAGGCTACAGGGAGAAACCATGTCTAAAAAAAAATATCTTTATTTTGTTGACTGAAACTTTTTGTCTATCATTATCTGATCATAAAGCATCAACAAATATCTGTTTCTAAAATAATGATAATAACCTTTGTGCCAACAAGTCAACCACCCCTTAAGAAGCACGTGTATATGGTTGTGATTTCAGTTTTATCATCCTGCTGAGGACTAAAGTTAAAGGTTTATCATAAGACTTAGCAAGACCAATAGAAACTAAAATGTTATTCTATTCCTAGGTCAGAAAAGACTTTGAACAGACATTATAGGATATTTATAACAAAATGAAAATGCAAGCACTGTTGATCATGGACAGAAACTGCAGTGATGTTTACATGAAAAGCTTATTTCCTAAAAGATGTCAAAATTAATGTTGTGAATACTCAAAGAAGATATAAAGGTAGAAACCAGAGTGAATACCAAGATCCCAGTTGAAAATGAATAACAAAATGCGCAAAGTACTAGAATGGGGGGGAAGCAAGAGAAAGCATCCAGAAAGTAATGGCTTTTGTGGAAATTGTGGGGGCAGATGAGATCCTCACTAGACTGTCAGCAGGAACGATCAGGAGGAGAGAAGAAGCAAAAATTAGTGGTGTGTGGAAAGAAAACTGAAAATAAAGAGGAAAATAATTTTGAAAGGCTTCTATAATGCTAATGGTACATTTGAAAATATGCGTAGAGTGGAGAATTACTTAGAAAAATGCACGTGCCCCCGTGGACAGCCCACATCTACATGAATACAAACAGCGCTAATTGGATTTGGAGGTTATTAATAATGTTAATAATAAAAAGGAAGATGTTGGAGGGAGACTAGTTGAGGGCACTGTGGGATGTTGGAGAAAAATCGTAGGAAACTTACATTGTATACACGTATAAATTTTCAAAGAATAATTATTATTTTAAAAGAGAAAAGGAAAACACACATGAAATGACTGCAAACGGAAATGCCTGAAAAGACATTGTCGTTAGAGAAGTCCACACATTTGGATGTTGTGTAGTCGTGAAAAGCACCCCACCTACAATCAAGGGCACAGTTCAAACAGCATGATGCACCCACAAAGGGGCAGAACTGTCAGCATCTCGTAAATCAAGGTTGGGCAGCTGTCTGGGGAAAGCAGCCCCACGCTCCTCTGGAGTAAAAAATGCAAATTAGGGTTAAAGACAGAGTCATGGGATGAAGAGGAGGTTGTTCATATCCTACCAGCAAGCAAGTCTGCAAGCTTGGGCTTGTGAAGGAAACCAAAAACACCCTACTAAGTCCTTAAAACACACAGAATGATGTTAGCATGCCCGCAGTATTCATCAGTGCTATGTGCGATCTCATTAGAAACACTGAAGCCCTTGGCCCCTCAGCCCTTCTGAGTCTGACTCGGGCGGAGAGCACAGCAGGCTATCTTTGGTAGATCCTCCGGGGGATTTATGCACAGGAAAGTTCTAACACGTAGAGGTATTTCTCATGGACACATCCATATATAGTTAAAATTATTAAAATATAGCTAAGTAAGCCTATGCCAGCCCCAGTACGTCCTTCAAGGAGAGGAAGAAGGGAAAATAGAATCTGAAGGAGTGCAAAAGAAGTTTAAATTTCATATGTAGCATTCTCTTTTACTTATGGACAGATGGCTGTGTGGTTAGGGGTGCTTACTGTTCTTGCAGAGGACCTCAGTTCTCCTGCCAGCACCCACATGGCAGTTCACAGATGCCTGTAACGCCAGTACCGGAGGATCCAACACTTCCGTTGTCCACAGAGGGCTCCTGCACATGCAGGGTGCAAATGAACTCATGCAAGGAAATGTGCATTTACTTGAACAAGATAACAAAGATCTTTGAAGTGTGAGACCATAAAGAAACATTATTGGTTAACCTGAGTGATCTGTATATGGTTGGTTTTTATGCTTTCCTAAGAATTTTGTGTGTTTAGAAAATGCTACAATAAAGATTAAAGGAAAAGGAAGCAATAATCTAATCCGGAAAATGCGGTGCGGGAAGACTGGTTCTTATGGCTGTATGTGAATCCCGTATGGTGTCACACTATTATCTGTCTCTGTTGTTTTTAGGCGAGTCAGGGAGTTGAACAGCAGCAACACTAAAAAGTTTCTAGAAGAAAGAAAGAGAGTGAGTATTTCATGCTTTTCTCGGCACTCCTCTTTGAAGAAAAAAATCTGTGAATAATAACTTGTGCTAGCCTCCAAGCCTTTCAAGCTGGTTACCTAATTTCTTTATTTTTCTGTACCCTAAATATTCCAACATTGCCCCTCCCCAAAAGCCAAAGCAATCTCTTACTGCTGTCACTATGGAAATGATCTGACAGCATTTTATGTAGGCTATAAAGCCAAATTTCAGTCATGCAGAAGTGTTCAGTTATTTGCTAAGATTTAGGAAAGGAGAAGATATGCCCAATATGGTTTATGAATTTAAACTCCTAACAATTTTCATGGTATTTTTCATTCTTTTTTTTAAAAAGTATGGTTACCCTCAGTTAAATGATGAGTTTAATAAGCCATCCGTCATTTGTAATGTTGAGACTACAACTTGAAATTGATCATATTTTTTTCCAGCTGGCGATGAAACAGTCGAAAGAAATGGATCAATTGAAAAAAGTTCAACTCGAGCACCTAGAATTCCTAGAGAAACAGAATGAGCAGGTATTTCCCCCAACGCACATAGCAGACATCGGCAGCCCATCAGCTTCAGGGTGGTGGTGCCGTGGCCCACAGGAACCCTCTGGGAAGGACTGTGGCCCGGAGTACAGGGAGTGGGGAGGTAGAGAGCCTTGCTGGGCGCTTGCTGTACTTTCTCCTTTTCATCTAAAAAAGCCAGAAGTACCTTTTGTGGAGTGGGAGAAGAATGTGGGTGTGGGGCGTGAAGAGTGCAGAGTTGTCATTTGGATCAGTCATAGGGCTGGGTTTCAAGAAGGATATGAGCAAACAGGTTGCGAATTACTACTCCTCCATTTTCATGTAAAGCTTTGCAGCTTGAAGTTGGTAGGTGTCAGCATATAAAAGTCAACCAAAAGAACCATCTCTCTTGAGCATCAATCTAAAAAAGTGAATGTGTAAATTCTCCCCAGAGCGTCACAGTGGGATCTGAGTTTGCCTCCATAACTCAACAAGCAGCCCAACAGCTTAGCATCTTCTCACTGTTTGTTTTTTTTTCTCAAAGAAAAGAAAAACACTGACTAGAGAAGTTGAAGCTTACACACAGTGGTTAGTAGACGTCACTTGCTCAGGTACCTGCACCAGGGCACATCTGCTTCCCCGCAGTGCAGCATAGGAGGCTCTATCCCACATGGGCCTTCCTTACAACCTCTGGTAGCTCTACCAGAGTGAACATTTCTGTCTTACTTGGTCCCATTTCATTCTTGGTTCGGACATTGTACTTTGTTGATGATTTACATCCATTTAGAAACTGCAAAGAGCTTCTGATGAAATAATAATGCATTTTTCTTTTCTATTTCTTCCCCTCTAGAAAGCAATCCTATGTAAGATTATTTTTCAGAGTAAATAGCTCACCCTGAAGAATACTTCAGAAGGAATTACATTTTAAAAGGCCCTTGAAAAGAACACAAAACCATAGTCATTTTTGTGTTGGAGCTTAGGTAACACACCTAGCTTCTGGCTTCAAGTCCTCACGTTCTGTTGGACAGAACTTGGTCCTCTCATGGTTCCGAATGAAGTGTCTTAATTCTAGTCATAGTCCTGATCCCTAAGAGAGACTGGACACTTGTTTGGTCCTAGAAGTCCAGTTCTTTTGGCTTCATCAGAATTCATCATATTCTGGTATGCATTATGTTTTCCGTTTTTAAAGCGCATTCCAGAATGTGTCCCTGGCAATACAAGACTGTAAGAAAGGGTAAAGCTACCATCCCCAAAAGCTGCAGAACTCACTTCAGAGGTTCAAGGAAAGTAGAGGGTGAGGATATCTTTGAGAGCGTTTAGGATCTGCTTTAAAAGAAGGACATGATGAAAGGCAAGGCAGAGTTAGGTGTTAACTATCTAAATTAGGAAACTAGTTAGAAATTACCGTGTCGCTTAGCAACAGGTTTGACTAAAGAATGTAAATGTGCTAAAAATTGCTCATCACTACATAGTGGTGTAGATCAGAGCTACAGAATACAGTGTTCAGGTGTTGCTGCTTTTAAAGCATAATAAAGAAATCATTATGAGCATTAAACTAAGTCATGGATAATTCAAACCACATCAGATTGCATTAAAATATGAGGTTCCTGAGAGTTGTATTGATTGGATCATGTTGTAAAGATGCTGGCTTTTTGTTCTTAAACTTCACATAATGCCTATTAATGTGTCATAAGATCATCTACCACCCACAACTCAGGCTTTGAGTCACAGAAACTTACGAAAGCACCCAACGTGAAAAATATCCAGATGTAAAACTGTAATGATATTCAAGGAAAAGGCATTCACTATGTCAAATAGCAACTTCCAGCAAACATAGAATTGGGAATGAATTCCTACATTAAGGTTCAATTTGCAAATATCACTTGCTCCATAGCAAATTAAACACTAGGTTTTTGTAGTGTGCTTTTAAACACAAGGCCAGGAAGTGCTGGACTCACAGTTTGTCTGCCTGATACAACACTCTCCTAGGCACTGTGCAGGGGTCCACTGTATCCACTTGTTTCCTCATGTCGACAAAGGCTGGAGCCACATAACAGAACTCCATCCATAGTCAAGCAAGCGTTCCTTCAGCAAGGCAGTCATCATCTTCGCGAAACACCAAACTTCTAAATCAATCTTCCAAGCTGCTGCTAAGCCCCAAATTTCTCCCTGTGTGTAGATCAAAGATGATTTAATTTAACCACACATACAACATAGCCCTTTCTACTTTATTTTCCCTAGTCTTGTAGAATTCCCAGCCATGTCCTACCAACCCCAAAACAAAGCCTGGTGGATCTATGTAACTAGACTACTGTCAGAGGCACTGGTAGTAACAGCTAACAGGTTCACACAATTCCTTCTCGATTCTGGATCCTGTGGCCTTTGTAAACACTTTTTAGCCTTGTGTCTGTCATCAGCCACTTGTTCACTTAGACTTCCAAGGGCCAGGGCATTTTTTTGTGTGTGTGACTTAGTTTTTCCCATAGTTCTCCAACACAGTGTTTCATCTGTCTTGACATATACCATTTCAGACATTTAACAGTATCATTACTGTCACATTCAACTCTTAAAAGTTAATATCTGTCATCGACACCATCATTCAATAAAGTGCTGTAAAGAAAGGACTCAGCTAAAGCTCAGACAACCTACCCCCTTACAGGAGAGAGGCACACGTGGGACTAATAGGCATTGGTTGTTTGTTCGGTTATTTTTATTCCTTTGTTGAGTCAGCTTGGGGAAGGTTGTTGCTAATGGGTGTGTATGTGTTTTATTCTTAGCTTTTTTTGCTTTTCTGTATATGGTTTTGCATTCATTTCTCAAAATCACTTCAGTATTCATTTATTTTGTTTTCTATGTATGACTCAATTTTGACATTACTATTTTTGTACAAACAGCTTTTGAAATCCTGTCATGCAGTGTCCCAAACACAAGGTAGGACTGAAATTTTGATGATAAGCAAGACCTTGCTTTTCTCTGGCTACATCAGTATTCTTGATTTGATTTCCATTTATGACTCCCATCTGGTCATAACTAACTAATATCTTAAGGGGTTAGACTTAAAACCCTGGCTATTTCATGCTTGAATTCCTCATCCTACTTAATCTGAAATGCTGTCACATCTGTTTGTGGTAGTGTTTTAGCCAGCATTTCCAGTTGTAAATCTGGGAATCAGGTCATTATCTTGAAGAAAACCCAGACATAAGAACACTATTTATATATAATGTCTGTTGGTGCTTTTCAGTGATGTAGTATTGTGGTCTATGTGCAGAAATGTTATACTACAATGACTTTTGTTATGTTCTTTGTTAAGTCTGATCCACTTATGACTAGTCACCCCTTGTCAGGTGACTATATAATTGACTATTTAAAGCAGAAACAAAATATTTTGGAGAAAGATGTTTGTTCTTATTAGCCAGACTACAGCTAAGTTGTCCCAGGCAATAGAAGTAGATGGTCACCCTGATCATGTGAGAATTGAGCTCTCAGGATAATCTTTCAATGGGCATTCTGTACTATATTCAACAGAATCCTTAAATGCAAATGCATAGGGAATTTTATTACTGTCCACTAAACATCAAGTCATTTAATTTCCAGCGCTGACAATGTCTCACGGCCATCTCTTATAATACTGTTCGTGTCATTCTTTCATGTTTGTATATTTTTCTCCATTTCTTCATTTTCCTGTATTACTATATGTCAGGCATTGAAAATTATATGGGTAGAGGGAATCATGAGCCCCAAGTTTACGCAGATCTAAAATTCTTTGGTGATGTTATACCTACCCTCACTAAAATGAAGGTGGAAGCCATATTGTTAAAACACTTCATTGTCTGTGAGAAACTGGTTTTGTTATGGAACTTCATTTGGGATACTTAGATACTTCTAGTATGATCTAGAATTGACCAGCCCCTCCCTCTGACGCTCCATTTAGCTGGAATATCAAAGAAGACATAAACAGTAGCATCAGGGCACTTCAGAATCTTCCTTCCACAGTGTATCTTTATAGATTTTCTCCTGTTTCCATCCTTACCTGTCCTTTGTTTCAGTGACCTATCACTAAAAGGGGGAAAAGGGACTGTTTCCCTACCTCACCAAAAGGTGCAAGCATGTGGATTGGGTATCTAGGCTTTCGGTTGGAAAGTCAAATTTGAAATGAATCACTCGGTTTCCCCATGTTCCCAAGTAATTACTTGTTATTGGGACCTGCTTCTGCTGACCCTTTTGAATAAGCTGGTCGCTTTAGTGACTATCTTAATTCATGATATTCAATTAATCCTGGCTTATATCCTGGTGTTCCATAAAAAGTAAATTATTCCAGAGAAGCAAGAGCTCCAGAGTTTAGATAGTAAGATTCCCGGAATCCTCCGTGCTCCTGTAATGGTATGTTGATAGGTACTCCTGTCAAAGCAGTGTAGTGTATATGCTTTTACCTTACATATCCCCATCGAAAGACTCAAGTCTTAATTACTTTTAATTAAATTTTAGACTATTTGAAAAAATGAGTTATACATAAGCAATGCTATTCTGAAAATGATAGAATTTTCCTCACAAGGTACCAGCCACACTAAGTCAAACAGTTTGATCATCTAAGTAATTGGCTCAACTTCTTTACATGAGATCTTCCCCAGAAATTTGTAGGCCAGTTTTTCTCGGACTTTTATGTGCATTAAACTCTCCTGGATGATCTTGTTGGATAGATTCAGAGGATCTTAAGTAAACTCCAAGATTCTGCATTTCCGAGAGTACCCCAGGAAGTTCCGAGGGTGTTGGTCTACTTGTCACGTGTGTGAAAACAGGACAGGCCTAGAGGAAACAGACAAGAGCCAGTGGGATCCTTCAGACGGGGATTTCCATATGTAAGGCCATGTTTCTGGTGTTGTAGGCGAAGGAGATGCAGCAGATGGTGAAATTGGAGGCCGAGATGGAGCGCAGACCAGCAACAGTGGTATGAAACTCCAGAGTGCAAACTGAGGCTGGAAAACCACGGATCGTCAGGAGATCATGCCCAGCTCGAAACTCAGACTCCACGGACAAAAGCTGTTTTCTGTGTTTTTTTTTTTTTTTTTTAAATGTACAAACACGGTGTTATCTGAAACCACACAGACTGGGGATGACCAAATGTTCTTCTGTTTAACAACTGACTATTGAATTTCTTTGGCCAACCAAAAATAGCTATGTATTCACAACAACAATAACAAAGAATCTCCTATTCCTGACAGGCAGAGTCGAACCGTGCTACACAACTTAAACATGTGTGCTAAAAGACAGCATCACAAGTCAGTGGGCTTGATGTTAACAGCTCTGCTTTGTGATGCATTAGGACATGTTTGAGCTGCTGCTGCAGAAAAAAAAAAATAGTGCATTAGTAACTTAATAGTAAGCGCATGCACTAGAAGCAACTCTGTCTACAGTTCATTAGCAGAAGTGGCGGTCTGCTATCCAAATCACTTTGCGGAATTTCCTATACCTAAGTTACCTCATCAGAAAGTGCCATGTCTTTACCATGCCATAAGATGCTAATTTCCTGTCAATGTTGCAGACACTGTTAGACTAATAGAGACACAGAAGAGTGTCCCTGTGCCAAGCTAATCAGTGCTTCAAGGGGGACTCGGCAGGCTCGTTTCAGAAAGTTTACAGCTGCCACTGCTCTCTAGGGATTCCTTCTGCAGGTTCCAGGTGTTCCAGTTCACTCTACACTATAAGGGTTGTGAAGTGGTTATTGGCAAGGGTTTGTAAATGTGACCATGTACAAAGTATTTATACTCCTTAATTCTCACGGTTATAGCGCGAAATCATCTAAACATTACCACGTGACAAGACTAGTCAACAGGAACCATAGATCTAATGTTTTGCATGATGCACAAGCACCAGTTATGACTAACCTGTTCCGACACAGTTACTCTAACACCAAATAACTACTGGTTAAGTAAATGTATGGCACAGAATATTATTTGACTCTCAAGACTTTTAGCATAATAAAAAAAAGTCTATATATATGTGTATATGAATTATGTGGGCATTCTTGATACTTCAAGTTCTAGTTTGAAAAAAATACATAACTAATTTAATTTTACACAAAAATATTTATGCAGATTTTCAGACTTTCATATCAGGAAATAACCTTTTTATGTCTGTTAAATATCCAAACGATTTGCTACCGTGTTAATCTGCATGGTCTTCTAGCCTGCTGTAGTTGCTTTGCAGGTGGCGCCTCAAGTGTTATGCTGGGATCAAGTCATGCTACCCAAGCCCAGAGGAGCGCACAGAGACCTGGTAGCCTTGGGCGAATCAGAGTCCTGATTTTAGGATGTAAAATGCCAACTTAATTGTTGTATATGATTGTACAAACAGATTCTGTGTGTTCCTCTGAAGAGGACAGAGAAAATTATGATAACATGAAGGCTGAAATTCAACTTACAACTTCTCTAATAAAAAATGAAAACACATGTTATATCTGAGTATTTGCTTTCACAATGCTTTCTAGAACCCCTTTGCCTTCTCATATACAATCTCTTTATAATTTTCTAAAGGGGCTTTATTTCATGTCTCCTTTATGATTTCCCTGACACAAAACACATAGATTCTACATAGAGAAGTCATGGGTTCTTTTGCCCCCCCGCCCCCCAATGATAATTTGAGTAGCTTTCACAGACCGTCAAATTCCTGGTTTTCTTATTTGTGAAACAATGGAATCAGACTGCGTATTTTCAGCACCAACATCCCATTTTAGTAAAAGGTTTTCTTCACAATTGTGTTGCCAATTTTCAAAGATTTTGATCACTTCTCTTCCTCAAGGCCAGCGGTTCCCCCAAGAGCCCCATTTGGCTGTCACTCTGTCTCCTGCACCGCAGCCACCATTCGCCATTGTCTCTGCTTTTAAGACTCCTATTGTTAGGCGTCCCAGAAGAGGAGTGAATCCTGGGCTTGTTGGGGGATGGGGTGAAGAGAAGGTGGCTGTCCTGGAGCGGGGGATGGGAGGAATGGAGGGAGAGGAAACTGAGATCAGGATGTTAAATAAATAAAAATGAGGCTCCTAGTTTTCCCGTTGTCCCGATCATGCCTTCTCTGTGTTTCCATCATTCTCTGCCATAATTAATATTTCTATCTTGCAGTTTTAGAGTCTGAAGCAGTTTTTTATTTAAGCCAGATTGTTTTTAGTATTTGAAACATATTTACCCACAGATCTATTGAAACAATATTAAAGTAAACACAGCTAAGATAACATGGCAAAATTATGACTTTTTGTTTTTAAATATATATTGCTCAGGGCTGGAGAGGTAGCTCAGCATTTAAGAGGGCTTTCTATTCTTGCAGGTGACCAGAGTTGAGTTCCCAACATCCATGCCAGGTGTACAACCACCTGTAACTCCACCTGTAGGAGATCCAATCCCCTCTTACCTCTTTTGGCACCCACAAACATGTGAAAGACATTCGCATAGACATGAATACATTTTTTAAATTTTTATTTTATTTAATTGACCCTTTTCCCATTTATTTTACATACCAACCACAGTGTCCTTTCTTTCCTCTCCTCTCATTCCTTCCCCTCAACTCCCATTTACCCTCCTCCACATCCTCTCCTGTTTATCCATTCAGAGAGGGACAGGCCTCCCATGGGTTTGAACAAAACATCAAGTTGAGGTAGGGCCAAGCTTCTCCCCCTGCATAAAGCCTGGGTGAGGTAATCCAGCATAGGGAGCAGGTTTCCAAAAGCCAGCTAAGTGCCAGGGACAGGTCCTGATATCACTGCTAGGAGCCTTACGAAGAAGAGACCAAGCTACACAACTGTCACGCACACATGTGGAGAGCCTGCTTTGATCCCAATGCAGTCTCCCTAACTGGTGGTCCAGAGTCTGAGCTCCCAGGATCTCAGGTCAGCTGTTTCTGTGGGTTCTTCTGTCATGACCTTGACCTCCCTCACCTCACTTCAGGAGTACTCCCAGAGGTCGGTCCAGTGCTTGTCTGTAGATCTCTGCATCTGCTTCCATCAGTTACTGGGTAAAGGCTCTCTGATGACCTTAGGGCAGTCACCGATCAGACTACAGGAGATGGCCAGTTCAGATACCTTCTCCACTATTGCTAGGAGTCTTAGCTGGGGTCATCCTTGTAGGTTTCTGGGAGTTTCCTTGCACCAAGTTTCTCCCTAACCTGGAAATGGCACCCTCCCATCAAGATCTCTTTTTTGTGACTCTCCCCTTCAGTCCCACCGCCAACCTGCTTGCACCCAGCCCAGCCACCAAACCCATCTCCCCATACCCTGCCCTCAGATTACTCAAAAGATCTCTTCTATTTCCTCTTCCCAGGGAAATCCATGCATCCCTCTTAGCGTCCTCCTTGTTACCTAGTTTCTCTAGGGCTGTGGATTGTACCTCGTTATTCCTTGCATTACATCTAATAACCACTTATGAGTGAGTACCTACCATGTTTATCTTTCTGGGTCTGGGTACCTCACTCAGAATGACTTTCTCTGTTTCCATCCATTTGCCTGCAAATATCCTGAGGTCATTATTTTTACAGCTAAGTAATACTCCACTATGTAAATGTACCACATTTTCCTTATCCATTCTTCGGTTGAGGGACATCTAGGCTGTTTCCAGGTTATGGCTACTATAAATAATGCTGCTATGAACATAGCTAAGGAAGAGACACTTTTTAAAGTTTATATTGCACCCAAATCCTAGAATTATTAAACAACAACAACAAAAAGAAACCCTTGCTAATTAAAGTGGCTCATTCGCCTCTAACATTAAGAGCTCTGCTGTGTTTCGGGGCATGTTGCTCTAGTGTCTGATCCCCATTCAGAGAACTCTGCCTTCTAGGGCCTCCTAGGATCTCCTTCGCTAGGCTCTGGCTACAAAGGAAGCTCCTTGTCTTCCGCTATGTGGGAGGGGCATTCTTTTTGCTGTTCATTTTGGCATCCTTCTGGGATATGCAGACCTGCTGGATCTTTGCTGTTAACCTCAGATTCATCCATCACAGCATCACCTTTGACCAGGTGTCACTACAGTACCACGTGGTTCTCATACAGTGGAGCTTCACAAATCCAGGAGACTTGAAGCCTTTTGGAATTATGCCCTAAGACATACAAAGTGAGTCTGGTTCTGCTAAGCCCCAAGATGTGCCCGAATTTCTACCATATCTTGCTTCTGCTGTACCTAGGACATGTACTTCCAATTTAGGGCTCTGAAAACTTCACACTTGATTCTTCTTTTGAAAGGGTACATCTTTGTCAGAAATCAAGTGGTTGTAGGTCTAAGGATGCATGTTTGTGTTGTCTCTTCTGTACCCTTGATCCTTGTGTCTGTTTTTGTACAAGTACCATGACTCTGCAATATAATTTAAAAATCAGACACTGTGACAGTTGTCGTCTTTCATTCAGGATTCCTTTGATTCTCATCCTCTGACCCCCTCTGTGTGTGTGTGTGTGTGTATTTCTTTGTGCATTTTAGAACTGTTTGTTCTATTCCCTTTAATGTCATTATAGTATTACTGCAGATCACATTGAATCTGGAAGTGACTTTTGATTAGATAGTCATTTCTTAGTATTCATTGGGCTCTGCCTTTAGCATGGTGGATCTACCTTCTAGTATCTTCTTTAATTTCTTCAGTGTCTTAAAGTTTACTTTGCAGAAGTCTTTTACTTTGTTGGTTGGGTTAATTCCTAGATTATTCATTGAGGTGATTATGATTGGCTTTTATGGTCTGTTTTCTTTTTCCAGCACATTCGCTGTTGGTGTTTAGAAAGCTATGGCTATGTGTTGAATTTGTAACCTGCTGAAATGTATCTCCACTCAGAATTTCTGGTGGGGTAGAGCTTGGTTCTTATCTTTATCCTTCCTCAGAGGACATTCTTGATAAACTGGAATACCCACACAGTATTATACTTCTCTAAGTAGGTTTTTGTTTCCGTTTTAGAAAGCTGAAGAACAGCATTATGGGAAAGAAGCTTGCCAAACTACAGGAACATCAGGATCGACCCATGTCAACATGGGACATATTTATAGATCTCAAAGAATGAAAATTTTCTGCCAGTCATATGACATACCACCCAATGATCATTAAGACATTTCTTGATTTAACAGATGATAAAATGTGAATATGTGCATGTGAGAACTTATGAAGCAGAGTATTTCAAATATTTTGTACATAATCTTCAAACCCCAGGCCTTAAAGAAGGAAGGAAATCTCAAATATAGGGCACAAGAGAATCCTTCAGAAAGCATACAGAACCGTCAACACCTGGGTTTGAGGTTCAGCAATAAGCTTCCAGGAAAGTAATTCAAACCAGGAAGTAAAACTATAATTTATCACAGGTTAAGAAATCTGGTTTCCCTTAGGCTTAGTCCAATCACATGCCTTTAATTCTGCTTGTGTAATCACTCTTACCCCTACGAGGTGAGTTTTGCTCTTTCCTCCTCTACGTGGTTTCCTCCTTATAGATGTCAAGAGTTAAACAAACAGTGTTCACATTGTGCGTAATAACAAATAGGGCTCAGGTCTCCATCTGTCCTGCCCATTTGTTTCAGCAATGCATAGCCGGTGCTAAACCTTGGGGCAATCTTGTTCTGCTTGCCCTCATCAGATCCCATCCCCAGCTGCTGATACATCTATAAATCATATCTCCCTTTGTGGGAAGCTTCTTTCTCCTTCCTTGGAGCTTCTCTGCTTCCTCGACATCCAGGGGTTTGAGCTTTTCCCTTCAGATCTTTTCCATATATACAGAATCTTTTTGCCAAATGATGGTCCTGTCAGATCTCGCTCCGTTCCCGCTCAGCAGCTGCAGAATAATACTGAGATCACTGGAAACAGCGTTCCAGTTCATCTTCATTTCTCTACTCGCCTAACCCATTTCAGTTTAGCAATCTTTGTCCACAGACAAGTAACACATCTTCTCTAGCCCACGACACAAGGTTCTGTCCTCCCCAAATGCCACCTCCTCAAAGTTGCCTTTGATTTTCAAAGAATATGTAGTTCTTAACCGTTATAGGATTATTTTAAGTATTTTCTGTAAGGTGAAATATGCAACTTACAATTGTATGACAATCTTAAAATAAGTTGTTTTTTGTTTTTGATTTTTTGTTTTGTTTTGGTTTTTGGGTTTTTTTTTTCATTTATCTTCTCAATTCCACAAAACACAACTACCTCAACTCTGTTATCCCCTTTCAAAGTAGTGCAGAGCTGGGTAAGTAGTCCAGTGACAGAGCACACACCTAGGATGTGCAATGATCCTCAACAATGCGAAAACTAAAATGACCACCTACCATAGAAGCGACGAGGAACTTAACAAATGACTCCATTGACATTAGGAGAGCTGTGGAAAGTGAAGAGGGGATGCTCATTTTACTGTTAGTGTTGTTTAAGGATACATCATTTCAAACCAGAAATAGCTTCTCCTTTGCAGTCACTTCTGCAAGTCTGGCAGAGGGCCATATTTCTTTGAACTTTTCTGTGGTAACTCAAAGGTTTAGAGAATCCCAGGCCCACCTTAGCGATTGCACCTTTAGTATCATAAATCTGGGGTGATGTATCTGGCACGAATATTTATGAGCCTTTGTCCTTAATGTTTCATGAAAAGCAATCTGCCTCTCTATTAAGGAGAAGGAACAGAAGATAGTTTTAAATGGCAACATCATTGTTTCTGCATAAAAAGAAAACACTGTACCTGTAACAATAAAGGAGGCAATGCCCCTTCTGCTTTCCTCTCCTTGACTGACTTTCTTAGAAATCACTGTGGGGTGCAGCCCCTGAGCTGCTTCTTACTGGGCGTTTTTAGACTCCATCACAATTCAACAAATGAGAATATTTCCAAGACTCAAAAGTCTGTTTTGCTAAGCAGCTGCTTATCTTATGTCCCAAGAAATTTCATCCCAAAAGAAATGAGTCTGCGTGTTCACGAAGATGCATGTTGGCTTCATTCTTCATATTAAACTAGAAACTAGTTGTATCAACACATGTGGACTCCATGTAAGTCTAATCATGGAATATCTTGGGAGGGTCAGAACAGGTTCCCTAAGAGGTGACCTGGGGTGATGAGAATGGTGTGGAGAAGTGGTTCGTAGAACGCGTGACAGAGACCCCTTGGATCCTTCTGGGTTCTCAGCAGCCTGCATGAGGTCCTGGGAGTATCTCTAGTTTCCAATTCAGTTCATCTGTGTGGAAAGCTAAGGAGTGTGTGTGTGTGTGTGTGTGTGTGTGTATACATTCATATGAAAATGACACAGCAACAGATTAAAATGATAATCACCAGATGCCTGTGATTTCTAGACATAGAAAGATGCGAGATGACGTAAACAGTAAACAGTACTCTACCAATGCCTAGTATCGTCATTCTTTCATTAAAAGTAGTCACATATTAGTTAATATGTAGTATTAGTTAATTAGCATATTAGTCAATATGCTAACAGGTTATAGATTGATTGTTACTTTTATTGGACTGGTAAAATATTTCAAAATTACTGTTTTAATTTCCAAGGGTTGTATTTACAGACAAGAGTCACGTATACAAAAACTCAAATTTCTTCAAACTATAAACATGTGGAAGAGTTCCAAACTAAAGATTTTAAGAGCTGTTAAATTATGATTTGACTTGAGTGAAGGTTGTGTCGACATAACATTGACCTGGGTGTGCACTTAAGATTCATGTGCCTCGCTACATGTACATAATCCAAAACCCTTTAAAATACACATAGAAAAATAGGTATATGCTTATGATGCAACATAAATGGGAAGAGTTAGCATATCATTCATTATACAGAAATAAATGCACATTTTCTGAAGATTATTAGGAATTATGTCAAAAATAACAAAACTTCCTTGAAACCTGATGCTAAGTGGGCACCAGGTAAGAGGTGTAGTTATTTAAGAGTTGGAGCACAAACCTAAATTTTTGTTTCTTTTTTTTTTTTTTTCGTGATTTTCGAGACAGGGTTTCTCTGTAGCTTTTTGGTTCCTGTCTTGGAACTAGCTGGAACTAGACCAGGCTGGCCTCACAGAGATCCGTCTGCCTCTGCCTCCCGAGTGCTGGGATTAAAGGCGTGCGCCACCACTGCCCAGCGAATCTTTGTTTCTTTACAGAGAGGTTAGTCCATACCCTCTTTTAGGAAGAGAAGGAATTTCTTGGTTAATGGATGCAGCAGTGGGAGGGGGGAGTAGAAAGAAAGTGGGGAGGGTCAAATGTGGAGCACTTACTCTTTATTCTCCTTGTGCTGGTTAGTTTATTGTCAACTTGACACAACCTAGAGTTCCTCCTTGAGGAATTGCCTAAATCAGCTTGGCCTGTGGGCATGCATCTATGGGGCATTGTCTTGATTGCTAATTGCCCCACCATTCCTGGGCAAGTAGGTGCTCCTGGGCTGTTCAAGAAAATTAGCAAGCAAGCCGGCAAAGCAGTGTTCCTCCCTAGTTCCTGCTTCAGGTTCCTGCCTTGACTTCCCTCAGTGGTGGACTGTGACCTGGAGTTGTGAGTTCAGATCAATCTTTTCTCTGAAAGTTGCTTTGGGCCGTGGAATTTGTTACAGAAACAGAAGAAAGTAGAACGCTTCTGTTCCAGTGTTTCCCATGCCACCTCTCAAAGTCAGCGATGGAAAAGGATTAGAACCAATCCAAGAAGAACTACACTAAAAGAGATTGACAAGGAACTAAAACATGACATTCAGGAACAAGCAGACATAACTACTTGATAAAGGTCAGCTACAGAAAAACTGAGGAGTAAACAGATTGGACATAGGCAGTCCTAAGGGGGCCGTGCAGTAGCGGAAACAATAGAGAGGAAATGGGAAAGCCCTGTATGCTGGGACAGACGTAATTATTCAGACATCAGTGTGACAAAGAATGCCACTACCATCCCTGGGTGTCAGTGTCTGTCTGTGTGTGTGTGTGTGTGTGTGTGTGTGTGTGTGTGTGTGAGAGAGAGAGAGAGAGAGAGAGAGAGAGAGAGAGAGAGAGAGAGAGAGAGAGAATTGCCTCCATATTTGCCTGGGGCAAGACTATGGAGATATTTTCTTGATTAATGATTAAGATGGAAAGTCCAGTCCCCTGTGGGATACCTCTGGGCAGACAGTTCTAGGATTGTAGAAAAGCAGGCCGAGGAAGCCACGATTCCTAAGGCAGTATGCAGTGTTCATACATGGCTTTTGCTTTATGTCTGTGGTCAGCATACTGAGATCCTTCCCTGACTCGCCTTGATGATAAGCTGTGACCTATCAGTCAAACAAATCCTTTCCTTTCCCAGATCATTTTTGGTCTGTATTATTTCATAATAGCAGAAGAAATAAAAGTAGGACAAACATCCTTCACTGTCCATCCTATGATAAAGATTAATTATATTGGCAAGACATGTGAAAAGTCAATACAAATCCTTAAAAACTCCAAGGTAACTTGCTTTTAATGGATGAACACTGATCACCAAAACCATCTGATCTACCCTAGAAATGTACTTTCCACTGTGAAGATTTTAGGAAATAGGGTACAAAGTAAAGCTACACAGGCAGGTGCCATAATGTGAGGCATACTCTGGCAACAATAATCCCCCCAACAGAGGTGACTGGCTTATGACTTCTATTTATTTTCGTTCACAAGTTGTTAATGCTGATGCTTGCATTTTCAGTCGAGATGGAATCCGACTAGCCTTCCAGGTTCATAATGGAAGAACCAGCCTATAAGTGGGTCATGAGCAATCTTGCCCATTAATCACCCCAAGTCCACTAGTTAAGCGTGCTGGGTGCCAAGAAAGCCACGGGGCTTTGTCTCACAGACAATGTGCTTTTCTAAATTTAATTCTCAATGTGGAAGTATAACATTTGAGTTCACTAATATCTTTCATTTGTTTGCAAAACTGGAGCAGAGCAAAGCAATGCGGCCTCACTCCAAAGTAGCAAGAAATATCTTTAATTATCGGACTCAGCAGCATGGGTAGGCTGTTGCTCCCTACTCTTTGACCTTCACATATGCATAGCTGTCATTGATCTATTATAGCCATCTCAAATTCATCAAGAATGGAACTTTTGGGTATGGTCTTGCCCCTAGTTCCATATTACAGCCATTAATGTTATAACCATATTTCCAGACTAGAGTTAAAATTCTAAGCACGTCTTCTCATATACTTGGCATAGTCAATAAAGTAAGCTCTTCCTCCAAAATATGTCCAGACTGGATCCTCTTCCCAGCACTGGCAGGACAGAGCACAGAATTTTACTTTCACTGAGGATTCATGCTATTCCTTCCTATCAGTTACAGAACGCTGATGCTCTGTAATTGCCCGAGTTCGAGACAGGGTTTAGGTGGGACTGTTTGTGTATCTAACAAGTACTCATATGTTCTGGTGTTTGCGGTCATCTCATATACAATAGCAGAGTGGTTCTCATAGAGACTAAATCGGATTCTGTTACTAATCTGCTCAAATCTCTGCAACAATCCTTCTGTATTAAGAATAAAATCCTCTGCGGCTTCATTAATCATTGTAAACATAACAAAATATCCCAAAGCTTAGGACTTAAAACAACAAAAATTTATGATTTCTCCTGATACCATGGCTGGACTCATCTGGCCAGGTCTTCTGACTCATTTGGCTGTGCTCATCCTCAGGACCGTGTTCAATTGCATGATTACATTTGGTTGCAGACCCAGCTGGGGCAGGAAGGTGCACCACGACACTTATGTGTCAGCTGTGGTTGGAGTGGCTGCGTAGGCATTGCCTCTCCACATGGCCTCCTAGCTTGTAAAGGTCAAGTTCAAGTCTCCCTTTTGAGGGGGGGTCTGGAAGTTAATTATAAAAACAGGAAGCTGCAATGATAATGATATTATAATACATGCCTACCATATCCTGTGGATCAAATATACTCACACAATCTGTCAAGTCTGAAGCAGAAAGATCCTTCAGAGGGAAAGAGACTTCCTTCCCTCTTCCTCTTCCCCTCCTCACCTTCTCCCCTTCCTCTCCTCCTCTTCTTTCCCTCCCTCCATCTCCCCTGGCTCTAAAGAGATGAAAAGCTTTGTTCTACTACACACTCCCCATTATGATGACCTGACTGAGGCAGGATAACGTCCAGATGTGAGCAGAATGAAGGGGTTGCAGGTCGGTGGCATGAGAGGCCACATTCCAGCACCATTCAGGCTTGGGTCTTTGCAATCTTTCAATCCAGGCCAAGAAAGGGAACCAAATGATTAGAAACTTGAAAACTACTGACCATGTATTGAAGAAGGACGCTAAAAAAAGAAATCCCACACTAGCTCAGAATTGAGTATAATAAAAGGTTATTTATTTAGGGGTAGAGTCACAGATCACAATCCTCTGCTGGAATGGGGAACAGCAATCGAATCCTGCTGGATGTGCGCTTTACATTGGCATATATAGTATAAGAGGCCACACCCAACTGGGCGGGTAACTTAAAGGCTACTGGCGGTAGGAATTCCTACAGCAATGTATGACACCAGGACAATGCTGAAGTCACAAGATAGCAGAACTATAAGACAGAACATCATAGATCCTGGAGTCACTGCCTAGAGCAGAGGTATCCCAGGATGGAGAATCCATGTCAATACCTGTACTGGTCTTTGTGTGATCAAGAAATAAAATTCTCCCATCATTCTTCTTGATTATGGAAGGGACAATAAGGTACATAGAGCACAGGAAGAGACCTATTGGCATCAATCTCCAGAAATAATTTCCATATACAATAATCCTACAATTATTTGAAGCCAATCCGCTTCTCATGAGCCCCATTGTGGGCAACACTGGGCATCTTTGCTGTTTGAAAAGCTGCTATTGTGATGAAGTCTATTAACACCCCCTCAGCAGCCATCTGCTCATAGAACTGCAGGTGGCTGTGTAGGTTTCCTGAATAAATACTAGATTTGCCAGACTCTCTAGAAATCAGTTTTAATCAAATGACTACTTTCTGAGCAATGGAATATCATGGAAAGAGCCCAGTGGAATCTTTAGTGAGATTTCCTTAACAGACCACAGCTGGGCCTGGAGAAGGCAGGGGGCAGGAAAACCATGAGTCTAAGGCCAGTCTAGATGACATTGCAATACCTGTTCTCAAAGAACCAAGGAATAAAGTTTTAGCTCAGTGAACAAGTACTTATCTATCATGTACACAGCCCCGGGTTTTATAACAAATATCAAACACGCACACACGCGCGTACCTGAAGGCATCTGCCTTGATCATTCTCTTACTCTGCCTTGTGTAATTCTTGTGCTGGTTGACCCACATGAAATTGTGGAGAATGAACACCTTGCCAGTTTGGGGAAGCCAGGGTCTCTGGGGATAGGGAGCCACCCTGGAACAACTAAACAAGCATCTGAATGTATTTCTTTATCTGATATAAGCTGCAGTAACTGAGTTTTCTATCTTTTAAAGGCAACCTCAATCTTTACTGATGGGTATTTCCAGCCAAAAGACGAGCAAGAGCACAGGGTCTGGGGCAAGAGAGTATCTACCTGTGAGCAGAGTAAAGAGGTTGAGGGAAGGATGGAGGCAGAAGCAGCAGAGGTTACATGGTAGCATCTTCTAGGCTCTAAAAAATCAGAATAAAATGGAAAGGTAAGGCAAAGCTTTGGAGAGTGAGCAACTAAGATTATGTTTTTGTTAGAGACTCATGCTCTCTCCACATCAGGTGGGTAGCAGTTAGAATACATGGACTCTATTGCTGTCCTGCCCCATCCTTCTAGATCAGATTCTCTGGAACAACTACCACAGAATCCAGTCTGGCAAGTCCTCCAGGTTCTAATTCCCACTCAAGACTGAAAACTGCTGCCTTAGGTTGGTACACTCTCAGACACAATGCAGTTTTTCATGTGGAACCACCCCTACTCTTCTGACCTTACTCTTGCATTCCTAATCTTCTATGCAGTTCTTTCTGATGCTTAAAAAAGCCTACAGATACAGACAGTTGTCTAAAATATCTGCTAGACCAGCTTGGTCAGCATCTCCCTCAGAGGCCTTCTGCAGTCTGGCTTTGGGAATGATATCTTTTTCTGTTTTCAAAGAACATTCCATGCAATCCTCTATTGAAACATTTGCTGTATTATTTACTAATGGTTTACTTAGCTCTGATCTTCTTTCCAAACATAGGAATTTTTATTTTCTCACATTTAACAAAGAATTAAATGTTAATATTTTCAAATATTAAAAATCATTTTAAAAACCAAAACTTAAATGTCTCTTTTTTTCAACACACTGAAGAAGTAGTTAAAAAGATAAAATCTTCATTTTACCCAAATGAGATAACAATAGATGCTATAAATGAACATGTTTCATTGATTGTAAGCCACAATTTCTCTTCTTTATTCAATCTGAATGAGTCTTAATCAATGGCCTGCCACAGCTTAGCTAATGGCATGTTCCCTTTTTTATAGTATCAAAATCAAGAGTGTACTTATGACAGTACAAATCCTTTTAATATGAAGTGCAGAAGGAGACAAGAAAGGAGAAAACCTGGAAGAAACATGGAAAGTGTAGCTGCAGAGAGAGAGCAAGGATGATCTGAGTAGGATTTGAGTAGGATTTGAGTAGAATGGATACCAAGGAAAAAGTTCTGTGAGATTGTAGCATTTGAAGACACATGGGAAAGGGGAATGGTGTAGCTATGGGGTATGAAACAGTGTGGAAAGAGCTTTCCAGGTGAGGAAGAAGCAAGGACAAAGGCCCAAGGACAAGGACAATACCTAGTGTTTTGTTGATCAACCTAAAACAACTCAGGATAGTCTCTGGGACAAGAAAAATAAGTAGACTAGAAAAGACAGTAGGAAAAGTAGAAAAGTAGGAACAGAGAAGCGAAGTGAAGACTTAACATCCCCTCTGGTGGCTCTACACTTTCAATTTGCTCTAAGAAACTCTAAATAGAAGAGACAGATAAAGAAGACGAACTTATTGAAAAGACAGAAAAGAGAGCCAAGATTAAAATCAAAGCTAAAGTATAGGAGCTGGAACAGATAATAGAAGAGCAGACATCTGTAAAGAGGAAAAACGAACGGCATAAAAAGAAACAAACAGGGAAGAGTCACTTTCCGAGGAAGAGCCAAGAACAGCCCAGTAGTTCCTTGTCCAGAGAAAAAGAAAGACAAGAATGACAATGAGGACAGATGGTAGAAAACTATAATTCTGTCACCAGGACACATCATACTTTCAGATTCGAATGGGAGCATGCTAGAAATGCTCTGAAATAATAAAGGGAGATTGAATCCAACAATAATTATCTATTTTCTATCTTTTTGTGTGTTTTGACATCAACTTTTAGCCTTAAAGTCCTTGATACACAAATCAAAATATTTTCTATTTACTTATTTACTTATTGTTTTTTTTTTTTTAGAATGGAGTTTCTCTGTGTAATAACTCTGGCTTTCCTAGAACTCATATTGTAGACCAGGCTGGCCTCAAACTCACAGAAATCCGCCTTCCTCTGTCTCCCAAGTGCTTGGATTAAAGCTGTGTATTGCCTCTGCCTGGCTTTATTTTGATTAAAAAAATACAATCTCTGATAAATACTCACAAGTGATTATATAGTAGGACCTCACCCATTGGTAATGAACTTTTAGAAGACCATGATTGCATAGGATTTTTACCTCATGACCATGCTGATTTAACATAGCTTATGAACGCAACAAAAGGATGTCATAGAAAGATGTAAATTAAGAAAACATTTTAATATTTTTACAAATTAGTTTACAGTATTCTAGATCTTCTTACAAGTATTGTGGATACAGATGGAGTAAATACAGTCCTTCCCCTTAAGGAGTTTTTAACTAGCAAAGAAAATAGGAAAATAACCACAACACAATGGTGTTGGTACAATGGTGGTCAGGTAAGTGCAGAATGTATTGCTCATACAAGGAGCATTAGCTTTGCTCGCTGAGACTCCCAATTGGCTGTGAGAAGCAAATGCATCCTGTTGTCAGATACTAGATTTGTTTAAATCTGACCTCTGGTTTTCAAAGTACCTTGGATTGCAGGTGGTTCACAGGCCATGTTAAAGAAATAACATTCCCCCAAATTGGCTTGATTTAGTTGGGGTTATTATGCATGTTGAAGTAGAAGAAGGGAGAAAAGACCAATTATTTGAACTGATTTACTGGTTTATTTAGTGACTTGCTTAAAGCACTGCTTGTACTGCTTACTTGCCAAGATCCTGGAACAGAATGACCTGGAGAAATAGCTGAAATAATGGGTTGTTGTCGATAACAGCCCGTTGACTGTCAAGAAGGCTTCTGTAAAATCTTACTTGCTTGTCGGCCCCACTTTGTGGTTTTAAAGTATGCAATGAAATAATGAAAACTGGACCCTACACTGAGGCTCTTAAGGAACCATTGTGGCTTTGGCCCACTGGTGGAATTTTTCTTCCACTCTCATTGGTGCTGGAGTGCAGAAAGGTTCCTGCAACACTGTGGTGACACACCATGACCAAAAGCAACATGAGAAGGAAAGGGTTTATTTGGATTTATCCATGGAAGAAAGCCAACACAAGAACTCAAACTGAGCAGGAACCTGGAGGCAGGAGCTGATGCAGAGGCCATGGAGAAGTCCTGATTACTAATTCGCCTCTCATGGCTTGCTCAGTCTGCTTTCTTATAGAAGCCAGAACCACCAGCATATAGTGGCACCAGCCACATTGGGCTGAGCTCTCCCACGTTGAGAAAACTCTCTACAGGCCTGCCTACTGCTGAATCTTATGGATTTGTTTTCTTAATTGAGGTTTCTACCTCTCAGATGACTATAGGTTGTGTCAAGGTGACATAAAATTAGCCAGCACAGAGCTCTATCCTAAACGTTATGTATTTTACAATAGTTATTTTCAAAGTAATAATGGCGTCTGGGACTGTAGCACAATGGTTAATACCCATCTGTCATTTTCATTCTCTCTTACTTCGAGCTATCTGTCATCTTCTAACAGCTCCAGACCTCCACATTCTCTTCACCAAGTCCAAGTAAGAGCAAGAATGCCTTCTCATAGACCGGGAAATGTCCTATCCTCCATCCTAGCAACAGGAATTGATCCCTAAAATAAGAATCAATTACATGTTTGATATTACCAGAATTTCATAGAACAAGAGTTTAGGGTAACAGTTCCACTGCAGGAAGAGGTCACAATTAAGGGAAACGGCAGTGGATGTTTATGTTGGAGCAAGAACAAAACAAAAGATGCAACTAAACTTCTTTCCAAAACATAAATCCAGCTGATCAATATATGAGAACCATGCGAGGCTTTGGTCTCTATCCCACATGACTGGCATAACCTTACTGGTTGTGTCCTTTCCTTTCCCACATCCATCTCTCTTGCCTTTCGCATGAAAACAAAAAGCATGTGTTGCTAATACCTCCAAATTTCCAATTCAGATGAAGGCCTAGCCTCCAGGGCAGTGGTATTTAGGTGAGTCTTAAAGAGATTATAGTTCCATGCAGATGATGCCATGTGGAAAGAAAGAACTCTTCTGAGAGAGAAAAGGGGGGGGGGGGAGAGACCAAAGCTTTATCTCTGTTACATGAGAATACATCCCAAAGGCAACTATTAGCTTCTTCAAGAAGCTAGGAAGAACCCTCTGTAGTACCCAGCCATGTGGACATATAATCTTTGCATAACTATTTACAGTCAGAGTTTTAGACATTCTGGCTTATGTGCATTTCCAGACAGTTTCCAAGGGAACCAAGGAAATTCAATGTGCCTTTCCAGTTGAAGGCATTTCAAGGCCTGATCTGTCTAATGCAGAAGTCACTAGACACTTGTGACTTTTCTGCATTTCAAATGTGGCTGAACCGTATTAGAGAAGCCAGATCTCAGAGACTTCAAACAAAAAATTCATCATATTTGTTACATTAGATATCAGAACATTAATTTTTGAACATTATTTTGTGTTAATGTATGTTATTAAAGTTAATAATATAGTCTTCTTTTTATATTAAGCCTATCAGAATATTTCACGTTGTGTGTGTAGTGTGCATTCCATTTGTACTGGCCAGAACTACTGTTGATTAATGTTTATTTCTAATTTGTGTGTGTGTGTGTGTGTGTGTGTGTGTGTGTGTGTGTGCTTGCAAGTACATATCCATGTGGGTGTATGCAGATGTGCATGTGGGTGCAGGCATGTATCCATGTGGGTGTACACGGAGGCCAGATGTTGACTTCAGATTTGTTTTTCAATTATTCTCCATCTTGGATGCATCATCTCTGAAAGTGGGGCTCATTGGACTGAGCAGTGAGTTCCAGGGATCCACCTGTCTCTCCTGTCTCTCAAGCACTCTGGTTATAGTTGCATCCTGTCCTTATTCATTTGGCAATGTGTTTCTTGGGTTTGGGACCTTCTGACCAGAAGCATCTGAGTACATGTTAGTTATACAAACAGTTCCACCCAAACCCTAGTTCTAGGTAGGGCCTTCCCAAGCTGTGAACATACTCCACTTCAGTATTCTGTAACTGATGGACAGGAAATGCCATCAATCTTCAGCAAAAATAAGAAACTGTGTGCTGGAAGAGGGCTGCTTGAAGGATGAGAATATCAGCCCCCCCCCCAACCATTTTGGTTTAAAAGTAGTGTCTTGATCTATTTTGTTGGTATAAGCAAATGACTGAGTCAGAATGGTTTATGGAAATAGATGTTTATAGAAATCACAGTTATGGGGGTTCAAAAACATGGTGTTTGTAGAGGCACAGGGCAGTTCAACACCTAGTGGGAAAACAGAAGAAGGAAGTAGACCCAGGGGAAATGGTGCACATGCAGGACAAAACAAGGGGCAGTGAAAGGCTCTTTTATTTCCTTATGGAAAGAGCAGTAATCTCTTCATGTGTACGAATCTCTCATAATATCAAATCCTCTTAAATGCCCCACCACTTCTCACCACCTTTACGATGGTGACCAAGCCTCTAACACAAGCTTGAGTTTCTACCAAGCTTTTTCTGGTATGGCAAACCATACCAAAACCATAGCAGAAGGCCTGGAGATATGGCTCTCTGTGGCTCAGAGTGATTATTATGGAACCATAAGGGCTTCCGTTCGAATCCCAGCACTTTCATGAACTTAGACTGGTTTCCTGCATACTCAGAACCCCCAGACTTGCCAGGGGCTAAGACAGGATTGCTGTGGTTGGAGGTCAACATGCCTAGCTGAAACACACGTGCTCAAGATTCAGATAGAGACCCTGACTCTGACAAATAAGGCCTAGCGTGACATAAAAAGATGCCTATACCTTTCCCTGGCCAGAGCTCACCCATGTAATACACCCCAGCACACACACTTACAGCAGAACAACTGAGAAACGCAGCCTTATCGACTAACATTTATTGAGGTTGCTTCTCTATCCTCCCAATATCCTTTGTGATAGAAACCCTTATGACGGTGAATTAGTTAGTTCAAGGTCATGCCACTGATATCAGAATGAGTCAGGTGTCAAGGGCACAAATCTTAAATGTGGTACACATTATCTTGCATGGCGTCTGTCCCTTGTTTCAGTTCACAAGTAATCTAGATTATTTCCACGGTAGCCATTCCTGGCTTCCATGAAAATTATCCGGGAACACTTAAAAACACACTCCTGCCTGAGTATCACTAGCTATGGATCTCAATTTCATTAGTTCCACATGTTGTCTTGGTGTGCATCGACGCTCCAGGGCTTTCAAAACAATTCCCAGTTGACAGGTGAAGAGAATCCTGGGAAACTCTGAACAAGCTGGCAACAGTTACACTCAGGCTCTCTGAGTAAAGCCCTGGCTTTCCCCACTGCAATATGCAGTGGTTCCTTTGTTAGCATTTGAAAAGGCATATTCCGAGGTAATCCCCCTTGAAGGACCCTGCTTTTCAGCAGCCTCCCAGGAAACACGATGCTATCAGTCCAAGAACCAGTATTTCACCTAGATTCCCTGAGCTAGGTGAGGTCCCTGGTCCTAAATGAGTTGCAGCTTTCCCAACTCTATGCTCTGGGCTGGACAGTATGTTCTGCTGTGTGTCCACCCGAATTAGGAACTCCTGGAGAATCCAAGCAGATTCCCTTGCCATCTTCCAAGCTCCACTTTAGAACAAAAGCCTTGGATTTAGGACAAAGACCTTGTAGGAATTGGAGCTCCAGAGTTCTGGAGGAAGATTCCCCAAAATTTAAAGAAAACCAAACAGCACAAATTCTACAGTCAGACTCCAGACACATAAGTCTCTCATGGCTTGATTTTTTCTCCACCCTAGCACTTTCTCTCTTTTAAGCTCAGTCATGGGGATGGAAATCTTAGGAGTCACCTTTACAACTCCTGTTAGAGCTGCCATCCTAGTGCTGGGACAATAAGCGGCCTTGCCCTGTCCCCTGGGCACAACTTTCTGGATCCCTCGGAGAGTCCGACAAGGGAGTCTTCTTGCCTTTCATGATATTCTACTGCTACTTGGATTCCACACAGGCTCCTCAGGCTGCCTTCCTTAAAGCCGGGTGTGACGGTCTGTGAATGGTGTCACACACACGTGGTCCTTGTCCTGTCTTGCCTGGGCCTGGGTTGAACCAAGTTCCCGTTCTTGCGAGACGAAGACCAGATCTTTGTTCTACTTTGATTTTTGCTAATTTCATTCCGCCTACGCCTCTTTTCCCGACATCAGAAGGACCAGGCCTTGCATTTCACAGCCTGCAGCCTGAAAGAACCAGTGGATGCCTATGCGGAGGCTCCCTGGCAACATCCACCACACTCAGCTTCCTTGCAGACACCACATGCGCCTTACCGGTACCGAGAGAACAGAAACTGAAGCCTAGTTTTTGTGGGCTCCAGCTCTCTCTTTAGATATACGTATCTGGTATCTGTTCTCCCAGATAAAATCAGCACTGACAGTTCCCGAGACCGCCTCCAGCTTGCAGACCCAACCTCCCCAGCCAGGTTCCGGCCCATCAAATTGGGAAATGAGGTGATCCATCAGCCTGCATCTCCCAGGAGTGTCGCTGACTGGGAGCGCCAGGCAGGAGGCGTGCCCCATCTGTGCGCTTAGTCAAAGGGAATAGCAGAACTGCAGGGCTCCGGACCTCTGGGTGACCTGCGCTGGTGTGCATAGCCGGCTCTTGTTTCCTTGGTCTGGGATTCAAGGGCGCTTTGGCTTCGGTTGAGACAGGGCTGTGAACAGCTACCGAATATCCACAGCTAGGCTTTTCATCAGAAGGGTGGCAGGCGCGGGAAGTCCCGGGAAGAAAAAAATTGGGGCCTGGAAATTGCACTGACAGATGCCCATCTTGAACTGGAAAGCTGAAGAAAAAACTCTGAGGGACTCGGGTCTCTGAGGGGCTGCGGGAGTCTTACAGTTTGGGGCAAGCCTGAGAAATTTTTAACTTTGCTTTTAAATAAAAAAAAAAAAAACAAATCAAACTAAAAGTGAACACATAGGGGAAACCAAATCCAAAACGCAATGTTTTCATAACCATGTATGCGAATTTATATGTAAAATTTCAAAGGTGTATGGCGAATGACTCCTTGGTTTGTATAAATTGTGAGAGCCCAGAGTTGTAATCTGCTCCATCCAGTGGAGAAGGGGCGAGTCTGGATGGACAGGTTGCTTTTTGGCGGGTCTGCAGTAACGCAGCTCCCAGGTCCTGCAGTAGAACTGTGCAGAGACTGGCTGTTGGGAGCCCTCTGGGCTCTGCAGTCTCTGAGCTCAGGAGCAGCCTCTGAGCTGAAGACTTTTTGATTAAAGGCAGGGCCCTGGTTTGTCCCTGGACACGCTCCTTAAAGTGGAAGACTGGATTTTTCTTCTAGCTGGAATGCCCCACACTCCAACCTTGTCCCCAGATACTGATAAAAAGAGGGAAGGAGAAGAAAACCTAACGTCGGGCCACCTGACTCCGGGCCCCACCCCCACCCTGGTTCCCAGCGCGCTTTTTGGCCCTCTTTGCTGCCACGTCTTTGAGCACAAACCATTGCCTGTATTGAGAACCTTACTTGGAGCCTGGAACGCTACAAAAATCCAAGCACCGCTAGGATCTCAGGCACCCCTTTGGAGTTCTTACCTGGACCTGAATGGCTGGGGCAGTTTCCTAGAGGTAAGGACACAGAGAGCTGGTGGTTTCGGGTGGGGGAGGAAAGGAGAAGTGAAATCTTTGTAACTTGATCTCTCTCCTTCACACTTTAAGGATTACTCTAGCTCCAGTCCACCTACCCCAGGAAGAACAGGGAATGGAGAGACCCAGAAACCAGAGAGCAGAGATCTAAGCAGGTTCATTCTTTATTCTCCCAGCTCTTTTAGTTTGGCAAGTCTTCCTGGGGTATAAAGGATTGTAGGGAAGTCAACAACAGGGTGCTAGGAGCCAAGGTATTTCCTAGGCTCAGAACTTCATCAGCTAAGGGTGAAAGCATCAAGACTACAGGAGTAGTAATATATATTGTAATAATATTATTACTAATATATGTTATTATAAATTATTGTTATATATTGTTGTAAAGTAAAATATATTATTAAAAAGATATATCCCCTCCCCCCAGTTGCTGGGCTTGAATGGCTTCTATCAGAGAACAAAAGGCTGTGTCTCTACTCTCCTCCTCTCTCCCTCCCTCTGTAATGCCCTTATTGACCCTAGCCTAGCTTCAAGGTAGTGTGAGAATAATTTCAGATAGACAATTAAGAGTAACTAAAGTGACTAAATTCACTAGGGACTGACACCTCCTGAGGGAGATTTTTAAACATCTAAATGATCTCAGAAGTCAGGTAACAAATTATTTTACATGAATCTCCGATTGCCTAATCTTACCTAGGTCCACAGTGTAGTTATTTCTTGGAGAGATAGATTAAAGGATGAAGCAACAAAAATCACAAACTCCTATAAGTTTTGCTTTAACTTTGCCCCAATTTAGCAAAGTTTCACCTCCTGTTAAGAAGTAGTGAGACTGTGCTCCTTGGCCTAAGACCTTACACACTGAAGCAGTGTAGATTTGCACTGGTGGTACCCGAAGCCCCACCTAATCGACTAAAACCTAGCCAGAACACTTACAGAATGACTGGCCCAAAGATGACAATTGTTCCTTTGCTTCAGTGCACTGCTAGGCTTGGCATGCCTATTTCTCTTCCACCCTCCATGGTGAAACCATTTGTTTTAACTGAACTCATACATGCCATTTCTTCAGGTCTTGCTACAAACCCAGCCAATGAAAGGGCCCTTCTTCTGGTTGTTTCTTTCAAAACAAGCTTGTACAAACAGCTCCTGTTGAAAAAGATGTGGGAAGGACCAAAGAAATTGTAGAGTGAAGGCAATCACATCAAGACCAGGAAAGTTGAGTGCATCAGGAAGCCCAATCTCAATTTCAGATCCTTTCTAAATACGATGGTGTTCGACAACAGATGAACAAAATATCCTGATGACAACTTATATTTCAGTTCTTATCTCCAGTTGTTTTCTATTCTAGAAAGGATTTGAGGTCTGTAATGATTGATATAATGATATAATTGTTCTGGGGTGAGCTAAACAAAGGAAAGGCTGTGTGAGACCATTTCTGGCTTAATTAGTGTGTGAGTCTAGTTTAGTTTTGTTGAGTTATCCTGCTTCTATGATTTGTGTTGCACTTCTGTGTGCACTTTGGCTGGCATATCATGGGTGTTGTACAGCAGTGTCATTTTTATACTTCACTATAAGGTGGATAGAAATCTCAATACCCAAATTTCAGCTGGAACAAAGAACAGCCTTTTCTTCATGAAGCACATAAACATCACTTTCTAATAAGTAATGTTTATCAATTTTCAGAATTTTGTCATGATTCTATGCCAGTCAATTTTAGAGATACACCAACTTGAAAAGTTTTATTTCATTTGGAAGAAGTTTTGTGGATGCCATTGTTTTGCATATGTGTGTGTACATAAATTGTCAGAGAAACCATACAGAGAGTTATGGTACACAAAACATGATGGATTTGGGTCCTAATTTCTTTTTATTGCAAATTCATAAACATGGAAATATGAAGAGTTCCATCTTTGCATTGTCTACTTGCATGAAGATGTATTTTTGTCTGCATTGCCTTGTCTTCCATCACAGTTAACTTGATACTTCTGTCAAGACCCTCCTTTCCCAAGGGCCTCCTTTTCTTGTCATTTACAGACTTTCCTCCTTTTGCTTCAAAAATGTTACTACACACACATTAATGCCATTCATATTTTCGCATGTGGTCTTACTTTCTCCCACCCAAACTGGAAATACACTTTCACTACATGTATGATGCAAGGATCATCAGATGGCAGGAGAGTCACAAAAGCTAGTATGGGTGAGTTCATAGATTGGAATGAATCCATTGAAGGACCCAGAGGACCTACTGGAGATAAGAAAGCTAGTGTGTTTGAGTCATATTTACACCTGACATTTGGTGCCGTGTAGCAGTGGCTGTGATTTTGAAGATAGACACATCCATCATCTATACAAATGCACATATTAACACCATTTCTCCTACCTTTTCACACTCCAGGTGTGAGCAATGGATCAGATTTATTCTGGAGATCTTTGTTAATATCTTTATTTATGGTTATAGATGTTTCATCTGCATGAATGTCTATGTGCTATGTATATGCCACGGAAGTGAGAAAATGGCCAGTGTTCTTAAGCACTAAGCTGTCTTTCTAGCCCCATTTGTCAATATCTCCAAGTATGATTTATTGCTAAATTTTCTTTTATCACTTTTATGGTTATGGTAAAGACCCAAATATATCTTCTTCAAGACAATTAGACAGTTGTTAAATTAAATATAGATGCAAGTTAAAGATCTAATAATCCAGTTTGTATTGCAAACAAGAGTCATCAGTGATAAACTAACTGATTTAATAGATTTTCATATGTGTAAGCCATGTCTAATATCAAACACACACACATGCACACACACATTGCATTATTGTTTTTTAAAATGATACTCCCAGGAGGAAAAAATTAAAACTGTTCCTTCCATTTTTTCCCTTTCAACTTGTTTAAGTACTCTTTGGTGTCAATGAAGAATAATTTTTATCAGAAATGAAAAGGAATGTAAAAAAATAATTACCAAAGAACCACATTGTACAAATCATGCAAAATGGTTAAGACCATTGGAAAGAATTTTCCCCATCTACCATCTTATCATGAAAGCAGACCATCATGAATGAATTTAGTTTATTATTCAACAACTCATAAGGTCATGGTTTCTGCAATAATGCACCATAAAAGAAATCACTATAATCTTTTACAGGCAACTTTCCTGCTTTTATATTGCTATTTGTTTATCTCACTATACACAATGCAAATGGTTTGTACTCAGTTAAAGTATATGGATGGTTTCCATCTGTATTTTATTTTGAATAATTTTTAAATTTGATTGCTCAAGTAACCTAACCAGTCATCCCTTAAATCTGTGGTTTTCAACCTGTAGGTCACGACCCTTCAAAGGTCGAAGGACCCTTCCATAGGGGTCACCTGAGACCTTCTGAAAACACAGATATTTGCATTATGATTCAGAACAGTAGCAAAATTACAATTATGAAATAGTAACAAAAATAATTTTATGCTTGGGGGTCACCACAACATGAGGAACTGTATTAAAGGGTCACAGCATTAGGAAGGATGAGAACCACTGCCTTAAATGTTACAATTTTTTAAATAAGAAAAACTCAGTCCTGTAGAAGGTCACAAATGTAAGTAATACATCCTAATGGCAAGCCTATCTTTTCTTTCCTTATTAAAGTAGTAGGAGGAGGGAGGGCGAGAGGGAGAGAGAGAGATCAACATAGACAAAGACAGACAGACACACATATACACACAGAGGATGAATGCTTCTTTGCTTTATAAATTTTACAGAACCACAGGAAAATAAATTTTACATAATTATTCCTAAAAAGGTCTATGTTTTATGTTTATAAGAGTTGAAATCTTATTAGCCACATTTGCCTCCATTTTTGTGTATGTAATCATTTATACAAGACTTGTGAATTTTTTGATGAAATACTAAGATGCAGATATATACCAAAAGATATTGAGCTTCAATATTAATTCAAGTGTTACTTTATAATTTGAGATGCAAGTGATCTATCTCTTAATATGTTCTTTTTTAAAAAATAAATGCAATTAAGTATATTGGCAGTTTCAAGCAAATACTGTGTTAGAATGTCTATACTTAAATCAGCACTTTATACATATCAAGAATCTAGATTATTAATATTTTTAGGTTTCAGACTGTCATTTAATAGCTTTGTAATGGCAGTCATAATGTGCTGTGTTTTGGAGTCGAAACATTATATAAGGAGAAGTGAATACAATCCCTATAAAGTTAAAACATGTGATTTTTCTATTTTAATTCTAACTAACCATATGACATTTCCGAAGGTCATTTAATTTCTCAATGTCTTACATTGGGGAAGGTAAAACAATAACCTATATTTTCCCTTGCCCAGCTTCTAAAATCGTAGTGAGATTCAAACTGACAACATAGGTAAAAAAGCTTTGTAGTTTGCCCTTTAACATGACATTGGCTATGACATGTGTTTAAGGCAATTATTATTTATTGACCGCACACAGGATCCTCTAACAAAAGAAATATTTGGACATCATTACAATTAATGAGGGCACCATGTCTACTCCCCAAAGAGGTGCATTCTGATTTATAGAGCAATAATTAAAAAAATTCAGCGAACTACCAAATGTAAATAAAGGAATTATTCAGCGGTGTTTGCCTTTCAGCTCCCCTAGAAGCTTTAGAGTAATACCCGCATGTTTCTGTTACATAACGCTGGGTCTTCACCTACAGAACAGTTCTAAAATTTCTGTCCTACCATACCCCAGATAACCCTGTATGCTCACAAGCGTTAGGTTCACGTGCAACTCTCTTCAGAGTGATCACAACTTAATGAGCCAGGCTAGCTCAGGCCACATGCACCCAAAGGGTAGGACTCATGGCCCTCTAGGTCCACAAGGATATCCTGCATTATTTGGTTCCTCTTTTTGAGGAGGTGTCTTTTTAAACTTAGAAGCTCCCGAGCAGATAGAGACGATGTCTCTGAAAGCCAGAAACTGTTGCCATAGCATTTTCCTTCTCTGTTCCTGCCTACCCCCATTCTCCAAAGCAGGAACAGTCTGAGCTCTGTCGCTTTCTTTCAGGAGCAGACGTCTCTCCAGGATCCAGGGTTCTAGTGGTGTTCCATCTTCACTAAGTACTGACTGTACCTGGTGGGAGGGCTTAGTAAGTCCGAGGGTGGCATTAAGTTTCCTAGGACAGACTCATCTTTGCGGATACCACTGCAGAATAGAAGACAGACCTAGGGAGACATTTCCTCCCACACACCATCCCAATCCCATTGGCCCTCTAGACAGCCAAATTACAAGTCCTGGAACACAACCTCGTCATTTTCAGCACTCTAGGCGTGGACAGCTCCTGCATCTTTGGCGCTTCCTCTGCAGTGTGCCGCGCGAGAGCCACAGCGCCCGGTGCAGCACACGACTGGATCTCTAGCGCTCCCTCCTCCCAGTCCGTACCCCTTCCCCCCTCCCCTAGCTCACTCTACCGGCCACTTTGAGGGATTTCCTCCTGGGGCGGCCTTTGCAACAGCAACACGTCTGCCTGGTTGGCGGCAACTGCGAGCATGGATATCCTAGGAAAAGCCCTTCTCAGCGGAGACAGACTTCGGATTCTCCTGATGCTCTTCCGTGAGTAGCGTCTGGGGACCAGGAGTGCGGGATGTACTCTGCAGAGAATCCAATTTACAGACTAAAGCCAGTAGCTTTAGGTTTAAAATTCGTCCTTATGTGTTATGATTATTTGGGGGCTGACGGTGGGGATGGCCCCCATCGGTTTCAGAGAACTCCCCGCGAGCCACACACCTGTGTGGCATCACCCAGACAGGGCGCGCTAGACAGTCCATACTCAGGATAGGAAGGGGAAGGGCACGGCACTGGCAAGAAAGGTTTAGCTTTTATCCCCCAAGTGTGTTTTTTAAAGCCCAGTCGTACTGTAAGTAAGAATTTAATTTTGTTTTAGATTCTATTTTCATTATAAATCAGAGGCAGTGAATCTGGATTTGGTAGCGCTGAGTTGGAGAAATGGCTTGCGGGAGCACACAGCTTCGAGCTGGGAACTTTGCCACTCCAAAGCCTGCAGAGAACAGTCTCCAGTGTCCTAAAGCCGCGGGCTACCTGAGCCTGAAATCGATGAGATTGCTTTGCTTGCTCCGCAGATGCAATGGCCCAAACCGTGGCAGAACAAGAAGTGGAAAATCTTTCGGGCCTTTCCACGAGCCCTGGGAAAGACATATTTGTGGTGCGGGAAAATGGGACAACGTGTCTCATGGCAGAGTTTGCAGCCAAATTTATTGTACCTTATGATGTGTGGGCCAACAATTACGTGGATGTAAGGAACCTTTTTCCTCCCCGGCTTGCCCCTAGGGCTGCAGGGCCGAAGGGCACCCTCCCTTCCGGCCCTGCCAAGACCTCAGTTGCCCGCCTCTTCCCCCCAAACCCCTGCAGGCTGTTCCCGAATGCTGCATGGGGGTTCCAGCTTGCAACGCCTTCTGCTCGCCCTGCCTGCTTTAAAAGTAAACCCCCTTTCTGCTCCCCTCCTGGAGGGGTGTGCACGTAAGAATCTACCTGCATGTTCCTGGACCCCCGGAGCGCGCGTGCACAGGAGCGCCCAAACCTGCAAGCTAGAGTTTGGAAGCGCAACCCTTCCCGATCCGCGCCAGGGCCCCACGCGCTGAGGGGGCGCGGGGCGTGTGTGTTCCCAGCTGATCACAGAGCAGGCTGAGATCTCCTTGACCCGGGGAGCTGAGGTGAATGGCCGCTGTGGCCACAACGAATCGGAGCTGCAGGTGTTCTGGGTAGATCGCGCCTACACACTCAAAATGCTATTTGTAAAGGTATTTCGGTGCGTGGGAGGGGGGAACTCAGAGGGATGGTGAAGTCCGCGTGGGTGAGCGCGGTAGTGGCCTCTGAGGTTGTCCATTATAAAGCAGTTGGAGCTGTCCACAGGAACCTTCCTATCTTGGCAGGAAAGTCACAACACTTCCAAAGGATCAGAGGCGACTTGGAGGCTGAGCAAGGTGCAGTTTGTCTATGACACCTTAGAGAAAACTCACTTTAAAGACCCAGTGAGTGGTAAGTAGTCCAATGTGGATGGGAGAGTTTGAACATGGGAGCAAGAGCAAGCCAGAATGGTCTCTGGGTCTTGGGCACAGCTCCGGGATTTGTGCTCTGAGATCAAACCTAGCTGGGGCATGCTTGCTCTCCAGGGTCAAAGAGGTAGGAGTGTCTAGGTGTCCTCAGGAGAGCCTGGGCCATAAATCCTTCAGACTCAGCTGAAAGGTGGCATTGTCATGGAAGGGACATCAATGAGTTTTGTGATTTTATTTCTACATCACAGACTGTTTGCTCTAATGTATTGAAAAAATGCAAGAAGACACTGTGACAGGGTTGAGTGGGCTTCAGTGTCTTTCTGTGCACAATGGCATAACTCACTGGGGCTTTAACCACAGCCACGTCAGGGCAGGTTTTGTATCCTATATCTTAATTCAATAGTTTTCTCCACCCAGTCTTACCCTAGTCTTCCAAAAACATCTGAAGGAGAAGAGCACCTACACCTTAAATAACAACGTGCCTATCTGCAAGCACTGTTAAAGACCAGAAATACATTTAAATGTATTTTAAAACAAAAGCAAAATTCACTGTCTTGCTTGTCAGGCTCTATGTTGGAAAGAGGATTTTCTTCTGAGGATGCAAAATAATGCTGGCAACATCTCTTCCTCTTTATATTTTGATAATTGTGGCAAAACAATTATTTCTCTTTCCTTTTGCCAAAGCAATCAAGTATTTTCCGTAGGATAAGAGAAAGAGAAGGAAAGAGAAAGAACAGCAAGTGTGAGCCAGAGCCAGAGAAAAATGGGGTGCGAGCTGTGGAGAGCTGTGCACTGTTCCGTCTTTGGAATTGCCGATGGAGGCTTTAGTCAAGAGGGTTGTATTTTCAGGCAGCACACTTTTTCAAAATGAAATCCCAAATTACTACCTAATGAGAAAATTCTCAGAAGGAATGGGGGACTTGGTCCTTCCTCCCCACTTGGTGTCTTTGCTGGAGCTCCAGCCTGGAACTACAGCACCAATAGAAAGCATAGGTTCTGGGCTTAGCAGAGATCTCCCTGGACTAGGAGCAGCAAGGGCACATCCAGCCCAGTTGACGCTTTGGTTCTCCCGCAGCTGGAAAGCACACAGCCAACTCTCATCACCTCGCTGCCTTGGTAACCCCAGCTGGGATGTCCTATGAATGTCAGGCTCAGCAATCCATTTCTCTGGCCTCCAGTGATCCTCAGAAAACGGTCACTATGATTCTGTCCGCAGTACACATCCAACCCTTTGACATCATCTCTGATTTCGTCTTCAGTGAAGGTAAGTTAGGTTGGTACTAGGAAAGGGAGAGGGGGCTGGCTTTTAAGATGGGTGAGAAGAAGGACTTATGGGGCTCCCAGGATGTATTTGCTTGCATTCCTCCTAGGCTGCAAAGGCAATTTCCACAAGATTTAGAGGTTATAAAGTAAATGGGGCAACTTTCTACAACACACGCCCCTGCCTACTCTCTCTCTCACTTCTTTATTCTTTTACTCCTAAGGGAGGAATTATTTCAAGGCAATTTGATACTCTTCTTATTACCCATAGGCAGGTTCTAATTACTTTGTTTGTAATTTCCACTGGGTTGGGGGTTACCAAGTGAATACAATGAATTATTTAAATGTTCATAATATTGGAAGATTTCCATCTGAGTCACCCACTACCATTTCCCAAGTTATTTCTCATTCATCCAATCGAGGCTTTCTCTCAACTGATATTCGACAGAATGCCTCCACCTCTCCCGAGTAATTGTTCCCAGAGTATCTGAGAATTCTGAAGGTAAATTCTCCTTAGAGAAAGACCTGATTATTTGGGCACTTCCCCCTTCTCTCTTCCTTTTTTTTCCCTACCTCACCCACCTGCTCCCTCACTTTCTTTAGCCTTCTGTCTTTCTGTGGTGCTCTTGGATAGAATTCAGGCCCTCATCTTAATGCCTTTCCATTGTGTTGTATTCTAGGCCCCAGACCAGTTATTCATTTTGGCATTGGCTATTATTCATCTTGACTTTATTAACATCTAACACAGTACTAGATAATTAGATGTCCAGGTAATTGACTAAATAGATGTGCTGATATTCAGTTGACATAGACTTGCATATGTGTGCATTTTAGAAGTGGAAACGAAGATCGAGAGGTCAGAATCCCAATATTTACTTATTATAGGAATATTTATAAAATGTAGCACTGAGTGTCTTTCTTAAGATGAAATAGTACGTGTAATATCATGGTTGTTGATGACTCATGAACTCTTTATGAGACTTCTAGGCCTTGTAGGGTTGTCACCACAAACACATTTGAGTTCAAGCGGGAACTTTTGGTGGCTTTTGCTATCTGCTGGTCAGCTGTTATTAGCTCTTCTTTGTTTCTTGGCACTTCTGTGCTATGATTGTTGATTTGACTCGTTTCTCACCACTATCCCAGTTGCATCCATCCTGAGTTATTTTTAGATTGCTGATAGCCATCTATGGATGAGAAGTCACACCTGATGTATATTTAAATTTATTTGTATACAAAGAACAAAAAAACTACTCAATAAAGAATAGAGCTCTTCACTCTAAATCAGCAAAATTCATCACATAGAATTAGTTACATATTTTGTTTGAAAACAATTATTATCCATTTCAAGGTTGCAGATGGGAAAGATTATTAGGACACATAATATTCTAAATACAGACAGAATAGGCACAGGCAATTTGCAGTATTACCCAGGCATTTCAGGCTAGTAATTGGGATGTTTTTCGCCTGTGTAGTGCCCCAGGCTTTAGTGCTCCTGGGAGGAGGCAGGCATCAGAATCGCTCACTGGATCATGCACCTTTGTGCAGATGACGTTCTTTTGTTCCTGGCTCCCCCTGCCTCTGCTTCTTTGTATCTGACCACCTTGGAAGAGATTGTTGAATTCCATTTAAGGGAATTGGAAAGATTCCTTTTGGATTGCCCTTTCAGGTTCAAGCCCTGGACGTCTAGGGGCTTCCAGCATGGTGTACATGTCTATGTATGTGTAAGTGGACTGTATCTGCCAGAGGATATTTGGGCATATATCTACACAACCACCACCATGATGGTTGTTGTATGCACTTTCAGGTGTGTGTGTGTGTGTGTGGTCTGTGAAAATGGCCAGGGGTTTGTTGTGAAAAGTCCATTCCTGTGTCAGAAGGTTTTTACCTGATGGTCTTCACAACTTTCTGTTTAGCCTACTATATGAGATAAGTAAAGAAGGATCAGTAAAATGGGTAAGTGGACAGTCACTGGGGCTGAGAGTAATCAGATGAGGGTTGACATCGTCATCACTCATGTCCCTTTAAGTGCACTGGACTTAGCTACAGAAACAATCTTAATTACCAACGTAGTCTAATTTTAATGCACACAAGAATGAACATAGTTGTGCTATTTGTATGCAGAATCTGCTTCCGTGGGCCCTGGGGTAGGCCCCCACATGCCCAGCTCCTGGTGATGTTGCTGATATATAGAATCCTGTAGAAAGTGGGGAAGAGAGCAGAGGGGAGGGGAGGGGAGGAGAGGACAGAGGACAAAAGGGGAGGGTGAAACTTCCTGGAGGAAGAAAACATACATGGTCATGTGTCTAGTGACAGCAGTGTAGGAACAGGACCGTGCACAGCAGTGATTGGCCATATGGTGGGATATAGGCAAAAGCTTCAGTTAAACCAGAAAGATTTGAGTGCATTGAAGTTCATAAATGCCTAAACCAAAGCCAACTTTTACTGCTATTTAAAGCAGTGAGATCAATTTTCATCCATTCTGGGTGGTAGTGTCACACTGTGAGACGCACTGGTAACACGGACTACATAATGTTATCAGTAATATTGGTAATACATTAGAAATGATGTACAAAGCAAATTTTGATGGATATATTTTTTTGTAATTTAAAAAGTTTGGAATGTTAAGTTAAATAGTTTCTGAACTTACTTTAATGCTAGTGAAGTTATGATGTTTAAACAGTTCCTAGAATATTTTCTGATTATATTGAAGCACATTGTAGTTTAGTAACATATTTTATTGCTGTTTATATATTTAATTACAATTTATTATGGTCCACTCATTTCAATGTACTATAGTTTTCCTACTCAAATTTCTCAGGTATTAACCAACAACATGTGATTCAATAAATAATTGTCTTCTAAAAAGGGATTGATCATGCTCTCATTGAATGGTATTTCTGCGGGACTGAAGGAATAGTAACTTATGTGTCTTAGTGAAAAAAATAACAGTAAGCAACAAAAAGCAGGAGTGAGGAGAGTGTGGGGTGCCTCTGTGTAACATCCTGTAGAGGCTGCTGTGGCTTGGGGCTGTATACGTACATGGCCCTCCCTTATCAATGGGTAGCAGCTGTGGGGGGGGGGAGGTTTCAATGACTATACAAAGCACTCGGGCTCTAAATGGCTAAACATTTGCCTACATGGGTTGTTTTAAAAAATAATTGGGTTTGTAAAAGTTGGAGTTTGGTGCCAGCAGGCTTCTGAGCCTGCAGCGAAGAAGTAAACAGCGGATGGAGAGGGTACCTTTGGCTCATTTATATACCAAACACACTTTGTATGGCACTGTCGCCTGCTGTTCCAAGCACTCCATGTTTTTCAGTTGGGGTTAATTAACTTGTCCTTCTGCAATTAATTCATAGTATAACCCCTTGAGGGTGTGGGGTATTTCTGACTAATGGGATAGGAGATTCTTCACTGGGATGGAGGGAATAATCCCGAGTATTTTAATGGTTTGAATGAAAGGGAAATTGGACATGTAATGTCAGGAAAACATAGTGGAACATGAAATTTGTCTCTGGTCTCCTTTAATAGAGACTCAAATTTGTAGATATTTAAAATAGATCACAAGTAATCCGGGTCCTTTTTAATTTTCAGGGGAAAACAGTTAAACAAAAGACACTAATGTCTCCATGTACACAGAGTATCAGAGGTCCAGAGAACCCTGAATCCTCAAGCATTTACACTTTGGTTTTTGCTTGTTTATTTATTTTCAAATTTGTGGGCTGACAATTGAGCCCAGAGACACGTTAGACAAATGCTCTGTCCTGGAACTCTGTGCCACTGATCCTCTGAGCTTTTATCATTTCCATAACCACTAGACCAGGGAATGCTGCCTATGGGGGCTAAGGTTATATTGGAGATGACACCTTTCTCTTTTCACTATATCACCCTTCCCAAAGAAAGCCTTGACAAGATACCTTCGCATAAGCCCTGTGACAGTCTGGTTTCTAGGACCACGGACTTCATTTTACCTGTTCAAGAACTTCACAGAAACAAGGATAGTACAATCTGTACTTTTTGTGTCAAATTTTATGCAACCTAAGAATTCTGAAATTCACTCATTTTGTAATTTGCAGCCATCTTTCATTTCTCTTTGTTGACTAATATTCTACTTTATGACTTTCTGCTGTTTTTTTTTCATTTTGATGCACATTTTGGTTATAACCATATCTAACCATTCTCAGTAGTTTCTCTGGATATTTTCATTTCAGTCCAGCATGTTCACCTAGCTTCATTTTCTGTGTTGGTCTAGAAAAGGTAACGCTGAGTTCTAAGCCTTCATTTCCGTCTCATCACACCCGTGTGCTTTCACTTTTCGGGGTTGGTATAGGGAAGGCAGTGCTGGACTCATTTGTCTTTGCTAGGAATCACCAGACTGTCTAACACGTTAGCAGTTTCTCAGGTTAACCAGGTAGTTTAACGCTTTGCCAGCTTACCAGTTTGTTTTCAGCAAGCGCTGAGCTCCAAATATTCTAGTCATTGCCAGTACTTGTTATTTTCAGTCTTCTCAAGCACTTTGTGTTTCTAAGTAATCCTGGGTATGCTAGATTTTTAATTAGAAGTTAAACATAGAAATTAAAATCATAGTGGCTATATCTAATTTCCAAGCATTAGAAATTTAAATAAAAATTTCAGGTAAATTTTAAATTAAATAAATTACCTGGATGTTTTGATGGCTGCCAGGAATCCAGTAGTTGAATATTGTCATGCTAACTTGATACATACTTAGTTTATATTATGTAGAAATATTACGACTAACTGAAAGAAAAACAATGACCTGTCAATCGACAAAGACTTTGCTGAGAGATTGTTTCGTCTCTGCTTCTATCTTCTGCTAGGAGGGTCTAGGATTTGGAGCATTTTTACTAGAGCTCATTGCTTTTCTTCTTTCTCATTTCAGAGCACAAATGCCCAGTGGATGAGCGAGAGCAGCTGGAAGAGACCTTGCCCCTGATTCTGGGTCTCATCTTGGGCCTTGTCATTGTGATAACCCTTGTGATTTACCACATCCACCATAAAATGACTGCCAATCAAGTGCAGATCCCCAGAGACCGATCCCAGTATAAGCACATGGGCTAAGGACCATTAGGCAGACAGCCTCCAGGTCCTGCCCCCAAACGGGATCAATTAGAACGACAATGGCACTTCTCACCTGTATACAGGATACACCAACATAGCTACACTCTAACAGGCCCGGGCACCTGAGTCTTGCCTGGTCTGTGTCCATGCTTAAACCCAGGGATTGCAGGCAGGTCTTGGGACTTGTGAATTGAATGATGGCTGTTGTTTCCATACTGGGAAATAAGGGTGGGTGGGTAGGGTAATAGACAGCGTCCATGCTCATGATGGCTTAGCTTTGACTCTCCGACTGTGTAAGTCTACAGCACTCAGAAAGGGAGATGTGGCCCTTACATTTAGAAACTGGAAAAACTTCCTTTGGGAGACTTCTCTTTGCTCCCTTGGCCTCAGCTTTCTTACTTACATGGTTTCCTTTTCTATCTTTTAAGCTATCTTTTTTATTTAATATGCTGAATATATTATATCCTGACTGGAGTTTCCCCTCCCTCCTCTCCTCTCATCCACTCCTACTGCTTCAGCCCTCCTTCATAAAAGGGCAGGCCTCCCAGGGATATCAAAGAACATGGTATATCCAGTTGCAATGAGACTAGGCAACCTTGCTCATATTAAAGCTGAACTAGGCAACCCAGTGGGAGGAAAAGGATCACAAAAGCAGGCAGAAATGTCAGAGCCAGCTCCCAACTCCCACTGTTAGGGGTTCCACGAGAAGACCAAGCTATACAGCTATGACATATATAACATATATACAGAGGGCTTTGGTCAGACCCATACAGGCTCCCTGATTGTTGGTTCAAACCCTGTGAGCCCCTATGGGCCCAGGTTAGTTGTTTCTGTGGGTTTTCTTGTGGTGCCCTTGATCCCTCTGGCTCGTACAATCCTTCCTCTTCCTGTTCTGCAGGATTCCACAAGCCCCACCTTACATTTGGCTCTGGTTCTCTGCATCTGTTTCCATCAGTTGCTGGGCGAAGCCTCTCTAATGATGATTATGCTAGTCTCCTACCTATAAATATAGCAGAATATTATTTCATTTCATTGACTTTTTTTTTGGCCCGTCATGTCTGGTTCTATCCTCCGTGTCTAGGCTACCCAGGATCTTGTTCCTGGTCCTCCAGGCAATGTCAGGGGTGGGCTCCCTCTTGTGGCATGGGTCTCAAGCTGGAATGGACATTGTTGGCCTTTATCACAGCACTTCTTGTAGGCAGGACAAGTTGTAGGCCAAAGGTTTGGAGGCTGGTTTGGACTTACACAGTTTTCAATGCACACAAAATACAACCTCATGCTCCCTGCAGCAAGACCCCTGAAAGTGATTCATGCTTTTGGCTGGCATTTGCATGTCTAGTGATCGTTTTGGGAATGTTTCGCTGCTACCTACGCCCAGTGACTTTGCAGCACAAGAACCCGTTTAATGTCACTATGCACAGTTGTTTGGAATTCATAATATGTCAGGTCCAAGTATGGGGACCTAAAGAATCAGTACATGTGAGTTTGCTTTTGAAATGAATTAAAAAAACACTATATTCTGGCCTTTGGCTGTCTTCCTTTTTGAAACAAGAAAACAATCCTACAGTTGTTTCTTTAGTAACCAGAGAAGAAGATTGGAGATATATATTGGCTTTTCATGGCAGGGTTTCTTTGGGTAGCTCTTGCTGTCCTGGAACTCTGTCCTGGAACTCAGTCTGTAGACCAGGCTGGCCTTGAACTCACAGAGATCCACCTGCCTCTGCCCCCGAGTGCTGGGATTAAAGGTGTTCACCACCAAGCCTGGCTCAAAATACATATCATTTTTTTGCAAGAGGAAAACCAAAGATGGATCAGGGATGAAATGAGGAGAATGTTGGTTTTCTATAGCAGTCTTGAAGTTTCTATTCCTGTGTAGAGACACCATGATCATGACAACTCTTATAAGAAAACATTTAATTGTGGCTGGCTTACAGTTAAGACATTTAGTCTATTGTATAGTTGGATTTTTTTCTTTGAGCCACCAACCAGCTGCCAAATAGAGACATGGAGACTTCTTATTAATTATGAATGCTCAGCCTTAGTTTAGGCTTGTCTCACTAGCTATTTTAACATTTTGCCTTGGGGCTTTTTACCTTTATGTTATTCTGAATGTCCTAGCTGTCTGCTTCCTACACGTCTATCTGACCAGCCCCTGGTGTCTCCCTGGCATCTCTTTTTCTTTCTTCCCCAAGTCTAAATCTTCCTCCTACTTACTCTCATTGCCCAGAAGTTCCACCTATACCTATCCCTTTGCTATTGGCTTTTCATCTTTTTATTATACCAATCAGGTGTCTTAGGCAGGCAAAATAGAACTGCAACACATCTTTACATAATTAAGCAAATATAACACATCTTTACATAGTTAAACAATTGCAACAGATCTTTCCATAGTTAAACAAATATTCCACAGAACTTGTTGGGGAAATCCCCTTGGACATCTGGGAACCCTTCTAGAGCCAAATATTCCATAAATTCCCACCTTTTTGTCTAAATAAAAATAAAGTTTTAGCTTTAACGTAGTAAGAATATATTTAATAAGAATAATTATCAAGTAAGAATTACATTAACAATATCCAGTTCATTTGCATTTGGCAAATTCAGAAAAAAATATTCTATTATCTATCCTGTCTTGGTGAGTACTAAGTTGTGCATCTAATTTACTTTCTATCCTAACTTGTATTACCAACCCAAAATTATCTTTTTAGACACAAAATCATTTTCTTAGATAAACAATTTAAACTTTTATGTTCTTCAACCTTATAAACTTTATATTTCTTATATAAGTTTGTTTTCTGAGTTTGGGAACTAAATAACTATAACTACAACTATCTCACCTTCAACTCAAATCCTAAGAAAACTAGCTATAATATTTACTGTCTAGTCTCTGTGTAATGGGCAAGTCCAAGAGTTATCTGAAGTCCTAGCTAGAAGAGTCTGTAAGACTGAATCATCGCAGCTCGCATCCCTGAAGTTGTTCTGAATACATATCTTTGAGGAAACTGCAACAGAGGCAGTCTGAAAGGCTGGATCACCTGTGGTGTCTGGTCTCCTTACTCTGAAAACACACAAACTTTCAAAAGTAACATACATATCTGAATTAACATTAATATGGACTATACGTTGTACACAAGTCAGACAAAAATATATGTATTTTAATTTTGGGGCAGGTAAAAGTCATCTGTCAACTTTATAAGTATATTTGGACTGTATAATCAAATCTCTATCCATACCACATAAAAAGATGGCATGTAATAATAAGTCAGGAAGCCTCTGTAACCAGCAAGATTTACCATGTCTTATCCAGTCTCACAGCTGTTCTCAAGACAAGAAGTCAACATATATGTCACCTGTCTTGCAGTTTTTCTAGGTTTTTTTCTTTATGTATGTAGCCAAAATTTTCAGAGGGTCTTCCCAAATAAAACCTGATCTTTATTAATTTTGTAGAATCCACAGTCTTTTGTTTCCTGTGGAAATAAAAGCATAACCTCTCCTCCAATAAAATAAATTTTCTGACTTCCATTTTAAAGTTAAGACATTCCTAAAGTATCTAGGCTTAATTCAGCAATTCTATTTTTATAAGCTCCTGCCTCTCAGCAGCTGCCATTCACTCATTAGCTTTCAAAACCACAAAGTCAACAAAGCACCATACAAGATTCAGACTCCTTGTGCATTTCCCATATTTATGTGGCTTATTCTTTTTATATTACTTTCCTCTTTTTTTTTAAAAGACTCTACTTAATTATTTTTAAACTATTTTTTCCTATGACTATCTATACCCATCTTTTTTCTTCCTTAAGGACCCATGTATACTGCAGTATTTTTAAAAGTTTTGACAGCCTGGACTTATTTTAATGTGTACCTGTAGCATTCTCTGACCACATGAGCCAAACCTTAAACAGATAAGCAGCAGCTAGGCCCTCCACCATGGGGCTCTGGCACTTGGCTTTGCTCCCTCCTTGGGTCCATGAGAGCTGAGCCTTAAACTCACAGGCCTGACCAAAAGCTGAGTTAACTGAGAACTGCATTTGACCAAGAACTGTATTTAACTGGCCCAGCTCTACAAAGTTTATGTCTGCACTCTGGCCGATGTCTTTACTTAGCTTGCTGTTTTCTGCTTAGTGTGACAGCTCCTCAAATTGGCACATCAGCTGCATACCAGCTCCTCTTAAAGGAGCCATATCCATTTGTTTGTATTTTTGCTTTTGTTTTTCAGCTCTCTCAGGCCCTATGTGGAAATTTGGACCCCAAGCTGAGTGCCATTTATAATTGTAACTTTTTCTTTGGGACACCAACTACCTCCCAAATAAAAACACATAAACTTACTATTAATTATGAATGCTTGATCTTAAATTAGGCTTGTCCAAATAGCCTTTTTAACTTATTTTAATGTGATTCCATTTACCTACATTTTACCTTGGGGCTTTTTTATTATTATTTTTATTTGTTTATTTGTTTATTTATTTATTTATTTATTGTTGTAGTAGGAGCGGTGGGCTGCGGCCCTGGCACCTGGCCATTCGCACTGCTTATGCCCCAAAATAATTACACGGAAACTGTATTCTTTTAAATACTGCCTGGCCCATTAGTTCCAGCCTCTTATTGGCTAACTCTTACATATTGATCTAACCCGTTTCTAATAATCTATGTAGCCCACAAGGTGGCTTACCAGGGTAGATCTTAACCTGTGTCTGTGTTGGGTGCGAGAATTATGGCGACTCACTGACTCAGCTTCTTTCTCCCAGCATTCTGTTCTGTTTACTCCACCCACCTAAAAGTTGGCCTATCAAATGGGCCTAGGCAGTTTCTTTATTAATTAACCAATGAAAGCAACAGATTAGAAAGAAATCACTCTCACATCAATTTTTACCTTGGGACTTTTAACTTTTCTTTTATTGTATATGTCTTACTTTTACTGCTTCCTTTGTGTCTGGCTGGCTGGATCCTGGTGTCCCTTTATCTTTCTTCCCCAAGTCTAAATTCCTCTTCCTACTTACTCTTCCGGCCTCCAGCTATACCCCTATTGGCCATTCAACTTTTTGTTAGATCACAGGTTCCTTAGACCATTAAAGTAAAACAACAACACAACTTTGCATAATTAAACAAATACAACACAACTTTAAATAAACAATTACAGTACATCTTTGCATAGTTAAATATTCTGCAACACCATTGTCATTAGGGTAGGAAGTCAACATGGCGCTCGAGAAGAAGCTGAGAGTTCTGGATCCATAGGAAGAAAGAAAAAAAATAACACCAGGTCTGACTTGACAATTCAAAGCCTTAACACCTAGCCCCAGTGATATACTTTCTCTAACAAGGCCACACCTATTGCAACAGGCTACACCTCCTAATCCTGCTCCCTAATCCTTCAAATATATGAGCCTATGGGGGCCGGTCTTGTTCAAATTTCCACAATAGCCTTGATAAACACTTAAATACAAGCATGTTTTAGGAAAGGTTTGTTTTGGCTCATGTGTGAAGGGTTTCAGTTCTTGGTTACTATAGAACCATGATGGCACAGTACGAACCTAGAGCAGAGGATGTCTGTTCATCTCATATAGTTGGAAAGCAAATAGAGGGGCACAGTCAGCGGTGTAGCTAGATGTGAGAGTTTCTTTGGTTTTTCATTCAAAAGCCTTTCCTAATTAAAGTAGGTTGAATCTGAGTATCCCCTGATTACCACTGATTTCCCTTAACAATCAGTTCTGCATGGTGACTTCTATTACTTTCCACCTTCCTCGCTCCTTCTTCATTGATTCCTAAATTTTGGAGTCATCAGCATAGTACTCTTTATCTATTATACCCTGCCAGATGAAGGAAATGCAAGCTCCCACCTTCATTTCATCCTTCTATTGCTCTTGCTTTTCCTCCCAAATCAGAACTTAAAGCAGACGGCAGCATCCACATGTATTTTTTTCTATTGTAATTTTTTCCTTGTATGTACAAGTTTTTCTTTCACCTGGGGAGAGCCTTAGATGTATGACTTATTGCCCACAGCAAAGAACATATAAACAACATATAATGCATAATAATACATACATATGTATTTTCCAATGATATTCTTTGATTAGACTCTACCTCTCTATCGTTCTACCATCTCTCCGTAGCACCATAGGCTAGGACCATATCTTCAACTCATGGATCTTTGGGAAACTTTTAAGATACAGACCTATAATATCCAGAAAAAAAATAGCTTCTTTAGGTGAAAAGGTGAGGGTTTATCTTAGCAGACATAGACAGCTTTCACAATGACACTTCTGCTGCTGCTGATCTTGCTCTTGGATTTCTAACTTGCTTTTGATGAAAATCTGGAGGGGGTAGAGTAGTCCATATTGAATTTTGTTTGCCAAAAATTTAGTAAAATTTCTTAGAGAAATGTATGTATTTTGAATTATATCTATTTCATAAGTCATTATTTTTAAAACACAGTAGAGGCAGAAGAAACCCTTTTCTCTGGCTTTGAAGCAAGAATGCTTCCCCTCCCTCATGAAAGCAGTTTATTAGTTTATGTCCTGGTGTTTGACCTCTTATAGTCAAGCACCTCTCCCTACCCCAGAAACTCTTCCTAAATTAATAAGGCTTGCTGTTTTATGTGGGGAGGGAGGAAGACACTTCAACTATTCTTTTTGGTAGCCTCCTCAGAAATAACAAAAACAAACAAACAAAATATTTGTACTTCTAAATATGCCATTTCATTTTTTCCAACTGGTATTTGTCAAGCATATGATCACTATTAGTTTAGAATTGGCATATTTTCATGCATCAAAAAACAATGAGTTTGAATACCTATTATTAATTTGAGCACCCACTGGGTTAAACAGTAATGCTGAGTAGAATGTATAATCTTGACAATTTAGACTTTGTAGGGAAAAGACTGTCAGGAAGCCAAATACATACATGTAAATGTGTTACTTGAAAGCAACAGTTGAATCCCTGTGTCTGAACTGATTAAGTGTTTCTGGAATCTAAATTTTGAGTTATCAGGATTAAGCGGTATCTTTTTTAAAAACTGGAACACATGAAATAAATACAAAGTCATTATTGCTAGTCACTATTAGTGTTACTATCACAGTCATTTTTCACCATGCCATTGTTACCAAACCATCCTATGATCATATCTTAAACTCAATATAAGTTATTTTGAACATAGTCTTAGTCCCTCTAGCTGTGTCCCCATTCTTATTATGAACTGAACAAAACAAAGAGGAGCCACAGGGTGTAGATCTGAGCATTTCTATTCTAAAGTCTCTGTGAGTTTACTGCTTGGACCAACTCTGAGCCACTTCTATTCTTGTTGTCATCTTATATTCTGTAGATGCTATTGGAGCAGAAAGAGAAGCAGTGGCTCATCTGTTCACATTTCTTAGAGAAAGGAAAGAAAACAAAACAAACAGATAAACCACAGATGCTCAATTACCCATTTAACTGTCATCTTTCTTTTTTGCTGAGTATTGAAACTTAAATGCCTCTGGGCACAAAAGGATATTAGGTCTGCCTATCTGACAATGCCAGACAGGATAATATATACATAGATTTCTTTAAGAGTAGAGTGACTTTTCTTTAAAAGTTGTACACGTGTATGGAAATATACTTTCCAATAGGCACTCACACAGAGGCCAGAGGCAGACATTAGATATCTTCCTATGTTTTTGTCTACCCTATTTCCTTGAGGAAGGTTGTAGATTCTCACTAAACTTGAAGTTTGCTATTTTTGCTAGACTGGCTAGCAAGGGAGTTCCTGGAATCTTCTGGTCTCTGACTGCCCATTTCAACACTGGGGTTGTACATGACTGTGGCCATATAGAATGTTTTAAAAAGCAGGCCCTGGGCATTAGAACTCGGGTCTTCATGTGTATACAACAAGTGCTCTTAGCAAGTTATCTATCTTCAGAGCCCTGAGAGTGACTTTGTTTTAAATTATGAACATGTTTTTTTTTTTTTTTTGCAGAATTCTTTTCCTTGCAATAAACAGTTTCCAGTGAAACTGTGCCAAAGGGTTGGGGACAGCTATTTTCCACCAATAGTCAGAGAAAGTTCTCCAAACTATGTATACTTATTGTCAAAGCTTAGAATAGCTTCATGGAGGTGGAACACCCCAGAGAAATCTGTGTGAAGAAATAAAAGGAAAGATACTAAGATGCCTATCTGTACTGGGCACCTCTGGCAAGCAGCAGTGTACTTTTTGCATGGGGATGTTTATTACAGAGGGAGTCCACATTATCATTAGACACAAACATTATACTGGAATTATCAACTGGAAAAGACAGTTTTATTTTCTCCTCAGAAGCTCCTTTCTGATCATTACAAATACTAAACAATCTCATCAAAACAAATAATTTTAATTCATCTCATAATGTAGATTGAAACCAGGAATAGCATTGAAAAATATCAGCTCTAAGGAGTCACCAAGGGAACCTCAATAAAACCCTCTATGTGGCTTCCCAGGTCATTTTGATGCAGAAATGTGAAAATATCGAGTTACAAAGGTGTTACTGTTAATAAATATGCAAGATTATTCAACCTATTGTGCCCGCATGTGTACATTTTCTCATTTGAAAATGGAGTTCACTCCTCCATCCTAGCAAAGTTACTTGAGGATGCAGGAAGGTCCTTTAGTTTAGTACTGACATGATGGAGTTGTTCCATAAAGAGAGTGATTAATGACATTTGTTTCTAGCACATTCCTTAACATCTTAACTGCAATACTATTTACTAAACAAGAATTCATGATCAAAAGGGACTAATGTGTAGCAAGTCTTTCTCTGTCCCACCAGTTCCCAAATAATGACAGAACATGCAGAGAATCAGTGGGGTATACAGCAGGTGACAACTAGTGTTCAGCAGATCAACACACAAGACATTTGATTCCTTGGTAGGCAGCCCCACCTGGTAAGCCTGTGGAGTTACTGTGGAAACCAGTTGTTCCTGTCTGCAATTTCTCTCATGAGTCACTTCATTTCTTCCCCAAGAACATCTCTGGGTGTGTTCCCACTGTTTGCAAGCTTATCTCATTTAAATATTCCATCTATTGGGCACAATGGATGTCATTGTGGATGGTCAGGAAGATGATTTCTGCTTAGGCTGTATAGCTTTTATGAATAGAAATAATACTAGGATATTTTGCATTACTCAGACTAAACTGGGATTCTCAATAACAAAGACAGACTTTTATGTTGTAGGAACTCCTCCAGCCAGTAGCCTTTAAGATACGAGTCCACTTGGGTGTGGCCTCTTTACTATAAAAGTTAACATAAAATGTGTGCTCGCTCTTTCTCCCTGCTGCTGGATTCAGTTCCTGTTCCCCATTTGTGCAGAGGACTGTGATCTGTGAGTCTACCCCTAAATACATAACCCTTTATCATACTCAATTCTGAGCTAGCATGGCATTATTTTGTAACTTCCATCGTCACTTTTACACAGACAGCTGATTTTAGACTTCAGAACAAATGCAAAGCAGGCTTCTTGCCTTGGAAATGTATATCTGGTTGCCCCTAGAGACAAATACATGAGGTTATTTTCCCAGGTGTTGTTTGTTGCTTATTCAAGCCTTGAAATTGCTTGAAGAAACTTTAGTCTGCACATATTCCCTACCACTCAAGGTCCAGATAATTAATTGTTATTGTTAAGTCTTGAATTCCAGTGTACATTTTCCATCTGGGAACCCTAACCATTTGAGCTATATGCATGGTCAGGCGATGCTCACTGGCTGATCAGGATGACATCCCTACTTTAAGAGAAACTTTGTGTCTCATTTTGTGTTATGAAATTGAATAGGGTCCTGAAAATGTAACTTATAGTTATCTAGAGTTTGGTTGTGACAGGAATGGTGGGGGAGAGAGAGAGAGAGAGAGAGAGAGAGAGAGAGAGAGAGAGAGAATGTGAAGGATCAGCCATGCAGGGAGGAGTGGCAGTCATGAATGATGTGGCAATGTAGAGGAGTGAGGTATAGTTAATTAGAAGCTGCTGGGTAGAGAAATGAGAGATGTAGAGCTAATTAGGAAGCTGTATAGAGAAGCAGGAGAGACTTTTCAGATAGAATTTTTCAAGATAAAGTTGCCATCAGAAAGTGTCTGTGTTCTATTTCTCCCCTCAGGTGGAAAAGTCTAGCCCAAAGAAAGAGAAAAAATATTTCCTAAGAAGTCTAGCCCTCACCACCTTCATGGGTTTTTCTACATACCCTGGTGCTGACTGGGGGATGACCCCCAGTTAGTTATAATGGAGACTTCTAATTAATTATGAAAGCTTGGTTTTAGCTTATTCTTGTTTATAACTAGCTCTTATATCTTAAATTAACCCCCCTTTTCCCCCTGAGGACTGTGGAAGTATACAGCAGGTGACAACTAGTGTTCAGATGTGGAGTGATTTTTCTGATGGGGAGAATCTCATTTTGGCAGGGCCTGTGGGGCCACCAACTCTAAGAAACTGTTGCTTCTTTCTGTGGCTTCACATGTGCAAAAGCAGCTCTGGTGTCTCCCCAATACCTGCACTGTGGTGTGTAATCTTATTTGATACATATACATAATCTCATGATTACATCTCAATCTTATGGGCACATATATCCATGGATGGTCAGAAAGATGACTTCTCATTAATCTGCATGATTTTGATATATAGAAAATATACTAGGATATGCTTTATGACTAGATCTATTGTCTCACGAAGAATTTAAGACACTCAAAAGCCTATTTTTTTCTTTTACTCAAAGTATACAGAATTAGCTCATTTCACCCCAAACTAGACTAAATGTTTCTACAATGGATCATAAGTTAAAACCTTTACAGATATGCACATGGTCAGGGTTGCAGATGTTTAAGGTTATTAACACAAAGCAACCTAAAAATCAGGCCAATTCTTTGCTTGCCAAGTCTGACTGACAAGATCTGACTCTGTACAGATCTTTCTGCAGCTTGTCTCACTCAGGGACTGTGCTCACAGCCTTTGCTCACAGTCTTAAACCTGGAACCATTGAAACCTTGCATTCCTGTGGTAAATGGCTTGGATTATTATCACTTACCCAAGAAATGTGCTATGACCAATGAGATGTAACTCTTGGAACTTTTTTCTTTTTTGCCTTTAACCTCCTGTAAAAAATGTATTTAAGCTAGGTGAACAGAGAAACAGGGGAGAACTGGAACAGAGAATTGAAATGAAGGAGAACTAGAAGCCATAGAGGTGGAATTAAAGTTAACAAAACAATAAAGAGCATGATCCTCAGTTCGAGTATGTGAATCTTTACCCCTCAGATAAAAAAGCCTTAAGCTCAACTTCACTTTGTTGTGGACTTCTTCCTTGAACACAGAAGGTGGCCGTGAAGAGCTGGACAGTCAGGCTACCGTTACATTTCTGTTCCTTTGTGTGTTGTCATGTGGCTGGTGACTTTAAAAAAAAACCTTTTATTAATGAGAATACTTTATTTAAAAATTGTATTCTTATTAGCAGTGAGGATGGACAGGATTTCATATATTTCTTCAACAATTAATTTTATTTTCTACTATCGTTTAAGCTCCATGCTACTTTTTCTTTCTTTTTTTATTAATTATTTTTTTTCATTTGTTTTACATATGAACCACAATTTCCCCTGGCACCAGGTTTCTCCCTAAGCCAAAATGACACCCCCTCAAGACATCTCTTTCAATACACTCCCCCTCCATCTTGTTCCCAACCTGCCCAACCCAACCCCTCATATTCTAATTTCCACCCCTGTTGGCTATTTCCTTTTATGTCTCCTCCAAATATCCTGTTTCCTTTGAGTTTAGTTAATGACTTCCCCTTTCTTCTTCCCAGAACTCCCTGTTTCCAGAACTCCTTCTTATATGTCCTGCCTGGCTATTGGTCATTTAGCTTTGTATTAAACATATTGACATATCTTTACACAGGGTAATCAAATATTTCACAAAACTAATGTGACTTTTAAAACAGGCATTCATAATTTTTCTCTGCCAGCTTATTCTGAATTCATATTATGTTCCTGTGTAAAGGTTTTCCTAAGCCAAGAAAACTGATCAGGGTATTGTACTTTTGCAGTGAGGGGAAATATCCAAGTCTATAAATTTGAATAGTCTATAAATTGGATATTCTTCAATAGTTACTAATCACAAAGGGAGATATAATTCAGTTATGAATATAGAACTCAAACAACTGTAGGATTTATAATTTGTCATAAACAGAAATAATCATATTATAAGTTGATGATTCCTTAAAATACTTTGATTATTAATTAACTTATTAAAATACTTATATTATTAATATATTAACTTATATTGATTACTTTGAAATTACGGTAGCTGAGACTAAAGATATGGCTCAGAAGTTAAGAGCATAAACTGTTCTTGCAGAAGACCCAAGTTTGGTTCCCTGCACCTACATCAGACATCATACAATTGCCTATAACTCCAGCTTCATGTGATCAACGTGAACATGTAAACATTGTTTGTCTGACCAGTTCATCTACCACCCAGGCCAAGAGATGGGCCTTGGGTTTACCTACCCTAACATTTACCCCATCTAGGACTTGCTGGAGCTTGTGAAGGGACTGGTCCTGTGGAACATTACTTGCAGGATCTCCATGGTTAGGAGGAGCAACTGGATATCCCAGAGGAGTTCGGTGAGGATCCAGTGATGGTGGTGTATCAGAAACTAGAGCCATAATCAGACCAGTGATTCATTGTAATGAATATTTCTAGTAAGTATGATTTGACAAAAGGGTATACTATGTGACACACAGCTCCCAAAGCCATCAGGATAAATGAAGAGGTGTTGGATATAAGCCTAAGATAAAAGCCAAGCTTTTATAATTCATAGAAAGTCTCCATGTCATTATTTGTGGGCTGGTGGTCCTGATGAGAAAGTATTACTACAGTTAACTTCCCTGTGAACATCACGATCTTGTCAAACATGGTGCAATAAATATCAATTACCATTCCCTGTGTGCCTGCTTCATTAATGCTTGTCCTTTTTTCTATCATTTTCTAGTACCTGATGTTCACAGGCTTCAGGTGGTGATAGCCAAGTGTTCCCAATGGTTTGTTAAAAGCCAGTCTATAAGACTGACTCCTTGCATACTGCCTCAGATTATATAGTATTATCATTTCAAAGAGGTTTATCATTCAGCTTCTTTCTTTGTAGCACAACCTCATGAGCCAGTTTGTGAGAAGCTCTTTTACTTCTCATTCAAAATCTTGCCTAATTAAAGCAATTTGGATGCTGAGTATCCTCAGTATGCTGTTTATCATAGACTTTCCTTAAAAAATCAGATATGCAGGGTGTCACTTCTAGCTCGCTCTCTCCTCCTTCACTAATTACTCATATGTAACCTACATTTTTGGGTCCCAGGAAGGGCTTATCATCATAGCATAGGTCTCTTTAGTATTCTTTATCTCTTACATTCCACCAGCTGTAGGAAATGGTGAGCTTCCAGGTTCCTACCAAATCAGAACCTAAGGCAGAGGGCAGCATCCACATGTATTTTTCCTGCTGTAATTATTTTCCTTACTTGTGTGAATATTTTTTAAGGATATAGCTGATTCTCAGTTGTATGACTTATTGCCCACAGCAAAGGCCATTAAACTATCTCTGTAGCCTGCTTGCAGTTCCATCCCATACGTTCTTCTTTCAGGTATTGCAATATATTTTCTAGTCTATCCGCCATATTTAGAGAATCCCTATAATCACGTGGCAGACCACATTTACAAAGTCCTATACCTCATATTATGCAGAAGACATTGGCTATTCTTTTATCTCAAGGATGCTCCAC